>NC_086381.1:11125379-11764503 GCF_036588685.1 Mytilus trossulus | reverse complement strand
GTAAGCTGACAAAGAAAAGCCTTCACAGTATACTTTCTGTATTAACACAACCATGGTAGATTCTTCATTAAGTTCAGAAATGGATGATTACTTGTCAGATAATTGTATTGATATGTCAAAAGACCCTCTTTTGTATTGGCATAGTAACTGTCAACGTTTACCACGTCTAGCTAAGTTAGCAGTGCAATATTTAGCTATTCCAGCCACATCTGCACCAGTTGAACGCTTATTTAGCACTGCTGGAAAAACATTTAGGCCGGAAAGGTGAAGACTGGCTGATGGAACATTTGAAAAGCTGATGATGGTCAAATGTAATGGGAAAATGCTTAAATAAGTTATATGACACAATACAAAAATGTATATACTAGTTGAACACTGTCTAATTGTTATAACTATAGAGCAATGTATAATACTTATGTACATATCATAGAATAAATGCATGTTTTCAATGTTTTATCTTAATTTTCCTTTCAAATGTAATTGAAGTAATTAATTACATTTGCCAAGTAATTGGAATGTAATTAATTACATTGGTAAAAAAAGTCAAATGTAATGTGTAATTTAATTGAAGATTTTGTAATTGTAATTGAATGTAATTAATTACTTTCAAATGTAATTGACCCCATGTCTGGTCATAGAACATAAGATTATCAAAAATAATGATTTTTGCACGCACATTTCCATGTTCACTGAACTGTGAAATAAGGGCTAAAACCGCAATTTAATCAAAAATTTAATATGAACTCACATCCTAATACAAAAATGTACTCAATTCTAAGCTACCTTTACCAAAATCTTTTACCTGATGAGGGACAAATGTACTTATCAGAAAACCTAATGCCCCTTCTATCAAAGATGGGGCTTATAAACTGTAGTCTTGGGTCCTGGCTCACGATTCTTGAAAATTGTCTTATGAAAACTAATTAGGGTTTGCAATCAAGGCCATTGTGCACAGCTATGGTTAATCTTACTTCCATTGATATTTAAATATGAACTAACTTTTAGCCATGCATGCATGACTGACCCTCCTAAATTGGGTTAGTTTTCATCATACATTTTTTATCAAATTTCCAGAATTCATAAGTATCCCAGATTCAAAAAAATCCTGGTGATATATATAATATATATCATTTATATCATATGAATTTCCTAAATGAACTTGTGTGCAATTTTTGACAACCAAGTTACCCTTACATGATTTCTTGGAATTTTAAGTTCTTGATTTAGAATTTTCACTTCACTTTTTAAAAACTATATCAAAATATTTCACATTCCTAAATTGCTTTCGAATTTCATATTTAACAAGTGGATTTCTAGATCCAGGTACAATCATTCTAATTCTGTAAATTACTTATCATTACTTTTGAAAATGTTAAAAAATTACAATATCGCTATTTATAAAGTGTCTAAACAATGAAAATTCCTGTTTCATTGTAGGTCAAATGCCAATCATTAGTATAATTGAATAAGCATTTAAATTAGATACATTGTATATTTAAACTGACTTTTTGTTTTATTGTTTATTAATAAGGCTATAAAAAGTCCTATGATTAATGACCCATTTATAGACAGGTAAATAAAAATGTAATTGTACTCTTACCATGCTTACGGTCTTAAATGGATTTCTGAAGTAATGTGCAATAATGCAGAAGTATACATAGATCTTGCATTTTGTATATATTTTTTAAAATACACTTTCAAATGCAACAAAAATAATAATTTCAGTGTCAATAAAGAATGACAACCTAGTTATTTTGACTGAGTTTTACATGGAGCTTCACATTAAATTACAACTCCATGTATGCATAAAATAGTTTGTACTGCATTTATAAGAATTGAAACAATTAAAAATCATTGATACATGTATAGCACCATCAGTTTTTGAGAAATAGACAACCTATAATGGTTTACTTTTACAAATTTTGACTTGGATGGAGAGTTGTATCATTAGCACTCATATATACCCCATCTTCTTACATGTATATCTATTGGAATGCTGTTTTAATTAAATTTGATAAAAATCCACATCTCTAACTAAATCATATCATAATGAACAGAAAACCTAATGAAATTTAGATAGACATGAAATGGATGTTCATGGTACATGCTGACATTTAAATATATATATTGACAATGAAATATGACAAAGAACCATTCATGTTGTGGACTAAAACAACTTTGAATATTTTACCAGATTATTTTTTGCTTCTTTGACATGTTTCTCTCCTTCTAAGACCAGCTCCAACATCTTCATGTATTCCTTTAAATTATCTGTACAAAATATATTACATGTAAATCTATATTGTAAAAAAGAGGTAGAAGGGAGAATCAAAACTCAAAAAGTCTTGTAGAGGCTAATATTAAGTCCACTATCAAGTTATGTCCTTCATATATACACTCCGCCATAAGTTAAGCACCACCCATATTTTTATCAATAAGAAATTTTCAAATCCAAATATTCAATATTTTTGAATAAGAGTTAATCATTTTGACATTGGTTAAATAAAATGTAAATATTGTGCAGTATAAAAAAAATAAAAGTTAGGGTTTTTTATGCTTTCTGCTGTGTGAAGGGAACTTTCAATTTTACGTTAAAAACAACAAATTAAAATACCTATAAAATGTTTTAATTTGTATTAATTTCAAATAATGATACAGTTTTGAACTTTTTGGAAAACAATGAAGTATACATTTACTGTCAATTAAGGTTCATAAAGTCAATATCGTGTATAGCTTCCGCGCTTCCGGTAGAGATCCAATACACGTCTTCTCATTCCTTGCACAAGTCGTCGTAGCCTATACTGTGGAAATCTCTGCCATTCCTGTACTAAAGCGACCCTCAATTCTGGTATTGTTGCACATTTTGGTTGTCTCTGGTTAAGTTTACGGCCGATAAAGTCCCATACATGTTCAATTGGGTTCATGTCAGGTGACATGGCTGGCCAAGGTAAAGTGTATATTGATTCTGACGTCAGTTATGCGTTGACAATTCGTGCGCGATGAGGTCTCGCATTGTCATCTTTGATGACCGGTCTATCAGCTAACGCGTGATTGTCAAAATGAGGCGATACAATGGTTTCAGGATGTCATCCCGGTACCTTTGTCCATTCAGGGTACCGTGAAGAACATGCATATCAAGTCTACAGTCATGGAAAAAACATACCCATACTGTTACACCGCCGCCACCGAAAGCTGTTGTACCAATACTGTTATTGTCCCGATACGCGGTGTTTCTTTCCCTCCAAACACGTGTTCTGCCGTCGACGGGCTTCAGCAAGAAACGACTTTCATCGGACCAGTGAATTCTTCTCCAGCTGCGTAAAGGCCATCGGTGATGGTTCCTAGCCAACTGTTGTCTTGCTCTACGGTGTCTTAAAGTTAATTCCAGGCTGTTTATTGGCCTCCGAGCCCTTAGACGGAAACTATGCAACCTACGTATCACAGTCCGCACACTTCCTTTTTCCCCAATAGGTCAAAGTCTACGAAGCTGATCAGCAGACGAGAAAGGTTTAAATCTTGCTTGCCGGGAACGATTTCTGTCTTCTCTGTGAGTAGTTTTACGTGGTCTGCCTGCTCTAGGGCGGTCTTCAACTGACCCTGTCTGTCGGTATCTCAGCACAAGCCTGATAATCACAGTGTGGTTAACACCAAAATAGACCGCTATTCTACGGCAACTTAGACCTGTATTTGCCAAACATACAACTTGCCAGCGTTCCGCAATACTCAGTTTACAACTTGCAATCCTAAAAGTTTGATATCAATGGCTAATTCAAGTGCGAAATGCACTTGCTAAAATCATTTGTGGTTAGTCAAAAACAGTAACACAAGACAGTTTGTTAAAACTTGTTTTGAACAATCAAAATGTAATCGATTGACATTTTACCTGTATCTAAAAGTTACCTATTGTTTACAGGTTTAATATATAGTATTTCTTTTATAAAAAAAATAATTAAGAAAATAATTATTTCGAAATTAAATTGGGTGGTGCTTTACTTATGGCGGAGTGTATATATAAATTAATGTGAAAGTACATGAACTCTATCAATAATCTATCTTGAAAAATTTAATCTACGCTAGTACTATCCTAAACTTATTTCACATATACTGAAAATCTCTTTTTCACCAGTAGTGATAAAAGGTTTGCCTTATTTTTTATTTGTAATATTTATTGAGCAATTTATTATTTTGTATACTACATAATGCTTCTCTTATTGCACACAATATGTGCCTAGGTGTATTTATAAACTTGTATAAACTTGTATTCATAATTTTGTAAAATAAAGTTAATTTCTTAACACAGGAAAAGTTTGTCAATTTTGTGCACCTTTGTGACGTCATTTACCAGATAAAGGGGGTCACCTGCTCTATCAAAGTTCATGAATCATCTTCGTGAGTGTCATTTTTCTGAATAAACTAGAAATAACATTTGTTTCATGTACTCTTACAATTCCCTTACAACAACAGTGCGGAATATCAATTTTAAGAATTTGATTTGCCAAATACTTAGTGCAATATAGCATTATCCTTTATATTATCAACCAATGGCTCAATATATGAATGGAAGTGACGAAGCCCCTAAACACACAAAGATGTTCACTTTATCCAAAGATTTTGACGGAAATGCAAGGAACTTGATTTAATACTCGAAACTAGTCCATTGGATGAAAAAATATTTTCATGAAATAAATGAATAAATAAAATTAAATAAATAAAACTCACCATTTAATTCCCTTTGGGCTTCAGTCCATTGCAGATTTAACTCTGATATATGATTACACACATCCTGTAAATTCAAAAGTCCAAGTTTCTTAACAAATTGTTATTTTAATTTAATTTGGTAAACTGTATTTTTTTTCTTCTCAATAACTCTATTATTAATGCTGGTTCAGTGTTCCATTTTATTTTGCAAAATGTATTTTTTTTTTATGTACATGTAAAGTCTAACAAAACTGACAAAAAAAGGAACATGAGGAGGAACTCATGAAAAATAACTGGTATGTTCTTGCCTTAAACATGCAAAGACATGTACTTTTTCCATGGTAATTATTTGGTAAAACCAGGAGTAAACAGAGTGAAATGTCAAGACTGACCCTCTTAACCTATTGAAATTTATCTTGGCCAATTTCTCAGCCAAAATTTCAAAATAACAGTCACATATAGAAAATATTTAGGCAATTTGTATTATGGTCAGTCAAATTTAGTCTTTTGAATGTGGACAGTAATGTACATTTGTTCCATTGTATCTATTATCAGTATAAACTGTAACAATCTTACCTGTATTGCCCTGTTTTCTTCATTAGCTGACCATCTTAACATGTCTTGTGATGCTAAAACAAAGTTAATTTGGAAATGAAATGTTTACCTTAATGTAATATTGGTGGATATGTTACTATCATTTAGACAGATCTTGACTTTGGTTGAAAACTACTTTCTTTTTTTACAATCAGAAATGAATACAAACACCAAAACAGATACAAGTACAGACACTAAACTTAGGTATTTCAAACTGGGAGCCCAGACCAGATATTTCATAATTATTTTCTATATGTTCAACTTAACTTTATCTGAAAGTTTAGGGGCCCAGCTCAAAATAGGAGCCATGGGCGACTGGGCTCCCTTTAAGTTTTTTCCCTGAAGTAACTGTCCACATTTATTATTTTTCTGCCTAAAAATTGTTTTAACCTTACACACGTTACAGGAGATACACTGTAGTTGAAATTGTCTGTATCAATGAATTTCAATTAGTATTTTTACTCAAATCATAAAACTGCATACATTTTTGTACTTTCATAAGTTTTTTTTTAAGGGATTTCTCTGAAAAAATGGACTTCAAATCAATTATTCAATTACCATAAATGATACCTTTACAAGCTATACATGTAACAACAGTTCAATGTATGGTAGGTAATTAAAAAGATGACACATTTTCAGTGGTGTGTCAATACAGCTAAGTAATATACTAACTTATAACATTGTATAATAGATAGAAGAAATGATATATTTCTTACACACGCAAAACAAACATCTCCTTGCTTCACTAAATTCATTGTTATGTTATCTAAAAATTATTCAGCTGTTAAAATGCTATATTCAGCTTTACATTGTAATTTTTGTAACAGAAATTTACTATTAAACTATTGCAACAAAAGAGCCAATTGTGAAATCATTGTTAGCAATCTTTTTACCAAGGTCGTCAATGTTTACTATTGACCATAACAGTGGCTTTTTGCATTTTTCAATCATGTTTTGAAATCTGAAACGAAGAAAGAGCATTAACACTCTTTAGAGTACTTTTTCCAAGGCACATGTAAAACAATGTCTTTATGTCACGTTGATTAACCCTTTCACGTTCGGCCAAATTGGACGTAAACTTATGGAAAGACACTATCTGTCTAAAAGTTCAATCGCATATAGCATTCGCACTGAGGCTTACATAAAGGTCGTTTTAGGTCCATTTGAGAGATAAATGATAAAATATTTCAAAAAATATAATATATCAGAAATTTTGTCTTTTGAAGTCACGTGTTATCTGTCCAAAAGTCACGGGACTTGCGAAAAAAAAGGTAAAAAAATACAAAAGTCTTCCGAAAAAGGTAGTGTGGAGACTTTTATAAGGGCTAATAGGATAAAGTTTAAGTGTCAAAGCAATGTCCTAAGTCTGATAGACACAGGAAAGTTACCATTATGGTATAGTTGGAGGAAATACGTGCTATATGCCCCCCAAACGTGGATGCCCGCAACATGCAAAATAACGGTTTTCAGCCGTTTTTTCGTCAAAATCTTATACTTGACACAAATTTTAGTTTAAATTATGTTTTTCCAAGCAGCACATAGAATTTTGACTTTGAAAGTAAAGATTCAATGAATTACCAATAATTAATTTGGTGTTTTGGGCCTATGAGGTTTTAGTTTAAAGGGGGGGGGGGGGGGGGTGCAATTAGGACACACATTCTTTAAAAACATACAAACATTGTTTTTAAGTTGAATTTTGTATGCATTCATGACCCTCTTTTTGAAATTGAAAGTAAAGTTAAGTTAAGTTTCATTTAATATAGGAAATTGTTTTTTCACCTCCGGCTTTGAGGTTCGAACATGCAATCTTCCTGCTATGGGCTAGTGCAGCTTCCCACTGGACCACGGGAGTTCCAGTTTAATATATCGAAATTTTAATACTTAACTCTTTCATAAAGCAACGAAGTGAAAGTAATCAAATAATCAGCCTGTTTACTGTTTTCGTTTAGAAATTAAGTCTCGATATAACATATAATTGTTGTAAAACCCATTATTTTGAGCAAATATAGGATGATATCATACTTAAGTCTGCCATTTTTTTCTAGACTTTTACCGGTTTCTTTATTTGAACAAAAGTGTTTTCAACATTTCCATAACCAGGCACATCAGAAACAATGTTCTGTTACATCTATTTCAACTTCGAAAAAAAAAAATTCATGACTTTTTGTCTTTTTTGTCTTTTTTTCAATTAATTTGGAAAGAAATGACCACAAATTGAGAGTGCATTTCAAGTAAATGACTGCGTTGGTACACTTTCAATCACTTTTTTCACTTAAGTACAAGTTTTAATCATACTTTGAATAGTTTCCCTTAAAAATACACGGCGAAGTTAATAAAAAAAGTCATATTGCCCCTAAAATCAACAGTTTATTTTCCCATACTCGACGGAAATATTAAGTTCAAATAAAAAAAAACAACACGGTTTTTACAGGAGAAAACGTTGTCCGTTAGGGACGATTTGATACCAAACCGTACTCGGAAGAAGTTTAAGGCACCACTAATCACACAGCTGTGATATAGGGGATTGATTTGAGCCATCATCCACTTCTGTACGTCAACAAATGTCAAAGATTCAATACTTTGCGCAAGTTAGTTACCCAAAAATATAGCCCATCGGTACCAGAGTACCGATGGGAACAGGAAGGGGTTAAGAATGCTTAACCCTTTCACGTTCCGCCAAATTGGACGTAAACTTATGGAAAGACACTATCAAAGTTCAATCGCATATAGCATTCGCACTGAGGCTTACATAAAGGTCGTTTTAGGTCCATTTGAGAGATAAATGATAAAATATTTCAAAAAATATAATATATCAGAAATTTTGTCTTTTGAAGTCACGTGTTATCTGTCCAAAAGTCACGTGACTTGCGAAAAAAAAGGTAAAAAAATACAAAAGTCTTCCGAAAAAGGTAGTGTGGAGACTTTTATAAGGGCTAATAGGATAAAGTTTAAGTGTCAAAGCAATGTCCTAAGTCTGATAGACACAGGAAAGTTACCATTATGGTATAGTTGGAGGAAATACGTGCTATATGCCCCCCAAACGTGGATGCCCGCAACATGCAAAATAACGGTTTTCAGCCGTTTTTTCGTCAAAATCTTATACTTGACACAAATTTTAGTTTAAATTATGTTTTTCCAAGCAGCACATAGAATTTTGACTTTGAAAGTAAAGATTCAATGAATTACCAATAATTAATTTGGTGTTTTGGGCCTATGAGGTTTTAGTTTAAAGGGGGGGGGGGGGGGGGGGGGGTGCAATTAGGACACACATTCTTTAAAAACATACAAACATTGTTTTTAAGTTGACTTTTGTATGCATTCATGACCCTCTTTTTGAAATTGAAAGTAAAGTTAAGTTAAGTTTCATTTAATATAGGAAATTGTTTTTTCACCTCCGGCTTTGAGGTTCGAACATGCAATCTTCCTGCTATGGGCTAGTGCAGCTTCCCACTGGACCACGGGAGTTCCAGTTTAATATATCGAAATTTTAATACTTAACTCTTTCATAAAGCAACGAAGTGAAAGTAATCAAATAATCAGCCTGTTTACTGTTTTCGTTTAGAAATTAAGTCTCGATATAACATATAATTGTTGTAAAACCCATTATTTTGAGCAAATATAGGATGATATCATACTTAAGTCTGCCATTTTTTTCTAGACTTTTACCGGTTTCTTTATTTGAACAAAAGTGTTTTCGACATTTCCATAACCAGGCACATCAGAAACAATGTTCTGTTACATCTATTTCAACTTCGAAAAAAAAAAATTCATGACTTTTTGTCTTTTTTGTCTTTTTTTCAATTAATTTGGAAAGAAATGACCACAAATTGAGAGTGCATTTCAAGTAAATGACTGCGTTGGTACACTTTCAATCACTTTTTTCACTTAAGTACAAGTTTTAATCATACTTTGAATAGTTTCCCTTAAAAATACACGGCGAAGTTAATAAAAAAAGTCATATTGCCCCTAAAATCAACAGTTTATTTTCCCATACTCGACGGAAATATTAAGTTCAAATAAAAAAAAACAACACGGTTTTTACAGGAGAAAACGTTGTCCGTTAGGGACGATTTGATACCAAACCGTACTCGGAAGAAGTTTAAGGCACCACTAATCACACAGCTGTGATATAGGGGATTGATTTGAGCCATCATCCACTTCTGTACGTCAACAAATGTCAAAGATTCAATACTTTGCGCAAGTTAGTTACCCAAAAATATAGCCCATCGGTACCAGAGTACCGATGGGAACAGGAAGGGGTTAATATTAGAGCCTTTGATTTCCCATTTTCTTCAAAAATCTGATGGGAGAATTTTACATAGTAACAGGGTTTGCCTTCTACAATTTATAGGTCATATAACGGTAAATCTTGGGATTAGATTTAAGAAAATCCTATAATCTCATTAGAGAGGTGGTACGTCCTCAAGCAATATCTATAATCCTACTGGGACTTATTCATTTAAGTGTCTTAAAATGATGGGTCACTACACTTTATAAACTTTATGCATATGAAAAGCTTTTCTGGATTTACTTTCAGCAGATATTCTCAGACTTGAACATTTTAAAATCAGGAATGAATAAATAAGTAGAAAAGTTCAGGTTTTTTATCAAAAGGGAAATTTAGTTTTTACAGGTAGTGATGTACATTGTAACAGTACATTTATTTAAATAACGTTAAAATTCATTAAAAATTAACTTAAATTTCATACAAAAAAATGTATCTGCATGCACTTCAGAAAGAAAACAAATTCTCATTAATTCTAATCAATTGAAATAAGTATAAAAGAATAAAGATATTGTGGGAGTCTTGAAATTTCTCATGTTAGTCAGTGTTCTCCACATTGGCCCTTTTAGCATTATGGCAATGTGATTTGTCATAAAAAAAAAAATAGGGGGGAGGGACAAATTTACAGGAACTTTGTTGATATGAGGTTAACTCTTAAGTATACAATTCTAGGAAATAGATGTCCCATTGTTTACAAATGTATATAAGTAGCATACAAAAAACTAAATAAAATACAAAAATATATTTACCAGACGTTTCTGCATTTATTTGTGATTTAATAGAATTTCTTAAATTTTTCACTTCTGAGATCATAACATTCATATCAGAATTAGTTCCATCTCCAAGACTAGACATTAACTTTGTTCCACTCCTGTAAAAAATAAATATTATTTTGTTTGGTTTGTAAATGCAATAACCATTTATAAATCTATCTTTACTTATTAAGGTACAATGTAGTGCATTTTGTAGTTAAAGCATTGGATTTAATATATAATTGTTAGTATCTGGTACATGCATTTATTCCGTCTCATTTGATCTCTTTAAATCATTGCTGCAGGTTGTCTCCACCTAGCCAGAAGATATGACCTTTAAATTTGACCTTCCAAAAACTGACAAGATAAACTAAAGGTCAGCAGCTTTTCTCACAAACATTTTAATGATTAAAATGAATATTGAAGTTATACAAAAATTAGTACCTAAATGTATATATACAAGTCTGTATTTTAAGCTGGCTAAGGCATTGCAAAATGTATAACTTGTAAAAGTCACAGCCATTTTTTTTTACATGCTGGAGTTTCACTAGATTTTGTGGTGTATGCATTTATATTGTTACCTTTCATCCTTTTCTTTTGCATACAGACATTACATATATACAAGCAATTTAGGAAAAAACAATTGCTATAAATATGTGCACATTTACACTACAATATATTCAGTAGTCGGATGTTCAAAGTTGTACATTTTGTGCAGACAAACATTATAGATCATTGTATAGATCTTCATAATTCTTTGGGATTTTGATTATTTCTGCTGAAGAATTGGGTGTCAAATCATGCAGATTGTCCATATTGTCAATATCACAATGCATACACATATGTACATGTAAATGTAAAATGGATCACAAATAAGTGAGTATGTTTACATTAACATAGTCACATTTTAATAGACACATCTTTAATGTTGTTGTTTTTGTGTCTCTTGGTTGCTATTTCATGAAAAATACATGTACCCCAAATCACCTGTTACTCACACCTGACTCTACAACTTAAAACGGAGTACTGCAGTATGGCAAGTCAACAAAGGCTGTACAGCTGACTATAATTGCTGACATCCACTTCATTTCAACTTTGGTGGATAGTCATGATAGTTGTCTCACTGACAATTATACAATAACTCCTTATTTTAATGCTTGATATTTCCATGGTCAGACTGGGTCTTATTCTATGTTTTGTTTCATTATCAGCAGGAAAACTCTAATTAGGGATCATTAAGTTTTAAAAGATAAAAAGAAATGTTTCAGAACACTGCTTTCGATAAAATCTTTACAGGAAATGTGTCTTTTGAATGGAGATCTATTTATCTGCTTGTGTAAAAAATAGTAATCTTCACTATAGGCTGGATTTAAATTAGAAATTCATTTAAATTCTACAATGTCTTTTATTTCCTGTAGAAAACATTACAGAAAATCTCCAGGTACATATTTGTATTTAAATCTGAATAATGGAATTTTTTTTAACATTCCACATAAAACAATAACAAATAAAACATAATTTATGAATTTTAACTCCTGCAAAATAAAGTCTGCACAAATGACTAATATCATTATATAAAAGAAGAATCACAGATTCCAGAAAGAGAAATAGAGACTTTTATGATTACGTTGTAGAAATACGAGAATTGAGATTTTATATTTGAAAATGTATAATAGCAAATATATCTACATGTAAAAATATTATCAGATATATCTATATTACATCTTTTATACATCTCTTATTAAACCTGGGACCATTTAATAGTATATATATAAAAAAAACCCAGATTATTAAACATATGAATAATGTATGCATGTAAAATTTTCTAGTATTAAAATTTTAGACTTTCAAATGTTCAAGGTAAATAGAACTTTTTATGTTTTATATCCATACAATACATGTAGACCACTTTCAAGTTCATTGTCACAGGGAAAAACTCATCAATTAGGCCTTAGTGACGTCATTTACCAGAGAGAGGGGATCATCTGTATCCCTGCACTATTAACCGTCATCAAGCATCTAAGTGATTGTCATTGTGCAGGATAACCTAAAAAATTTTGTTTTGTTAAGTACTTAATCACAATTCCCTAATGACAGCAGTGCTTGATTGCCAATTATGAGAATTTAGTTCCCTGAATAATTTGTGCAATAAAGTATTATAATTTGCCAACCACTCGCTCAACATTGGAATGGAAGTGACAATGCCACTAAACACATGAATGATGTTCACTGAAACCAGAGTTTTTGAAGGAAATGCATTGAACTTGAAAGTTGTCTATTTGATACAAATGTACAGTATGGCACAGAAAATTAAAACATAGTACTAGTGTTTCCCATAACATGCTGCAAAGAATATGGTATGTTCTCAGGAAGGTACAAATGAAGGCATATAATTAGTATTTTTTAAAAAAGCTTTAGACTTGGTCAAACAGGAAACATTCTGAATTTAATATGCCATAAAAAAAACAAATGTTCTCACCTCCAAAATACTATATTCCTATAAGTGAAATTTCAGCTATATCAAGTGTTTGTTTAAAATTAAAGAAATTTCAAGTTTTACAAATCATTATAATAAATGATCATAATGATAAGGGTGCTATAATTAGATTAGTAGTCTCAGAATATACATGTATGTTTATAATAAGGTTGTTGATTATAATTAAATATTTAATACTGCATGAATTGTTTAGTAGTAATTTTCTTAAACAGATTAAAACTACACTGGTCAAAGACGCATTAGATATTTTTCAAATCTAGTTAAATTCTCCATTGCAAAGACTAAATTAAGTTTAAGCGTTGCCAAAAAAAATATATTCAAAGGTATGTTGTTTTTAACAAGGATTTGTATAGTTCTAACTATACAAATCCTAGTTTTTAATCTCACAGCAGGTCCAGGATTTTAGGTTGCGTGGAGCTAACTAAAATTGTCGGAGCTGAGCATGGCAAAAATATTTTTGAAGAAAAATTATCCAAATATTTGTTATTTCACAGAGGAGTTGTGAGAGGACATGCTTTGGAAATTTTAGGGGGTGTTTGCTTGCCACTCTCATTCACCACTACCTAAATCAGCCACAATCTATAATGATAATATATGAAAAGAGTCTGAGCTGTTCACCCCTACAAGAGACAAGTGTCTGCCCCTACCTCTAAAGGAGTCGACTGAAGTACAACATCCCCCTTTTTTCTTCAATTTTCTGTTTACAGAATGAAATATAAGAAAATCAGCTACAAGAGATTTTATAAATATATGCTCATAATAGAGACACTCTTTTTGTGCCTTTGGAGAAAATACGAGGAAAGAGACAAAATTAATTTAACTGACGACAACAAGATGCGGACACTGGAGATCTGACAACCCCTTGCAAAATTTATGCTTCAGTTTTTTGCTAAATACTTTACCATTCGGATTAGTTTATTCAAGAAATCAAATATGTTTACCTTCTTATAGCACGGGATGCCTTTTCCATTATTATTCCTTGAACAAGATTCCACAATTATCAAGATCATCAATACATTGCTATTTTAGGACTTGTCAATTTCAAAAATCAAATTTAACCGCCGGAAATGACAGAAATACAATAATTCAAATATCCTCAGCTGCAAAATAATGTAATTCTATCAGTGAATTTCAGGTGTTTTCTAATGTGTGGGCTTTTTTTCACCAAGTTTCGAGTATGAAAATTTCAATATAGTACAGTCGAATCATCGTTTGGTCATTGTGTTTTTTGGCGCGTTGTTTATTTACATTTGAGGGCACCTGTTCGTGGGCGGAGTTACTTAGAAAGGGAAGTAACTATAAAACTCCCGCCAAATCCCCAATTTTACTGATCAATATGCTTTTTACTTAGTACATTCAGAAACATATAATGTATTGTATGTCTTTGGTACATTTTATCATATGACTTTTTTGTTTAATTTGCAACACTAAATTGTAACATCTGATAGCAAAAATAGGTATAACTGTATGAATGTTTTGGCCTGAGATAATCTTTTGATCACGAAAAACAAAAGACTTTTAACCGTATTGTGAGTGTCATATGCCAATCAATGGGGAAAACCCATTTAAAAGCTGTTAAGTCATTTAAATATAAATAATCGTATTGTAAAAAAATCAAAGTCAAGTCAAATATAGAGATTACAAAGATTAGCTAAAACAAACTGATTTCCCACGCTTTTTATTTAGATCTATAATATTAAGCAAGGCGGGAAAGAAAAGTTTGTTTTGGTAAATATGTTCACCAAATACAGATTTTCACATTTTACTTCATTGTTCTTTTCTTGCGAGGTTGCATAGGTATTATATAATACTGTCGTATTTTATAAAATATTCAGTAAAAATATCACCTAAACAGAGATCAAACTGACACTGAACACCTCCCAGACAAAAAAAAATCAGATGGTTTAACAAGGTGCTATTTTAAAATGAACGGGAATGTGGCGTTAATCATGGTTTATTTTGTATGAGCTGTCAATGATAGTGGTGCAGTGTCAAGATTCAAAATCAACAAATATAAATTGAGATTTTAGCGTATTTCGCAAGGATATATATAAATACCTATCCATAATATTTAGTCTTAAATTAAGACAAATGGATGTTTGTGCCATTTATGCAATGAACCGATATATCTTATTTAAATGTATACAAAAAAAATAATATTTAATTGCATTTGTGACCCTTATATTAAAAATTCACTGATCATAAAACTGTAGGATATTATATAATATAACTATTAAGCGGAACACGAAAAATAACACGAACCCTGGTTTTGTTCCAAAAGTTTAGTTTTAAAATTGGAATAACAAGAAACAGTGCATAATACCAATTAATTGGGACGATCAGAAACAACAAAAGCGAGCATTTAGCAGAAAGGAGTATACAATTTGTAGGTCGTCATTACAAATAGTTTGAAAGAGAATCCAGGTGAAAATTACGACCTACAAATTGTATACCCCTTTCTTTATAGTACACGTAAAAAAGCGGTTACTTGGCATGTATGTTTTATTTAAAAATACACCTTGCAATATAAACACTCAATGAAGTTTATTTCTTAACATTTACTTTAAAAATATGGTCTGTGTCATGATATGATGCCAACTGAAGAGTGTCTTCTTAAGATAATTGTCAACAAATTCAACAAAGCATAAAAATTTGCATTTTCATAGTGCCATTGTAATTACTAAATATATGTAAATATCATCACATAACTATCTGCAAAAGTTTGAACCAAAAAAAATCGAATGAACCAAAGTACGGACAGAAGAGTTTTTTTTAAAGTGTCTGTCGCAAAAGTAAAACAAACAGATGCACAATTACAGTATTTGCACATATAAACAGGCTCCCTTGTGAAATACATATACATTTAACCCATACCACAATCAAACTTAATACAGAAAAAAAAAATAAGGAGTTATCTTCAAATGAGTTTTTTAAGTTTTTAAGTTTTTCGCCAGCAGGTATTATATGTCTTTCTTGTAAGTCTTTAAAAGAGAATCGGTTCTCTGGTGTCAGGTTGTAACTTGTTGTTTATGTGGAAGTAAATGAATCACATGGTTCTGTGGGAACCATTGATATACTATGGTACAATTTACCTATATAGGGTTTTAGATCTAACATACATAATTAGAAGCAGAGGAATCTAATATCAGCGTCCAATTTCAGTACACCAAAAGCTCAGAGGCGGCTGATCCAGGGGCGGGGTTCCGGGGCTTGGAACCCTTTTTTTACGATCATTGTATTTGAATGGGAACAAACATTTGACCCCCTTTTTTTCCACTTCTCTTGGGTTAGAACACCCTTGTAATTAAATGTTTTGCTGAGCGCACCCTGATACAACCGCAGAGGTTGAACCCTGAAAAGTTGCGGCTAATTTGGACTCAATATTCAAGCTTCATTCTGTCTGAATTTGTATTGTGATCAAGTTTTTGACATAGTATAGGTTTCTGACACAAAATAATGCCAAGATCTTACAAATCTATTGCACAATACTGTGCAATTAAAGATTCTTCTTGAATATTTGAAAAAAAAACCTTGAAAAAATTGGAACCCCCCAAACTTTTCGAATCCCTCCTTGGAGCAATTACCCCCACACTCAAACCCAGTCTTTACTTTGTAGAATAGGACATTGTAGTACAATTTCACAGAGATCCATATTCTGAAACACGAGTTATTGTTTAAAAACTAGAAAAATGCTTGTTTTTGGCCTTTTTTGGCCCCTAATTCCCGCATAAATTGGGCAATTACCCCAAACTCAATCCCAGCCTTTCTTTTGTGATATGAAACCTTGTGGTACAATGTAAAAGAGATACTCTTACACACAAGTTAATGTCCAGAAACTACAAAATGATACCTAAACTGTTGGCACTTTAACCCCCAATATGAATCCAAACCTTCTACTTGTGGTATTAAACATTGTGGTACAATTTCAGAGCAATTGAAATCCTTATACACAAGTTAATATCCTGAAAGTAGAAAAATTCCCCTTTAGGACCCCTAATTCCAAAACTGTTTTTGCCATCATCCCAAAAACTAATCCCAACCTTCCTATTGTGGTATTGAACCTTCTTATTAAATTTCATATAGAGATCAATTCACTTAAACTAAAACGAGTCTCCGTACGACGACGTCTACTACAGACGACATCATACCTTCATACGATCCCAAATTTTTTTTGCGGTCGTTTAAAAATAGCCGGATCAGCCCCTGAACCGAAACTGATAGAGTCGGTTCAAAAGAAAGTGCAGTGTATACGCCAATGATACTACCACCCGAACCACACAAAACACTATATATAATTGCAGAGACATATAATACATGTCTCTGATATTTATAAGTCATTCAACTTCTACAACAATAGACACAAGTAAAATAAGACACAACTGGGTCAACTATCCACCAGTGACCAAAGAACAGGGATGTTAACAACTTTAAAGATAACGTACGGCCTTCAACACGAACAAAACTCTATATAAGCAGTTACCTTACCTTTTATAATGTAGCAGACCAGTGTACATTCTATATCTCAAGGAAAAAATATGAGAACTTACTAGAAAAACATTTAATTTCTAATTATGACTGAAGTTTTGTCTAAAAACATTCTCAGTTGATTAGTGAATACTTATATGGTTTAAAACATGAATAATAATATGTTTCCATGGTTACGATGGAAAATTTGTTTCGAATTTAAAGGCTGCCATTTTTCGTTGTTTTTTCATTGTTGAGAAAATTGACAAATTTATCTAACAATTGTGAATGTAAATTCATATATAGATCGTTTGGCAAGAAATTCAATTAACGCTAACACCAGGAATTTTGTACACATGGTCATTACTTTCAATATAATTTGGTTAGTTTCCATGCATTCACTACATTTTCACAAAAAGACTAATTTTCATTAATTCATTAAAGTTTCGAGTTTTCCAAGAAGACAACTGACATCCAATAATCTCCATGCATAGCGAGTTGGAATACCATAGTGAATTTTATTACTTGCTACATTAAATGTTAACATGTGCTTTAGTGAAATTCATGACGACTAAATATAAGATATAACAGACTAGTATACGTATAATGTAAGTCACATATATGTATCATAGTCTGAGAGCTTATCAATAGTTATAAATTGATCAGATTTGTGCTGCCAAATTTCACGTTTAACAGAGCAATTGATAATTCAAAATAATGAGACAGTTACCTTCCCTATGCAACTGGCATTACATTGAGTAAAAATGACTGAAAAATAAATGAACAAAGCCAAAAAACATAAGTCGAAAAAAACGTACATATTTTTGACAAGAACTATTATCATCTTATTCTAGCAAAAAAATTAACAACACCAACCCAATATAAAAAAAGCAGTTTGAACACATGTGTTCCGAAATACAGATATTTCAGAAATGTTTATCATACTCCTAATTTGTCTTTATTCAGAATTGTACGAATTTTCCTTGATATAAATAAGTGGTATTTTTTTTTTAGAAAATAACGCAGCGTAAATTCAGAGACTCTTTTTTGGTTTAAGGTACAACGGTTCCAAAAAGTAACATTAAGTGAGAAAAAAACAAAGATCAACACTGTGCTTAATCTGGGAAATATCTGCAGGCGCGGATCCAGAGAGGGGGGGTCCGGGGGTAGGATCCTCCCTTTTTTTGGACGATCAATGCATTTGAATGGAGACATGTAATTGGAACCCCCCCCTTTTGTCCTGGGTTAGGACCCCCCTTTTTAAAAATTGCTGGATCCGCCCCTGATCTGTATGGTTTTAGTTTGGATACTAGTAGATATAGTTAGATATAAACCGTGGAGATATGGTATCAGTGCCAACGAGAAAACTTCACTCCAAGTTAAAATCTGTATAAGCAAACTACTATACGTCAAAGTATGGTCTTCAACAGCGTCGGAGCCTTGGCTCACACTAGACAGCAAGCTATAAAGGGTTAAAAAAAAGACTAGTGTTAAACTATTCAAACGGGAAAACAAACGGTATAATCTATATAAAAAACGAGAAACGAGAAACATTTATTAACATCAGGTTCAAATGATTATTTAAAAAGTTTGAAAAGTGTTTGTAAAGTAAACCAAACATATAAAAAAAATATACTCAAAACTCTTTAAAAGCCTCCATAAATTATATACAATACCTACTCTATCTAAAAAGTTTTTTTACTGAACTGTATACTATTAAAACAAAAACAAGTATAACAAAATACTGAACTCCAAAATTCAGAAGAAAAAAAGAGCTCACAAAAACTGCCAAAATCAAACACTGGCAACGGAACGACTAATAAACAGTTGTCATATTCCTGACATAGCACAGGCATCTAAATCAAAATAAGACTAGTCTAGTCCTTGTAAGCATTAGGAAATAATAGTATGTTTTAAACCCATCATATATATTGGTTAACCCTTCACTGGATCGCCCATTCTCTCAGTGTGAACACCGATATTTACACCGTGTTCTGTCTAACCTTGTAGATACAAATCATCACTGCATTATAATTCTCATTCCGGTGGACAACATAAGGAATTAAATAGATATTCCCTGGAAAGCAAACCAATCTTTCTCCTTCCCCGTCGGTAAATTGAATGATGTGCAGCCACTGACTATGGCAAATATTGATTCACAAAGCCGATGACATTAATTACATGGAAACTGTTAGAGATATAAAATCAGCTTTCCTATAAAATAACAGTAGATTAATACTATTGTCTCTTAATTCTGGGAAATACAATAAACGTATCCTAATTTATGTAGATAAATTGTTTGTCAACGCGTTCCTAATGACTCGGAAGTAAGTTTCCATGGCAACGAATAGTATCTTATTTACTGGATTTTATAAAATGGGTGCAAAGGAAATAAATGATTAAATGGAAATTCTAAAGAATTAATGGATGCATTACGTTTTGTTGTTGGAATCAAAATATTGATGTCTGTACAGACTGGATTGCATTTGCTTTGGTAAGTACTATATTTAGTTACGCAAGAAGTATATATCTGATAGTGTTTGTCAAGAAAGTTTGGAAAAAGGGAGCCCTTTTTGCATATGCAGTATCAATAATGAATGTATACGTTTTCTTTGAAACGCATTTCAGAAGTTGTAAGCATGTGAATTTTACTGCTATTACCAACAGTACATTTGCTGTAGTCTCCTTTTGGTGTCATGCACTCACGATTCAATAGACAAGCAGACCATTTTTGATTAATCGGGCCGTTTTGAAATAAGTAGTGACAAACTCAGTTCTCTGGATTATCTTAATTTTATAACGTCGATGAACAGAAACACACGATATTTCCATGATGGGAATTTATATTAGAACTAATACTTGTTGCGTGTACATTTCTATGAGGGATGTGGAAAAGGTGGGGGACCCCCCCCCCCCCCCTACCCCCCCACCCTAAATTAGTTACAAACCACGGCCATTTAGGAAAAAAACGAGTTTCAATCTTAACTTTACCCAAAGGTTGAATAGGGTCCAGACATTTGGTCATCTCTTGGCCTACTTCCTGTCTGCAGTTAAACGCTTGCTAAAGAGGAGCACATGTGGCTGCATGACAGAATGTTAAAGTGTCGTACTGTCGCATGTTAAGAAACATGGTACAATCTTTGATAAGGTTCGTACAAAACTAGGCGGTTGATTTCTTTTCTTATCCAATATATCCTTAATTTAGTTTATACATATTTATTTATAGTGGGTTGTGTAACGAGTTTTGTAACTTATATTAATCCCTTTCCACTTTGTGGGTGCAAGTGATGCCTTGTAGTGGCATAATCCTGCTCTTTTTCGAAATCTACAAGGGTGTCTTTTACGTGTAAGAGATGTGACTCTCTTAATACGGATTAGCCATTTGTCGTCCCCTTTCGACGAACTATCATTGTTTACTCAAGACCATACTCGCAAATGGTGTCAAGGGAGAGCCGAAAAATCAGTCCCTGAAATTTTCATTAGTAGTCCAATGCACCAAACGCTACACCACGACTCTCTCAATTTCCAGTGTCTTCCCGTTATTCATCCCATTCGACTCCCTATAACATTTTTTTCTTATGTTGTGCGGTAAAACCACTGTCCCATACCTGTAGCCCGGGTTGGAGGGAAGCAACACACATGATTTACCCAACCTTAGTCATGTCACGTTATGTGTCTGTCTATTATAAAGAGCTTGTATTTCATCAGTTGTCGATTTATGCACTTTTCCACGTTTTGAGATTAATTTTTAGCTTACATAAAAAAAAAAGGTTTCCACTTTCGGTTTTTTCTTTCTTCACATTTTGTCAGCCGGTGCGTTTTACGGCTATATACGTTACCGAAAGGGTTTTGATTCACTGTTGAACAGAAGGCAGTACTGTAACATAATTTGTTTTTTAAATCCTTGTCCTTTGGTTTCTGGTGAATAGTTATCCCATTTGCAATCAAATAAATACAACGTTTTGGAAAGCTGACAGCTTACATCAAAAAGTAGATTTCTCTTTTTCAATTTCTTCTCATTTTGTCAGCAGGGAATTTTTACAGCTACATATATACATAACCGAAGAGGTTTTGATCCACTGTAGAAGGCAATTACTGTAACGTGCATATTGTTTTTTAAATCCTTGTCCTTTGGTTTCTGGTGGATAGTGATCCCGTTTGCAATCAAATAGATACAACTGTTTGGGGAGCTGACCGTCGGGTCAATGAACAACAATAAAGGCACAAAGCTTAAGCCCTTGGTGACATTTGATTATTATTATATACCACTATGCTTAATCATTAACTAGAGGCTCCAAAGAGCCTGTGTCGCTCACCTTGGTCTATGTGAATATTAAACAAAGGAAGCAGATGGATTCATGACAAAATTGTGTTTTGGTGATGGTGATGTGTTTGTAAATCTTACTTTACTAAACAGTCTTGCTGCTAACATTTATCTCTATCTATAATGAACTTGGCCCAGTAGTTTCAGTGGAAAATGTTAATAAAAATTTACAAATTTTATGAAAATTGTTAAAAATTGACTATAAAGGACAATAACTCCTTAGGGGGTCAATTGACCATTTCGGTCATGTTGACTTAATCGTAAATCTTACTTTGCTGAACATAATTGCTGTTTACAGTTTATCTCTTTCTATAATAATATTCAAGATAATAACCAAAAACAGCAAAATTTCCTTAAAATTACATTAAAAGGGACAGCAACCCAACAATGGGTTGTCAGATTTATCTGAAAATTATAATGCAGATAGATCTTCATCTGATAAACAATTTTACCCCACGTCGGATTTGCTCTAAATGCTTTGGTTTTTGAGTTATAAGCCAAAAACTGCATTTTACCCCTATGTTCTATTTTTAGCTGTGGCGGCCATCTTGATTTGATAGTCGGGTGACCGGACACATTTTTAAAACTAGATACCCCAAAGATGATTGTTGCCAAGTCTGGATTAATTTGGCCTAGTAGTTTCATAGGAGAAGATTTTTGTAAAAGATAACTAAGATTTACGAAAAATGGTTAAAAATTGACTATAAAGGGCAATAACTCCTAAAGGGGTCAACTGACCATTTCGGTCATGTTGACTTATTTGTAAATCCTACTTTGCTAAACATTATTGCTGTTTACAGTTTATCTCTATCTATAATAATATTCAAGATAATAACCAAAAACAGCAAGATTTCCTTTAAATTACCAATTCAGGGGCAGCAACCCAACAAAGGGTTGTCTAATTCGTAAGGAAATTTCAGGGCAGATAGATCTTGATCTGATAAACAATTATACTCCATGTCAAATTAGCTCTAAATGCTTTGATTTTTGAGTTATAAGCCAAAAACAGTATTTTACCCCTATGTTCTATTTTTGGCCGTGGCGGCCATTTTGTTTGGTGGACCGGGTCACCGGACACATTTTTTGAACTAGATACCCCAATAACAATTGTGGCCAAGTTTGATTGAATTTGGCCCAGTAGTTTCAGAGGAGAAGATTTTTGTAAAAGATTACTTTAATTTAAGAAAAATGGTTAAAAATTGACTATAAAGGACAATAACTCCTTAACGTGTCAACTGACCATTTCGGTCATGATGACTTATTTGTAAATCTAACTTTGCTGAACATTATTGCTGTTTACAGTTTATCTCTATCTATAATAATATTCAAGATAATAACCAAAAACTGCAAAATTTCCACAAAATTACCAATTCAGGGGCAGCAACCCAACAACAGGTTGACCGATTCATCTGAAAATTTCGGGGCAGATAGATCTTGACCTGATAAACATTTTTACCCCATGTCAGATTTCCTCTCAATCCTTTGGTTTTTGGGTTATAAGCCAAAAACTGCATTTTACCCCTATGTTCTATTTTTAGCCGTGGCGGCCATCTTGGTTGGTTGACCGGGTCACGCCACACATTTTTTAAACTAGATACCCCAATGATGATTGTGGCCAAGTTTGGTTCAATTTGGCCCAGTAGTTTCAGAGGAGAAGATTTTTGTAAAAGTTAACAACGACGACGGACGACGGACGACGGACGACGGACGCCGGACGACGGACGACGACGGACGACGGACGCAAAGTGATGGGAAAAGCTCACTTGGCCCTTCGGGCCAGGTGAGCTAAAAAGTGTTCAAACAAAACAGCATGGTTAAATTTTTCTGTGAAGGATTACATATTTCAAGCCATTATTTATGTTTATTTCGTTCAAGCAACAAATACAATATATATATATATATAGGAAGATGTGGTGTGAGTGTCAATGAGACAACTCTTCATCCAAATAACAATTTAAAAAAAGTAAACCATTATAGGTCAATGTACGGCCTTCAACACGGTGCCTTGGCTCACACCAAACAACAAGCTATAAAGGGCCCTAAAATTACTAGTGTGAAACCATTCAAACGGGAAAACCAACGGTCTAATCTACTTAAAAAAAACGAGAAATAGATATGTAATGGCTTACATGGAAAGTTACATACTATATTCTTATCATCATTCAATGCTTTTCATATTGCAACATAGTCTTTCATTACGAAGCACATCTACCAATCCAATGTCGAGTTTAAGTGAACCACATCAATGTTGAATTAAGAGTGCAAGAGTCTAGCATTGGCACCCAGCAGTAAATATAAGTCAATTCTAAACATTTTAAAAACATACAATTTAACGGGAGCTTCGTATAAACTGATCGTAGAGGCGTAGTTTCAAAACATCCAATGGAAAAATTACATTTGCATGGTTTTACCATAATTAATTTAACCCAGATCATTTAACAATGCATGAACATTTGATGCATCCCAGTTTTTTTTTTTTTATTCTGAGCATCATCATCTAACTTTTTATGTACATCAAATACAATAGGAGGTTTCTTGATAACGAATTTCAACCAATATTTAAGTATTCTTTGTTTTCAAATAAAATTCATTGACCATTGATCAAATGACCAAATTTGCTTTTTTGTTTACCAACAATTATGAAACTGTTCAATGCCCTTGGCATTATGCAACCCCATATCTCAGAACTATAGCTCAAGATCGATCCAATAAGACTATCGAACATGTCACGTTTCTGTTGAGTTGATATATACAACATCTTGAACGAATTAAAGAGTGACGCAAGAGCTTTATTACCTTGCTGGGATAATCTCTTTTGGTCTTGCTGAAATTTTCAGTTATAGTAAAATGAATTCCGTATGTAAACAAAAGAGTTTACAACATTGAGCTCTTGTTTGTCGTAATACCAACTATTATTAACTTGGTGCCATCCATTACGGATTGCAATTATTTCAGTTTTATTTTTATTCACTTCACTGTTCCATTTTGAACAATATTTTAGAAGTACAATATTACCGTAAAATTTAGGATGTGAAATACCGTTTTTATTAGTTTTCTACAGGTACAGCCAAATTTACTAATCAAATCTTTGTATCTTTGAAAGAATTAAGTAAAAGTTGTTAGTTTAATTTTGACTTTTATTAACTGTTTACATGATAGTGCAGAAAATATAAAGATATCATACTTATAACTTGGTAAGACATATGCGCGTTTCGTTTTACATAAAAGTCATCAGTGGCGCTAGACTGTATGTCATAGTATGTTAACTTATAATTTTAACGGCATACCCCCCCCCCCCCCCCCCCCCCTTTTCCTAAATCGCACGTCGCAAGTCGCAATGTGCATTCTAACTATTTAGTTATATTTGTTTGACACTTATTTCTTCCAATACACAATACAATCTCGAATACAATTTTTAACTTACTTATAATTAAACAATCTTGATCAATATTAAATGTTACTTAACTTTTTATTTTTTTTAACTGAGAGTACATGTTTACATGTTTCATGTACTTTTCCATAGTGGTTGCATATGTTGCTTACATATTTCTATGGATTTATTTTTTATTAATTATTTGTTTAATACATTGTTCGCTGCCGTGTATTTCTTTTATAGCCAATGGAATCAATGCGCTATTACATATTTTTTTTCTCATGCTCAAATACATTTGTGCACTTATAACGTAATGGAAAAATATCTTCAAGTATATACTAATTATTAGCGAAAGTGTAGGAAATTATAAAGGAGATACTACGTATTAGCGAAAGTGTAGGAAATTGTTAGCATTTGCTTAGTTTGTATATCAGCCACTTTTGGGACAGTTTTAATAGTAAGTAGTGATGTTTTTGTCGCAAAAAAATACTATAAGGTATAATGGAGATTTTTTAAATGCAATAATTTACATATTTAGTTTAGTAAATCGTTTTATAGAAGGTTTTTTTAAACGATAGGGTATTTCTCGGCTACAATATCTTCGAACAGATACCATTACTGTAAATTGACCCTTCGAATGTCAGCTTTCTTTGGTTTACTATTGCTTTTCTCTTTTTCTAAATCTAAGTGCCTCATTGTATAGGTTTGGGGAATTTGATGGTTATAGTTTAATTTCAGTATAACGAATTTGCGTATCATTCCCAGAGAAACTATTGAGAACTTGAATTGATGTCATGTATTTCTCTGCATTGTTTTTGTTGTTTTTGTTTTAAACTATTGTGTTTATTATTGATTTCTCCCTTGTGCATGCAAGATTTAACGTAGAAGAAGTACCTGTCTGCACGTTTTACTGGTTCATAATCTTACTTGCCTGAGAATTTTTTGTAACCATGTGAAAAAATTATAAAAATCGCCTAAATCCATAATTATGACTGAATGATGAATAAAATTCATGGAGACAAAATCATCTGCCGACATTTTTTTTATATTTTGTAAATAAAGCTTTATCAATACTTATAATACTATAAGACCAAAACTAAAAGAAATAGATATTCTCATTTGTAACAGCCCTTTATTAGGTAAATCCTTGAACTGTTTGAATTTTTTTCTTTTCTAATATCATAGACAAAAAAAATATTACAGTCATTCCTTAAATGAAAATGATCTTGTCACCTTGGTTTCTAGCTGACTTTGCATGGATTTATCTGAGACTTGATTTAAGTTATAATTTATGTGTTTGTTGTACCTTTGTATACTCTATAGTAAGAAATGCAGGCTATGAATTGTGTATTGTCATTATTAATCCTAATCAGGGTCTTCTTTTTGTCAAAAAAAGTTGTTGTTTTCGAAACTGCATATTTGTCCTGAACATGCATGTCATATTTGCAACTTGACGTTTAATACAAACAACCAATCAACCAATCAACTAAAATTACATACATAAACACTAAACTTAAACATAAGTCCGCCAAATGTTTCGAATCTGTACACGAATCAATCCGGTTATGTATTTATTTACAAGTCGGAAGTGAAAGTTCAATTTAGGATGACAGTCAATGTTTAGTTTCCGCATGTTTTTCATCATATATATATAAACAACAAAAAAGTAAGTACATGTTTTTTATTTTTCATATACTCGTCACCGTTGTTTCAGCGCATCTACACTGCAGTTATTTTATTTTAATCTGTCACTTTCAACACGTAATTTATTAATTGAAAATCAACAAACTTTGAATGTTTGCCATGTCCATATAGGGATAACGTGTCATCTATAAATTCACTATATCCTTTCTTTCCCCACGGCGTTCATCGATATACTTATTTGTTTTATGACCACTAATAAGATAGGCTTCTACAAGATTGGAATATGCAGTGCATACCTGCCAACTGTCACTATTTGCGGGGGATTCCCCCCATGGAGGCTCCCAATTTGAACTTTCCAAAGAATAATTTTATCCACAATTTAAACAAAACAATTAATTTTGCCATGACTTTAGGCTTATTAAAGTATGAAAAAGCCATAAAACAATAATATAAAGTATATCAGGGAATTTCTGGTTATTGAATCTATGTACTAGTCAATTTAAAGTAAATTTTATACCCATTGATTTATAGATATGGTAAATTTTTCTTATACTTTAGAGCAACAACCGTCACATTAGATTTTACTACAACTTTTTTTTTTATCTTTAAATCAGTGCTATAAAGTATTAGAAAGGGGAATATATCCGGACGTCCGGATTTCCGTGAAACTGTTTCAAATAGTTAAGTACGTGAGAGTTTCGCGTCCCATCTCCATCTAGAACAGTACATTCATGTAACTTTCATTCTACTATTTGTATATTAAATGACATGTAGCGATTCTTATATTTTAATTCTCCTTATGTAGATTCGAGAGCTTAATTCCAGTTATGTTGTGCGGCTTTAACATAAAGCTTCATTGAGCTGACAGTAAACAAATGATCGCACCGCATATTCGTCACTCATCAATAACAAACCCTAGAGTTGCCTTGGTTACATAACTATGGTCACATGGACTTATCCCCTTACCATCTCAAAACCTTTTCTATACTCGGGTGTCCATCAGTTTATGTTTGCGGACATATAAATTCGCAGCCACGTCAAGTCGGAATGTGGATCTTTAATTCTATGCCTCAAAATGAGTACCCATTAAAGAATCGCTACAACAACTATTTAGGTGTCTTTAGATGGCCTATTGCAAGGCATCATATCTACCCTATTTAATCATACCCACATTTTTCAGTGAAAATCAAAACTTCCCAGCCTTCATCCTGGTCGAACCAGCTTGCGGATCATGCATACTGTCTCAACGATTAATTTTTGGTTCTTTAACTTGTATAACATGATTGTTCTTGTCTTAGACCAGTAAACATGATTGTTCTTGTCTGAAACCTGTATAAGTATAACATATGAGTGTTCTTGTCTTAAACCTGTATAACATGATTGTTCTTGTCTTAGACCTGTATAACATGATTGTTCTTGTCTTAGATCTGTATAACATGATTGTTCTTGTTTTAGACCTGTATAACATGATTGTTCTTGTCTTAGACCTGTATAACATGAATGTTCTTGTCTTAGACCTGTATAACATGAATGTTCTTGTCTTAGACCTGTATAACATGATTGTTCTTGTCTTAGACCTGTATAACATGATTGTTCTTGTCTTAGACCTGTATAACATGATTGTTCTTGTCTTAGACCTGTATAACATGATTGTTCTTGTCTTAGACCTGTATAACATGATTGTTCTTGTCTTAGACCTGTATAACATGATTGTTCTTGTCTTAGACCTGTATAACATGATTGTTCTTGTCTTAGACCTGTATAACATGATTGTTCTTGACGTTAAGCAAACACCAATCAATCAATAAACTATAAACAATTCGTTACCTCATTTCCACAGACATGTGATATTTCAAAACATGGACACAGAGAGTCTCTGCTCAATTAATGCATCACCATTGCACGAAATGTTAACTAGAAACTAATGTCTGATTTACAATAAAACAACTACATGCAATTCATAAATATATTTATTATATCAAATAATTTAAAGAAGTTGAGAAAAGAAAACATCACAATACATATATTTTGTCATTTTAAAATCAGACTCACTTTCTTATGCATTTTACAATCAGACTCACCTTCTTATGCATTTTACAATCAGACTCACCTTCTTATGCATTTTACAATCAGACTCACCTTCTCATGCGACGCACCTTCTCATGCGACTCACCTTCTCATGCGACTCACCTTCTCATGCATTTTAAAATCAGACTCACCTTCTTATGCATTTGAATACAGTTTTAACAGGATCTACTTACCCCTCAGGAGCACCTGAGCTCACCCCTAGTTTTTTATGTTGTTTGTGTTGCTCAGTCTAGTTTAGTTATCTATGTTGTTTCTTGTGTACTATTATTTGTTTGATTGTCTTTTCCTTTTTTAGCCATGACAATGTCAGTTTATTTTCGATTTATGAGTTTAACTATTTCGCCACTTTTTGGGGAATAAAACAAACTGTCAATATTGTGCAATATTTTTCTCTTAGTCGAAACAGAACTACTGAAAATACATGCTAAGCTGTGCTTGGTCGGGTTGTTGTCTCTTTGACACATTCCCCATTTCCATTCTCAATTTTATTAATGTACAGCACAACTCATATTTAAACCTGATTATTTATGCACCAAAAGAACACACTAGATTATCTATCATTACATGTAAAAGACAGAAAAAGTTGAAATGTTCTTGGTCTAACATGTACCATAGAAAAGCATCAAACTTAAGGCTAATATGATGTTCTAATGGGGTGCTGTCCTTCCTTTCAATATGATGTTCTAATGGGGTGCTGTCCTTCCTTTCAATATGATGTTCTAATGGGGTGCTGTCTTTCCTTTCAATATGATGTTCTAATGGGGTGCTGTCCTTCCTTTCAATATGACGTTCTAATGGGGTGCTGTCCTTCCTTTCAATATGATGTTCTAATGGGGTGCTGTCCTTCCTTTCAATATGATGTTCGAATGGGGTGCTGTCATTCCTTCCAATATGATGTTCTAATGGGGTGCTTTACTTCTTTTCAATATGAGGTTCTAATTGGGTGATGTCCTTCCTTTCAATATGATGTTCTAATGGGGTGCTGTCCTTCCTTTCAATATGATGTTCTAATGGGGTGCTGTCCTTCCTTTCAATATGATGTTCTAGTGGGGCGCTGTCCTTCCTTTCAATATGATGTTCTAATGGGGCGCTGTCCTTCCTTTCAATATGATGTTCTAATGGGGTGCTGTCCTTCCTTTCAATATGATGTTCTAATGGGGTGCTGTCCTTCCTTTCAATATGATGTTCTAATGGGGTGCTGTCCTTCCTTTCAATATGATGTTCTAATGGGGCGCTGTCCTTCCTTTCAATATGATGTTCTAATGGGGTGCTGTCCTTCCTTTCAATATGATGTTCTAATGGGGTGCTGTCTTTCCTTTCAATATGATGTTCTAATGGGGTGCTGTCCTTCCTTTCAATATGACGTTCTAATGGGGTGCTGTCCTTCCTTTCAATATGATGTTCTAATGGGGTGCTGTCCTTCCTTTCAATATGATGTTCGAATGGGATGCTGTCCTTCCTTTCAATATGATGTTCTAATGGGGTGCTGTCCTTCCTTTCAATATGATGTTCTAATTGGGCGCTGTCCTTCCTTTCAAGGACAGGAAATGCTTCATGTATTATACTTGTTAAAGTGTTTAACCTTGTGCACATATTTTTACACTCGCTTCCTCTTATTTGCTGCTTGTTTTCCGTCACTAAGGTTTAAATCAACGCCTCACCCATTACCATGGATAATATTCCCTGCATGAAAAACGACAAACATGAATCATGAAAATCATATTTCTTCGGGTTTTTTTATGAAAACATTTTCTTCCGCATGAACAGTTTGGTCAGGAAATGTGTTAACAAACAAAAAGTGTTACATGTGTTCTTGAAATCTACATACAGCTTTAAAAAGTTTTTCATTTGGATGATCGTCCACTGAAAAACACAAAATAAGCATAAAATAAGTGAAGATTCATTCGAAAGCAACCTAAACGTAATCTTAACCATGCTGTTTGATGTGTACATATCTTGACCTTTCCACAAATAATTAAACAACTGATAAATTAAAAAAAAAAAAATCCAAAATAATGCGTTCCTATCTCTGAATTTAAAGCAATATGCGTTTTTATGTATGGACTAAGTTAGCAAGGAACTAAATTATAGCTCCGTTTAATTAATGTTTGAACAAATATAAACTCGTAACTGTCTGTATAGAAATTGATTGGAAATGTATAACATTCAATTTGGAGACTAGAAATATCGATTGTCAAAAAATTTCACAGCTTAAGTAAACTGTCGACCTTTGAATCTGCAATTTAAAGGATAATGAACAGACATTTCAAATGGGGAAATTATTTAACAATCGAAATTCAGTCTAGTTTTAAGTGTTACTAATAATACAATGACAAATGGTTTAGTCTTCCTCTTTGGAAACAAATTATTTAAGGAAACAATTCGTTCGATACTAGAGGCCCTTAAACACAACAGGTTTTTCAAAAAATTGTATAAGTATTTATATTTTCATTGTATTATTTTAATTTTGATTTCTTGTGTACAATTTGGAAATTAGTATGGCGTTCATAATCACTGAACTAGTATATATTTGTTTAGGGGCCAGCTGAAGGACGCCTCCGGGTGCGGGAATTTCTCGCTCCATTGAAGACCTGTTGGTGACCTTCTGCTGTTGTTGTTTTTTTTCTTTGGTCGGGTTGTTGTCTCTTTGACACATTCCCCATTTCCATTCTCAATTTTATAGTATAGTTTTTTTGTAATCTCCATAAGATCCATAATGATCATTGATTCTGGCCAACGGGTTGGTGGTCCACGCAGACATGCAGTTATATTCGTCCCTGTGTTTTCGCGTTCGTTGTGTATTTCTGAATTATTGAACTAAGATATGCTGAATATGAGTTAGATTTGTCTCTGTCATGGAAAGTTATAGGAAACACTTTTCGTTTATTGATTTTTTAAATAGCATTCGTACATAGGGTGACCCTCATGTAATTAGCATCACTTACTAAATTCTAATTATTCTGATAAATAGTTTTTACTAGCTTCATGATATAGAAAACGTTAAAAATACAAACAGTCTTGGGTTTTTTCTTTGTGTTGCTATTTTGTTAATACCTATACATACGATATGTGTTCAATTCAACCAAAATACAAGTATAGATGGTACTATACTTGTTACAATTTTAATGATTCTTGTATACTGTAAACCAACTAATTTTCGCGAATACTTTATTTCGCGATGTGTCATTTCTAGTCTACTTCGCGGCTATTTAATACCGATGTATTTTTATAAGGAAAGATAAAAATTAAATATATTCGCGACGATTTATTTTCGCTTTATATTTCTAAACGCAAAAATCGCGAAAATAAATCGCTCGCGAAAATAAGTTGGTTTACAGTATGTACATGTATGTGCTATTTTTAAATGGGAGTGCCATTGGGTATTTTGAAAATGTTGAAAAACCAAATTTATATCCCGAACACGAAAAACGGTGCCTAATGTTTTGAAACTGAAGTATTTTTCTTAGTAAAATTTTCAATAAATGTCAGTAGTGCATGCATGTAAAGCGTCAGTTTTTTAAACGGTAAACGAAATAAAAACTTAACCAATAACTTGAAACTGGAATCCGCTTGTTAATACGCTTCACTCTAGGAACAAAGCGTAGTAGTCAGCAGAGCTTACTGAAAGTCTAATCAGAATCTACACTTTTAAGAAGCTAAGAATTGTAATTTAAAAAACAACAAAGCTATAATGCTTATAGAGTCGGCATTGCTAATATAATAAAAATCATTATCAATTGTTTTTTACATATGAGTCTGCCATAATAGCTGCAAAACATTAAGTTTTCAGGCATTTAATGGTTTTGACTTCTTGTACAAACAAGACATGGACTATCAGGAAATGTCGCGTGTAAACAAATTATTTCAGATATATCTTCACACTTGTCTGTGGACAATAAGTCTGTCGCTAGCTTCGTGTTTATTTCAACAATATCTCATATTGCTCTATAGTGTAAATGTTTTTTTTTCCCATCGCTATTTAGGTCGTTCAACTTGAGGAAAATCTGAATTATATGTTCTATGGTTGCATAAAATTTAATGAATAATTTTCGTTAAAACAGTTCAGTTTGCAATAATAGGAAATTTCTTTTGTTGTGACACCCACAGGGCCTACCCACTGAGTTTTTTCTAACATTCTGTCTTGTTGGTCCAAAAGAGTTAGTTATTGCATCAGGTCTTCTCTTTTTTGAAAGAGGGGGAGGGAAGAGGAGATTGACAGTTGACTTACCAGCATTTCGCTAAGTACGAATATGAAACAAAAAACGAATGTTTCTGTTCTCTTTTTTATTTATTATAACTATTAACATATTAACTTTCGGGATCCCAAAAGATCTCGACTTTCTTCATTTTAAAATGACTTTTTACTTGAAATCTACACAAACTTAACTATATATAGAAACATGTATTAGAATGTATATGATGTCATGAATTCAATATATATGACAGAATTAAACCTTTCTATGAGAGCTTAACCCTTCCCTCCTTACCATGGACGAGGACAAAACATACTGTAAAATTTAGTTGTACAGGTCTTACATACTGAATCAAATCGGTATACTCGGCGCCAAAAGACAAAAATATCTCATAGTACCTGAAAGCTAATTTCAGCCTTATTTCAACTTATGCATAAACCATGTTTCACAGAATGAAATATATAAATGATTAAAACTCTTGTGAATTTAGAATAATAACGTCATAAGCAACCCGAAAAATCAAGCCCAATTCCACTTTCCTCAATAATAAAAGATCTTTTAAAGTCTCCCACCTTATTTTATCAACATTGACAAAAACACGATGATGCGAGAAAATTTGACAAAAAATAGTTTTTTGTCATTTATACTGTTAATATATCAAACTTCAAGCATGTGATACTAGTTTCTATTCCACGACAGCCCTGTATCCTGGCTTGTTAAACTCGTCACTTTCACATAATATTCTGTATTGTCGAAGTCGTCACTACAAAAATACAGTCATCTATTTTGGTTTGCCATCTCAGGAGAATCAGTGATTTGTTCAATTATATCGAAAAATATTTTGGTATTTGATGAATAGTTGAGTATATCTGGATGAAAACTAGCGTATTTCTGGTTCAATCATTCATTTAATACATCGATCATAAGAGAATGATGATTCCCCTTATATACAATTACATCAATTATCACAATTCAATTTAAAAACGACTGTTTCAATAAGATTGGCATGGCAAATTTCTTTTTTTTGCTGATATATGATGATGCTTTATTAAATTGAATATTACTTTTAAAATATACCATAAATCACTTCAGATATTCCCTTTGCTAGTATTTAAACGCATTATTAACTATACGGAAATACGATTTCAATAGATTGCAAATTAGTTGCGTTTTGTTGTGAGTGGCAACATGCAATATGACATGGCAAACGTCGATAATAAAAAACAGCTCTGTGTAAAACAAGGCTGTTACACAAACCAACTCATTTACTGTACACGATCGAAAGGTCCGTTAAAGATCAATTTGATTTTAGTTCAGCAAATGATATTTAGCGAAACCAACAAAAAAACTATAAATATAATTTTTACTTGTTATTCAGTTAACCTTACGATCATCCTGGCTTTTCTTTTCAGCGATATTCGATCTTGTATTCAAAGTATTAACAAAAAGAAAAACGTAGTGATTATCAGGTTAACTAAAAAACAAGTATTTACATTTTCTACTACTGATTAGTTCAGTATTGAAGTACCATAGAATAAAAAAGCTCAAATTTCATTTGGTCTGTTCAAATAAATTGTATGCGTCCGAAGCGCTTTTCTGGATTTATCTGCAGTAGAAACGTTCAAAGCCAAACATTTGAAAGCCAAGGCTTTATAAAAATCGAAACCATGGAAGAGCTATATAACCAAAACTAACCTACCTAAGGCCAACCTTGCCTGGAGGAGTTGAAACCTATATAGTTCCTTAATAATTTAAAAAATTATAAACGGGCAATTTTATAAAGAATTGTTATAAATCATGTTAGTACCGAAGTACTGACTCTAAGAATAAGCAAGATATCCTTGGGGACTGATAATCAACCAGCAGAGGTGTCGACGCAGGTTTCTATTTCGAACTATATGTGGTTCAGTTGATTTACTCTATAACGATATTTACACATATTTTAAACTTTATTCCGATAGTTCTCCCTGATAAAATTTTATTTTATACAGCCATTATGATATTTGATGCACATTTATTTCAAATTTATCTAATTAAAAAAATATATCAAGCTAACTTTTATGTTGTCATACCAGCAAAATAGAGCAACGATAGTCCATGTATTTGTAGGATTTCAAGAGTTAAAACGACGAACGTTGATATTTAAAAGTGCAATCTTAAGAATTCAGTCGATATATATATTTGAACGGAAAGCATGACATTAATTTTACTACTGCCGAATTCCATAATTATCTTCCTAGAATAGCGTTAAAACGTTGATTTTTTCAATGTTCAACTACGCTGTTGAAAATGAAATCATACAAATCTTTCTACCCTCCGTTGATGAATTGTTCGATTCCATAAAATGTAATATTTATAAAACAGAAGGTTATTGGTTTGAAGCTGAATGATAATTCAATAAAATAGAAATGAAAAAGGAAAATTAATTGAAAGGGAAAGAAAATCTATTGCAACCACGGAAGCAGAATTACTTAACTTTAATCGACCGTACACAACTTTCTTGAACATAATGGTGTTTTTTTTATTATTTATTTTATTCACTGCCTGCATCTAGAAATATGTACACTTCAAGTTATAAACTCTGTATTTGGTAAAGAAGTTCGTCTGATAATAACAGCGATAAGAGAGTTACTCTGAAAATGTTTATAACGATATGAGAGTTACTCTGAAAATGTGCAAGCTACTGATAAGATAATGAGATTGTTCGTTCAAATTAAAAAATGTCTTAAAATAAAGGACTTGGAAAAGTAACGTTAATATTATCAATAAAGTGATGTCAAAGTTACTTTTCATACCAAGGGCAAGGAAAGTTACCTTTCTTACCATCAAATTGAGTTCTGGGGGGAAAAATGAAATGACCTTGTATTATCGTTATAAATCGACGATACCTTTTTATACATCGAAGTATTGAAACAGGTCTTTGTTTTACATACGTGTGTAGATTATACCACCATAGGTCGTTGTATGTTAACTTATATGACAATTTCGGACTAATACCGTCGTCACATCATCCTATATTCCATTTTATAGCTAATCCTAATAATAGATAATTTGTCAAACGATCAATAATTGTTGTTGTCAATCCTCCGTTGAATTGATGTGTTATTACCACTGTCAAATAGTGGTTTATAGTTGATTTGACATAAATCAAAGAGATAAGAGTGCTATGGGACAAACATTTTACTTAGTTTCTCAATGTGATTCTCTTAATTTCTTGCTTCTAAATTGAAAATGCCAATTCTGTTACTAAAAGGGATAATAAATACAAAATAAAAACATTGAAATAGATTACCTGCAGAATTTAATACAACAAGTAGGGCTGATTGATTAGTTTACAAATCTTCAGGGAGAATTACAACTAGTCTTGCACAATATATACCATTTCTGGGGACATAACTTGCAAATTGAATCAAGATTATGTGTTCTGATAGTGCATTAAAAAGAAATTACAATAGAGTATATACGATTATTAATTTGGCAGTTCTGTTGAACCATTGATTGGTTGTATTTGAAATAAATGTGAAGGTCGTACACGAAAGGCTAATTTAAATCTACTCAACATATTACATAAACCTGCAATTCTATTTTTGAAACAACAACAAAATTATAAGAATAAAGAAAAACTATAATTAAATCGATCATTTACATACCCAGGTCAATATTACGTCTCTCTTCATTCTAAGCTTTGATGTGATCTGCAAGATAATGCAAACATACTGATTTAGCTATTGAATGTATATATTCATGATTACGAATGATAAGTTTGTAATTCGTTAGGAACGAGAAGTAACGTTATCAGTTACCCAAAATACTTTAGAAACATTAGAAAAATATTGTAACGTAAGAAGAGAAATATGCATCTTCAAAGTTAAATCAGAATGTAACTACATTACGTGTCTTCTGAAATCAAAGTTTGGTTTCTGTAGAAAAGTATTCATTTATTTATCGCTAAATCATATTTTTAGTTAAAAGTCAGAAAGTGTTTGCGCTCATGTCTACAATTTTGTTCAACGCATTAAGAGATGAGATGAGATCTTCACATAGCTCATTGTCAAGACAAAACCATAGTATGTTAATGTCAACGCAGACAATTAAGATTAAAAACATATAATGTTTCGTTTTAAATTCAGGAGCAAAAAGATAGATAATGCAAATTGAAAAGTAAACATAGATTTCATTGATAAGTCTGTATTCACTTATTTCAATGAACATGCAATCAATTTGACTTATAATTGATTTGCTTGGTATTAATATTTTGCAACGATGCATTCTAGTAATATCTTTTTTTTTATTTAGAAGGTTTTACTTGGTTTAAAATGCATGTGCAGTCAAACGGGAAAAGACCCATGAAAACCCTTGAACATAAAAGTAATTTATTTATATGTTTGATTGAAAGAAGTATAAACGAAAGAGAATATAGAAGAGCGAATGTATGGAACAAAAACTCATAGGAGAAAAACCGACAGAAATATATCTTACAAACTACAAAATAAGAAAAATAGAGCAAACAACTACAGATTGAAAGATGAAAATTATCCTTTATAAATTTGGTGAGTTAGAAGCGCTTAACAGGATTTATCTTCATCAGGAACTTTTAAAGCAAAACAAAATAAAAGCCAAGGATGCACAAAAACTTCATAATTTGTGAAGTTACATGATTAAAGGGTTCCACGAAAATAACAATTAAATCCAACCAAGGTACTTTTTTCGAGGGTGTTAGAATTACAAAATTTCTATATGTATAAAAAATAAAGTAAAATAACAATCATTATTAACATAATGAGTAGACAATATGATTAGGGACTAGCAACAACCAACAGAAGTATCGATCTGCGAGAGAAATCACATACTGATTCTGTACATGCAATGACCATCACACTATGCATATTCATACTAAGCTTTGTAAATTTTCACTTGGAGTTAACATAAAAACATCAAATATGGCATGTAGAGGAGAACTAGGTTCACTCCCTACACTATATTATGTAATAATGAATATGATAAAATATTGGATCCATCTTATGAAAGATATTGAACCTTCAAATATTATTCTAAGGGAAGCCATAAATCTGTCTCATTCTATGGACAAACATAACCAGGAATCTTGGATAGGAAGTATTAAACATATATTTAAATTTCTAGACTTAGAATATCTATTTGTTAACCAGTCAAACTTTAAACAAAACCATATTCTAAAAAAGGTAAAAACATCTTTAACTATTAAATTTAAAGAAAGCTGGTTAGCTAGTTTAGAAAGCAATTCTGGGAAGTGTACTAATTTACAATCTGGCAATAAATTAAGAACTTACAGAAAATTTAAAAATATTTTTATGTTTGAACCATATTTAAAAATGAATTCAAAAAAAGACAGGCAAATAATCACAAAATTTAGAACTAGCTGTCATGATCTTGAAATCGAAAGAGGGAGGTATTTTGGGATTAAAGCTGAAGACAGAAAGTGTAAGCTATGTAAGAACGCAGTTGAAGACGAACTACATTTTCTTTTAAAATGTCCTGTTCTAAAAGATACTCGATCTCAACATCTATCTAATTTAAATTCCAAATTCAAAAATTTTTCAAGATTATCTGATGAAATGAAATTTGTTTGGATTCTTTCATCAGAAGATTTGTTTGTAACTTCAAACTTATCTAATTTATTGCACTCCCTTTTTGAAGAACGAAAGAAAATTATAGAAAATATTGTTGTATAAAAAAAAAAAAAATCAAAAAAAAATCAATAAATAAATAAATAGAAGAAAAATATAGATTGATATATAATTATAGGAAATAAAATTGATCAGGAGTTGTCTCCCATAGACCTAGTACTATAAAGAATTATGTTATTTCTCCAGGTCACAGTGGCACCCATAACTATGTTTTGTCAATAACTTGGTTTATATCAAGTTAATTAGTGTAAATGTGTATTCATGTGTTGTTTTTGTTTTTTGTTATCTAAATGTACTTTAATCATTCTAATCATTTTCTGTGCTTTATTTTGTAATTCATTCATTTGATTGTATAGCTCAAATTTTGGGCACCATGATTGGTTAATAAAAATTATCTTATCTTATCTATGCAGTGTTGGGGAAAATGCACGTAAAAATAGCAATTAACTCCTGTTGCACGTATATAAATTGAATAACGATCATTGATTTGCCCTTTGGCATTTCATAATTTTACTCATTTTGTATTATTGGAGCAAACGACTTTTACATTAATTCAAATATCTTACTTTGAATATAAAATATAACATATCTGCTATGTTCAATCTGTATCTGAAAAACAATCATTTGCATAACGAATAAATGACGAAAAACAAACCATTCGCTAATAAAGCTTAGAAGGACCATTGAAATATTAATGTCTGAATATTAAGTGAAAATATATGTCGAATACATTCTGCTAATAGATTTTTATGCGAATAAGGAACGCCAATGGTGTCATCATCGTGTTCATTTTATGGTTTGGTAAGAGTGCTTTCTACTCATTAGTCATGAACATCACATTTCCAATCCTGTATTATAAGACATGCCACCTGATTCTACAATAAATTATAAATTAAAATGTAATTATCAATGCAAAATCAACTATTTAAAAGTTTACCCTTTGACTGATGAATTGAAGTTTTTTCTGACATTATTGCCAGTCCTCATAATAAATTGGCTTATACTGTATCATATTCTTCGAAATAACATCAGTTAAAGTGTTTTTTAAATATTGTTTTTGTTTTGTTTTTGCAGTTGATAACACATAGTTCGTTTCTATGTAAGTTGGCCTTTTTATTGGATTTTTTTTGCAGTTCAGTGTTTCTGTTGTTCTGTTGTTTCCCTCTTATAGTTGATGTGTTTCACTTGGTTTAAGTTTGTAGCCCGAATTTGATTTCGCGTAATCGATTCGACTATTCCACAGCGGTAGTGGTATACTACTATTGCCTTTATTTTACGTTTACGTGCGTTTTTGTAAAAGTGTGTTTTATTTAAAATGTAAAGAAGTAACGCGTATATTGATATTAGAGAAAAGGGTTGATCGTGAACCAAAGTTCTACTCAACCACCAACTGTGATATGAGTTCAGCTCATTGTGATACATCTATCATGTTACATCATTACATGAGGGTTTAATCAACAAATTATGTGGGGCAATATAAGAATTATTGATAACTTTAATAATTCTACAATTGAGATAATTGTTGTCATTCCTGTCAGTAATGCCAAGAGAAGACAAAATCATTATATTATCAACAATTTTCTTTTTTTTGGATGCTAGTATATTCGTGTGTTTACACTTTATGATTTTCAATTAAAAAAAACAACCTTTACTATCAAAGCCATGATGAATCAAGTGGTAAACCTAATGTGTTATCTAACAATAAAACATATTGGTTGGAGCCTTGTCATCAGATGCAATTGAATATTGAATATTTCTTTTAAAATCAAATGATATCATATTGCTTATGAATCCTTGGATTTCTCCATAAGTGTCGTGATGAAATCTCAATGGGTAAACATTCCCCATTTATGTATTTGCGTACTTAGTTACATATTGATAAGATGCTGTGGAAAATAGCGTATCCTCTTTGGAACTATTAAACACTACAGAGTTCAAATAAAATATTAATTACACTCGAGTTACATATCTTTAAATCCTTGATATGTAGCTTACGCATAACGAAAATTATTTTTTACAATGATAATCTTTGAATTTTTATTAATTTATTAAGTACAAACATACATGTCCTTCTGGGAATTATGCGTTAATGTAAAAAAATATATATTCCCTGTTATTTTTGTTTTTAATTTGTATTTAGCCTTTAGCTTTTTAGAGTTTGGTTACTATTTATCATTTGTTTACCTCTAAATGTCTTGTGGGCTGTTCTGTGGTTAGGTTGCTGTCTTATTGTTGTTCAAGTATATTCCACATCAACTTGTATCCATTTGATCGTCCGAAACATGCATGAACTATTTGTTACTGGAAGTAAAGCAAACAATTATCAATCAAGAACTGTTGGTGACCTTCTGCTGTTGTTTTTTTTATTTGGTCGGGTTGTTGTCTCTTTGACACATTCCCCACTTCCATTCTCAATTTTAAGCATATACTTCAACAGATTGATTTATCTTTTTTATTTTTTTATTTTTTACATATGTAATGTTCTCTCTCAAAATATTTAATCAGAAGTTTTGTGTAGAATGTATACAAAAAATAGAGGTATAATTCAAACAAAACAATATTCGTAGACAGATTTTAATACATTTTTACTTTTTGGAATTTTGGATCCTCAATGCTCTTCAACTTTGTATTTATTTGGCTTTTTAACTGTTTTGATCTGAGCGTCACTGATGAGTCTTATGTAGACGAAACGCGCGTCTGGCGTATAAAATTATAATCCTGGTACTTTTGATAACTATTTACACCACTGGGTCGATGCCACTGCTGGTGGACGTTTCGTCCCCGAGGGTATCACCAGCCCAGTAGTCAGCACTTCGGTGTTGACATGAATATCAATTATATGGTCATTTTTATAAATTTTCTGTTTACAAAACTTTGAATTTTTCGAAATACTAAGGATTTTCTTACCCCAGGAGTAGATTACCTTAGCCGTATTTGGCACAACTTTTTGGAATTTTGGATCCTCAATGCTCTTCAACTTTGTATTTATTTGGCTTTTTAACTGTTTTGATCTGAGCGTCACTGATGAGTCTTATGTAGACGAAACGCGCGTCTGGCGTATAAAATTATAATCCTGGTACTTTTGATAACTATTTACACCACTGGGTCGATGCCACTGCTGGTGGACGTTTCGTCCCCGAGGGTATCACCAGCCCAGTAGTCAGCACTTCGGTGTTGACATGAATATCAATTATATGGTCATTTTTATAAATTTTCTGTTTACAAAACTTTGAATTTTTCGAAATACTAAGGATTTTCTTACCCCAGGAGTAGATTACCTTAGCCGTATTTGGCACAACTTTTTGGAATTTTGGATCCTCAATGCTCTTCAACTTTGTATTTATTTGGCTTTTTAACTGTTTTGATCTGAGCGTCACTGGTGAGTCTTATGTAGACGAAACGCGCGTCTGGCGTATAAAATTATAATCCTGGAACTTTTGATAACTATTTACACCACTGGGTCGATGCCACTGCTGGTGGACGTTTCGTCCCCGAGGGTATCACCAGCCCAGTAGTCAGCACTTCGGTGTTGACATGAATATCAATTATATGGTCATTTTTATAAATTTTCTGTTTACAAAACTTTGAATTTTTCGAAATACTAAGGATTTTCTTACCCCAGGAGTAGATTACCTTAGCCGTATTTGGCACAACTTTTTGGAATTTTGGATCCTCAATGCTCTTCAACTTTGTATTTATTTGGCTTTTTAACTGTTTTGATCTGAGCGTCACTGATGAGTCTTATGTAGACGAAACGCGCGTCTGGCGTATAAAATTATAATCCTGGTACTTTTGATAACTATTTACACCACTGGGTCGATGCCACTGCTGGTGGACGTTTCGTCCCCGAGGGTATCACCAGCCCAGTAGTCAGCACTTCGGTGTTGACATGAATATCAATTATATGGTCATTTTTATAAATTTTCTGTTTACAAAACTTTGAATTTTTCGAAATACTAAGGATTTTCTTACCCCAGGAGTAGATTACTTAGCCGTATTTGGCACAACTTTTTGGAATTTTGGATCCTCAATGCTCTTCAACTTTGTATTTATTTGGCTTTTTAACTGTTTTGATCTGAGCGTCACTGATGAGTCTTATGTAGACGAAACGCGCGTCTGGCGTATAAAATTATAATCCTGGTACTTTTGATAACTATTTACACCACTGGGTCGATGCCACTGCTGGTGGACGTTTCGTCCCCGAGGGTATCACCAGCCCAGTAGTCAGCACTTCGGTGTTGACATGAATATCAATTATATGGTCATTTTTATAAATTTTCTGTTTACAAAACTTTGAATTTTTCGAAATACTAAGGATTTTCTTACCCCAGGAGTAGATTACCTTAGCCGTTTTTGGCACAACTTTTTGGAATTTTGGATCCTCAATGCTCTTCAACTTTGTATTTATTTGGCTTTTTAACTGTTTTGATCTGAGCGTCACTGATGAGTCTTATGTAGACGAAACGCGCGTCTGGCGTATAAAATTATAATCCTGGTACTTTTGATAACTATTAACCTCTTGAAAATAACAACCCTGAAAGCGAAGTGATGTATTTTAATCGTAATGTCACAAGTAACACATAATAGCCAAAACCGTTTAAAGTAAAAATCAAAATAAAAAGTTTTGGATTGCTAATGTTACCACTCGCCATCAGAGAGCAACTGATTTTAAAAGTTAACAACTATAGGTCACCATACTGATTCCAACAATGAGCAAACCCCATCTCGCATAGTCAGATATGAAAACTATGCTTAAAGAGGTTCATACCATCTGTCAACTTTATTATATCACATGACTGAGAATCACATATCTAATGTTTCTAATATGGTTTGGCAAATCTCATTGATGTGACTTATGTTCCCTGAATGGTTTCCATTTAGGGAAATTGTCGTGTAAGTAATATTTGTGCCTTATGTTTTCCATTTTTCCTTACAACAAAGCTATTTTTCTATGACACATTATGTAATTTATGACAAACGTTGAGAAATTTTTCCCCCAGAACCTAAGATAAAAGTAATTCATTGCGTCTAGGACATTACGAAAGAAAATAATTTCTATTATTTCAAAAGATTAAGATTTTTCAAGTCTAGACCTATAACGAGGATTGAACCATCTTAATTTTACGTAGTATAAAAACATTATTGATGTCTCCAATATTAGTTCTGTCTATGTGACATATATAGAATCTGATGGTTTCTTGTAAACCATAAATGTGTCATGGTATGGTAGTCTGTGATTAAAAAACGTAATTAAATGTCAAAGTCCGTAGAAAATAGGAATTTTGATAATTTCTATTCGTTATAAAGCTAAATCGGAAACTCGTTTCCCTAATGGAGCATTTATAAATGAAAAGACGAAACTATAAAGCTACTACAGAGACTGAGTAAAAATGAAATAAATGTAAATACATATAGCTAGGTTCTTAGTGTAGTACAAAACCAAGACAATGAAAACAAACTTATCAACAATTAAGCAACTTTACTACATCTGTGTTGATACCAATTTTAATGTACTGTTTGTTCCAAAGGTAATTATCAATCCTGCAGCCATAACGTTAATTTACTAATATAGATTTTCATATGTTATAACTTCATAAATATTGCAATCTCCTTCAGGGAGAAATGTCGTATTGTTTATTGCTCATCGCATTCGGATTAGTTCATATCAATAATTTTTCTTATATTGCGTTAGTTTTCAAATCTTTCTTTCCAAGCGTCCAAAATGTAGGTTATCATCTCAAAATGCTTCTGAATTGGCTCTTTTTTTTTATATAACTGTTGTACTGTAAATGTTAGTCTCTTAAATGTCCATTTACTTATAAGTAATTCTAACACATACAGTTTTTATTAATGAAATCTTTTGTGTAAAAGAATGCCGAAAAGTTGAAATATTACTATCAAACGCAACAGGACAGAAAAATACACAAACCCTTTGCATTTTTTGCATAACATGAAAAATTATACAATTGATATGGATAATCAACGATACTTGTAATAAATATGTCAGTTTTAGGAAGGTTGAAACTAATACAATGTACATCAGTTACAAAAAACGGAATTTTAATTTCTGATCTATATTTTGTTGTATGGTGTTTATATATTTTATTTTTATATCGATACCTAAGTAATGGACATATTAAATCAAATAAAGGGGACTTTCATCTTTTACAGAGGAAATTACAGTCTTATTTACATATGCGTTATCATAAAGTAATATAGTACAAAGTAAAATAACAAAAATACCGAACTTCATGGAAAATTCAAAACAAATTTTATTTCATCAAATGTTAAAATAAAAAGCTCAAGCAAATCAAACGAATGGAAAACAACTGTCACATTCCTCAATGCATTTGGGTGTTTTTTAATGTTTTTGTGTTATTTTGTTGTTCTATTTTTGCGTTGCCTTTGCTTGTTTGTTGTTGTGGCTGGGTAGGTGTTTATATCCATTTGCAATGTTTGGTATCAGACATGATCTTTCACGTACATTAAAAAAATCGACAGATGATGTTTTCAAATGTTCTACCAATGGTTCGACAACACTGCTGGAAAACTGTTATCCTTTAAGTTTTACGATTCTCTCATCACGTTGTACTCTTAGTGTTTCTTGACATTCCGGTTTTCAATAACACACTCCTTCTCTTTGGCACATTTCTGTTTGTCTCCTTGTCATAACTGATTTGTCATTTACTAAGATATAATATCTGACGATTTCCTTTTGAATTAAGCTCCCAGTTGAACGAGTCAAAGTACCTGATTTACATCTACTTAGTAATACAAACGTGTTTTATAATCAACAACTGAAAAAGCTTCATTTGTCAAGTGAATTGCAGCTTCTTCTTAATGAGAATTGGTCCTAATTGAGATTAACTCCGTCCTTTAGAGAAATCGACAGACTTGGCTAATTCATTCCGCTCACTTTGTTTTCTTTAATTTGCTATAAATATCACATGACAATCCATAGGCTAGACTTATCTTAAAAACGTCTAACGAATCTCAATTAAAGCTATCCACCAATGAGATTTATGTATAATACACCGTTCCTGACTAATTAGTTTTTTGGGTCATTCTAAGATCGATTTGTTTACCGTAAGGAATGATGGGATAACTGGATGACCAATGAGATACTTCTTTTCGTACCATTCAATTATTTCCTGATTATATCGACAGATTTGATTAATTTACACAAGTTGATTTCACTGTGCCTTCAATACGGTTATAACAATGAAGAAGACAACCATATGACTTACAGGAATGGGACGATTAGCGTGTAATTACTGCACGCACTCTTCTATATCTCAATTCTAACTTTCTAATAAAAAATATATATCTGAAAGGTCTTTTAGTTTGATTGCTTCTACTGGGATTATAAACTGCAAATAAACAGTACAAATTTTTGTTTGGCAACGATATTTTTTTTTTTCACTGGACATCACGCAAATAAAAGATGTAAAGGGTAATCCTGAATACTTTCTACGTTATATGTAACGAAGCTTAGAAATAGTTATGGGAAAGCATGGAACAAATAAAGGTAAAAGTAGTATACCGCTGTTCAAAAGTCATAAATTGATTGCAAGAAATCAAATCGAGGTTATAAACTAAAACCGAGGGAAACACATCAACTATTAGATAAAAGCAACAAAACGACAGAAACAATATAGTGTAAAAAAAGAGTACAATGCAACAAACATATAAACAGACTATAAGATAATAACTGCCGCATTTCTGACTTGCTACAAAACAGTTTAAGAAAAAAATGGTGGGTTGAACCTGGTATAATGGGTAGACGGCAAACCTCGCGCTTTATGAATGTAAAACATTAACTTTTTACATTCATTTGTTTTTTTCTCTAAACAAAATAATAAGTCCATTGCTATTCCCGTGTTCATCCTTCGACGTTCTAGGACAAACTGTATCGTGAAGAAATGTCCCCAATGTTCAAGACATCCCGCCAAGACCGACCAATAAAACGCAATGCATTGGACGGCTAAATATTGATAATAACAATTGCAAATATTTTACCACTACATAATGTACGTTTCTATTGATATCGGTCGTATATCGAAATAAGTTCAAAGGTATAAGAAGACACACGCAGTTCTTTAAAAACAATTAGATCGCACGAACTTCCAACAAACAAACAATAAAGCTGAATTTGAAACAAGTATTTGTAAAATAAAAAAAATAAGCACGCAATGCTCATTGACATGGCGTTGCTTTTGCCTCTTTCAGATGGCACGTATGAAAAAAATATCATGTCAGATCTAAGGCGAATAAACAGTATTGTGTTGAATTCCACATTAATGAATTGTAATTGAAGGAATGACTCTGAACGAGCCTTCCATTTTCTCAAGAAGTGTAAAATTATACAAATGATATTTTATTAGATGTAAATGAAATATTATTGATTTTTGGGTTCTTCTGTCGTTAATTGAAACCTTCCAAGTATAATTTTGTGTTATTCAAATAAAAAGCTGACATTTGGACGTGATGGCAACAAATCCTTTTCTGTCAAAATGTTTAAAAGCAGAAATTAATGTTTGATGGATAACTTCTCACAGTTAACTGAATTACTTCGGAAAGAGAATTGACAAACACATTCGATTGGTGTTAAAAGATAAAATTTCCCTATCTCATAATGTCATAATCTTGACAGTTATAAGACTGCATTACAAATACTAATGGAACACATTTCTAACAACTGTAATAATGTTATTTATTATTTTCAGTTATCAAAATTATATAAGATAAGAGGGAGGACGAAAACACTGCAAGTGTGCAAACAAGAAAAGTAAGATTGCCAAATCTCTCCAAGTATGTATGTTTTATAAGATGTTAGAAATGATTCCTTAACCTATCAGTGATGCTTAAGCTGAATAGCTTGAGCAAAGAACATAATTTTGTATAACAAATATTAGCTTGCGCATCTGTACAATCCTGGTACCTTTGATAACTATTAATTAGAAGTAGAAAATCATAGCTTGTTTAAGACAAGCAAAACGTTACTTTTATGTCTTTTGTTGAGAATATATAGTGACCCACGAATGTCATTTTGCTTTAAATTAGTCAAGTCTATTTGTCCCGGAATTAATTATATAGCTCCCGGTTTAAAACATGGGAACACAGAATGTGTTGGGATTAAACATGTTTGTTAATGATCTACTCTTCACCTTACTTCATACAATTTTGTAACAACAACAAAAGAACAAACTTTAAAAATCAGTTTGAAATTACTTTACTCATCATGTTAATAAGACACGGAGAAAAAGACGCAATGTACCATATCTAAGAGTACAAGCAGTCAATGAGGGTTACAATTATTCCACAGCTAACTCAATATTGATACTCATTAGGGAGTTTAACCAAATATAATTTGCATTACATTTATTTGGAAATAAAATGATATGTGAGGTACAGGAATACAATTACACAACAATATAATTAAGAATTGATAGCTCCTTTTTTATATTTCAATTGTGTTGTCCGAGGGACATTTTGTATGATACACGGAAGCAATTTATATTAAAGATTGTATCGATCAACAATTTTATTATCCTATTAAATTATAAAAAGAAGTATCCAGTTTGTGAAATTATATTTCTTTCCTATACCGTTGTGTTGTATACCGAAAGCCAATCCAAAGTATGGATTCTAACGGAACTTACAGGTGATGTAATCATATTGGTGTACATATATGACACGCGAACAGATGTTGCATTTATATATTTTTTCTTGAATTAAAACTCAAGGGCGTAACATCCAGGCTAGGGGTTAGGGTATAAAAGGAAAACAGGAAAACTGATAAACTTCTGTTTTATTTTTTTAATGTGAGCGTTACTGATGAGGTTTTTGCTGACGAACCCGCAACGCACAACTGGAAAACAAAATTAATGACTGAGATTATTTTTCTATACTACATTTTTTCCTTGTCGCATTTAGAATTTTGCCACTAACCACTTCACACACTTCTCAGTCAGTCTGTTCATACGCCACTGACTCTATGGTAACTCTTATGTTAAACAAATTCTTAACAATATCTGCATATTTCCAGTTATGTTTGTAGTTTGTGATAAAATTGAACATAACGGCACGTATTTTTGGACAGAAGGAGTCATATTTAGCCAGAAGAACATTTCTTCGTTCAAGATAGCAAAAGAGATTTTCTCTGAAACTACAAGGTATAATGTTTTGATACCGAAGATAAATTCAATAGAAGTTTTTTCCGTTGAGCAATGCATGGGCAATTTCTCAGGTGGGCTATTTAGTATGCTATCGTTTTTCTTTAAAAATTAACAATTTACTTCCCAAATTTTAAAGAAACCAGTTTTAATCACGACAGGTTATTCCTTTTCTTAAATAATAAGTGAGGTCTTTTATAATAAGTGAGATGAAATTGCTTTCTTAATTTGTGTTTTTTTAATACATTAAGTTACAAGACCGATTAAAGAGATGGAAAAGGGAAAATAATCAGTCTTCTAGGATATTGTCTGCATCATATAAGGAATTTTCAAAACAACTGTTGATGTCGCAGTTTCTTTCTTTCCAAGCATTGCATTTTCTCCTTGGGACATTTTATTGTTGTGCATTAGATTATGTATTTCTTACGTAACATTTGTATGTGTTTTGAATAAATTGAATGTCATTATCTGTTATACGACATGTTTGACAAATGCTTTTCTGTTGAAATGACGAAATGCTATGAATGATTTTCATTTCATTTTTGCTTTATTATGACATCTGTCTAGACGTATTGAAAATCCTTTTATTTTGGAGGATAATGGATACCTGAGATCTTGTCACTGTCATCGATATTTGATTATTTCAAGAGTTGTTTCGGATTTTTTTTCTCTTTTAAAAGATGATCTTATTGACATAAACTTTAGAGCAATAACATCACAAATCTAATAAAATATTGATAAGGTAGTAAAAGCTCCTACCCATAATCCTAAATTTCGAGAAACCAAGTCTAGATCTGTATTTGTAATATAAAACCTGGAAGTTTTTGAACTATGTCCAGTGCACGATGTTTTGTCGATATTGTCAACATCGCAATGTCAACTTTATAGTGTCGTTATTGTGTTTACATTGTATCCTATCAATATGTTCTATACCTTTCTGTTTACATCGTCCACATCGTATACATCGCAATGTTAACAATATCGTGTCAACATCGTGTTTATATTGTGTATGTAGAGTCTATACCTTTCTGTTTACATCGTTCACATCGTATACATCGCAATGTTGACAATATCGTGTCAACATCGTGTTTATATTGTATATATATATATATATATATGAAGTCTCTACCTTTCTGTTTACATCGTTCACATCGTATACATCGCGATATTAACAATATCGTGTCAACATCGTGTTTATATTGTATATATAGAGTCTTTACCTTTATGTTTACATCGTTCACATCGTATACATCGCAATGTTGACAATATCGTGTCAACATCGTGATTATATTGTATATATATATATATATATACAACTCGTCTAAACCTTCGATATCCTTCGTCAGTCAGATACTGATGTGAAATGAATCATCTTTGAGTCTCGTTAGATTAAACTTTTACTAAATCTTGAATTATATACAATAAAAAAAGTCAAACCGAACATCAGTAAAGACGCTTGCACCATTCTAAAAAAATGTTAACATGACATAGGTTATATATATATATATATAAAACGTCTGTATAGTAGTCAACGATTTTCCCCACGAGGGCGCTGGATCGTTACGAGTAACGATACATGTACACAATAAATAAATTATATAAACGCCTAAAAAAGTGTACACAACAACTCCAAATACAAAAAAAGGTAACTATAAATGTAATTATTTATAAATATTTCGGATAACAGATATCCTTCGTCAGTCAGATACTGATGTGAAATGAATCATCTTTGAGTCTCGTTAGATTAAACTTTTACTAAATCTTGAATTATATACAATAAAAAAAGTCAAACCGAACATCAGTAAAGACGCTTGCACCATTCTAAAAAAATGTTAACATGACATAGGTTATATGGTTTATTACAACAGAGAGCTCATATATATGCTTTAAATACAAATAATAATGTGCGATTTGAACTAGCACAATTCTAAAACTGTATCGGGAACGACAATTATGATGGTATAACATGTATACGCATGATAACGTCTGTAAAATTACCAAATAGACAGCACTGAACGATCTAAATATTTGAAATTAAGAGTAAAGTAGTTACAACAGAGTCTGAATATTTAAACATCGTGAACAAACGGCCGTAAAAATGTAATAATATTTTTTTACTAAGTATAACTAGAAGAACGTGGCTAGGTACTTATACATCCCTAAAAAAAATTAAGCAATTTAAATTGGTATCTTCAACAAATGTATTTAACAAATGAAAAAGGTTAAGAAAAAGACCATTAAAATCATTGACCACAACTCTGCTTGGTCTAAGGAGGATAGACTCGCTCGGGAAAGATTTTGGATACGAAAATTAACAACTTTGGCACCAAATGGGATAAATGAAAAGATGTAGTTCGACTCCGTGTAGTGCTTCACATTCAGGTTATATTACTTTTTCATTTGTTAAATACATTTGTTGAAGATACCAATTTAAATTGCTTAATTTTTTGAGGGATGTATAAGTACCTAGCCACGTTCTTCTAGTTATACTTAGTAAAAAAATATTATTACATTTTTACTGCCGTTTTTTCACGATGTTTAAATATTCAGACTCTGTTGTAACTACTTTACTCTCAATTTCAAATATTTAGATCGTTCAGTGCTGTCTATTTGGTAATTTTACAGACGTTATCATGCGTATACATGTTATACCATCATAATTGTCGTTCCCGATACAGTTTTAGAATTGTGCTAGTTCAAATCGCACATTATTATTTGTATTTAAAGCATATATATGAGCTCTCTGTTGTAATAAACCATATAACCTATGTCATGTTAACATTTTTTTAGAATGGTGCAAGCGTCTTTACTGATGTTCGGTTTGACTTTTTTTATTGTATATAATTCAAGATTTAGTAAAAGTTTAATCTAACGAGACTCAAAGATGATTCATTTCACATCAGAATCTGACTGACGAAGGATACCTGTTATCCGAAATATTTATAAATAATTACATTTATAGTTACCTTTTTTTGTATTTGGAGTTGTTGTGTACACTTTTTTAGGCGTTTATATATATATAAGTACGTCTGAGTCAGTGACAACCCTACAACAGATGTATCCATCGGATCGCCATCAATGATGGTGATACATGGCTGTGTACATAATGTATATACAACTCGTCTAAACATCAACCCAACAATGTTAGATCTGTAAATTTGCTTTCGCAAAGGGAAGAACCAAAAATTTGCGAAAGCAAATTTACAGATCTAACATTGTTGGGTTGATGTTTAGACGAGTTGTATATATATATATACAACTCGTCTAAACATCAACCCAACAATGTTAGATCTGTAAATTTGCTTTCACAAATTTTTGGTTCTTCCCTCGCCGGGATTCGAACCCATGCTACTGTGATATCGTGATACCAAATCGCCTGCACTGCAGCCGTCCCGCTAGACCACACGACCACCTGGGCTCTCAAAAAAAGAGCTTTCGGTGGGCATGAGTTACCTTTCCACGTCAGTTTTAATCTAGCGGCGTACTACAGTACATGATATAAAAGGCATGAAGATGTTATTGTTACAGATCAGCTAAATTATCTAGAGTAAAGGATCCTACAAATTAATGTAAGATACAGTCACAGAAAATAATTATATTCATAAGTACGTCTGAGTCAGTGACAACCCTACAACAGATGTATCCATCGGATCGCCATCAATGATGGTGATACATGGCTGTATATATAAAGTCTCTACCTTTCTGTTTACATCGTTCACATCGTATACATCGCGATGTTAATAATATCGTGTCAACATCGTGTTTATATTGTATATATAGAGTCTTTACCTTTATGTTTACATCGGTCACATTGTATACATCGCGATGTTAACAATTTATATTTAATTATAACAGTTGTAAAAACATTATATGTTCATTATCATATTTCTGCTTTAGTTGAACTTCCCTTTGGGCGGCTCGCTATCTTATAAATAAGCAACTTTTACGACGGACTCGAAAACGGCGACGTCATAATAGAGTCACAACACTATAGCGGCACCGAGAACGATGCGTAAAGTGTGATTACCCCTCAACGATGTCAACGATGTAAACAATATTTAAGTGTTCAAACAATGTGTTAACATCGTGTCATCGTGTTAACATTGTAAACATCGCGATGTTAACGATGTAAACAATTTATAAGGGTTCAAACAATGTAAACGATGTTGACACGACATCGTGTTTACATTGTAAACATCGCGATGTTAACGATGTAAACAATGTATAAGGGTTCAAACAATGTAAACGATGTTGACACGACATCGTGTTTACATTGTAAACATCGCGATGTTAACGATGTAAACAATATATAAGGGTTCAAACAATGTAAACGATGTTGACACGACATCGTGTTTACATTGTAAACATCGCGATGTTAACGATGTTTACGATGTAAACAATAAATAAGAGTTCAAACAATGTCAACGATGTTGACACAACATCGTGTCAACATTGTTAACATCGCGATGTTAACGAGGTCAACGATGTAAACAATATATAAGGGTTCAAACAATATAAACGATGTTGACACAACATCGTTTTAACATTGTATACATCGCGATGTCAACGATGTAAACCTTATATCGGGGTTCAAACAATGTAAACAATGTTGACACGATATCGTGTTAACATTGTAGATATCGCGATGTCGACAATATTGAATAAACATCCTGCACTGGACATCAATGAAGTTTTTATGTTTTTTTAAATATTATTCATATAAAAGGAAGTTTCTGCAAGACAATTTGTGTTTCTGCTACTACTAAAGCACTATACAAAAGTACAATAACATATTAACATTATATCAGATATAATGCCAAAGAACCATGGAAATATTTGAAACTAGTAAATATTCCAACTTCCTTTAATGTCAGGATTTTTTCTTGATTAAAGACTGGTGTAGTCTTTAAAACTATAAATTGATTTTGACTATCCATTTGGCCCCGAGCAGTGATGCTATGTTGTAAATCCAGAAAAATCACGTCAAGTGAATTAGTGTAATTAATTTTACATTGACATGTCTGCCTTCGTATGTAATCAGCTTTGCATTGAATTAGTTTTGACGATGTTTTTTTTTTTATAAAAGTAGTCTATGGCCTCATTGCAAATAAGACAACCATTCACCAGAGTTTTAAGGTTGATGTAAGCGAGTAAAGGTCACCAAAAGTGATTTAAAATAAACAAAACCCATACTGCATAGTAAGCTTTAACAGGCCCTGGTAGGGAAAATGTAATATAAATCAAACTCAAAAACCCATGGCCAAGTGTATGATGAAATAACAAACGAACAACGAAAATGTCACCAATAAATCGACTAAAAATCCCGAATTTCAAAAGCCCTTGATTTCTCACATGTGGAATGTGGTGGGATTATTATATGTGTTAGCGATAAATTCTTCCCCTAAGCTAGAAAGTTTTGTAATAACATAACAAGAACAGAGTGTAAAAGTGAATGGAAATTACTAAACTCATCATATTACCGAGAACCGCAGCAAAGAACTTACAAACAAAATAGATATAAATTATCGGTCTAAGAGTACTAAGTTTCTGAGAGCTACAATTCAACCTCAGCTATCCCTATATTTATAATCATTGAAATTAGAATTGATAAGGAATTTTAAAAAAACTACAACTTGCTTGCTACCTTGAAAATAAAGAGAATCATTGGTTGATTCGATTTGGAAGATGGAAATATAGTTGTAATATATCTTTTTTAGATACACTTACCTCTTTATCTTAATTTTGCAAAATTTATAAGGTTTATTCAGATTGTTAATAATTTTTATAAGAGTTCGCAAATCCTATGATTTATTTAAGTGTTTTCTGTTGTATACATTAGTGACAAACATTTCCATAGAGTTTAGAGCTATTCCAACAATGACATTACCGTGTTTACTTTGAGTTTACCGTTGATTTAACTTACTTTTACCTTTTCATGTGAAATATTTGTTTGTTTTATTAATAACATATCAAGTAGAAAAAATAATGTTTTATAGTTTTAAAGTACAAAAGATTTAACATTATGTAATATGCCGCTTGATAGGAGTATTTCATGTTCTCTAATAAAACTTGATCTTCTGACACCTTTATTTTACAACATGCTTTCTTTATATATATGATTAATGCGTATACTGCATTACATTAATTTCGAAATAAAAAAAATATGTGATGTACAAAAAAACAATGACACAACAATGTATAATTAGAAATTGAAAGCTTCTTTTTATTATTATATTGGGGTGTAAAAGTGTTGACGAAAGGACTTCATTTGTACCAACCAATTACTCTTCTGTCCTATACCGTTGTATTGTATTTGGAAAGCCAATCAAAACTAGGGTTTCTTATGAAACATACATGTGAAGTAGTTATAATATAATCATATAATAATTATACATAACACGCGATCAGATGTTGAATGTGTATACACTTGCGTTACTTGAAAACCAGGGTCATAAAATCTGCGGTAGGGGTTAGGGGTACAAAATTAACAGACTGAATAAATTCTATTTGAATTTTATTTATCTAAGCGTCATTGATAAGTCTTTTTCTGACGAATCCAAAACACACAATTGGCGTACAAACTTAATACCTTGTAACTTTGAAGAGTTTAGTTTTCTATACTACATTTCTTTTGGTCCTCAATGCTCTTCAACTTCGTACTTTATTTGGCCTTTTTATTTTATTTTTTAATTCGAGCGTCACTGATGAGTCTTTTGTAGACGAAACGCGCGTCTGACGTATATACAAAATTTAGTCCTGGTATCTATGATGAGTTTATTTGCTTGCCACTTTCGGAAATTTTACTCCAACCACATCACACACTTTTCAGTCTGCTCCTACGCCACTAAACCCATGGTAACTTATTTGTTAAAAACAATCTTTACATTTTCAGCATATTTGCACTTAAATTTGTAGTTTGTAATACTAGTTTTGATATAACAGCCCGTATTTTGGGACCAAATATATATATCACAGATTCATATAAAGTCAGAAGAACATTCTTATGTTCAAGGTAGCGAAAAAGATCTTTTCTGAAACTACAAGGTGAAATGTATTGATACCGAAGATAAATTACTTGAACTTATTTTCTCTTGAGCGATGCATGAGTAATTTTTAGCTGGGCGATTCATTAGGCTTTTTTTTCTTTAAAAAATGGACTATTTATGGCTCAACTTTTTATGAACCACGACAAGACTAGTTAAGATTTACTTTACTTGTATGATAAGTGAGGTTTCTTGTAATAAGTGAGATTCATTTCTTAATTATGTGTGGTTTTCAATGCATTAAATAATAAGACCGATTATAGAGAGGGAAAAGCGAAAATAATCAGTCTTCTAGGAAATTTTCTGCATCATGAAACAACTGTTGATGTCACAGTTTCTTGCTATCCAAGCATTGCATTTTCTCCATGGGACATTATATAGTTGAGTATGCGATGATATAACTGTTACGTAACATTTGTATGTGTTTTGAATGGATTGAATGTCATTATCAGTTATATGACATGTTTGACAAATGTTATTCTGATGTAATGACGGAATGCATAAAAGGTTTTCATTTTATTTGTGCTATATTTCAACATTTTTCTTGATGTATTGAACATTCCTTTATTTTTGGAGTGTAATGGATAACTTATGTTGTCAATTTTTTTTGGTATGGGATATTTGATAATTTCCAGAATTGGTGTGAATTTGTCTCTTCCAGAATAGATGTTTCGCATGTTTCCCATAAGGACACTTTTGAATTATTAGTTCCAGCGGCGAAACATTTCAATAATAACTAGGTCAAGTTATTGTTTTGTTAACAGTCTTTTCTCGTCATGTACAATGTCTATAATGAGGATCTTAAGAACTGAAACATTTAATAATAATTGCAAAGGGACTAAAACATTGAAAAAGTACTAAAAAGTAAAATACTAGTAACATTAACATTGCAAGGAAATGTAGAAACAGAAAGTATCTCAACAATGACAACGCTTAAACACATCAAATGAATCGAAAAACAACTGTCATATTCCTGACATGGTACACAAGGATTTGCTTACTGGTATGCAGAAAACGGTAGATTTAACTTAGTTGTATAGCTAGCTTAACCTCTCACTTGTATGACAGTCGTATAAAAATTCCTTTTTAGTGACAATAAAATTTGAGCAAAACAAACAGTTAAACCAGTTATAGGTAAAAATGTCAAAATTGTAAAAGCTCCTACTCTTAATCGAACAGTTCGTAGTTATAAATGCAAAGGAAGCAAATATTTCAATTGTGAAAGTAACAAACGCGGGCTTGAATTTATATGGATTTAACGACGGGTTGGCCCTGTGTGCAAAACATTTTACCAGGGAAATATGTAGGTTTACATATTCACAAATAACCCTCCATTTTTGTTATTCATTTCGGGTTAGTTCGGAGAATAAACAAAAAGGATTTCTGGTTTCTTATCCGTCTTAAATAAAGGCAACAGTAGTATACCGATGTTCAAAACTCATAAATCGATAGAAAAAAAAATCCGGTTCACAAACCAAAACCGAGGGAAACGCATTAAATATAAGAGGAGAAAGACGACACAACATTGAAATGTAACACACACAAAAAACGAACTAAGCATTAGACAAAATCCGATGAGAATAACAAATATAACATCAAAACTAAATACATGAATTTTGGATAGAAAAATACCGTGACACGTCTTATAATAATTTGAATTCACACTCAAATATAACATCGATTTGATGATTTATATATTACCCTGTTATTGCTGGTAATAAAATGAACAAAGAATGTTCAATTAAGGACAGACATACCCATAATGATATTCCCGCAATTTCTTTAGAAACTCAGGGGATTAAAGTGTAAAACATGGACCTAAAAAAAACTAGATGTATCATAAGTGTCTCCAGAGGATAAGTGATTCCTACTATCCGATACCCATTCAGCTTCTCACTCTTAAATTATAATAATTAGAAAACCAAGTAAAGAAGCAAGGAAGAGTTCAGTTAGTAAACTTTTGCATGCTTGGAATACCGTCCACCTGATTCATATTTAATTCCATCAGGTCACGAATTCCAAAACTCCCGATAAAGTAGACGTACTTATTTAACTCCGTCGCAGGACCTTTGATGTTGCAGATTTGTTCTAAATAATTTTGAAATTATGTTATTTAAATTTGATATAAATGTTATGCGGGATCTCATGGAATATGGTTTGATATTTCTTGTCCGATGTGTTCTATATACAACTTTAACACTTACAGGAAAATAAGCCCATATCTTCTGTAAATTAAGACCCCGAATAACAGTGATAAACTGCCGTTGCCTTAATATAGAATTACATCATTATACAAAATATGCATCGTGAACGTAATATCAAATAATGGATATGTAATTAAGGCTTTTATATTCATAAACAATATCTCCTCAAAGACACCAGGTTTACAATTTTGTACGCTTTTAATTTACAAAAGACTCATCAGTGACACCCTAATAAAAAAGGTTATTAATAAATGGTAAAAAATGATCTACTTTTTCGAATGGTTTTTCGGAATACAGTTTTAAATTTATCTATTCCTTGGGAAGAAAATGTTTAGTTTCTCGAACAATTACAAAATCTTGTCGACAGTTGAATTGCAATAATGACCTCAATGATAATTAATGTTATTTATCGCTTTTTTACATTTCCCTTTGATCTTGCTGACTGATAATTTCCTTTTTAGCGTAGTGGAGTGATATGAAAATTGTCGATAGAAACTAAGGGGACATGTGGCGTTGCTAATGAAATGAAATTGACAACGTCGTCATAGGTATAATAGCGGTAAACAGATTTACCATAGTAAACCAGATGATGATTAACTTTTGGCGAGGTGTTTCGCCGTACCGGCTCATGCAAGAAAAAACAATCTCGTTGAGATGATCAACGAAAATCTTTAAAAACAACACTCAACTGGTGATATAGGAGAGAAAGCTCTCTTCTAAATACTTTCAATATATTTTCACCCCTTTATCTCTGTAGTCTAGTGTCAACATAAGAAAAAGCAGGATTAGTGCCTAAGCAGGATTCCCATGCCTAAGCAGGATTCCCGTGCCTAAGCAGGATTCCCGTGCCTAATCAGGATTCCCATGGTAGTGCTATGATTTTATTTTTCAGTTTATTACACCAGTGTATTAGAATAAAATGTTCAATTTTGATTAATATATTTGCACGCTTATACAACATTATCTCAAAGGGATTACTAGATCGAACGTATTTATAATTTACTAAAACATGACAGGGTAAAGACCTAAACATAATATGCGGATACAAGTCATATGAATCATGATGCTTATGATAACATCTTCCTCAATTTTTATCAATTGTTTTCAAAAAGACCGAGAACTTTTATAACTAATAATGCGTTATGGGCTAAGCTCATTGTTGAAGGCCGTACGGTGACCCATAGTTGTTAATTTCTGTGTCATTTGGTATCTTGTGGAGAATTGTCTCGTTGGCAATCTTACAACATCTTCTCTTTTATATTAACAATACAGCAAGCATATCTAAGAATTTCCAGTGCTTTTTCTCTATACCACCTAGATTTTAAAATATGCATTCTTCAAACTTGAATCACAGCATCTTCTCTTATTGTTAATCGTTGTTTATGTCATTTGATTGTTGTCTCTTTGAAGTATTCCCCCAATCTAATATTTATACCTGGCGTGCAATGTGAAGTTATGTCTATTCAGATATCATATTTAGTCGTTATAAAAACATTTCATTGTTTTAAAATGTAACCGCGCAATATTACATAAAAATGTAGAAGAAAATAAAGGAAAATAAAAATGAATTGTTGTCAGAGAATGTAATATAAAAAGATACTGGTTGTTGAATATCTGAAGTCCAAACTATTAAAAATAAGTATTGACGTCAAAGATTTTACACTTAATATACGATTTATTGTTCAAAATTGTGGGCAGTGTGTTGTCATAAAACTGTTTACAATCTATTCATTTTGTTTCTTAGTGGATAATTATGTATAGTTATCAACCATATCACGTCTCTTTTTTAATATTTTTCACAAGGGGGGGGGGGGGGGGGGGGGGGGGAATTATGAGTCGTTTTTCATGTTTTAATTTTATCTAACAAATCAATTGTCGTTCATTTTACGGAATATCTGATAAATTTTCCTTTGAAAAGCACTATGAATGACTGCATATTTCAATAAGAAGAAAATAGATTTAATACATATGAATAAAAATAATAAAAATTTAATAATACAATTTGTATGACAGGCTTGAAGATATTTGTTAATTAAATAAATAGTTCACAGCGATTGTTTTCGTAAGTATTCAACAAAAACTTTTCAACTGATACAAGCAAAGTCATGTTCGCTTTTATTGAAAGCCGACTTTTTCATTCTTGCAATGCAATGATTAAAGGAACCACGTCAGGTACTAAACTATAACAATATTATGTACCATGCCATAGTAGATTTCTTACACCCTATTTTGAAAATATGACAATTCTAAATGGACAGAAAGTCAAAATGTGAACACAGAAAAGTATGCACTGAACATTAGTGTTCCTGATGAGGAAGATGTGTTAAAACATAAGATATAAAGGCGTTTGATATAAAGACAAGGAGATATGATGACAAATGTGTTTGACAGCGAAGGATAAAAGATATTATATATTGTACTCATTATGCATACGACATTTTACGTATTCATCTGGTAAGTGATATAATCTTTATATGACACGCTTACAAGATCAAAGAGCTCAATAGAAACAATAACACAAGGAAAGTAAATGAACAAATATACACTTATACAAATAACAAGGAAATAAAATCTTAAAAAATTAAAACAATAAGGCTTTACTGATAGCGTTTCATGATGTTAGTTGGCCCCCTGGTAGAAATTACTTCATATTTCGAACAATTATGACCATATCAATGACAATTTATGTCAATACAAGTGCTGACTTCTGAGCTTGTGATACACTAGAGGTGAACAATCTGTTCTAATCGCAGAGGGAAGAAAAATTGGGAAAATTCAAGAATATGCTTAACGAAATCGATTTAAGATTTTAATTTGAGTTATTAAGCCTCGAACCACAGAGTGAGTACAAATTCATTTTTTTCTTTTTAATAAAGTTTCAAAGGGTTATGGTTCTTGTTTGTTTTACAAAATTCATAATTAGGTAATTTCTTACTGCAAATTGGAAAGTCATTTGACTAAATGACTCTTATTGAATGGAAAAAAACATTTGCGTACTTTGGATGATAAAGTCAACATTATACAAGGATGGAAATTGTAATGTTCAAGAGTTTTTGTCCTTAATTGTTTGAAAATATAAAATGATAAGGATGTCTGGATAATGGTTGAAAAAAACAAAAAAGATAAGACTTATGAACTAATGATACAATCAATTTCACCTTCTTCTCCTGCGGTAATCTTTAAAGAATAAAAGAAGGGCTTAGTATATAAACTCATCACAGATATTTTTGAATACTAGTACTAATAATAGATACCCTTATTCGTGTTGCCAACTGTGCAAGACTTCTCGTGGTAAGTCAATGTCGTTAAAAAAACCGCGTCGTCATTATTCTAGTTCTTGTTGTCATTGTCTTGTCTTTCTTTTTCGAATTTGTAATTTGATGCAGAAAGGTTTACACTTTTTTTTTTAAAGTTGAAGACGTGTTGTATGGAACAATATTACTTAATGTTCTTGATTTTTGTAGAAACATGGATAAAACTACATTTCTGCAGTCCCTTGTAAAAGTTTTGATTGCAAATCAAAGCCGATCAATAAAAAAGTGATTTTTTTTTTTACTTTTTTCTATTCTAATAACATGCGAAAGGTGCACAAATACAGTAAATTGTTTGTTATCAGAATCTGCAATGACAAACACAATTGCCTATAAATGCAAGATATTGTACATACTGATGTATAAGGAATTATTCCAATTGTACTACTATATGAAGAGAATATCTTTGGTGAATTATATCATATTACAAGTGTGTATCTTTATGCCCGTAAAAGGCTCCAAATGTGAAATAAAATGCTTTTAATGTTTAATGTTTATAACATGTTATTCCTCTCGAGGTTATCTAGATAGAAACTAATTGTCTATCGATGTAAGGATGGCTAAATGAACACACAATGCTTATAAAAATTGAAATCTCATACTCATATGTTTTCATGTAATAGAAAAAAAATAAGATAATAATAGACTACGTATGCATTTGATTTGATTTAATTTATCATGGTAAGCGAAGAAAAAGATTAATTTTCCAACGGTAATAGACTGAGTGCATCTGATTAGGATGACATTATGACATGCAATAAAAGTTACGTAACATTCAGAGCGTTTGCATCGATTTGACATCGCTGTCAGTATACTGAAAAGTTTATTCACTGCAATCCTTGATTGAAAATATGGATAAATGTATAAATAATTATGACTGTGTGATCTTTCATCGAAAAAGTATAAAGTCTTTGATCTAAAACAAATTCGAAGATTAAATGATAAAATTGGTAATCAATACTGTACAGTTGAAGAATATAAATTGCTAAAATCGATTAGAAAGCGAAAGCAAATTGTTTACCTGCAAATATTAAAGAAAGAAATGCTGTAAGACGGCAAGCTTGAAGTAATCCCCAAGAAAACACTATTTGGAGCTTCAGTGTAAAGCACAATCTCCTCGTTTTCTCGCCTTATGCTGTTTTTTTGTTATTCTGTTAGCTTAACGTTGCTTTTGTTTTTCTATGAGCCTAATAATTCGTCGGTTGTTCTGATGGCTAAGCACTGATTTTTTTTTTGATTTTTATGTTCCTTACACTTCGTCGGTTTTTCTGTTGGCCTTACACGTATCTTGGTTTTTTTCTATCTATCTTAAAATGGAGAATGGAAATGGGGAATGTGTCAAAGAGACAACAACCCGACCAAATAAAAAACAACAGCAGAAGGTCACCAACAGGTCTTCAATGTAGCGAGAAATTCCTGCACCCGGAGGCGTCCTTCAGCTGGCCTTTAAACAAATATATAATAGTTCAGTGATAATGAACGCCATACTAATTTCCAAATTGTACACAAAAAACTAAAATTAAAATAATACAAGACTAAAAAAGGCCAGAGGCTCCTGACTTGGGACAGGCGCAAAATGCGGCGGGGTTAAACATGTTTGTGAGATCTCAACCCTCCCCCTATACCTCTAACCAATGTAGAAAAGTAAACGCATAACAATACGCACATTAAAATTTAGTTCAAAAGAAGTCCGAGTCTGATGTCAGAAGATGTAACCAAAGAAAATAAACAAAATGACAATAATACATAAATAACAACAGTTAAATAAAAGCAGTTAACTGACATGCCAGCTCCAGACTTCAATTAAACTGACTGAAAGATTATGATTTCATCATATGAACATCAGACACAATCCTTCCCGTTAGGGGTTTAGTATCATACCATCATAACATATACGAGAAGAACATAACCCGTGTCATGCCAACAACTGTTTTTAGAATAAATGTGTTTAGTTCCGATGCAAAGACCTTATCAGTGACTCAATATTAACGCCAAAATATACAATCTTTAATGACTTGACAACAGTATCGTAATTATATCCCTTCTTAATAAGTCTATTCAAAGGTTTTGTAAGTTTCTTTGGTGAATATTGACACCTTTGTGCTTTATAAAGAATATTTCCATAAAAAAAACATTGTTACATACACGAGCGAATCGTACAAGTTGAGATATATAAACACCGTAAGATGGTGACAAGGGAACGTCACCATCTAAAAACGGATAATTAACGATAGGAAATGAAAAATCATCCCTTTTATCATAAATCTTAGTATTCAGCTTTCCGTTAGTGATATAGATATCAAGATCGAGAAAAGGATTTGTTTGCTTACAATACACTGTATTTAATGCCATGTTCGCTTTACACTGCATGTGTCGTCCAATTGGTTCCACTGCGTTGAATGTTTTATTAGCACAGTTTTTGTATGATTGTCTTATACTGTTTGGTCTTACATTGTACACTGATTTAGTTGTTCTGTTGGTCTAACATTGTACACGGATTAAGTTGTTCTGTTGGTCTAACATTGTACACTGATTAAGTTGTTCTGTTGGTCTAACATTGTACACTGATTAAGTTGTTCTGTTGGTCTAACATTGTACACGGATTAAGTTGTTCTGTTGGTCTAACATTGTACACTGATTAAGTTGTTCTGTTGGTCTGACATTGTACACTGATTAAGTTGTTCTGTTGGTCTTATATTGTACACTGATTAAGCTGTGCTGTTGGTCTTACATTGTACACTGATTAAGTTGTTCTGTTGGTCTAACATTGTACACTGATTAAGTTGTTCTGTTGGTCTAACATTGTACACGGATTAAGTTGTTCTGTTGGTCTAACATTGTACACTGATTTAGTTGTTCTGTTGGTCTAACATTGTACACGGATTAAGTTGTTCTGTTGGTCTAACATTGTACACTGATTAAGTTGTTCTGTTGGTCTAACATTGTACACTGATTAAGTTGTTCTGTTGGTCTTACATTGTACACTGATTAAGCTGTGCTGTTGGTCTTACATTGTACACTGATTTAGTTGTTCTGTTGATCTTACATTGTACACTGATTGTGTTGTTTTGTTGGTCTTACACTGCTTTAGTTGTTCTGTTGGTCTTACACTGCTTTAGTTGTTCTGTTGGTCTTACACTGACTTAGCTGTTCTGTTGGTATTACATTGTACACTGATTTAGTTGTTCTATTGGTCTTACACTGATTTGGCTGTTCTGTTGGTCTTACAGTGTACACTGATTGTGTTGTTTTGTTGGTCTTACACTGCTTTAGTTGTTCTATTGGTCTTACACTGGTTTAGCTGTTCTGTTGGTCTTACACTGATGCAGTTGTTATATTAATCTTACACCGAGTTAGATGCTCTATAAGTTCTCAAAGTTTTATTCTAAAACGCATATGCTAACAAATATTCCAGTAACAAGTGACTTGAGCACTTAAACATAGTCAACATATTCAAAACCGGAAAAAGTGGCATTTTATTTACAAAAACAACGCGAGTCCCACGTCGACTTATAGTAAATATGATCAAGTTTACGCCAGTAGGGATGATAATCAAAGCCAATAATTTGATTTGATCGTCGCCAGTTTTTCTATGGCAAGATATAATATAACCTTTGATAATAACTTTGTTCTCTCTCTGACTGATAATTAAATGCTGTACTATCAATTACTCAGTTATCATTTACAAACATATAAAATATAACCAAGGACATGCGCTTTTTGGCAAAGTCAATTGAATCGATATAAGATACCAATTTGATAAAATATCTGACCAGATTAAACAAATAAATACTTCAGATCTAGCAAAATAATTGACAAATAGCAGACAGTTAATGTTTACAGTAATTACAATTCCTAAATACGGATGACTATCCTTATGATTATTGACAAGATGCTATTTTGATAAAGATGTTTCCTGAATTAAAACAGAAACATATAGAGATGTTATGTCAAAGTGTCAATATTATCAAATGGAGGATTATATAGTGTGATGTTGTCGTATAATATATATATTATACTGAATATATATTATACTGAAGCGTGTACCTCGATTTTGTAAATATTCCGCAATGGTACATTTATTTAATAGTATTCATATAGGGCGTTTGTAAAATCATAACTTGATTGAAGTCATAGTAACAGTATCGTGTATCCAGTAGCCTGTCAAATCTGGAGGTTGTAATGTTTAACCTCACTCGTGGCAGGACGTGATCTTTTAAATTACTAATCCTTCTCCACCTGTAAATACAGTGCGCCATGATTATTTTATAGTCATTGGTATTAAACACCAACGATTAACAAAATTAAACCAACAAACAAAACTAGGTGTTATGAATTTGTCGCTTCTATCAGTATAACTAGTCTGATAATGGTGCCATACGATTTGAACAGGACTATAAACGCTAATATTTCAATCCATAAGGAATCAGATTTACTACATTATTTTATGCTGATATTGCAAGATTTATTTCATGTTTTTGCACCACTCATTCTCAAAATTGAAAATCATCTGTTTGTCATATTCCTCATAAAAAAGTGTTTGCCTTAAAAAACTTTTTATATAAATACATATTATGTATTTGTATGTCGTGTTGTTTATATAAAAAAAAATTCTTGTTTTGTATTGCTTGATACGTTAGACTATTCATTTAGGCAATGAAATTTCACATTTAACATCTGCTCTATTCGGACTGGAGTAGATCAATAAATCTAAATTATATGCACCTATATTTGAAACATCTTACTGATAATGCACGACTGTCTTTAACATTCATATATGCCCTTAGGCTATAAGATGACCATCTTTGTATTTCACGACCCATTAGCTTTAATTAGTGTTTTCATCTAGATCAAATGGTGATAAAGTTTATTGTCAAAAATCATTCTCCAATTTTTAATGTCTTCTACAATCATGTTATTAAGTGTAAAAATCTTCAATCAAAAGTATAAGTCAGGCATGGTCTTCATCAGTGCATTCTTTTAACTTTCAAAATTAACATAAATGGTCAGTGCTCAGTTGCTGAGAAACCTCAAATTGTTCTTTCCCTGTTGTTTGTGAGTCACCTCTGTGATTCTCGTTGTTTGCCATTTCTGATGTAATTGTTATGATACGGTGATGCATATATAAAAACTACTGATTCCCCGCATTCGGCGAAGATATCTTAAAACGTAATGCTATGTCTAGTATAAGGTATTTAAGAATTCCAGCTATTATATAAAAATGAGATAAAGAGTTTGGTTTCCTGACCTTGTGGTTGCTTCTTGTCTGTGATGTTTGCATTTTTCGTCACTTGTAATTGATAAGTTAGGGCATCAGTTTTTTTTATATAGTTTGGATTGTTTAAATTTTTCATGTCGGTATGAGTTGCAATAATACCTAGGTGTAAATATAAAGATACTTAATATCTAGGTGTAGATATAAAGATACCTATTGTACATCCAATCGGGCTAACGCCCCCCCATGTGTATCATATATTTATTTACACACACGTTATAGTATGAGGACATTAGCTATATTTTGATAAATCATTTTTTAAAGATTACGAGTTAAAGAACAGAAGTGAGACATATCTAAGTATTAAGACTAAGCATAAATATTCACAAAAGCAAGATAAGGTAAAAGAAACATGTTTCTTTCTAAAACAATATAACAATTTACAGAAATTCACATGGCAGCGCTTCATCTTTACTTTGACTGCTCTTTTTTTTTTAAATCAAAATTATGATCTTATTTGGAAGAAAATTATTATGATGTATAAATCGGAATTTTGGAAATACATCATCTTGGAAGTTTGAAAAGCTTTTACTTGATGGGACAGATAAGTTGTATGATGCTTTCAGCGATCTCAATCATAGGGAAATGGTAAAACGCTGTTTTAGTTCCATTTTAGAAGGAAATAGATGGTTACTTTGAAACCAATGTCAAACTATATCATTAATCATTATATATTTTATAAGAAAGAATTGAGAAAATTGAAATATGTAAGTTATTCTTTCTGAAATCTTTGAACCTGTTGTAATAAATCAACGAGGTATTGTGTTATCTAGTGCGGCTTATGTTTAGGTGATACGGGATTGAAACTAATGTTGATCTATAAAGCTTATCCATTTTAGGTAAAGTTTTAAAATACAGAAACTCACATTCACACGCCTTGAATGGGTGCATTTTGGACAAAATAAACCTGAGGAAATTAGAATTCAAGTTTATTTTAACTCCTGATTGATTGATTGATTTATTGATTGATTGATTGATTGATTATGACCAATCGTAGAGGCGTAGACTTTGTTTGCGGTTGAATGATAAACAAAGAAAACATGTTACTTGTGATTGATATATAAAGTACGCCTTGGGTACTAAATTGTCAACCGATAAGGTTCGACTTGGTGATTTCCGTTTGATTGGCTAAATCATCGTGACAAATGGGTAATTCAGTATGATACTTATTATGCCCAGGACCTTTTATCACTTACCATCGATACAATGTTATGTCCGTTTTATCATACACAACATACCATAATTGCTTTGTATAGAATGTGATAACAATAGATGACGACGACGGACGCTGTAACGAATATTGATATTACCGAAAACAGACTATCATTCTGCACTTTTTAACATCAGCACCACAAGAACAGTAATCAATTACAAACGTTGGAATTCGGAAACTTCTATATATATATACTAGGAAATCAATTTCTAGAGATAAAATAATATTTGTGCATTGTTGGAAAATGTAAAATTTATTTGTACGAACTTTAGAAACAGGGAAAATCGATTTTTTTCTCTAAGAGAATACAAATTAAATATGTATTTTCTTATAATGCAAGTTCACTGTATATTGTTGTACTCTCCAATTAAAAAAAAAATCCTAGCTACGTTTTTTATGTTCCTGTCCCAAAAATTAAAATAAGAAAAATACCGAACTCCCATGGAAATTCAAAACGGAGAGTTCAAAATCAAATGGCAAAATCAAAAGCTCAAATACATCAAACGAATTGTTAACAACTGTTATATTCCTGACTTCGTACAGGTATTGACTGGTGCATCAAACCTGGTTTAACAGCTAGGTTAACCTCTCAAAACAAAACAAGCAGACATAAGTTGACCCTAGCAGCGTTGTTAATGTTCCTGTTCCAAGTTAACCATAGCCATGTTCTTTGTGTTCCTGTTTCAAGTCAACGATAGCTGCGTCCTCGAGTCCCTAAGAGCCTTTGACACAAAAAAAAACATAAAAGGTACAAAGTTCACATCCGATAGTACTTGCAGTTACTGGAAGCAAGTTCAAAGCAAATAATAATTTAAAAAATCATTTATCCAAGACTACAATAACAATCAGTAAACATCTAACTTCCAATGGATTAAGTGTAAAGACTCATGTAAGACAGAGAGAGAAAAAAACATCACATTGATCTTATGTACAGTAGATGTCATCGTTTGTTTATGTAATTTATACGTGTTTCTCGTTTCTCGTTTTTTATATAGATAAGACCGTTGGTTTTCCCTTTTGAATGGTTTTACACTATTAATTTTGGGGCCCTTTATAGCTTTTTGTTCGGTGTGAGCCAAGGCTCCGTGTTGAAGGCCGCACATTGACCTATAATGGTTTTCTTTCATTAATTGTTATTTGGAAGGAGAGTTAGTTGTCTCATTGGCACTCACATCACATCTTCCTATATCTACATTGTGCTATGCAAAATTATAGTTATCGACAGAATTAAGGGTTATGATTAATTTGTTGTTACGAAATGATTTACTAGTAAAACATAGATTACGTTCATGGAAATCCAAAACGTCACTACAGAGACTGGCATATCGGGCGAGTTTGCATATACAACACCGTAAGACGGTACCAGAAAGAACATCACTGTCCAAAAAAGGAAACTTCACAATAGAGAACGAAAAATGGTCCCTTTTGCCGTTATGTTTTGTGCAGTGTTTCAGTGTGTACAATTGAACTATCTTTATCTGAGAATGGAGGGTTATTGCTGTTTATGTTACTTCTTTAATGTAATTATAGCCCCATTGGATTTTCTGCATCGCATATTTTGTCTGAAATACTACAAGTTACCGTAACTATGTTATTTTCTTGCATTTCAGACGTCATCCAGTATTAACAAGGTAAAGAACAAAGAAGACCATGTACAAACGTGAAAAATCACTCACATTATATATCTACACCTAATCGTTTTTAATCTTGACATAACTACTAATTAACAAACAAGCCGGTAGGTCAACGAGACTGTAGTTTAATAAATGAACAGTTATATCAAAGGAAAGTCTGTTTCTACATAGTCAATACATTCCCCTACAGGAACAAACCCCAGGGTCCAGACTAAGTCGTATCTAACAACTAAAGAAGATGATTTGCACCTGACTGATGTAATACATTGCTTCACATTGCATGTTGACATGACTGTTTCGCTAATATTTTAATACCTTGTTGTGTCCTGATTACTGAGGGATTAATAATTAATCAGAAGAAAATTGTTTCTCTCATGTATTGTAAAAATCTAAGCAATAAAGTCTATCGCGACGTGCGATCGATCCGGGTAATCTCTTGAATGTGACGAACAAGTGTATCACGGAGCATGTTTGGATAGGACAATAAGTTTGTATTTAAATATGAAATAATGTTTTATTGATGGATTTTATAGAATGGAATTATGGCTATCACATGATCTAGTTTATATTTAGCTTTACCTGTTCACAAATTTACCTGTATTGAAATAACGTTTTAGTGTATATCAAATACCCAGGAGAAGGAATTTTAAATTTTATAAACAGTCATGGATGACTGCAGATTTGTGTGATTGAAAACGATCTACAATGTCGTTTTGGGGTTCAATTTGTGCAACTATAATCGCCATTATCCACCCGGAACAAACCATGGAATATATCATGTCCATGTAGAATAAGCAGGTAAGTCAAATTGACAAGGTTACAGTTCTTAATGTTGTGTTTTTAATCTCATATTGGATGCGTTTTCGTGAATCAAAAGAAGGAACATTATTTGAATTTAGTAATTTAAAAAAAAATGAGAACCCATGAAAGATTATAGTTCTAAACAGAAATCAATACCCGCAATGTTTACTATTGTATTTAACAGGTTATGTATTTATTACCTAGCTAATTCAAGATCGTGACAATACAGGTATTGAAAATATAGGCAAATGTACTTAAAGAAGATTAAGATATATATAAAACAAAACAAAATATAACATCCTGTTTGAGGCGATTTTTTAGTCTCCTGTATTGCTGTGTATTAGATGCACTGTATCGGACATGGTATTCATTTTTAAGTGGCAGGTTAGTCTGTGTCTAATTTGACGAAATGACACCATTATTTTACACACTTAAATAACATTATAAGTTCAAATGTTGCGTCCAATATTACTAATTTACATTATCCCCGAGTTTATCGAATCATTCAAGAACTTATAACTTACATAAATATATGTTCATAATTAAATTTAGGAAACGAATATATGTAAATTTTAAGAGTAATTGATTAGCTGGTAAATGTTATTTTGCGTAATATGTTATAAAAAGGAAGTTATTCAACCTGTTTCATGCAACCTGTTTATTATACTAAAAATATTTTAGCCCAGATGCAACTTGTTCTTGTATTAAGTGAAACGTGATAAAAAAATAAGGTCTAATCTGAATCCAAACGAACTATAAAACGTGTAAGTACGTGTATATAATTATATAACATCGATTTTGACACTTAAAGTGATTCTATAATTCCAATGAGAGGTATTTATTAATGAATTGATAAAAATCACTCTTTATTTTGATTAAATAAACCGTTGTTGCACTTATATATCACCTACCGGGACACGTTAGATATGGCATGTGAGAACTCGTGGACAGTTCTGTAATTATCGGTCGGATTTATCTACTATAAATTAACCTATCATATTCATTAATTATTCAACATTGTAACAGGATCTTGTAAATTACATTAACCAATATATAGTCTAACCAATATATAGTTCACATATGAAAAATGTACAACAATTAACATACATGTAAGAGAAGTAAAAAACTAATCTTGCAAGGAAAAAATAGTAAATCTTTTATTTTTCTGAATTCATACTCATTATACCTAATAACGTATAAGGAAATTAACAGAATATTTTAGAGCATAATATATCTAAGTAATATATACGTATAAATAAACACATTGATACCTACACGTGGACAAATTAAATAGTGAATCTATTTAATGTTCGTAGGACCTCATAACTAATAAAGAAATAAACAGCAAATTTAATTTATAACAGCAAAGTATATATTTATTCACACACTCATTGCCTGATTAAAAAAAGGGGGGGGGTCATGGGTTGTGCCCCTTTTTTGTGATTTTTATTAATTAGAAAGTAATTATGTGAATATTTCATGGTGTTTAGGGATTTTAACCCCCTTTTAAAATGGCTGGATCCGCGCCCATAGCTTCGATTTTCAAACTTTAAAACCCACACGTGGACAAACCAGTAAATATGTTTAATGCCATCACGAAACCTCACAACTTTGAATACGAGGAAATAAACAGCAATATAAATATATCAGCAAAATATATGTGTGCAATGTAAACACGCTTCGATTTTCTAAAGTTGAAAACACATCTAGCATTTAATTCAAGATGAATTTAAATGTAACTCGTTTCGTTCAGAGACATGTTATACAACATTAGACATACAACACAATATATCTCAGTTCTGGTACACATTTCAAGAACAAAATACATTATTGTATTATAATCTGTGTACAAAGTTCATAGAAACATATAAATCACCGTTTTCTAACAAAAGGTCAAAATAAATAAATATAATTCTCCAAAGAATATGTGAACATGTGTATAAACAGTTTAAGGTAGAATAAATGTAGTACTATTTAGAGTAGGCCGAGAAATCTATTCCGATGTATTTTATGACGACCAGTTTCCAATCTGACTGGCACCATTCCACATTATATTAGACCTATACATCTTTACAGTAATTTCTATCGATTACTTATGAATAAATAACATGTCTTTCATGATAAACTCTAACACGGATTGCAAATGCACAATACAATGTACTTTCCAAATTCACTTTTTATTTTACTTACACCACATTATACTTGATAGTGTACGGTAAAGGGAGTATCTTTTGTAAGCTTGCTTGCTAGCTGAACCTCGATATCAGTGTTAGCTAAATAAGTTACTATAGCCAACAGTTTAGTAGACTGAGAGAAACCATCGATATTACTGAGAAAAAGTATTCAACATTGTGAAACCAGTTTTTCACGTGTAAAATATGTTTTCAATCTAAATTTAAAAACTAGTGTCAATTATACATACTGTAGGTGTTGTTGATTTGTCAATATAATTTTAGTCAATAACCTTTTTATCGAACATGTATTTAAAAAAAAATATGGATTAAACTGAAAAATACGTTTTAAGTACAGAGGGCATCACAGTCCATCACAAACAAACTAACTCTACGTCGAGGGTCGGATTTAACCTCCCCAAATAAATATTCATGTTTACCAGTTTGATATAATTTGATTTGTAATATTTAATGCATTGAACATTTTAAGTTTAATGTTCAAAATTCTGGACACTGCACAGCAAGAAACTGACGAGGATATCAAATTTTAAACATCATCAGCTATGTGGAATATAAGTACCATACTCTAAATAATAATGTTAAAGATTTGTCAAAAATGTCAATGAATATTTTCTTTTCCTGTGTGAATAAAAAAAAAAAACGGATTTGGGATTAATCTGGTTGAAAATTTTGAGTAACTTCTTTATGAACGCTTCTCTTTACCTTATATTAATAGTTCGATTTGTTAAAAAAAAAACCACACACACACAATTAAACGCTTGATAAATATTGATGAACAAAAAAATTACGTGTGTACAAGTTGTTAATTGATAAATTATCTGTCCCATATGGTACAACATTTTATAAGATCCAATATATAAGGTTATTAGGGAGAACGAGAAATAAAATATAGGAGGGTCCATGATGATGAAAGTAAGCACTCTGACCTAGCGTAAAAAGACGATTGATTATTTTTGTGACGATTTTTTTTTAATAAAAAAGAGGGGATATGTCCTCACCGGAACTCGCCCCTCTTCTTTGTACTACTGATGTCCTATAAAACATTTCAGATGTAAGTTATGCATGTAATTCAAGTCAGTACTTAATGATGATTCTTAAAATGAGAAAACAGATTTATTTTTAAACTTTAACCGCGGTTCTTATAAATACTTTGATGACCTTTTATAGCAAACATCGGAAATTATGAAAATAATAACCATGCATTGCAACTGAAACAAATACAAGATTTTTTATTTTATTTTATCAGATATTTTTATTCATATTTATAAACGCCCACTTCTGTTTGTGATGATTTTGCCTTCTGTAGCTGTATCGTCCAAAACATCAACACATGTAAGTTTTTGAATGAAATTGACGACCAATGCCCACGTAGTTTCGACACAAGCAAGCACGATATGATATCTTGAATACTTAAAAAAACATACAGAAGGCAATGAAAAAGATGGGATAAATCCATTGTCATATTCCAAGATGAGCCTCATGCATTTAGTCACCGACTGCATCGGCCCTCGGGGTCATAGCTACTTTCTCTGTCAATTTGCTGTCTTTTTGAAGTAGAATTTAAACGAAACGGTAGCGAGATTTAATGAACCGTCTACAATTGCCTATAAAATAGAGTTTTACTCTATAAAAACACATTGTGAAATATTCGATTACCAGAAATGTCAAATAATTTTCATATTTGGTTTTAAGATGAACCAGAATAAACGTCAAAACATAAAACCGGACTCAAACATGGTTGTCAACGTTTTCCGCTTTTAAAGTTTTAAAAAGGACTTTAAATAGTTTGTAATAATGATAAATTTGATAATAATGAAAATAAATCTTCAAAACATAAAAAGTTAAGAGTGTAAATGATCTCACCAAACAATATGTAACGATTATACGGTTAATTTGACAATAGATTTTGATATGACATCTGAATCAAGTTTTAGACTCTTCTAGTGAATAATCAGATCATACTGATTTAGAGTATTCGTCATATTAGCTAAAAGTGTTGCATGTTAAAATACAGAATACTCAAGGCCCTTAAAACATAAAACGAGCCAGTAAAAAAAAAAAAAACACCAAAAAACAACACCCCACCCCCATCACATTAAATATTGAAAAAATCAAATACCCGCTAAAAAAAAAAGCACTTCTCCTTACTCCCTCCAGGTTTCAAAAGCCATTTCCTTGCTCTTCAAAACTGCAATGTGAAGCACTGAATAACATTTTAATCATATCGAATTATTGTTGACAATGTTTTAAGTATCTTATTTAAACAGTTGAATATTAGAATTGTAGTACGTTTGAACTAGTTTTTGATTTTGACCATGTGTGTGAAATAAATAGGAGTTATTGGGCATACATTATTTTAAAACATGCACAAATGTTTACAAAACTACTGATCTTTATACGTGTCGCTAAAGGCAAAATATTGGTCCATGATTTTTAATCGTGACCTTCTCCTGCTTGACCAATTTAACCAGTAACTGTAACTAATTATTAGATAAAACATCCGTTTCCTAAAGCTGTGTACATCACTTAATTCAAGGTTGTACCGTTCACAGATATCATCTCACAATTTATTATAATTACTTTAAAACATAATGTTGAACTTTAAAACGTCCTTGTGTTTATTGGAAACATCAGGATTAGTTGAAATTATTCAAACATTTAAAATTAATACTGGAAAGCTGCATGTTGATATCAATTAACTGAGTAATTATTAACTTTAATTCGAATATACTAGTATGCACTTTTACTTTTTTTGTGAGAAAGAACGGATACTCAGAAATGGCGATATGAATGATTGACGGAATCCAGGGGCATACTTTGGGAGACAGGAGACTGACCCTTGTGAAAGGAAACACCCTTCAAATAGTTATAAGATGTGGTATGAGTGCCAATGAGACAACTCTCCAACCAAGTCCCAATTTGTAAAAGTAAACCATTGTAGGTCAAAGTACGGTTTACAATAAGGAGCGATGCCTCTCACCAAACATCAAGCTATAAAGGGCCCCAACAATTACTAGTCTAATCCCATTTACGGTCTAATCTATATAGCAAAACGAGAATCACTTATGAACCTCATCAACAAACGGCAACCATTGAACATCAGGTTCCTGACTTGGGACAGGTGCGGATTTTAACTTTCATCTTTACCTGACACTATGGTGTAACATCACAAAATAGATATACACACTGTAAAATAGTAATTGAAACATACATACATGTACTAGTATGTGCCTATCCCAAGCCAGGAGCCTGTAATTCATTGGTTGTCGTTTGTTTATGTGTTACATATTTGTTTTTCGTTCATTTTTTTATTTTATATATAAGGCCGTTAGTTTTCTCGTTTGAATTGTTTTACATTGTCATATCGGGGCCTTTAACAGCTGACTATGCGGTATGGGCTTGTTCATTGTTGAAGGCCGTACGGTGACCTATGATTGTTCATGTCTGTGTCATTTTAGTCTCTTGTGGACAGTTGGCTCATTGGCATTCATACCACATCTTCTTTTTGGAAAGTTTGCTATAGCTTGCTATAGCAATAAACTTTCTTAAGGCATCGACCTAAACGGAAAAGAGACAGGCTAACTTACTTTAGGAAGTGTGTCCTACTTCAAGATAATGTAGTACTGGTGTTTGAAAACTAATAATAGAAAGATGCTTTTGAAATTTTGAGCCCTTCTATTTTAATAGCATACAGCTTGAATAAAAATGTACTGAAATTTCATCGTTAAATCAAACAATTCAACTTCATTTGAAAGACGAACAAACTACTTCGCGGATCTGCGCGACGCGGAAAGTAAAATCAATACACACACGAGACAGCAGTTTCTACGGTGGTATGATTTTATCGGTATTCTTCAGACATGCGTCAGATCCATATATGTGTGCCACCAAACGGGAGTACTACAATCCCGGTTTTAATGGTTTCCTACCTTCCTCCGGTTGAAGAGAAAATTAATAGCGTGTTTAAAATATTTCATGAATGAACATTTTTCGTCGTTTTAATACGTGACGATTTTTACAAATTTCTATTCAATAGGTAAAAGCCCGAGAGTATAGGAAGTATCATGGTATCTCATCTAATCTCGGCCCACAACAAACTCGGAATATAATAAACTCGGCCTTTTATATATTCGGCATTAGAAATCGGACTATAACAAAAATCGTAATTATACTAATTGCTATTAAGACTCCTAAACAAAGTTTTTGCTCAGTTCTTATTATTTTTCTTCTTGGGGTCTATTTAGTTGTATTTTGAGGGGCCAACAGAAGGGAGGAATTTCCAAAAGAACTCTAAGGGATTTTTTTTTTAATTTTCAATAACAATAATAAATTATAAACTTGAAGAAAACAGTAAGTGACATACACACATGGTTTTCAGTAATGATCACAGGACCATAAAACAAATCAAATTAAATTTAGGTTGAGTCCATGGTGTCACCCCACCCAACCCCTCATGTTTGAATACTTAAAAACAGTCAGATCCCCACTCCTAAACATTATATGTTCTTATACGTTACAATAAAACAAATAAAATGAAATAAAAGGCGAGTCCCCTGGGGTCACTCTCACCCCCTGTTTTTTTTTGAGAACTTATTAACAGTTGAGATCTCCACCCATATACCATTTATATTATTGTATGGGACAATGAAATAAATCAAATGAAATATAGAGGAACTCCAGAGGGGTCAGTCATCCCACCCTTTTCTTTTCGAAAACTTAGAAACTGTCGAGATCCCCACCCCTAAACCATATATATGTTTGTATTTGGCAACAAAACAAATCAAATGAAATAAAGTGGGTGTCCCTCTGGGTCAGCCCCACCCCTCATGTCTGAGAACATGTAAACGGTCAAGATCCTCACCCCTTAACCATATATATTCGTGTACTGGACAATAAAACAAATCAAATTCAAAAGAAGGCGAGTCCCTAGGGGTCACTCCCACTTGTTATTTGGGAACTTGTAAACGGTTGAGATCCCTACCCACAAACCATATATATTTTTGTATGAGAAAATAAAATAAATCAAAATGAAATATACTAGTAGAAGTCCACAGGGGTGACCCCACCAACTTCTTTTTGAAAACTTATACGGTCGAGATGATCACCCCTAAACCATATATATTCTTTTATGGGGCAACAAAACAAAACCAATGAAATATATAGGGGGAGTACCTCTGAGTCATCCCCAACCCCTCATGTTTGAGAACTTGTAAACGGTTGAGATCCCCAACCCTTAATCATAAATATTCTTGTATTGGACAACAAAACGAATAAAGTGAAATATAAGGAAGTCCCTCGGTGTAACCCACCCCATCCTGTTTTGAGAACTTGTAAACAGTCAAGATCCACCCCCTTTTCGAAAACTTGAAATCGGTTGAAATCCCCACACTGAAACAACATATTATATTCTTGTACGGAATAATAAAACAAATCAGATGAAATAAAAGGCTAGTCCCCTTGGGCCACTCTTACCCTACCTCCTGCCTGTTTGAGAACTTGTAAACTGTCTAGATCCACACCCCCAAATCATGAATATCACTTTACTAGACCGTGGGAATGACTAATTTTGAGAGCTTTGTTTGGGAGACTTCGTAGCAGCATCCTGTTACAATTATTTCTTGATCAAGTTTTTTTCTTTTTTAAGTAGGAAAAAAAGTTAACCATGCAATCTACACACAATCTATTTGAAATATTACAATCTACCGTTGCAAACTTTCCACAGGTGCTATCCAGCACTTTGATTTATATCAACTCAATCAAACGACATTAAAATACAAGTGAACAAACACTGAACGAATAAATTTGATCTAGGATACAATGTAAAAGAAAAATTAATAAAATAAGGGGTGAGATGTAACACAATTTCAGAATGACAACCATAACCTTGAACATGATACCGCCAAAATGAATAGTGTCTACTGGTAGATGATTTTGTTTAGTGGCTGACCAGTGGGATGAACCACCTTTTTTTTAACGATCAATGCGTTTGAATGGAGACATATTGTTGGAACCTCCCCTTCATCCTTGGTTGGGAACCTCTATTTTTGAAAATGGCTTTCTCATGAATGTAGAAAATTGTGGATTGAACTTTGCATCAAACCTCTTATTTGTATGACAGTCACATCAAATTTCATTATATTGACAACTATGTGTAAACGAAACACACAAAATAAGTAAAATTGTCAAAATAAGCAGTTATCACGAAACAAAATTACTTCACTTAATCATTTATCAGTGATGCAGTAACTTAGTAAGAAAACAATCCGAAAACTTTCAGTTATATTTTTGCAACATATGTTACAGTTTAGAGGACGGATGACTGACCCTTTTGAACGGAAACACTTGTTAACTCTAGTATAAAATCAGGGCAGAACAACGTGTAGTTTTTTTTTTCAACATATGTTTCACATGTATAAAAAAAGCATATGTTTCGCATGTAAAAAAGTTTATCTTTTCAATTTTATTTTCTAAATGATACGAAGCCATTAGTCTCACTCGATATACGAATTCATGAAGTTATTACAAAACAACAGGTACAACACGATTAGTTTTTCACAGTATTTTATATGTATGATGTGTATTATATTGATATCAGCCGATTGCATTGAGTGTGTAGGTAAAGGTAGTATCTTTGTTTAGCCTTCTTGCTAGCGGAACCGTTTTCAAAGTCATTATTAGGTTAGGTAAACTACCCTTCTTTGAGAGTAGACTAGTCCGACAGACAGCCAATATATCTGACCACCTCGAAAGGAGGGTAGTATACCTTACCTAATAATGACTTCACAGTTCAGCTAGCAAGCAAGCTAACCAAAGATATCACCTTTACCTACACAGGCAATGTAATTGGCTATAATGTTGACCGATGTTTATTTTATTACACTGCGAAGCAATTTATACCTTTTCTTTGGAAAAGATAAACATGTTTAACAATTAACATTTGTGTGCCTCTATCTTGCTATAAAGCTTCAACAATATGTCAGAAACTGCTTTTAGGTATCGGATTTTTTCGAGAGAAAAAACAAGATAAAAAAAGACACAAAATGTTGTCCGAAAAGTATAATGAATATTAAAATAAACATCCACCACTAAACTTCGGATACTCATCAACTGGCTCATATCAACAAGGTCGTTCAAAGATTTCACATTCACATAAGTATCCCCAAATAGAGGAGAGATACTATGTCGTTGTTTTCTTACTGATAATGGATGATGGACACAGAAAGTTGCCCATAATTGTACAGTTTGAAAACTTACTGGAATTTAACCTGATCTGTAACTTTCTTGGTAAAAGAACATTTTCCCGCCTTAACAAAATGCAGATATGTCCTTCAAGCATTAATTAACTTGTTTTATCGTAGAGAGCAATTTTGATATGTCAGATCGATCGTCAAAAAGGTAACATACTGCTTAATGTTAAAAGATATTTCATTTATGTTTTCAGATTATATGAAATTATGAGAGAAGTTTAGCACCTATGGAAAATGAGATTTCATTTAAGGAAACTAGTGACTTACGTTGTTGCAGCTTTGGTTCTGTTTGTAGTTATCAATTTTTATGGTAATAATACATGGATGTTTGAAAGTAACGAAGCACCATGGGGACCAAGTATGACAAAGCACATCCCAATTAAGCCAAAATATTCCGGGAAAATAGTGCACGAACATGTGATTCTTGGCAACAAAAACCATTCCAAAAGCAAATTCGCTAATGCATCTAAATTGGGGTCTGAATTTGGATTAAAAAGAGAAGAAGCATTTGTCCTTGAAGACAAAGAAAAAAATCCTTTCGGAAAGAAAGTCTCGTATGATGGCGTTGAAGGTCGCGTGTGGTTCAGTAACGATTACTATGACGATGATCGAATTGTGGCTCAAATGCGATATAAACCTCCGCACATTATCGAAGCAGAGAAAAAAAAAGAACAAGTGCCTTTAAAGACTATATTATTATATCATGGTTTTGGTGGTTGGGCTTTAAAAAAAGGCCAGAAAACATTTCAAGATCAACAGTGTCCCGTCCAACAATGTACAGTGACAGATGACCGTCGGTCAGCAGAAACAGCAGATGCTGTCATGTTCCATCATTCTCCTAGCAAACCATGGACTAAACGACCAAATAATCAGATATGGATATTATTTTTGTTAGAATCACCTTATCATACACCAGGTCTTTCAGGCTTTAATAACGTATTTAATTGGACAGCAAGTTATAGACATGATTCTATAATAGTTGCACCTTATGAAAAAATGGTTCCACACGACCCAAATGTGATAACAAAAAAACAAGATAAAAACTATGCAGTGGGAAAAACAAAAAAAGTGGCATGGTTTGTTTCAAACTGTGGAGCTCGCAATGGACGCAGACAGTATGCAGATGAGCTAGGCAAATATATACAGGTCGATATTTATGGAGCATGTGGTCCCTATAAATGTCCACGCCATAACTCAGAACATTGTTTCAATATGTTAGACAAAGATTATAAATTTTATTTGTCATTTGAAAACTCAAACTGCCGTGATTACATCACTGAAAAGTTTTTTGTCAACGGTTTATCGTAAGTATATTATCTTTAGACAATTGCTAGTCCCAGGTGTTAGTCGCACAATTAGTATTGTACACCCCAAACAAAAATTGGATTCACATGATTTGTATTATACACCCTCAGACATAAATGGGATTTACATAATTAAAAAATATATACACCCCAAAACACAAATGGGATTACATAATTAGTATTATACACTCAAAAAAATGGAATTTACAAAATTTGTATTACACACCCTAAAAAATTATAGGTTTGTTAGCATTGTTATTGTTTTTTCAAAGAAACATGATTTTTGTATAAATATCACACCAAATGTGGCATTGGTAATCACTATACAAGACAAATACATGATATATATTTTAAGTAAGGAGATCTTTTCCAGTTTGGTTTATTTCCAAACATAAATGTATTGCAGCTATACATTTATAAAAACTTATTGTGTTACAACCTGTCGATTTTATTTTTATGATGGTATTTGTTCACGAGTTATAATACTTAACTATACAATAAAATAGAGAATGTGATTAAGAATGTGTCAAAGAGAACAACCTAAACAAAGAGTAAAAAGAATATTTATTTTGTATGAGATATATTCCATATTGCATTTTATTTTTTTATTTTTTAGACATGACGTTGTTCCAATAGTAATGGGGGCACATCCCAATGATTACAAACGAGCAGCGCCACCACATTCATTCATTCATATTGAAGATTTTGATTCACCTAAAGATCTGGCTGCATACCTTCATAAACTGGACAAAAACGATGATTTATATAATGAATATTTTCAATGGAAAGGTACAGCGGGTACAGTGAACACTTTCTATTGGTGTAGGATATGTTCTATGTTACATGCCGCTCCCAGTCATAAACCAATGTCCTATAGAGATATAAACCGATGGTGGCGAGGTGATGGCGTCTGTATAGGACAGAGCAAATGGAAAGATCAACCAGAAAGAAAAGAAATAATAGATAATTATTTTGGAGATGTTTAAGTTCTCCTTTTCTTTCCTATACATAGGATAATCTGAAAAATATACATTTGTTGAGGGTGACTGCAGAGATATAGTACCCTATATATGACTCTGGTTACATTACATGTAACTTTGTAAAACTATTTGAAGTAAGGGGAAAAGATCTTGAAATCCAAGTTTAGTGACTTTCATCCAAAGTTCTTAGTATGATTGGTATTAAAGAGTGGCTTAGACATTATGCTAGATAAGGTAACCTTGAACAAATATTTTTTCTTTGCCTGAAGTTGATTTAAACAGGTAAATTTATTATTATAAAAAAAGGGGTTCAATATAGTATGTAGATCAATGATAATTAATTTTTTTCAAAACATTTTTTTAAATACATACATTTTTGTTGATTTAAGCTACACATTAAGACACCTCTTTGTATAACTTCTTCATAATTTTGACTTTGTGTTACTGCTGGTTTTAAGTTAAAAACAAAATAATGTATGCAAACAAATTTGTACATACCATTTTGTGCCACATGCAAAACCACATTAGTACATGTAATTTACTAGGTACTCATTTAATTTGGTTTGTACAGGTTTCTGAACAAGAGAATTTGGTTTGTACAGGTTTCTGAACAAGAAAACAAGTTTGGAATGATTGTTTATAAGAATACTCATTTTATGTTGCAATGAGAAATCCCAGTTTCAAAAGTTCAATTTATTTTCATTATATTATTACTTTTTCCTTGTTTGTTTATTTGTTTGTTTGTTATGACTTTCTGATGAGAAGAAGTATGTTATTTTGTTTCTATATTTTAAGTGATTTAAGAATATTTACAAGAACTTGTTTATTTATTTTGTTTTTCTGTGTTATAATTTTCCATTTCAAGCAACTCAACTGAGATTTATTTTTGAAGTCAAGTAAAGTTGAGTAAAAATGAGATGACATCTTAACCCAATGTCATTGGTGTTGTAAAATACTTTAAAAGTAGTGACATACAGATTATCTGGGTGTTTTTCAAAGGTGAAAATGTATCTGAAGTACATATACCTTAACTTGTAGCCAACAACTTACCAAAAACTCTTGTTTTTCAGATCCATAGCCATAAAATAACCTTAAGGATATTCATTTAAGTGATTTATCAATGGCCACTTAATGCAAATTAATACTTTGCTAAGGTCTTTAAACCATGTTTTTTTAGGTGGGGAATTGTTTCACAATAATACATCTTTTGATCCTTTTCTTGTCTGTACATACCCAACTATATCAGTCATATTCAGGACCGGTAACTCTGTCGATAGATATTATCGGGAATCCAATATTGTTAAAACCAGATCAATCGTTCTGTTGGAATGTATACAATAACTCTTCTTTTTTTTTACACAATTTAAACTTATATCGATTCATTGCCTGGATTTGGCTTTAAATATTGAATTAAAAAATGAATAACAATAAAATCATGTTTAATAATCGAAATTCATTTAAATTAAAATTTGAATCAGAATATTTCTTTGAAATAATTATGATCAATTATAGAAACATATAAATATTTGAATGCCTTTTAAACAAAAAATATTTTTCGAAAGAAATTTTCATAATATTCATATTTTCCTTAAGTTCATTATGAAACATACGTCTTCTGATTTGACACGAGAAGGAGAAGATGTTTATTTGTACATTTATGAAAACTTTTGTATATCACAAAATTTAAACTCTGGTAATACATGTATACACACTGACAGGATGTTAGATGTCACCTGGTTGCTTTTGGTTTGCACGTCTACCTGACAATATATTATGATGTAACATTACAACCCAAGTTAGATTTCACCTGTTCGGTCAAGGAATGAAATTATAAAGGTAGAATATTTATCTATTATAATTGGACATTGTTTTTTTTCTCTTAGGATGAAAGCATTTATTTTTTGTTCTAAAAGGAATGTATAAATATATTTCTAAAGAAAGATAAAATATACAGGAAAATTGAAAAACACCTTTAAAAAAAGAAGAGATTTTTTTTATTATAGACAGAGACATATAATACAAATTGTATTATATGTCTCTGTTATAGATATTGTAAACTATTTTCTGGTAACAGTATCCCCTTGATGAATATCTGTCAAAATAAATGTTCCCGTGTCACACTTAAAATATTTTTTTTTATTAAGAAATTTTGAAATCTTGGATATCAAAATATCACTAAAGGAAAATAACAGAAACATAAGAGATTTTTTTTTATGAAAAATTAAATATAATGTAGGAACGTTCATTGATCAATGATTTGATGCAACATTTCCATATGATACATCAGCCGCCATTTTGAAAAATATCGGAAAATTCCCTTTTTTAAATCGATGTTTGACCGAATTTGTCCTGAAATTAAACTGTTTTAAGTAGTATTTTTCGACAGCTGTATGTTTGAATATACTTAATCGATTTGCAAAGTTTGTGTTTTATTTACGGAATTTCTTTATTTGTTTTAAAAGTAGACATGGGTATCGGTAATTTAGCATTGAGTCAACGGAGAAATGACGAGAAAAAGTGCATGTTTTACGATTCCGATTTGACCGAAATTAATCAAAAATTAAACTGTTAGGACCAACATTGTTTGATAGAAATATGTTTGAATATCAAGGATTGATTTGCAAAAGTAAGAAAACGCATCAGGTTTATGAGAAAATTAAACTTTATTGAGGCATATATGCATTTTATAGGGGGAAATATAATACAAAATGGCGGCTATTATACGTCACAAAAGTCACGTGATGTCTAACTTAATTGGATATGGAATATAATTCAATTTTAACAGAAATAATTCTCTACAAATGATAATAAATAAAATTATAATAATCCTAACTAAGGTTCAAAAGTTGAAATGAAAGCTCAATGTCTTGCATTTGTAATCAGCCCTCTAATCTGAATGCAAAAGAAATTGAATGAAAACTGTTGATTTTTTTTTAAAGAGATCTGAATAAAGACCAGTGATCTGAATTTCGAACCTAGAATTCTATATTAGTTGTTGATATTTTCTGATTTTAGAGAATACACTGAGTATTAAATGAGATAAATAGTCATTTTTTTCTGATTTTAGAGAATACACTGAGTATTAAATGGGATAAATAGTTATTTTTCTGACATAGAAGTCATATTTTTTTGTTGGACAATTTGTTTTTTCTGTAAATTGTCTTACAAACTGTATACGTCTTTGTACTTTGGTTATTAATGGATAGTAGAGATGTTTCATTGGCAATCATTATTTCACATCTCCTTATATTTAATTTAACAGTAAATGTTTAGTTTGGTTTTTCAGGTTTTTGTTGTATGCTTGCTTTGTGTTTTTTTCTTTCTATATTTAGAAATAATGATCATATGTCTTTGATTCATATGTGATTGTATGTTGTTTGTGTTGAATTCATACCTTCATATATTAAGTTTTCATTAGGTTCACATAAACTTCTTGAAAGTTTGGAGGTTGTGTTTTGTTAAATGCCTTTGATGGTATTTTTTTGCATTTACCTGTTCATATGACTTCTTTAATCAATAGTGCAATGTCCTAAGCATTACTTTTAATTGTGAATTTAGATTTTTTTGTTATAACCAAAATTGCACTTAGGTAGATTTGGCCAAAAATATAAACAGGCATTTTTTTATAGCATTATTTGTATACCATATTATTCAAACAATTGCAATAATAAACGCACACACAAATTTCTAAATTTATAGCACTGTTTTTTAATATGATCTTTGCATAGTTTTTGAATACCTTATATTACATGTTCCTGTACACATTCCATATTAATTTATTTCTATTATGAGTTTGATATTATACTTTATAAATTCCTTCTCAATGAATGATTAGAGAATATATTTGAAAATCTTATATATACAACCAAAGAAAAACCAATTTGAGAGTGCATTCCATTTTACACATTTATACATTATATACTTTGTTGTCTATATCTTTTATATTTATTCTTTGATATTTGTTTAACCACTTTTTCATTTTCTATTTCTGTCATTTTTTTAAAAGCATTTCAGTTGTTACATTTTTGTTGATTTTGCTTCACCTGTATATTTTTTCTTCATAACTGTACATTCCAGATTTATTGAAAAATAAGCAAACATTTTTTTTTTAAATTATATTAATGTAAGAATTAATATAAAAAATAATGTGAATATTTAAGTTTATGTTTGGTTTAAATTCAGTTTTCACTTTCATATTCATAAGTTTTCATTCAAATATTTAGTTACATTATTAGCATAACAAACATATCTGTTGTACATGGCATCATCCAATGTGTTTACTGGCAAAACATACTAACTGTTTATTCCAAGTTGTTTTGATGGATATAACTTATATAAAAAAAACTACAACAGACTGAATTTTTTGAAACACAAAAAGGTATATCATTGGGAGGTACAAACCCAAAGAGAAATGGAAGATGAAGGGCACTATAGTAGAGATTGTTGTATCAGATGGGACAGTTTTATCAGGTTTATAAATTAAAATTAGAATAATTAAATGGCTTTATGTGTTTGTGCTGGATTTATAATTTTTTAGGATTTTAAACAGATTTCCCACTAATTTGAAATGGTTTTCCTTGAATTGAAAAGTATTTTTTTCTTTCTGGAGGACAGAAGCTTATAAAGAGGTACTTTACCTTATTTTTTTTTTTACTAGCATTGCTTTAAACTTTGATTCTATAGTAACAAAGATATCCAAACAAACATCTGCAAAATAAAAACATAATTATGACTGTAATATTTTGTTTATGTCTATGAAGAAATAACATAAAAAATGTGGTGAACAGTGAATAACGATTATAGCGGGTTGTTTAACAGTGTGAACCACATTTTTAAAGTTTTTTAGAATAGACAGAAAAAAAATTACAGTCATTTCTTATAATTTAATTCTAAATTCCATTTAAACTGGCGTAAATCATGGAAAAACGTTCCTGACGTCATATGGTCACATGACAAAATAGTGTGTATGTGCTGATAACAAAACGACGTTTGCCAATCAGATCTGAATATCATATACGGCTGTCTGAGTATAGATTTACATACCATGTTAAAAAAACATTGAGTTTATTGCAGCACCCAATTTGTAATAAAAGCACCTTTTTCGTTTACTTTAAAAGTAACATGAAAATATATTTTTCAATTGATTGTTGTTATTGTGTGAATGTTTAAAACTGTTAACGGGTTAGTTGTCACTGTGTATATATGTAATTTGCAAAATTGAATCCTGTTGAAATCTTTAAGAGAATTTGTATTCTCATATTATCCATAACTTGTGCCTTTTTAATGAAAATAAACGTATTTTTGTTGACTTTGTGTTTCTTACTTATATGGTGTATTAAGTTCAGGCGATGGAAGGTCAGTAAATTACAAGTTAAAAACCAGGAATGGAATACAAGTAAAATGAAGGGAAATTAGACAAGTTTATATTTACCAAGAAGGTTATGTATTGTGTCAGGATTAGAAGAATATAACATTTAATTTTAAATCTGGGTTTCATGAACATTACAAACATAAGCTCTGTGGAGCTTTTTGTCGACACATCTTTGATTCCACCAATATATCTATAAAATAGCAGAACAAATGTGTATCAAAACTGTCCCCGAATGTCTGATGAAATAACAAATAATTGTAAGTTCACCGCTTATGGGAAAATAAAGAAATCTTCAATTTTTTAAAATATTTAATATGCTAGATTTTGAAGTTCACAAATAATCGATCATACATTACTTTCATGGCTCAGTTTTTGTGAACATTTCATTTTATAAAGTAGTTTCAGGTCAGGCACTTTGTAAAGTGCCTTTCAGTTGTTTAGGCATTTAACAAATGCCTGGAAAGATTAAAATGTGTCAATCTTAGTAGAGAGGCACTGAAGGAAAACAATTTTTCATATCAAACATTTTACGAAATGCCTAAATTTAGAAAATGAATGTAACATATTTAAGTTCATGGAGCAGATGCGTATAACCTACTTTTTCGTTTTAAGGTAAAGATGTCAAATTAACATACGGTCACCGACTTCGTTAATGGTGTATTAGACAATCTGTTGCCTTACTAGCAGTGCTTGAAGAATTTTATTAAAAGAACGTTTTATGGCTTTTATAACTCAATTGCATAACTATGTGCTTATTTCGACATTATATGGTATATTTTTCACCTTGAAAATAACTATCATGTGTTTCGTAAAAATAAAGGTGGTGACGCTGTTAACTTTTCTACACCAATGAAACTGAATATGATGTACCAACAGCATATCATAAGAAAAAGCTATGAATTTGAAATCTGAGACTTCATGTTTTTAAGCCAAATTTAAGAACTTTTTAAATTTTTTATTATCAGCCGAATCAGACGCAGTATGATTTAAGCCACAATTCGGTCATGAAATGACCAAACAAAATTTTTTACTTGTGTGCTTTTATGATTTATTTAATATTTGAAAGAAAATTTAATGATATATTGAAACCAATTGCATCGGTAGAGTGAACATCTCTTGTGACGCCTACATTACTCTTAACAACTCTTCGTGAAAGACTCAAATGTCTATTTAAAGTCTCCAAAAATACAAGGCTTTTTTATAATTTAGAACCCTAGATTCACATTTAATCACAACCAGACTGTGCGAGGCCTGAACAGCCAGTCAATGTTGTTAAAACTCCCTTCGTCAGGTGCCCTTTTCTTATGAAACAAATGTGCTTCATTTAATTGAATGATTCCTTCTTGTGTTTTTCTTTGTATTTTTTTTATAAGAAAAGAACCTTTCAAAATTTCATTCATCGGAAACGATTATTCACTATGGTCCTGATGTTTGATCGTGACCTTTTTCACTTCACAAATAAACAACGTAAAACATAAAGTTAAACCTCTTCCAGTATCCCCGAGCCCTATATTACACATATCTTGTATTATCAGGCCTATCACTATAAATACATTACAGTACACTCGTATATGTAAATTTCACTGAAACGTGTCTTTCCTTAAAATCTATATGTATCAGCAACAAACAAAAGAGTAAACTATTATGCTCTACGATAATTCTGTCCAGTTGTCGACATTTATGGTTTTCAGTAATTCTGAACTTCAATGATTTGATTTCCAACAACTTTATTTACTCATCCCATGCATAGATTGCTTTAGCCGTATTTGGCACAACTTTATTTACTCATCCCATGCATAGATTGCCTAAGCCATATTTGGCACAACTTTATTTACTCATCCCATGCATAGATTGCCTTAGCCATATTTGGCACAACTTTTTGGAACAGTGGGTCCTGAATGCTCTTCATCTTTCAACTTGTTTGGCTTTCTAACTGTTTTGATCTGAGCGTCACTGATGAGTCTTATATAGACGAAACGCGCGTCTGGCGTATCAAATTATAATCATGGTACCTTAGATAACTTTTATTTTGAATGCCACGAACGAGACGAATTCTAACGCGCATCTGATGTTTCAAACTATAAGACTGGTACCTTTGATCCGTTTATATTAACTGATACCTATCTAGCTAGGCACTTTCATCAGTAAACAGGAAAGCAACCCATTGGAATATATTATCAAACGTGTCCCATTGAATCTGGTAACTTATCAAAATCAGATTTTAAGAGGAAACAGTCAACTCATTGAGCTTTATTATCATACAGGTCGTACAAACTCGTAACGAAACGAAACCAATTGTTTCGATAAAGTAAAAATCTCTTGTGAAGCTTACATTACTGTTAACAAGTTAAATATCAAAGACACAAACTTAGAAAATTAGTTACTATCAGAATAACCATAGGTGGATTCGTGGAAGATTCAAATGTCTATTAAAAGGTTGTCAAAAAACTAGGCTTTTTTTATATAATTTAGAATCCTAGATTGCATTTCAATAAAACCAGGCTCATCAATGGCACTTGAACATGAGGGGCGAAATATGCTAAAGGGACATTCAAACTTACGAGATGAAAATAAACTGACAACGCCATGGCTAAAATTACCAACTGACAAGTACTAGAACACAAAACTCAACATAAAAACGTAACACTTAGCAACACGAACCCCAGCAAAATATAGGGATGCCATCGGATGCTCCGAAAGGGTAGGCAGATCCTGCTTTATATGTGTTGCGAAACTAAGAAGTTATAAAGGTATTTAATAACTAAAACAAGAAGCCTTCAATTTTTATAATTACATTTATGCTATAACATGGCACAAGTTAACTATGGTTTTCGTTTTCCCCTTATGTATTGCTGTTATCATTTAGTGCACATCCAGGCATGAGTGTTACAATTTATGATTGCCAATCAAAATTAACGATTCTATAGGAACATAAAGGTAATGTTATTGTAGTGCTGTACGATATTTTCTTTTTGTCTCAAGGAGGATTTACACAAATATATTATATTTTGCAATTAACTCTGAAAAAAATCATGTTATAGTCGTTGATAAATGTAAATTCTTTAGACCTGAAAAGATATTAAGAAATCTACTTGATCGACCTGCTATAAAAAAGCATCTGTTACAACTCTTATTACCGTTTATTAACTTTTATATAATCATGAATTAGTATCGGTGTAACAGGTTGCTGTAATAGAATAATACACGTATTTGGTAATCGTAAGAAAAGATCAAATATCCATTTTGAACATAAAAAAATGTTATCTTTACTTGATAAATAAGTTCATGTTTAATTTCATGTTTCAAGTCAAAAGGTCGTTTTCATGTCATAAACGTTACTTTTCATCTACATTGATAATAGGTATATTTTATATGTTATGTATGTTTATAAAGGTTTTTGATTTTCTGGTTTTATGACCGGTGTTTGAGTATCTTTTAGATGGATTCAGTTATTTTCGAACAATTTACTATTACATTAACTCTTTTGTTTTAATGTATTTAACTATAATATAAAAGTTTAAAAAGCTATAGGTGTACTACCACCATTGATTTTCCCCTATTAGTCTTTGTTAAATTTGCACTTTCCAAAAAAATGTGCAGAGTTTTTCTTTCTTTCAAATAAAGAAATACTTGGCATGAGTTAAGTTTTATCCTGTCCAGTTCTATAGAAAAAGTTTCACATAACATTTCATTGCATATAAGAAAATAACCATCATTGGAAGTTAACCAATCAAATTTCTCCCCTTATTCTATCTGTGTACAAGGTTTAATCACCATGTAACCTCAAGATTACAAAATTTTCTATAGAAATCACAAATAAAAAAATAATGGTGTTTTGAAATACCCAAGACATATGTTTATGACACAGAAATAGTTTTACTGCAATAAAATGTAGGATTAATTACCTACAACGGTCACATTCAAGGGAATATTTTTTTAGACCTACTTTCGTATGCAACCGGATGTGACGTACCATGATTTGGTGGTATTACACCTATATGGTTGCAATTTTTAAAGTTTTTTATATAGTATAAAATTGAGAATAGAAATGGGGAATGTGTCAAAGAGACTACAACCCGACCATAGAACATAGTGTTTTGGGGAATGTGTCAAAGAGACTACAACCCGTCCATAGAACCATAGTGTTTTGTAGACTATTTGTGTGTTCGTCGTTTTTACTTTGAACTATTACATTGTCTGACAATAGAAATTACATCACTTGACATTACAGTTAAGTTGAACTATATCAATTGCGCATGATAGTGTTTTTAATATCCAAATCAAGAGAAAATGCTATTACAATCAATAATACCAAGATCGTGGATTTAAAATATCTAGTATTTAATCAAAAGAAAGTTTATGTCTGATACTCATAACTTTTTGCATAACTACAAAATACTAAACGCCATAATTTTAAAAGTCCTTAATGTCCATTCGTTTGAAGTGTTTGTGCTTTTTTGTGACATTTGAATAGGGACTTTCCGCTTTGAATTTCATTCGGCGTTCAGTATTTTTGTTATTTTACTTTTTGCTACATCATATTGATACACGCTGTAGTATGATTTACCGTGCTGTTTGTTAGTGTTATATCATATATTATTTTCCTTTTATTTACATCTTTTTTACTTAACCTCCGCTTACACCATTGCCCTTTGGAGACATGTACATTTAAATCTTGTTTACCTTCGTTTTTTAATATTAATCGACGTTATTATATTAACTACACTAATACCATAGCTAGAAGACATTATGTGGTTATAGTAGTTCACACGTTTTGCTCGTAGGAGCACTGAACAAATTTAGTAGAAAAAAGAACACGTTATCAACAACTAATAAATATCTTTCATTAAGTGAGGCAAAACAAAACATTGATGTCTTTATAATCACAACTCGTGGCAATAAGCTAATGAAAAAACAAGCATATAAATTACAAAAGGGTGGAGGAAAAACTTGTTCAATTTAGATATAAATCTTAAATTAATTACTATCGCTGCTTTTTCATGTCATTTTCATCTAAAGAATGATGCAATATGCATCTCAAACGATGAATACACGATTCCATGATTTACTTATTATTATTTATACATAATAGAAAGTGCCATTTATATCTTTCTGTGTGATTCCCTGTTATAAACATAAACCTTCTTATAATTGCATTCTCTAAGCTGCATTTATAGTAAAGCCGTTTTAATCTATTCATCAACTGGACGACACTAATACATGTATCTCTATAGAAATCCTGATCATCCTGGTATCATTACATGGTCAAAGAGAGGATTTAGGGTCAGACTTACATAATAGAACATCAAAATCGGTTGGTGATTTGTACGCCAGACGCGTATTTCGTATAAAAAAGACCTGTGACTGAGTGACACCCGATCAAACAAGTTAAACGGCAAAATCGAAAACAAAGTTGAAAGATTGGAAAACACATATTTTTGAGAGGATTTGACAAAAATATTTAGAAGAATTCAAAGTTTTTTAAATTGCTTATAAATATGACCATCATAGTGAGGCAAAACAATATGCTGATGCTTTTATTACTGCAGCTCGTGGTAAATATGTTACTAAAAATCATGTATATGAATTTCAAAAGGGTGGAGAGAAAATATATATGTCTTCGATTTGATATCTCAGTATATGGTACTATCTTAAGAATATTTTGGAGTTCATTTAGTCTATAATTATATTCAAAATAAATAAATTTCATAATTTCTCCACATTTGTCGACAAAGGACTTGTATTTGTATTTATTAAAAAAGATATAAATATTCTATAGTTTCCAAACTTGTATGCTTCTAAGTTGCATTGAAGTTCGGTTTTCCGTTATATATTTTTTTGCCTTTTTACTGATACTGTTTCAACGGAAGATACGATGGTATTTAGATGTTAAACTTTAATCAGCAGAATTTCAAATTATTGCTTATTTAACAATTATTTCTTCCGCATGCTATCTGCATCCTCTTTAATTAATTGTATGTTTAAACATGCATAAAATTAGTTTTTCGAAACTATTATCAGTTAACATAATGTACTATACTCCATTAAAAATTCAGAGGGCAAATGTCAAAACAATTTTCAGCGATGATGAACAAATTCGAAAGATGTCCACTGAGACGATTTGTTAAAAACATGTCAACTCGACGAGTAGGCCTAAAACTACAAACAACAAATATCAACCCCAGGAGAAGCCCATGCTTATAAGAAATGAACAATAAAAAAGTCAAGCCCATGTTAAATTAACAATGCAAGAATGTCAACATCATGAGAAAATTAAACTAGAAAGTCCAGCAAAGAAGATATGCTGACTAGGGCTTATCCGATGGAAATTTGAAGGAATTGCCGGAAGCTTTCACATGTGTCAAATTCACACAACGCCACAATGATCAGCAGTTGTAATTAGTTGTGTGTATCAGGCAAGATGCAAACATGAAATGTTTCCACTTTTATTGTTATTTGTATTGTTCTTGTTTTTTAAAGGAGATTGAATTGCAATTCGTAAGTTGAATTGGATATTAAACATTGAAATAGATGACATAAATCTTTTTGGCACAACTGTTGAGTTTTAGGTTTTCAGCGCTCATCAGCTTTGTATTAGTTTTGGCAAGCTAGGGATGAATGATCTTAGGTATACGCATACTGGTATCTTGCTTGAGTTCACATTGAATTTACATAGGTGTTGGTTATTGAATGCATTTTATAATTATGTTGTTCACTGTTTAATCATTGACAGTGTCCTCCTGTGCCTACTTTAAAATACATATGGCTTTTGAAACACACAAAATGTGTGCTAATGTTTAGTGAAAAATGTCATAAAATGAAACTATTTTCAAAATTTGAAAAGTGAAATTTGTTAAATTTGACTTAGTTTTATGGTAATTATATGTGCATCTAATCGGTTCCTTACATACTGATATTGTGTCGTTAAGCTGATATTTTGCAGTTATATTTTGGTAAAAATCTGATAGTAATATATGTTTGCATTTCACATAGAACTATGTTAAATGATACAGACAAAGGATAAAAGGGAAGAACTATAATGCAAAAAAGAATGAGTGGAAATGTGGGATATGCGACTACATGTATGTCTCATGTAATGTTAAATACTACTTCACTGTGGTTGATACTTATGTACATATGGGATATACGACTACATATATGTCTCATGTAATGTTAAATACTACTTCATTGTGGTTGATACTTATGTACATGTTGGATATGTGACTACATATATGTCTCATGTTATGTTAAATACTACTTCACAGTGGTTGATACTTATGTACACATGAGATATACGACTACATATATGTCTCATGTAATGTTAAATACTACTTCACTGTGGTTGATACTTATGTACACATGGGATATACGACTACATATATGTCTCATGTAATGTTAAATACTACTTCATTGTGGTTGATACTTATGTACATGTGGGATATGCGACTACATATATGTCTCATGTAATGTTAAATACTACTTCACTGTGGTTGATACTTATGTACACATGGGATATACGACTACATATATGTCTCATGTAATGTTAAATACTACTTCATTGTGGTTGATACTTATGTACATGTGGGATATGCGACTACATATATGTCTCATGTAATGTTAAATACTACTTCACAGTGGTTGATACTTTTGTACTTATCAAATGATTTTATGTGTTATTGCTGATAAATGAAGGCAACAGTAGTATACCGGTGTTTCAAAGCCTCAAATAGATTGAGAGTAAACAAATCCGGGTTACTAACTAAAACCGAGGGAAACACATAAAATATAAAAGAAAAACAAAGGAACAACCGGAACATTGATTGCAAAACAAAACCGAACACCAGCATATCAACATACATAGAAACGAAATATTTGATAACAACTGCCATATTCCCGATTACAACACTACAGCACAAACACACGCAAGAACATTCATCACAGAAAAACGCAAAAACAAATATTATAATAGTCGACACGACATACAAACCGCAGAACAACAACGAAAATATTCCATCAACGACAGACACCACATGATATCATAAACAGTGACGCGCTTGCATAATCATCATGCAGTCTTGAACTTTTTATAAATATTTCCACAATACTCGTCCAAACAGTTTTATATAAACAATAATGTTATGGAAAAGTAATTTAATAATTTTTTGGACAACAAACGACCAGACAGATTATCAAACTAAAACTATAACTGAAACATCAAAAATAAATACATGGATGTTGGATACACGTCGTATAGCAATGATAGTTCACAATCGATATAACAGTAATATGGTACTGAAAGGCAATTTTATAATTATTTAGACAACAATCATAACACATTATTCAACAGCCTTTTATATACAGGCAATTTGTGTCTTAAGCAATGAAAGTTCACATTCGGTATAACAGTCATATTAGGTAGTATGACAATGATGGTACTGAAAGGCAATTTTATAATTATTCAGACAACAATCATAACACATTATTCAACAGCCTTTTATATACAGGCAATTTGTGTCTTAAGCAATGAAAGTTCACATTCGGTATAACAGTCATATTAGGTAGTATGACAATGATGGTACTGAAAGGCAATTTTATAATTATTTAGACAACAATCATAACACATTATTCAGTAGCCTATTATACACAGGCAATTTGTTTCTTAAAGGAATTTCAGATATACATTAATAATTGTATTATTAAGTGTACTGAGGCAAGTGAATGTACCCTACGCAAGAAATGTTCGGTAGCAGACCTCAGAGAAGTAGTGTTTTGTATAGAGTTATCCCGCTTTATACAAGTATCTTTTATTTGTCGGAATGACTGGACAATTTGTGAAAGATCTTCAATATCAACCTCAAGCATCACTGGCTAGACATTTATTGTCGAATGGTGCAGGTTGTGAAGAAAAATGTTACTTTAATTTTTTTACTAGATCTATTCGTCTTCATTATTACATCAAATAGTGATATATATTCTTTATCATTATCATGCGTTTTTTTTTAAGTCAGGCAAATATGAAAGATCGTGATTAATTTCCATAATAGTAATTATAAAGTCAAAAGTGTTTCTCTTATCTGTGAATGGTTTTGTAAAACTAAGATGTTTCCTATAAAACTTCCCCTGGTTCAAGTTAGAAAGTTGGAAGAGTTTTATTAAGTTTTGAAAGTTATTAACAATTATTTAAAGTTGTTCACATATTGTCTTTTATACTTAATCATTCTTTTAACTTTTGTAACTAAATTCTCTAGCTATTTCTACTTTCCATTGTAATTTGTGTGACGTATATAATTTTTCTGACTTCAGACACTCAAATCAATCCATGTGTTTGTAGATAGTAGATGTTTTTGTGTCCTGTTAAATTGTTCCTTTTAAAATTGTTATACGATGATGACTGATGTACCCATATTTTGACTATTTTATTAATTGTGACTGTTTATTTAACGCATCATGTAAATGTAGCGGAATTTGATGAGACTGTTATTAAAGTGAGAGGGTTAGCGCTATAGAACCAGGTTGAATCCACCATTTTCTACATTTGAAAATGCCTGTACCAAGTCAGGAATATGACAGTTCTTGTCCATTCGTTTTTGATGCGTTTTGTTATTTGATTTTGCCATGTGATTATGGACTTTCCAAATTGATTTTCCTCTGAGTTCAGTATTTTTGTGATTTTTTTTTTTTGGGTTCGTTCGCATAATAAAAAAAAGGTGAAAAAGGAAAATGAGTGCATGTAATCTAATTGAATTTGAAAATTTAAGAGTCTTTGTCTATAAGAAACAGTAACAATAAGAAACCAATATTGTATTTCAAGACAAAACAACGTCATATACTGGTCATGAACCTGTCTTCTGTCAAAGTTTGATCAAATTGTCCAAGGAAACTCCAAATGACTGTTCGTCCTAAAGAGTTGTTATGATATTCTACCGTACTGTTAAGCATCAGTTTACTCATAACTATTTTTATTGGAATGATGTGAATCCATATTGCGTAATTTCACGTCCGTATTGAGAAAACATTGCAATGACTGTTTGAATGTTTATCTAGGAGAGAAATGCATTAGGTTCCGAAAACAATTTCTCTGGTATTTTAAAATCTAACGCTATTAATTCTATTTTGGTAATTATAAGATAGTAAGGTAATATCAATCGGTTTTCAAATAACATTATTTTTTCACCATATATATATATGTGTGTGCACTTTTTCGACAAATGACGGCCATTTCTTTGTTTTGATTTTGATGGTTGGTTCTTGTTGTTGCGTCTTTCGTGGTAAAAACGTAATTGCACATCGATTAAATATAGTTTAAAATATATTGATGAATATATAAAAAAAACACATTTTTATTTGATTTCGATTCAATGGTCTATTACAAAAGTTCACCATTCAACAATGTTTTAATCCTAAGTATGCAACACGAAAGGGTAGAAATAGACCGATTACTGCACATAACAGCTTTCTGCATGCTTATACAATAGAAATGTCTCTGATTAAGATTATTTTAAATGTTGAAAAAGGCATACATTTTGCATATCGATAAATGATGAAGAGCAAATACCATGTTTTAATCTAAAATCGCTTAATATTGGATTTACTTACGAAAATATTCGAACAAATAAAAAGACGGTTACCCAATATAAACAGTTTGTTGTCGTCTGTCTTGGTCGCCATGCCTGTAGGGGTTAGTGTAACTGCTCCTTGATGATCTTTTAATAAGACTTTTATGTAAAATGTTTGATTTTTTTAAAGATAATATCTTTAAACTAAAGGTCATGCATTATATTGATGATTTGTATAGTTGATAGACAGTAATTTCAATCGAATAGCATATAGTTAATAAAGGAATGGCGAACTGACATGAGAGGTATCGAAATACGAATAGCATAATTGTTCTTCATATCCCGTTTTGTTAACTATGTCTTCAATGCAGGCAATTGCAAACCGAGTTTTGAAACTGGAGAAGCTACTGAATTCTTCTGGTGTCAGACTAGAACATACTTCAAACAAGTCTATACAATGGCAACAGAATACAGCAGAATATGCAGACATATTTTTCTTAATCATGATGGCAAATACTATTTTCTGTAACTATTGTTTTATTAGACATTTGATATATGTTAACAGTTCTGTATATGATAGTTGAATCTTTTCCTGTCGGATTGTTTGTATAAATAATTTGCATTACACGCGGAAAGATATTTTTAGAAAGTGATGAATAACGTTTCTTATACTTAAAAGGGACACTTTTTACTAAATAATAAAATATGATGTTATTTTCTTTAATCATTAGATAAAGGAATTATAAAGGGGATTTTTTTTTTTAGATTTTAGAAGCTAGTTTGGTTCAATTTTGTCAAAATAAGCTTAGAAACATCGCTGATGAGTTATTTACTTGCAAGTGTGATTCGACCTCATTGAATCCGTATTCGTTTAAACTTCAATTTAACACATTAGCTAGAAATTGATTACGCATGAATTAGGTGTGTCCAGTTATTACATGGAGAAAAATTGGTCAACTTGCAAGTACAAAAAGGGTAAATCATTTGATTGACTGAGTCGATTTAGAGTAAACTGTCCAAAAAGATGTTGGTTAAACAAATCAATCGACAAAAAATCAAACTTTAATCACAAAAGAAAACCAAGTTCCATCAATTATTTTAACTTCATATAATTTTCACATCTTTTAACGGGAAAATTTCGTTAATGAATACATTGAATAATTTTCATAGATGGTCAGTTGTCACATAAAAATATAAGCCACACAGAATGTAGAAAGAAAAGTCACAAAAATACTGAACTCCGAGGAAAATTCGAAACAGAAAGTCCCAAATCAAATGGCAAAATCAAATGATAAAACACATCAAAAGAATGGACAACAACTGTCATATTCCTGACTTGGTACAGGCATTTTCAAATGAAAAAAATGGTGGATTGAATATGGTTTTAAAGCGCTTAACCTCTCCTTTGTTCGACAGTCGGATTATCTTCCATTATAATGACATTGATCATCAATGCGTGAACAAAATGTCAAAAATAGGGGTACAAAAACAACACTAACCCTACCAAAACCACGGTGGGTATGGTTGTCCTGCGAGAGAACGTACTGTGCTGGTGATTTGGTCCTGACGGGTGCTGGTGGGTCCTGATTCTGTGCTGGTGGGTTTGTTTACATTGTATCAGAACGGCAATAAAACGACTGTTTTGTTGCTAAATTTTTCTCTGATGTGTCATAAGTACCATGCAAAGTATATTACAAAAATATTATATTGCAAAAGTCGTGCAAGTTCGTTAAACGGAATTGTCCTGACGCTGTGCTGGTGATAAGAAAAACGGTCCTGGTTCTGTGCTCCTATGTCCTGGTTCTGTACTTTTATATTTTAGTTAAAAGTGGCATATATTCAAGATCATTGATGCTGTACTTTTATTGACTTATTAGCTGTTGTCTGCTTTCTTGAAATTGACATTTTTGTGAATCTGTTTACTGTTATTATGAGAGAAAAAATACCCCTATTTTTTTTTATTTTTTTTAAACTAACTGTAATTTTATTTATTGGCTTGTTAATGGAACCCTTCTTCTTGCCCCCTTTGAAAATAAGAAAATATGTTTACGATTTTCGGGATTACGATCATTTTGCAAGATCATCAAAATACGTTGTAATTTATACAATACTTATATAAAGTAGATTATGTGGTATGTTTGTTGTCAATGGACAAATTTCCATAAGAAACCAAAGGAAGTATGTGTTAACAACCATACGTCATCGTACGACCTTCAACAATAACCCATGAAATAAAAATGTAAAAGGTTTTGCATAAAAATGGAGAACAAAAATATAGAACAAAGGACTTTCTGAGCGTTTGAATCATGTCTTTAGCAGCTTAAAACACATTTGTTTGTGAACAATTGAGTGCTGACTATAAGAATGACAATAGTATTGCGGGTTTGTTTGTTTGGTGTTTTTTTTTTTTGGGGGGGGGGGGGGGGGAGGGATGGGGATAAGTTAGAGCGAGGTTAAAGTGAAAGCTTGGAATAGTTTCCCGTAAGATTTAAAAGTTGTATTGTAAAAGAAAAATGTATCTTATAGCTTTTAAGAATCACTTGCTGTAAGATTTTTCCAACACATTTTTTTTGGTCTAAACGGTTATCAGGTTTTTTTTTTTTTTTCGAAAGTTCGATAGAACACTAAAAAAAAATCACTATTTTATGAAAAGGAAGGCTAGAATATGTCAGAGAATGAAGACCGTGGGCGAGATAACCTAGAGAACACTAATAAAATTAAGATTTCTTAGCCGCTTTTTCATTTCAAAATAAATATTTTTGATAACTGTTTGTTTATACTGTTTATTCAAAATACACTCAGACGCAGATTTCCTGCGTAACAGGAGCGACAAATACACATACATTTACAAATAACATAGAAGTGAAATGAGTAGAATACATACAATGAAACATTTTTACAAAGCTAAATGTATACTAAATCTATTGACCACATCACAAAAAGTCCGTGCAATATGTAAGCTTAAATAACCACGTGATCACATGAACACAATCAAATAATAATGGATAGTAACAGAAAGTGTAACATATATAAATATATTCACATGTGCTGATTTACAGAGAGAGCAGTAGTTTTTCAACCTTTTGTATGAAAATAGAAAGGTTAGTTAATACATGTACATTGCAATATTTCAGCATTCCATAAAGTTTATTGATATTTGGGTTGATTCTGTAGTATTTAGGAATATATGCATTTCTTATTTTAATAACATCAGCATTGTTACAAAGTGATATGTAATGATACTCATCTCCAAGACCAGTTTTACAAAGCTTACATTTCCTTTCAATTTCTGGAATTCTATTCCATCTCCCTGTTTCGATCGGAAATTTGATATTGCAAGTACGAAGTTTGCAAATATAAAGTCTAGGAACTTTTCTGAGTCTAATTAGATACGGTTCCATACAAAAGTCAGTCTTAAATTTTGAATAAAACTTCCCCCTTGATGAGTTATCGATATCCGAAAACCATTTTTGTATGAACTGGTCATGGAGTGTTTGTTTAACGTTAAATTTTAAAAAATTCAAATTAACGTTTCCTTGTACCTGCCATATTTCACTGTTACCAGTTTCATCAAATACAGATTTTACATAATTAATCCACTTAAAAGAATTATTTCCATTTTCACATAAATTAAACATAAGCTTGTAGAGTTTTCCAGACAGTTTATCAACATTTGTTACAAGCTTATACCAGAAACAAATCATTTTCATCTTGATACTAATTTCGATAGGAAATCGTCCAAGTTCACCATAGACCATGAAATTTGCGGTCGATGACCTCACCCCAAGAATTTTTTTACAGAACTGTAAATGTATCTTCTCAATATTCATCTTATTTTCATACCCCCAGATTTCGGAGGAATAAGTCAAAATTGGGGCTACCAAAGAATCAAATAGTTTTATCTGTAAATCTAAAGGGATACTAATATAATTAATTCTTTGGTACAGACTGTATAAAGCTTTTTGAGCTTGATCAACTAATTTGTTTCTGGCTTTACAAAAATTACCATTATAATTAAATAACAAGCCAAGATATGTATATGTATCTTGGATCTCAATTTCATCATTACATAGATTAAATTTGAATTTCTTGTTACAGTTACGTTTAGAAAAAAATACAATTTTTGTCTTTGAGACATTGACAGTAAGTTTCCAAGTATTACAATATTGTTCAAAGACATTTAAAGAATTTTGTAACTCTTCAGCAGTATCTGCAAAAATAACTGTATCATCTGCATATAGTAATATAAACATTTTCAAATAAATACCTATGCTATGTATACATTCTGAATCCAGATATTCTAAACCATGGCTCAAATTTTGTTCTAAAAAGTCTTCTAGATCATTCAAGTATAGTGCAAAAAGAAATGGAGATAATTTTTCTCCTTGTCTAACACCCGTTTCACATGAAAAAAATGCAGTTTTCAAATTGTCAAGTTTAACACAGGACTTAATATCAGTGTACATATTTTGAATCAATGTAAACATTTTCCCTCTGATGTTATTTTTTATAAGTTTTTGAAAAAGTCCAGCCCTCCAAACGGTATCAAACGCCCGTTTAAAATCCACAAATGCACAGAACAATTTCTTTCCGGCAGATAAATATAATGTAATAATAGAATGTAAAACAAACATGTTATCATGGACAGAGTATCCCTTGCGGAATCCACCCTGTGAGTCCGAAATAATCCCAATTTCATCAGATAATTTATTAAGTCTTGTGTTTAAAATTGATGTAAACACCTTGCCCAAATTTGAAGTCAAGCAAAGTGCTCGATAATTATCGAGATCATTTTTATTACCTTTATTTTTAAATACAGGTTTTATAATACCAATTAACCATGCATCAGGAATAATACCAGTATCTAATACAGTATTAAATATTTTGACATATATAGGCAATAACTTGTCAATAGTACTTTTCAAAAATTCATTTACAATTTCATCATCACCTGGTGCTTTATCATTTTTTAGACTTTTTATAGCTTTACATATTTCTTCACCAGTTATCTCACAATCTAATAACTCAATAATAACCTGATTATCTAAATTATTTACACTTTCATTAGGATCATCATAATCATCATCTTCACAATCATTTTTATTCAGACACTTGAAATATTCATACAGTTGTTCTATAGTTATATCAATATTTTTATTTGTTTCCCTTTTTTTAAAGCGATTCAAAATTTTCCAAAATTTTTTGCTGTCTCGTTTTGATGTGTTTCTGAGATCTTGTTCACAGCTATGTTGGAATTTATTGTAGCTAGCATTCATCTGGTTTTTGTATTGTTTGCTTGCTTTTCTCATAGAATCTCTATTTTCTCTGTTTTTTACAAAACTGTATCTATTACGTGCTTTGTGGAATATTTTCCTTGTTTCAAAACACTTGTTGTCAAACCAAATTTGAAACTTTTTATTTGTATTTGCTTTTCTTTTTCTGCCATTAGAGCCAAAAACTTTTTTTGCAGAATTTTTAAAGAGTTCGCCAACTTTGTTTACTACTAAGTTTATAGTGTTTTTTGTGTGTTGACCCTGACCTTGTTCATCTAGTTCATTCAATAGAAATTCTATTGTCGTGAACATTGTGACGTCATTATTAATAGACTCTATAAACTGGTTTTGTTTTGTGGGAATCCACCTAGGTGTGTGCGTGGGTGTGTTACTATCATCTATAGAGGAATTTATAGTAAAACTGTTTACTGTAGCGTGAAGTTTGAAACACAAACTGCTATGTACATCAGAAAACAATGGATTAAATTCACTCACATAAAAAGATTTAAATAACGAAAATACATGTGAAGAAAACAATACATAATCAATCAGTGACACATTTTTACATGTTTTTTCTCCAATCAAAAAATCTTTACCCGGTAATCGACCATTTCCTATATACAAATTATTTCTTTTACAAAAATCAATAAGTTTATGACCATAATTGTTTGGTACAGATATATCAGGTTCATTCAACCTATGCCAACATTTTGAAATTTAGGTATAAAATTGTATGAAAAAATGTTGGCATAGGTTGAATAATTTGTTACAGATTAAGTGTTATAAAAACAATAAATTAATCAGGGGATAATCAATTTACAACCAGTTTAAACCTACCGTTAAAGTATAAAGGTTTTACAAGTACAACACAAGTGAAAATGTAGTTATAATTGTGTGTGTTGAGGATCTCTTTTTCCATATAGGAACTAGTTAAAAATTAATATAATGAAATGATGAGGGAAAAAAAAAAGAATTTTATGGATTTTTATTAAAGAAGCAAGCATCTTGTCATATTAAATATATATCAGTGTCATTCTCATAACTACATGTAATATAAAATATATGATCAAATAAATATTAAATTTTATATAAAATATTTTTCTTCAAATACAATGGCATAATACACTATTGATACTCGTGTATTTAATAAGCACTGAATCATGTAAAATATCTATTAATGCTCACTATAAATTATAACATAATAGATAAAGGAAGATGTGGTGTGAGTGACAATGAGACATGATCTCTCCATCCAAATAACATTTATAAAAGTTCGCCGTGATATAGCCTTTTTGTGATAATGCGGCGTAAAGCAACAATCATTTATAAAAGTAAACCAGTATAGGTCAATGTACGGCCTTCAGTAGAGTATCTTTTCATTGGTACATCGTTTTGTAATAAATTTTCATAGTCATACACATAAGATAACACATCATCATCAACAATATCATCAAGTATTTCAAACAGTTTAATATCTGGTATTACAATATCACTTAATAATTTGGTTTTTGCGTTAAAGTCACCAACTAGAGAGACATAGCTATTTGTTTTTTTCAATCAATTCTGACATTTCAGTTTCAATGTCATTAAATGCATCATTCGAAGCATACTTAGTGTTTTCGGGAGGTATATAAATACAGCCGAGCAATACATTTTTGTCTATCATTAACATGTTTGAATTTATTACCAACCATTGTACATAATCTGATTTAGTTTTTGGAAAATTCAGGAACTTCTCGAAATTTTCCCTGTATATAATAACAATACCACCAGATTTTTTTTTGAATTTAGCACGATGCTTTGAAAAGTACAAATAACCCTTAGGTAATTCTAAAATGTCATGTTTATCTAATTTTGATTCCTGGAAGATTAATATGTCATTAGATTCTATAAGTTCAATAAATTCTGGGCATTGTAGTTTGTAGATAAAGAATTACGGGGCAGGAAGTTAACAATGTGTCCTTCTTTTCTATATATAAATATTTTTCATGAATAAAAATAAAATGTGCCTTGATTATAATTGAAAATGAGTAAATGGAAAAAATACCCAACTAAAATACACTTTTATTTTAATATTGATAATATCACTAAGCTTTTAAGTTTTGTGTGTCAAACACACCATCTCTGTAGTAATGACTCCTTACTAAGATATTTCACTTCATTCATTTTTTCTGCATTTTTTTATATTGTGAACTCATAGAATTATTATATTAAAATGGAGACAGGCCGATACGCACGACCGCAAATACCAGTTAATGAAAGAAGTTGTAAATTCTGTCCGAATGACGTCTTAGAAAACGAGAAACACTTTTTAATGAACTGCACTATGTATGATGACTTAAGATATAATTTATTTTCTCGAGCCAAAAACTTTATAGAAAACTTTGATACTCTTGATATTGACAGTCAATTTATCAGTCTTATGAAATGTAAAGAAATACAATCCTCATTATCATACGCACTTTTCAATTTTTATCAGAGAAGGAAGAAATTTATTTGAATATTAACATATATTTTTCATAGTTATATTTTTAAATTTTTTTTACTATCATTTTTATTATTGCTACTTTTAAGTACAGATATTTTTTAGCTAGATCACTTACTTATATCATCACATTTTAAATTATTTTTGTTTCCCTAGAAATATATATATATATTTTTTTTCTCTTTCTTTTTGTCAGTTTTTATTTAAATAAATGTATTCGGTATTTGGCAAAACCTTTTAAACATTGCTTATGTTTTTATCTGTAATCTTTTTATTAATATAGTCTATCTAATATTAATTGATACTTTTACTAGTAAAGATTTTTAAAAACAGCTTACTTATTGTGATAAATCAGTAATTATTTTTGAATTTTATAAAGAAATGCTCATTTTATTTTTTATATAAATGTACCGTTGTCTGTTGTGTTTTAAAGTGTCTCATAAGTCTATTCTAAGGCTGGATATTTGATCTTTGTTTGTATTATGAATTGTTGTATATATATATTGTCTGATCAAATATGTGACACTATAATAAACTAATTATTTATTTATTTATTACTTAATTTATATTTAAAAAAAATGAATCTAAAGCCAGATATATCAAACATTTTTGTTTCCATCTATCTGTTTCAGGACTTTAACAATCAACAATAACACGCCTGGAAAGTAAAATGCGTACTCGGCTGTCGGTAATCAACCATTTTTAGACACCCAAGGCTCCTAAAAAAATAAGCCGGGGTGGGGATTCAAAGATGCAAATTAAGTACTTATATCAATATTTTATCTTTTCGTGTACGGTTTATGACCCCTCCTGTGGCCTGTCAATTCCGAAATGTGCAAACTGCAAAAGTATCAAAACAGCACAGACAATGAATAATAGAGATATAATTGTGTACATATATCAAGGGGAAACTTCTTGCGAAGCATTATTATTTATAGTTCATTATTGTATTAAGTAGAAAAAGAGAATTTAGTGAAAATGAAATCACTATTTTTGTAGAAAATTCACAGACCTTTGTACAGAGATTTTTGTTATGTTAAGCATGCATGGGATCAACACAATGGTTCATTACCGAGTAAAAAAATCAAAATGTCTATCTACCTTGCACATTTCAGAAAATTCAGATCAGATAACGAAACTGGTTCCAGCAACATTTATTTAAGAATTGAGTGCTTCTTTTTGTAAATTTATTGAATTTGGGGTGTAAAAGCGTTGACCGAAGTACATTTTGTATGAAGCGTGGAAGCGCCTCATACTAAAAATGTGCGCACGGTCAACGCTTTTACAACCCTATAAAGTTACAAAAGAAGCATTCAATACTTATAATTACATTTTTTTGCTATGATCACGAAAATACGTATTTTATAATTTTTGTACTTTATTCACCAGTGCACTTTATTGTGGGACCACGTGTTATCATGAATGAAAAGTTTTATTGACTGATACAATTGCTTACCGAATAACAAATGATATGCAGTTAGCCAATCAAAATAAAGAAACGTCGCACGATACTGGTGTCACCTAACGTTACACACTCAAAGACGTAAGACAAAATAAAAACGTTGGAATGCATGTTGTTCAGGTGGCTTTTTAAAATAAATTTTAAAGGATGGAAAAAATTTCCTAAGAAAGGATTATTTATTTTTCTTAGATAAAAGATGTTAAGCTTTAGTTTTATTAACAAATTAAGAATAAAAAATAACTTGAATTGAAACCATTTAATTATATACATTTTTATTATAAACGCAATCGATTTCTTTTTTTTTATGGATAAACTATGCACTGCAAATGCATTCATTTTTGCACTCTAGAATGTCAAGGCGAAAGGACTATGGCAGTTCAGCACAAATATATGCAAGGGAATTAGCCGGAAAAATTATTATAGCTGGTTTTTTTTCAATTAATTTGTATTATAGTGGATCCGACTATTATAGTCCGGAAAACACTTCAGTTCCGCGAAAAAATCTCTCTCCCCACCCCTCCTTTATGAATCGGTAGAGCTTCAACATAAAACATTAATTTAAAAAGTTTTCTTAGCAAAACAATAAAATAGCCGTATTCCAAATCGTCTGTGAAACCCGCAAGCATGACAAATAGACGGAACGTTAGAAGCATATTTTATTAAATAACGTCAAAATCGTATGTGGGGACATTGTATCGGACATTTTAGTTTTATCTGATATCTCGTATATTAGATTTAATTTATGGGAATTTAATATCAAAATAGAGATAATTTTTTGTACTTTTATCCATTATAAAGTTTTTTTATGTAGCGAATGGCACTGTATTAAATAAACATCATGAAAAACAGAAAACGTAACCCTACGTTGAATTTAGTTCGAAGGGGACACAATGTCTGACATTGGTTATCAACTCCAATAAAAAGAATTTGTTAAAAAAAAATCCTGATTTTTGCACGAGGCGAAAGTGTGATCTTTGTACAAATTACTAGTATGAGAATTATATACTTTCGACATGGGGATTGCTATGGAATTCCCTTTTTGGGACAATTTAAAAAAAATTACGGCAACCTTTCGTGCATGGGACACATAATTTGTATCATCTTCATCCCTTTCTTTTTTAATATTTCCGTCTTTTCGAAAGAGAAAAATCGACATTACGTCATCGCCCACTTATAAATTGCTTGTTTTAGACAAACTTTTATATCGTTTGGTAAAAAAAATTATATAGTTTTTACGGTATTCAGAATTTCACAAAACTAAAAGTGTAACGCGGGACAAGGAAATCATATAGCAAACTAAAGGTTTTATTGAGTTTTAATTAATAAAAATGGTTTGTTACATATACAAAATTGCAATAATCTGAAAGAAGAGTTTTAAAGCTTTAAAATGATATACAACACTTTATAATATATTTTTTTATATTTAAAAATTAACAAGATGAATGTGTCTTGTCCGTGATTTCACCAAAGTAACACCAGTAGCGTGCGACGTTTCAATTTAGTATTATAATGAAACATACATCAAATGTAATTATAAGCAATTTAAGATTGTGACCCTCACAGTTTCCATTCACCACAAATATTCTCGTTACAACGAATCATTTTAAATACAAAATACGTGTTGCATGCAGCCTTTTGTTTATCTATTAATATATGTATACGGATAAAGTTATGAAAGGCTGCAGGGTCATCAGGGTGAGGAGTCCATGTCATCTGACATAAATGCTAAGCATAGATCTAGAAAGCGACATATTATCATGACATTGTAACATAAATTGGATTCTTTCCTTTGATGTTTTTATGAAATAATTTGCTTAAAAAGTGTGGTGAGGGAAACCATGGTATATTATATGCAAATTAATGTTGTACCATACTTTGCTTATTAAATATGCAACTCAACTAGAATTCAAAGGGAAAGAGGCGGAGCTTCAGCCATGGTATAACACATTCATGTTCATTTTATTCCATGGCTGAAGCTCCACCTTTTCAGTTTTAAATGTATCCGCCTCTTGAATATTTAGGAAACTGTTAAACATAAGGTCAAGATCTTCATTTGTTTTCATTTCATAACAAAAAGAAAAAAATTACGTGTACCCAAATCTTAAAGTCATAAGAAACCTCAAATCAAAAAAAATAATGCATATGTTTTTTATAACTCAATGGATAGTTTTCATTATAAAACTTATGTACATATACTTTTTTCTGAAGAAAATTCTTTAATTTATCCATATTTAGAAGAAGTTTACTTTATTTTAATTGCTTGCTTCCAGCAACCAATTCTCCCGACATATTTTCCGTATGCAAAGTGACCTCAGTGTGACCCATCTCGTAAAAATCCGGTGATCACAATAGGCATGGATGTCCTTAAAATAAACTATTATCTGAATTCACATGTGAAACACGTGCTCTCTTTCCATGCTTTTTTGTTTATTTTTTGTCGATTGTTGACAAACATGTGACCATCGTTAAACTTCGGCTTCAAAACACGAACTTTAATTACCTGCCATATTTACACAACAACACTGACCGATTGAAAAAAGAAATTGACGATTATACGAAATTTACACGAAAAAAATGAAATATTCGTGCACAGAAGACTAAGTTTATAATGTGTGTATGCATTGGTTCAAGAATTGGAAGAACATAATTTTTCACCGGTCACTCGTTTCTTATGACTTTAATTAATTAAGAAACCTTTTTCAAACTATATAGGATTGTTACGAATTCCCGTAATTTTGGAAACAATTACTATATGTTTCTTCTTTAAGTGGTGAAAAAAATGAAATGTGAAACTATCATTTCCTTTGCAAAGATCCAATTAAATTTCGATTTAAGAACCTATATAAAAGGGAATAAATATCGGCTACAAATATCTGAAAAAAACTTAAAACTGTGTTTTAATAAATAATCTAATAATCGAATTAATAAAATAACAGAAGAAAGCAGTTTGTACGAAAACTAGAAATGTATAAATATGCATTTTTCAATGAGATGAAAATTCTGTAAAATATGATTAATTTGTATGATACTTGAAAACAAACAAAAAACAATTCTTACCGCCATTAGAATAATTATTTAATCCTTGTCCGACACTGGAATCCGATATTTTTGTTACCTCAGTCTGATGACAGTATGAAGTTACTTGCGCAAACAACCATACATGGGGCGCAAAACGAAATAAAATCGGGAAAATCTGACATTTTCTTTCCTTTTTTGCAAATTCAAGGGTTCTATCACGTGAAATACACAAAAGATCATACACGAGGCGCAAAAGTAACTTGCGCGAGCTTCCATTTCATTGGATAAAACTGTAACGTGATCAATTTCCAATATTAGTTGAAGGTCTTGAAGCTGTCAATCATTTTATTTATATTACAAATTTTATATACCATGTGTCTTACTCATTCGCATATTTAAACAAACTCATCCTTCGGATTCGTTTGTTTAAATATGTTAACTCGTAAAAACCATGGTATATATAGTACTTAAAAAAAGTCTCTTCTTTTCGACTTTTTTCGAACAAATTGACACATAAAATGAATTATATAGTATTGTGGAATTTTTAACATATTTTAGATACTATATATTGTTATCTGATATTGGACGAAAGATGTTGCCCTTTTTTTGTTATTATGTAATACAAGTTCAGATCATTTAAAAACACATATTAAACAGCCAAATGGATGCACAAGAGCTAAAATAGGAGTCATAGATCCTGTTGGCAACAATTATCTGGCTAATTTTATTGATTTTGTAACATTTATTTCAAATATGACCAACTTCTTATCCAAAATCACCAGCACCGTATCAGGACCCACCAGCAAAATGACAGGACCCACCAGCACAGTATCAGGACATGAATAAATTGAGAAAATGCTAAATTTTAATAAATTGCAATGTTTTTTCACAAAAGTGTTTTTTCGTGTGGATTGCGGTATAGAAAGCGGACTCTATGAGCATTTTTGTTTTATTTTTTCAGTTTGAGATTTTCTGAAAATGAGCATTTTTGTGTTACGCTTACTGAAACAGTTTAGAGGGTCATTTTTTTAATGGTTTATATATGAACCCATAAGAAACGAAATTAAAAAATCTCAACTGTTTTCTTCCATTTTTTATGAGTGAAAACGTCAAAAAACATCATTTTCGTCTTTGTTTACATTTTTTCATTGATCACCAGCACCCGTCAGGACCGAATCACCAGCATAGTACCTTCTCTCGCAGGACAACCATACCCACCGTGAAAACCGAGGGTGATTGTAGGTGCTCTGGCAGGGGAAGCAGATCCTGCTCCACATGTGGCACTATTCGTTTTGCTCATGTTGTTACAAAGCCGGTAAATAGTCTAATTCGGTATAGTAGGTCACATTCGTGAAAAGGGAAGGGGATTGTAGTTACGACATAAGGAACACAGCCGATATCATCTGTATAACGTATATTCCATAACGGTCAACCAACTATTCCAGCAGAAACTAAATTGCTTTAAACAATAGTAATCTGAGTAGAATATTCAAAGTAGATTCAAAGTATGACAGAAAATAAACGAATATATGATATGATACCATTTGATTAAAAAGTAAATTTCGTCACTTTTGCCTTCAATTTCGAGTCATCGAAGAAAGCATTTCAATTGCTCGTGTGCTTTAAACATTTCCTTTAATTTTTTTCGTTCAAAATATTTTTCCCTTCGAAGTTCATGTGCCCGTCCGAGGCGTTTTGACGTAAATGAAGATAAGCGCCTGGAAATAGAATATACAAGGATATAGTTTTATTCTGATGCAGAGAATATTTCCTGTGAATATCAAAAGCGTAACGTCAGTAACTATATTTGACATTGTATTACTTTTCAGTGCATTACTCTTTATGACAATCAAAGTTGTTTCTATTTCAATCACATATTTGTCATTTTATCCCTTATTTGATATTTATTTATATATGATGTTTATATTTATTAAAATTATGTTTCGCCGGTTTACGGTTAAATCACATTTAGGTTTCTACGTTGCATCAATCTCAATATAAGGCCACTGAAATGTTATTCTATTTCTTGCTAGTTTTAAAGGGTCCTGAAACATTGCAGCAAATGAAGCCTACTGTCGAATCTGAATTATATCACTAAATCATTAACATTATCTTTTTTGTTTACCTTGGATATTCATTTTTTATTCCGGTTAAATAAGAAAGCTAAACAATCGGCCTTACAATTAAATTATTCTTTTTAAAGAAATAACTAAAAAAATAAATTAAACTATTTCTGTGTTAGTATTTCATTTCTATCGCCGACTCAGATATGGAAACAAAATTAGAAAAGTTAGAATCGGACCTGAATCTGACTAATTCGAAATTAGCAAGTGTGGAATTAATTCTAGAAAATGTTGGTAGTGCCGGGGCTGTTGATGAGTTCTTTTTTTTTTTTTTTTTTTTTTTTTTTTTTTAAAGGCTAAAGGAAATAATTCATCTGAAGGCTCCACAAGTGATAGTTCTTTGTTAACAAAAGGAAAGAAGAAAAAGTGTTCAGATGACATAAAGGGTAACGAAAACAAGGTATTATTAACAGATACACTAAGCGAGGCCTTCTCGTGTCTTTACAACAACTCACCTACTAATTACGATCAAAATACAAACATGAACAATTCGATTAATCAAGGATTTAGTCAATACACACCCATTCAATCAAGTACACCAAATTTCCAGTACCATGGCCAGCCCTACCAGTTTCAACAATACCCCAGTCCACCACCGCCACCCCCACCCCTACCGCCTCATCTAGCAACAAACGGAATTGAGAGGGTACTAAGTGAACTATGTAAAAAAGTTGATTCGATGGAAACAAAACTAAACAAGTTAGACTCTATTGAAGAGCGATTAAACAAATACGAATCGAAATTTAGTGCTGTTGATGTTGATATAAAAACCTGCAAAGACAGAATAAGCACGCTTGAACATAGTGCCCAATTCATGTCCGATATAAAGGATGAACACCAAGCTATTAAAAAGAAACTTGAAAAGGTGTCTGAAAGCATAGAAACCTCAAAAACAGTAAATTTAAATGTGAAAAATAGACTTGTCGACGTTGAAAAACAAAACTTTAGCAATAACCTTCTGTTCTTTGCTATCGATGAACAAATTGAAGTTACTGAAATGGATACCGGAATAAACGGGGCACAGGGTGATCACGAGGAGGCGAATGCGGCGGAAAAAAAAGTACCGGAAAATTGCATCAACATCATTACAGATTTTCTCGAGCAAAGGTTGAACATTAAAGACGCTAAAACGCACATAAAACTCGAAAAAGCCTATAGACTTGGTAGGAAAAAGACGAACGCCGAAAAACCGAGACCAATAGTGGTAAAGTTTGCTGAATTCGGTGATCGAGAAACGGTACGAAAAGCTTCGGGTCGCTTAAGACAGACACAATTTGGGATTAGTCCTCAGTATCCGACAGAAGTTTTATTAAAACGAAAAAAATTGATACCAGTGATGAAGGAAAAACGTAAAGAAAATAAAGAGGCATATCTAGTAGGAGATAAATTGTTCGTTGAAGGAAAGTTGTGGCAGGAATAGGAGTTTGCGGAGAATGGCTGTACTACTGTTGAAAGTGATAAATGTAATAAATGTTCATTAAATGTGTGCTCATGGAATATATCTAAAGGTCTGTTGCGGAAACTGAAAGATAAAGAATTTTTAATGGAAATAACAAATTGTGATATCGTATGCTTAAATGAGTGCTGGGTCAAATGCCCGACGGAATTCGAATTAAATGGCTATGATAAAAAGTTTGTTTATAGGGAAAAGTGCAACGGAGGAGGAGTTATTGTTTTCTATAGAAAGTGGTTAAATCCGTATATTGAAGTATTGAATTGTTGTGCTAATAGTATGATATGGTTAAAAATAAGCAATGTTATTATGGTTGATAGTAAAGATTTGTATATGTGTGCTATATATATGCCCCCTGATAATAATGTGTTTTACCGAAAGTATGACTTAGATGTCTTTGAAGTTTTGCAGGAACAAATAGAACATTATAGTGTATTGGGTAACATCGCAGTGATTGGTGATCTCAACGGAAGAATAGGTTTAGAAAATGACTTCATAATGCAAGACAATTTAAATGTATTTAATTGCAATGAAACTGATTTACTTAATTATGAACCTGATCTACCAAGTATAAGAACAACAGAGGACATAAAGCCGGCTAATTCATTTGGTCGTAAAATTTTGAACTTATGTAAATCTTCTGGTATAAGAGTATGTAATGGTCGTTTTGGGAAAAAAAGTGAAACTTTTACATTTCAAAATAAGAATGGATGTAGCGTAATTGATTATTTGCTTTTATCTTGTGATTCATTTTCTATTGTTAATGATTTTGTCATTGGTGATTTTACTACTTTTTCATGTCATGCACCGTTAAAAGTTGTTTTTAAACTTAAAGGATTAACTTTAAATGAAATATGTACTTGTAAAACTGTTAAATATGATTGTTATAAATGGAATGAAGGGTTAAAAGATGACGTTAAAAGGGACCTTGCGGCAAATTCCGATAAAGTTAATGAACTGATGAATAGTTTATCCGACGAGCCAAGGAATATCGACCAAATTGTGAACAATATTAATTCGTGTCTCTCAGATATTGTCAATAAATATACAAAAACAGAAGTGACTAAAGTTTTAAAATGTGATTATTGTAACAGCTTAAAGCGAACTTATAAACCTATAAATATACGACAAGATAAACCATGGATAAATGATGACTGCAAACAATTGTATATTGAATATAAACGCTCATTGAAACAATTTAACCAAAACAAGTGTGAAGAAAATAGACTAATTTTAAATCTTGCTAAACAAAGATTTAAACGAAGTGAGAATAGTTTAAAAAGACGATATAAAAAACAGAGAGGAAACATGTTGAGTTCTATGAGAAAAACGAATCCAAAGTACTTTTATCGAAAATTCAGGAAACGAAAAAAGGCCAAACAAAGCAACAAAAAATTAAACGATTTTGTGACTCATTTTAAAAACTTAGTTTCTAAAGAAGAAATTGACGACGGACCGGAAGAAGAAGTCAACAATGAAGTAATTTACGAAGAATTGGACCGACCTTTTATGGAGCAAGAAATTGATGTTTGCGTTAAAAAATTGAAAACTGAAAAAGCAACAGGCTATGACAATCTATTAAATGAATTTTTGAAGGAGTGTAAATTAGTCCTACTGCCATTGTTATGTAAACTTTTTAACGTAATACTTATTACCGGTTGGTTTCCAGAAATATGGGTCAAGAGTGTTTTAGTTCCGCTATTTAAAAAAGGTCAAGTTGATGATACAGGAAATTACAGAGGAATTTCGCTTGTGTCTCATGTTGGGAAATTGTTTACTTCTGTCATTAATACAAGACTATTGAAGTGGTGCAAAGAATACAGTATATTGACTGATGCGCAATTTGGATTTGTCCCTGGATATGGTACACACGACGCGATTTTTGCCCTTCATTCTATTGTATCAAAAAGTTTACGTAAAGGAAAGCGTCTCTATTGTTGTTTCATTGATTTTGTCAAAGCTTTCGACAGTGTGTCACATTATGTTTTATGGCAAAAAATGTTAAAATGCGGTATTAGTGGAAATTTACTGAATCTTATTAAATCAATGTATTCTAAGTTAAAAACTTGTGTTAAATTAGATGGTGAATTTTCAGATTTCTTTCATTGTAATGTTGGCCTAATGCAAGGCGAATCATTATCACCATTTTTATATGCAATTTATGTAAATGACATAGAAATTGAGTTAATTAAACAAGGAATAGAACCATATGAAGTAAAATTGTTAAATCTTTATCTTTTTATGTATGCTGATGATACAGTTCTCTTCAGCGAAAGTATTTCTGATTTACAAAAAATGATAGTCACTGTATATGATAGTTCATACAAGAATGGTCTTGATATTAATTTAAGAAAAACCAAAATAGTTGTTTTTCGTAACAAAGGTGTACTGAAAGAGAACGAAAAATGGTATTTGAATGGTAAAATGATAGAAATGTGTGATCAGTTTGTATATCTTGGTTTGTTATTAAACTATAACGGTACTTTTACTGTAACACAGAAAACACTATCTGAACAGGGTAGAAAGGCTACATTTTGTTTATTGAGTAAGATTTATGATGATTGTTATAACACTGAGACTTTGATGTCCCTTTTTGATACATATGTAACAAGTATTGTGAATTACGGTTGTGAAATATGGGGTTTCCATAAAGGAGCTGATATAGAAACGCTTCATTTGTATTACTTAAAAAGAATTTTGAAAGTGAGAAAAACGACTGTGAGCCATATGGTGTATTTTGAACTTGGTCGTTTACCATTGTATGTTAATAGATATGTAAGAATGGTACGTTATTGGTTGAAGCTATTAGCATCTAATAATTGTATATTGCATAGTATTTATGAAGATATGTACGAATCTAGTTTTGTCAAACCGAATGATAAACTCAATTGGAAGACATACTAAACAGGTATGGACAAAGTGTTGGAAATAGTCAATTATTTTTGCATGAATTTAAAAAAAGAATTGTTGATAATTATATAGCCGAAGCCTTGTCATTTTTTGAAAACACTTCAAAATGTTATTTATATCAATATATACATGATGGACATACTTTGCAATTTTATTTGAATCGATCATTGAACAGTTTATATCAGTCATATGTAACTAAATTATAGAATAAATTCACATTCACTTAATGTAGAAACTGGAAGATACTTTAATATTTCCAGAAATGAGCGTGTTTGTAATATGTGTAATAAGAAAGTCATCGAAGACGAATATCATTTTATATTAGAGTGTGATAAATATGTAAATGTCAGAAGTAAATATATTAAGATATATTATTACAGAAACCCATCTACCTTCAAATTAGTTCAATTACTATCTGTAAGAAATATTAAAGAATTAAATAATCTGGGTAAATATTTGTACGAGGCAGAGAAAATTCGTAACACTTGATTTTTGTTTTGTACCTTTATTACCAATGTAAATTATATGCCAAACTCCGCTATATAGTAATGCTGTATATGTTTATGTATATGTTTATGTAAACTGTATAATTTGTGTATGTATTTAAGCCTATGAGCTGTATATTTGCTTACGGAATAAAGAATTATTACTCATTATGGGAATGATTATATTTTGTTAAATATAAAATTAAGCCTTTGGTGGGGTTTGTATTGCTCAGTCTTTAGTTTTCTATGTTGTGTTGTGTGTACTTTTGCTTGTCTTTTTGGTGTTTTTTTTCCGACTTGTTTGGATGCCCCTTCGGTATCTTTTTCGCTTATTTTTTTAGGTCTTTTCTCATCGGTTGTTGCCGTTTCTTCCTGTTAGGTCTGGGAAAACTTTGAACTAGCTTTCAGTTATTGCGAGTAATCATAGTCAGGACGGTATTGTATGTCTCTTCGTTTGGGGTTTCTGTGAGTTAGATTTTCATATTGTTGTGCCTTGAAACTACTGTCCCAAGTTATAGAGAAAGTTTAAAGTTCATGAACATACACCTTTTTCATATAAAAAAAAACCTAGTGAATGATGTTCTATAATAATCCCTTATATTCAGTAATGCATTAAACGGAATGAATTTAGTTTCCTTGTAATTGTTTGAATAATTATTAGTTATTTTTATTTTTACAGTAATGCAGGGAGGTTTTGCCTTTTTGGAAGCTGATTCAGTGCGAAGTAAGAATACTACCAACATCCTCATAAAAAAAATAATTGGATGCCTGTGAGTATCTGTAATTTCAGTAATGTATTTATCACATGGTGATGTCAAAGCCAAATCAGATCATTGATTCACATGAAATTCTTGCAGATACAAATTTGAGGAAAACTGCCACAGTTAAAATCAAAGTTAAAATGGTAATTTCATATAGAAATTATCACATTCGGTCAGTTTTTTACTTACTCTTATCCAAACCAATGTTGCATATGAAATGTCAAATATTTCAGCTATTTATTTTTTTTATATATTTTAACAAGGTTTTGTAGTATTTCGGATCACGGTACAATTCTTTAGATGCTAAGGAGGTTAAAAGTAAAAAAAGAAAATATGGGGAATATTTTCGAAGTGGCAGATGTTTTGCGAATTTTGTTGTAAATATTGTCAAAAAAAGAATGAGAAGAACATTCTGAACATAAATTTCATCTACATAGATATCTTTGATAAGGGTTTTTTTCCAGTTATATCAGGAATATCTTACTGGATGGTCGGGTATGCGTTTGGATTTGGATATGGGAATGCTTTCATTGGTTACAGTGGATTTGCTTTGCCTGGAGTTGAAGGCAGTTCGTATGCTTATTGGTTTTTTCAAAACGTATTTGCCGCAACAGCAGCTATCATAGTTTCAGGAGCAGTCGCTGAGAGGTGTGACTTTGTAGCATACTTGATTTACAGTTCATGTATTACAGGTGCGAAGGTGATGAATGGATGTGTAAAAGTCCAATATAGTAAATATTACTTGCATATTGTAATTGAGAATACGTGTTAAAATGATTTGAAATTATCCTGCTTTGACTACTAGACATACCAATAGTGATGACTCTAAGAGGGCATCTTTACAAGATAACATTCCGCAGGAAAACATTTCACACTACTTCGAAAAATTATTCTGGTACTGCACCCGTGTACATTTTCCTGTCTTATTTTTCCGGTGTGTTTACTGATATTTTAATCTCAATCTGTTATTTCATAGTTTTTTATTTCATTGTTTACAATCCATGCGTAATTTCAATATATTATATAGGATTTATTTATCCTGTTTTAACACACTGGGGGGCATGGTCCTCTGGTGGCTGGTTAGCAGTTGGATTTACAGATGGGCCTTTTGAAATTACCTATAGTGTAAGTATGAATAATAACAAATGGTTGGTTATGCAATCCCATGGACTGTTCCAAAAAAAGACGCTAAAATGGCTGCATTTTTATTTGTATACAAAAATATATTTTTGAGTATGCATGCAACGAGCTAACAGTTATGTGAACAGTTTTTAAAAAGTTCAAGAAAAGAAACATGTAGGGCTAAATAGGAGAGTTAAATTGACAACAAACTTACTCTTTTGTAGTGATGTGTTTTTTGTTGCTTATTTTTGTTTTGTTTTGTAACGAAGAAAACAGGCAATTCCAATTTCTGGTCACGATCTACAGGTCTGTAATTGAATTTCAATTAACACTAATGAAGGCTGATTGAATAAAATGATTATTTGAAATTCTCTTAGTTTTTGTAAAAATAACTTCATTGCCATAACATAGAATTCGTTTTATTTATCATATTTAACCCTTGTGTATCGTTTCACGTTGATATTATTAGGGGTTAACCGAAAGCATTACCTACCATTTAAGTATGGAATCTTTTATGTCTTGTTTAATGTCGAAACTTTAAAATTAAGTCATACAAAAACCGAATAATAAACTGTTTTACATAGGATTTTGCTGGAAGTGGAATTGTTCACTGTGCAGGAGGTGTTGCAGCCTTCGTAGCTGCTGCTGTAATGGGGCCTCGTATTGGCAGATTTGATAAAGAGACCGGAAACCCGGTGGACATTAAAGGCCATTCAGTTCCTGTAAGGGTGCTATAAACAGTTTCGTATAAAAAACTAGGGGTTATTCCCTGACTAAAAATAACCATAGAGGGAAACCCCTGTTTATTAACTCAATTGGTGCAAAAGTATCATGTTTTTTGTGTTTGATTGTGAAAAATAGTTAATTAGCTTTCAATTAAAACAGGTTGAATGATTGAAATATTTTTAAAAATTAAATTAACTTTACATGTTTTGAGGGGAGACAACTTTGTAAACATCCTGTTTTTTTGGCAGTGAAAATTGAAAACTTATTTGCAGCCACTGTAGCTCTTTTCGGAGCAGGAAACCGTACCCTGAAACAAGATTTTTTCGAAAGGCCAGGTAAAAACCTACAAATTTCATACAGTTTTGATTATGAAAAATGTGCATGGATCATGTCTTCATGTCTGTGCACATGACCTGGTTTCAAGTTTTTTCTGTCAAAATTAGAGCTTTTTTCCCCCATGTTCATTGGATGGAATGTTTTTAATATATTAAAAGTACACATCATTTTTATTTCATTATAAACTAGAGAACATTCTGATTCCAGTGATATCAAGTTTTATACAAGTATCTTTATTAATCAGTCCACCACTAAGGGTCACTTATGCATGGTCCCTAAAAATGTGACGTCATAGAAAAAAACTGTTGATTGCACCCTAAGTAATTTGTTGGTGTCAATATATTTAAAGATTGAAAATAAAGTTTTAACATGAATGCCCATGAAGATATGCTCATTTGCTCACATTTTTTTTTAAAACACATTACTAATATCTTATTAGAGACGACTTTGAAATACTGATAAAAGATATTTAGTGGTTCAATTTTAATATTATTTTTTTTCTTTAAACTCTACTTTAAAACTCTTATCACAATAAACTATGACTTAAAACATGTATACTTTTGTCTGAAAAGCAGAGTAACTTTTTGTATCAAAACTAAAATAATTAAATTGAAATAGTTTGTTATTAACGCAGAGAAGAACAAATATCGTCTTTTAAAAAATAATTCATTATTTCTCGATATGTATATCAAGTATGTCATAAAACTCTTACCGAAGTGACCGTTCTCATTTTATGCGTTCGTCGAGACATGTTTGCTTGACTCTTATGCAATTTTCACTATCAAGAACAATAATATTTGTCACAATCAAACGTGTGTTAGATTTGTGAATGTATTCCACTAAAGTATTGCATTATACCGTAGTCAAACTGCTATTCTTTTGCTTCAGTTTGCAGCCTTGGGAGGATTTATTCTTTTATTTGGATTTCTTGCTTTCAACGGTTCTTCTCAAGGAGCGATCTCAAGTGCAGGCGATGGCGTGGCAGTAGCTACTGCTGTTAAGAGTACTGTATGGGCGGAACTGGTGGTGCCTTTCTCACACTTACACTCAATAGACTTAAGTGGATTGGAGACAGTACTTGGAGCTTCTTAACAACTCTTATTGGATGTAGCTGGAATAGTAGGTGCAAGATACGTTCATGGATCTATATTGAATGTTCATTCCAACGAACATGTGAAACGCTGTCTCATGTTATTATTTTTAATTTTGCAACAACTTGTTCCAGGCAAATTCTTAAGTTCTTATATAACGTATTTTAAAACGAATGAAAAAAAATTTATGAGGTTTAATGTTTCAAAAATGGGAATAACTACTGATACTAAAATAAACACTGTGCATCTGAACGATACGATTATCGAAAACCGGATTAGAACAATCGTTTAATAGCTTTGTACTGAATAAAAATGTACGATATGGCATATTCAGGTCAAAAGTCAGGTGTCCAAAAGCTGTGTCAAGCTATCAATCGTCCGAATCTAAACAAAAGTATGAACTAATTTAACAGATTAGTTTTTGTCAAAAGTCTGCCCTTAAAACCCAAATTCCGTCTTGATAACCAAAACCCCTATTAATACTTGTCACAAATCAGAAACCTGTTATTATTAAAAGTTGTCCATCATTTATATGTAGGTTGCTGTGTGCGCCTCGTGTAATCAGATAATAACATACGGGGCATGTATTATCGGTATAATAGGAGGTGTCATGTATATGATAACTACATGGACAGTCTTAAAGTTGAAGGTTGACGATCCACTTGATGCAACTGCAGGTAAATGATGATATTAAATACCTTTTAGAGAGAAAATCGCAATCACAGGCTAATTCTATTTTATGCAGGACACAAAAAATATTTTTGTCAACACAAAAAATTGACACTTGCAATAAAATTTGTGCCAAATAACATCTTTGAGTGCGGGAAATACAACCTTAGTGTTTAAACTAATTCTTACATCAACATTTAATAGAAGACTAAATACGAATGAAACATATCCAAAACGAAACAGGTTTATTGACACATATAAACGAACAATCTCATTAAAGCATAATGGTTTCGAGTTTATCTAAAACAAAAGTTAGTGTCACGGTTAAAAAAGTGATATGAAAGCGAGTGAATGAAAAGCATGGCAGTGCACTTTGAACATTTGGTCAACATTACAAATTGGTCTCCCAAAGTATTTGGGCTAATTGTACGTTTGTCATGTTTTATCTATATAAGAAGATGTGTAATGAGTACCAAGAGACAACTCACCATTCAAATGAAAAATTATAAAAAGTTAACAATTATATTCAAAGTACGGCCTTCAACACGAAACCTTAGTTCACATCAAACAGCAAGCAATAAAAATACCAAAATGACTAGTGTAAAACAATTAAACGGGAAGACGAACGGTCTAATATTTATATAAAAAATGAAAAAAGAGAAACACCCATTAAACGTTTATTACTCTGTAGAGTTAAATTCAATTTTCAAATTTCTTACTTCGCATTTATAAATTTGTAAATTCTTACAAAGTTAAGATTTAATTTTTCTTTAATGTGTTCCTTTGAGTCCTTTGTAGACATATTCGTTTGATTTTATAGTGATTTAACTTTCGAACTTTATTCAACAAATTCCGAAATTGACTGCTGTTCCCTTATTTGTGATATTTTTTACCTGTTATGTCTGTTTGTTTTATCAACACATCGTTGTCAATATTATAGAATGTGATGCAACTGTCTTACAAGTGAGTGGTTTAGCTAGCTACAAAACCAGGTTTTCTTCTCTATTTTCTACATAAGAAAATGCCAGTACCAGGCCAGAAATATGACAGTTGATATCCATTCGTTTCAATGATGCGTTTGGGCTTTTGATTTAGCCTTTTCCTAAAGGACTGTTCGTTTAGAATTTTCATCGATGTTCGGTATTTTTGTTATTTTACTTATTTCATATAACTCATTGATGATTTATGCATCCTTGGCTTTCAAACTTTCTGGTTTTAGTATTCTTGACAAAGGTTAGTCCAGGAAAGAACATCGACCTCACCAATTCTTTAAAGTGTTCGATTATAATCGTAGTTCATTTTGGTGGCGGAGTTTGGAGAGTTATAGCATGCTCCTTCTTTTCCACAGAATTTGGAGTTCTTTATCACTGTGGTAAAAGATTTGCATTGGTATGTAGAATAAGACAATTTCATGAAAAAAAATATCTGAATTTTTAGTATTGTAATTTAGTGATATCAGTGACATGAAATATGTTTCATTCTACAGTGCCCGCTTGTAAACAATAATAAAATAAACTGTTTTACATGGCAAATTTTTTGCACTTTGCATTATGTTTTCATTTACAGCGTTGGAATTATACGAGCCCTTATTACTAACAAATCACTAGCCTTTTGATATGTGCTTGTTTTAACCATACTTTATATCAAAACGTTTATTTTTCTTTTGAACAATGCATGTATTAAACATGTTATTTTCAATAATGCATGATTTCGTGTGCGATTCTCAAAGTAAAGTTAAGTAAATGTTTACGGATTGTTTGAGCATGATAACTACTGAAGTAATCGGAATGATATAGATTCTTAAAGTCAAAAGACAACTGTATCCTTTTACAAATATGATCTTTTTAACAGAACCTGGAAGTACCAGTTTAATAATTTTTCTTTTAATTTACCTTTCAGCAATTAGCTTGGCAGTTAGCAGGAATAGCTGCAATCATAGTATGGACAGCTACTTTAAGCTTCATAATGTTTTATACACTGAAAAAGGTTCACCTGCTTCGAGTTTCATTTGAATTTGAAATGAAAGGTGAGACAAAACAACAACAAAAATTCAATAGTTTAGTATACCTGTAATATCGTAAGATCGTTGTGGGTCTCATAGGTAAACTTCATAAGGAATCTCTGCCATTTTTGGCAGAAAATTTTAATTTGGTTTACAAATATAAAAAAAATGGTTTGTGATGAATTCTTTTTTTTAAGGAATGGATTGTTTTGAAGCAACAATACGCATATTTCCTTTTATTAAGAAGACATGATGTTATATTCAATACCACATTGATTACATTATAATGATATGATACACGTAATGTTTGTCTATGTGATTTAAACATTTATAAAACAGAGAGAGAGAGAGAGAGAGAGAGAGAGAGAGAGAGAGAGAGAGAGAGAGTACCATAACTCAAAAAGTCGAAGAAAGACAAAAAACACATGAAATATAAAGAAAAAAAACATCAGTCCATAAAACACAGTAAAAAGATTAGGAATATCATATCCAGCTCCACAGTTAGGTTCGTTGTGTTTCACTAAGAAATACTTTTTTTAAAGACATTTATGAATGTTTTTGGAGATGCATGAATAATTTATATTTAATAGGTCTCGATATACCGAAACATGTGCTAATTTTTACCATACAAATTTCAAGACGTTTATTTTTCTTTTGAACAATGCATGTATTAAAAATGTTCTTTTCAATCATGCATGATTTCGTGTGCGATTCTCTAAGTAGAGTTCAGTAAATGTATACGGATTGTTTGAGCATGATAACTACTGAAGTAATCGGGATGATATAGATTCGTAAAGTCAAAAGACAACCGTATCCTATTACAAGTATGATCTTTTCAACAGGACCTGGAGGTACCGGTTTATTAATTTTCTGTTAATTTACCTTTCAGCAATTAGCTTGGCAGTTAGCAGGAATAGCTGCAATCATAGCATGGACAGCTACTTTAAGCTTCATAATGTTTTATACACTGAAAAAGGTTCACCTGCTTCGAGTTTCATTTGAATTTGAAATGAAAGGTGAGACAAAACAACAACAAAAATTCAATAGTTTAGTATACCTGTAATATCGTAAGATCGTTGTGGGTCTCATAGGTAAACTTCATAAGGAATCTCTGCCATTTTTGGCAGAAAATTTTAATTTGGTTTACAAATATAAAAAAAATGGTTTGTGATGAATTCTTTTTTTTAAGGAATGGATTGTTTTGAAGCAACAATACGCATATTTCCTTTTATTAAGAAGACATGATGTTATATTCAATACCACATTGATTACATTATAATGATATGATACACGTAATGTTTGTCTATGTGATTTAAACATTTATAAAACAGAGAGAGAGAGAGAGAGAGAGAGAGAGATGATTTTCGCCGTAGCATGAGGACAATCGTTGACTCGTAGACCAACGTCGTGAGGACTGCCATGGAGATATGAGGACAAACATATGTCCTCACTTCAACATTCGTTTATTTTGATCTGCGCGTCTATCTCTACACATGCGCACGATTTTTTGGTTGTGAGGACAAGGGTCCTAACAAATGAACCTCTCACTCTCTTTGCCATGGAATGGATAAGTCTAATCGATAATTTCTTTTTCATAGACTGGTTTCCTCAGTAAATATTCAGTATGCCATCGGAATATTTATATGGGTACCAGATAGCTTTGCATTTGCATTGTAAAGTTCGAGGTGTTCCGAATGGATAGGGTTACTTTTTCTGTGCTTCAGATGGTCATTTAACGGGAAAACGGGGCTTTAATACATGCGGGAGGTGAGTATGCATTTTATGATATTGATATACATGGATCCACCTTCTTTCTCCAACACACAATATACTTCACATGGGTAGAGTAGGCGGATCTCCTGTAGTTGGTGATCGCAATACATGTATACCAGTATTGTCCACAATACTGGTATAAAATTGTTGTACCAGTATTGTATTCCAGTATTGTACCAGTATTGTGCTTTTTATTAAAAATAAACAGTATAGGTAATTAATCTTTTATTAAAAGTGTCACATATATGCATAATGAAATTAGCATATGACATGACAATTTTATTAGGAACGATTGTGTTTAACTGATTAATGCCATTGATGGTACACTGTGATTGTCATCAAATAAAGTTTCAAATCTTCTGATGTTTTTTTCTTAACCATTCTGACTCAGCATTTTAACAAACTCTTTACTTTCTTCTATGTTTTCTTCCATTTCTCTCTTTCCAAGACTCAATATTATATTTTAGTGAATTTTATATTGACACTAATTCTGTAATAGCTTCTGTATAAAAAAAAACTATTATCATCATTGGTATTGTCTATTTTTTCTTCTGATGTGATTTCTGCTATCCCTCCCCCTTCCTATATTGGCATTTAGGTATTCAGTCTCTGTGGACTTTCTCTAAAAGTATGTGACTTGACTTTAAATCAACACAGAAACATTATAAATATATGATAACAGATTTGTAATATAATTGTGTCTGGGTAGGATCTCACTGTGTAAATAGTCTCAGCACTGCAACATATTTGGTGGAGGCATCACTGTATATAAGAAAGATCACAAGTTATACATACTAGCGTATGGTTCCTCTACAAAGGGGGTTAAACTTACAGAGGTAAGGTAAGGTAAGGATTATAACCAGGTTCCCCGTATACAGCAACTAATTTTATAATTGATATCTTTTGTTGTGAGAGATTAATAAGAAAATAAAGACAACTGAAAGAAATGCACAATATGACCTTAGTACACAAAAAAATGTATACATGTATTAAATATCTGTCAAAATATTTGATGGCCAGGCATACATGTAAATGCTGAATTTACAGTGTTTAATATAAGAGTGTAATAATTTGCTTGAATTTATTAAATATTTACTCAGATAATTAATAAGCGTTTCTTCTATTTTATCTATATCATGTATATTGAATTAAATAAAGTAAAGAAATATGATAAATTATTAGCAATTGTTTAAATAATAATGATGATATTAATTGAGTTTATTTCAATAATCCTTTGTTTATTTGTGCCAGTATATTAATGACTTTTAACAGGTTGTTTATTGATTTCACAATTATCCTCTATAATCTTTTTGAGTTCATTTAATCTCCCTTTGATCTTCAATATAGTCTAGTCAACAATACAACTACAATACTGGTATATCAGTAATGTACCAGTATTGCTGTTTTTTTAATAAAAAGTTACAATACTGGTACAAAATTTTTATACCAGTATTGTGGACAATACTGGTATACCAGTATTGCGATCACCAACTACAGGAGATCCGAGTAGGCTTTATTAAAATGTTATTTAAAATGAAGAAACTACAAACGTATGCGCACGTATCCTAACTATTTTTAGTTCCTACTGTCGTGCTGACAGAAGTTTGTCGGGAAACTTTATTTATACAAACAATGCATATCATATGATATAATATCTATTCCTTTTGGAACAAATATTCTATACACTTTATTCCGTCTGAACAAAAACTAATATTTAGCATGTTTAGTCCAGTGGGAAACACAGGCACTTGTCTGAAAAAAAAATTACAATGTTAAAGTAAAGGCTATTTACCTTTAATACACCTTATCACTATTTGTCCGCCATTACTGGGTATCACACAGGTTCTGTAAAATTTTGACGTCATAATACAAAATATCTGACGCCACAATGGAAAAGTGATTGTTGTATGCATCAAAAGTTCAAGCGGCCGTGTCAGCCGGGATTAGCGATAAGGTGTATTTTGTTTAGAGACCATGCAGTGTTCCAGAATATTTGTTCCATTTTAAAAGTAATAATATGAGTAAGTATAACCTATGTGGAAAGGGAAGATAACTTAGCCATGAACAATTTTCTCATCATGTTAATACTTTTAGAAATACCCGAGTCATATATATTGGCATGACCATGATGACACGGGTTATGTTCTTCTCATTTATTTTATGATAGTATTATACTAAACCCCTAACGGGAGGGGTTAATTGTGCCTGATATTCATATGATGAAGACATAATCTTTCAATCAGTAATTGAGGTCTGGAGCTGGCATGCTGAGTATGTTGTTATAATATTGTTTCAGAAAAGGGAGAGGGTTTGGTACAATTAAAACATTTACTCCCGCTGCAAATGCTTGCACCTGTCCTAAGTCAGGAATCTGATGTACAGTAGTTTTCGTCTGTTTATGTAGTTCATACGTGTTTCTCGTTTTTACATAGATAAAACTGTTGGGTTTCCCGTTTGAATGGTTTTAAACTAGTAATTTATGGGGCCCTTTATAGCTTGCTGTTCGGTGTGAGCCAGGCTCAGTGTTGAAATCGTACCTTGACCTATAATGGTTTACTTTTATAAACTGTGACTTAAATAGAGAGTTGTCGCACAGGCACTCATACCACATCTTCCTATATCTACCAACAGGCCCGGTTGAATCTAGGGTATCTCCGGGATCTGTACTGGGTCATGTGTTAAGTTATATCAATGATATCTTGAATAATCAGGTGTTTGTCCAGTAGAAACATCAAATGAGCAGATGCGTAGTGTAAAATAAAGTATCATTTCAGTCATAAACAAGAATGTGTCCATAGTACACGGATGCCCCACTGGCACTATCCTTTTCTATGTTTAGTGGACCGTGGAATTGGGGTAAAAACTCTAATTTGTCATTAACATTAGAAAGATCATATCACAGGGCATATCTATAATACTAAAATTACGAGGTCCAATTTGTCAGCCGTCATCACGTGAAAACGACGAATCAAAGAATTCAACTTTATATACAACTTATATAGTACAAAGGTGTAGATTAAAAATTACACGACTCCAGGACAATTTGTTTTCCACGTAATTAATATTGCCAATAATTATTAAAGAAGTTCCGGGTCGAGTCCGACACCGATACCAATAGTATAATCACCTGTTACTTATTACCTTATCTGTACGTTCCGCATCTGACAGGGGCACCACCAAACAGTGTATGCAGGATTAATATGCTATATACACGGGTCATATTCACAGGGTTGACACTACTAAATTGTTACCTATTGTAGTATTTTAATCAGTTAGACTTTCCAAGATAACAATACGAATACTAAAAATATGGACTAACAATAAGGCGTATAGGTACAGTTTTCAATTTGTTACCGGGCATGAGTGACGTAAAACAGCGAATCTAAGAATTCAACTTAATTTATAACTAATATAGGACAATGCTGTTGATTAAAAAATACTCCATTCCAGGACATTTTGTTTTCCAAATAATTAGTATTTATCATGATCAATAATTGATAAGTTCCAGTTCGACGGGTTCAAACAGAAAGATTTGAAAGCAGAGAAAACTGTGTATCTTATAATCGGCATGATTTTATCAGATGACAATACTAAAACTAAAGTAAGGCTTGCGCATAGTTATATACTTTAATTCAGTCACGAGTGTGTTCTAGTGTGTACTAAGTTTCAAGTTGATTGGACTTCAACTTCATCAAAATCTACCTTGACCAAAAACTCTAACCTCAAGTAGGACATACTGACGAACGGACTAGGAAGTGTAATGTTTTTCCGACTTTATTACCAAACTGCGTACTTCAGTATTGTAATTAGGTGAGAAAGGCTTTGTAAAGTAAGTGATTTTTTCAATTTTTACATAAAAAATAAAGTGTATTCAAGTTTCTACTCTTAAAAGAGTTCTCTCGTTTTCTGATCAGTTGTTGTCCATACAGCATTGATGAGCATTGTCCTGGCATTAGGTCTCCTTTAGGCAGCAACTATTTGATTTTCTGGGGTGGCTATGGATTTTTTTTCAGGACAAACTTTTTTTTTCGCCTATGGTAATCAAATAATCATAAACTAAAAATACAGTCCTAGGTAATCAAATAATCATGAAATATTTGGCTTAATAATCAAATAATCATTAAAAAAACGGACAAGTAATCACATAATCAAAAACCCCATGAGGGCCCTCATTCTGCTGATTAATGTGCTTTAAGAAAATAATGCCCCAACTTGTTGAGAGACAGGACATCTTAAAAAATGAAAAGAGAGAATTCTTTTAAGGACAACAGTCACAATAAGCTCAAGGTCACAGGAAGTGCATAACAGAAGAAGTCTGCATACACAGATCTACAAGCATGCTTTGAAATTTTTTTTTGTAAAATTCTATATTTTGAGAATGACATCTTCAGAATTTACAAAATCTATTGGCTTTGTTTTAACCAAATATTATCTTATATATGATGAAGTAAATGCATTCTGTTACAAAAAACAATTTGATTATGGACCAAGTTATGACTGCCAAAATGAGGATTTTAGAGTGTACTTGTTTTCATACAAAGAAGCTACAAAAGTTTATAACTATATCAAGAGAAATGATTTAAAGGCTTTATATGTAAATTTGATTTTGTAAAAATACAAATCACAAAAGTAGATAAAAGGTGAGTTTGAGTTTTCTGACATTTAACCCTTTTAAAACTTTGCTTTAGGCAGCAACCATTTGATTTTCGGGGGGGGGGGGGGGCTATGTTTTTTTTTGGAAAAAAAAGTTTGTTCCCAGTTTTTGGAGAAAAAAATAATTTGTTTTTGATTTTGAGAATAAAAAATTGTTTGTTTCACCCTCAGCTGCCACTATATGTAATGCTAAAATTGAAAGAAAATTGTTTTCGAGTGTCGCGAAATTTTTTTATTGTTTTTCGCCACAGGCGAAAAAAAAAGTTTGCACAGAGAAAAAAAACCATAGCCCCCCCCAGAAAATCAAATGGTTGCTGCCTAACAAAGATATTTATTGGTGCAATTTTCTCTGAGTTTACATACATGTACTTAACTTCTAATACAGACTATTCAACAGAATGGTATCAGCATATCAAGTAAGCTATAGATACCTTCTGGCTGTGGCACTTGTCAGGCTGTATTTTTACAAACTGGAAACAGGATGAATGATACTTTTAATTTCTCATGTGGCTACATTATGATTTTTTCCTGTTTTATTGCTCATAGACAACATATTTTGAATGAATAGACTGTACATGCATCTATATGTTTTTATGTAATTTGATGAGAAAACATGAAAAACAGTCAAGTATTTATAAAGCATGTAAAGTGTTATACAAATTCTCTTTCTTTACACTGCATTATACAATGTAAAGAAAGAGAAAGTGAAAGTGATTAAAGAGAGAGGAAAATTTGTTAGGACATCATTTATGAGGACTTACAACAGGAAGTTGCTGTTGAGCATGTTCCAATATTCATTTAAATTTGGCAGCCATGAATATGATGGATGCTGCTGTAATTATATTATGTTTGTTAATCATTATTTGTCTCGTTTTGGTTCACCTATTAGTGGCAGTTATAGTGTTTGCTAGAAGATTTACAACATTACTTACAAGATTGAATGCTATTTTACAACAATAGGTATTTAGAAATATATCTTTTTATGTTCTACCTTGCTTTGCTTGTCCCAATTACATAAATTATTTCTGGTTCTAAATTAAGAAACAACAAAGACTAATATGGCAGGAGATACACACCAAACAGTTTTAATTTAACATATTAATATTCTTTCAAAATAATGTTTATATATCTCTTTGACATTAGGACATGTCCTCATAAGATTTTCCCCTCAATATTAAATATGAAACCATATTTATATATATGCTAGAAATCTTTTCCCCAATGGATTATCATCATTATGACAATGTATTATATATGTGTATGTCTTGGCTCTGACATATAAAGGTCTTCTGTCTTTAGAACTTCTAGATTCATTTATATCTCTTTGATATTAGGACATGTCCTCATAAGGTTTTCCCTCAACATTAGATATCCCATAATTCCACAGTCAAAATGGAGAATGGATTCTTAATCACATGAGAATGGCATGGCTTTGTTATTTTTTGTGAGATACTCTGGGCATGTGCAGCAGGAAGTATATTTTTGACAGGACCATGTGACTCGAACTGCACTTTTTTTAGATGGCATCAAGACTTTGTATTTATGATATTCCTGCTGGATTTTTGATTTTGATTTCTCATGATCATTTTTTGCAAGTGTATAATTTTTGTGTCTCTAGTGGCTATAACTTTCGTTATACATCTTTTGATGACATTTATATTTTGCTCCACTATTCTGAGCCTGAACTGACAGAAACCATCACATTTTGTGCTGATCATCATGTCTTTGTATATTTTTATCCATTGCAAATTATAAATCCAGGATCCTGAATTTAGGTAAGTCAATGGTTAATGCTAACATTTTCTGTAGTTGCTTAAACACAGAGCCAAGAGGCTACTTTAAGGTAGTTCTGATTACCCGATGGGCCATAATTTAAACCCAAGTTCCTAAGTTAATTTTTTTCTTATATGGAAATTTATTGCACTGACATATAACATGTATAAAGGTCTTCTGTCTTTAGAACTTCTAGATTCATTTATATCTCTTTGATATTAGGACATGTCCTCATAAGGTTTTCCCTCAACATTAGATATCCCATAATTCCACAGTCAAAATGGAGAAGGGATTCTTAATCACATGAGAATGGCACAGCTTTAGAACAAGTAATTGTAAATAGGAATCCATGATAATTGGTATGCAGATGTATTACCATTGCCACATCTCATTGCCATGGAGATTATTTGGCTCCGCCCCTCAGTCATGGTCTATTGACTTTGAATGGTTTGCTTACTTTACATGTATTAGTTTGTGATTAGATCAGTTTATGGGGAACCACTAGTGGTAGGTCAATGATATTTAGTATGCAGGTGTATAAGCATTGGCATATCTCATTTCCATGGAGAATATTTGGCCCTGCCCCCTCAGTCAGGGTTTATTGACTTGGAAACGTTTGCTTAGTTTACATGTATTAGTTTGTGGTTAGGTCAGTTCAAGATGAACAGCTAATGTTAAGTCAATGATATTTGGTATGCAAATTTATTGACATTTGCAAATCTCGTTTCCATGGAGATTATATAGCCCCACCCCCTCATCATGATTCATTGACTTTGACACTTTTACATAGTTTACAAGTTAATATTTGTGTTTAGGTTTGTTTAAAAGGAACGACTTATGATAAGTCAATGCATTATGGTATTTGGTATGCAGTTGTATTAGAATTGGCACACCTCATTTCCATGGAGATTGTTTAGCCATGTACCTTCAGTCATGGTTCATTGACTTTGAATATTTGCATAACTTACATGTTAAAGTATTACTATTTTAATTTCAAAATTTGCATTAATTATTAAAATTACAAAAAGGCAAGACATATCTCTGTGTTAACAGTTTATTATGAATGTATGTATGTACTATTTATTGGCTCAGTTTTTTTTATGCATTACCAAAAAAAAACTTGGCTATAATTGGTCCTGGCCCAGTAATAATTTTTTTTTTATTGGTTAAAAGAAATGATGGTCTGTCAGTTGACCTGGTGGTTTTGGGGTAAACCATTTTTTTTTTCCTTTGATGAACTACAAATCAGCCTATGACATGGTCCAAGTTTTTATGTGATGGCTAAATTTTTCAAAGATCTGCATGAACACAAAAATATAACATAAGCTATGTGACATGCATTGACTTCTAGTTCAAGATGGAGGATAACATGGATATGACTGTTCTTGTTCTGCTTATGCTGATTACAGGAATTGCTGTTCTTTTCACTATAATGTATTTCATACGTTGGAATAGACTGAAGGACTTTAATGAATCCTTGTTCATAGGAATAAACTGTCTGTTTTTAGATGTTTTTTTTTATTTTCTTATTTATTCATCATCCTTCTGTCTTTTCATTTTGCGTTTATCTTTTCTTTTTTTATAGGCAGCCAAGGAGACTAAAGACGTTGATGGCATCTTTATTTTTGAATAATTTTCCTTGTTCTTTCATAGCTTTTTATTCTGATTTTGAGTTTAGCCAAGCGGCAGCATTTTGTACAGACTTGCGTTTTGATATATTAGAATTTTCAGTTAATGGTTTTCCTTACATTGCATTTTTTTCTTTTCATCAGTTAAGAGTTTTTTTGATTTTATGCCAGATGAATAATTTCGAAATTTACAGGTTTATGTTGAGAGCTTAAGTAGTCTATTCTTCTTTTGATTATTTGAATTATTTGTAATGGAAAAACACATTTTTTTGACAGTTTTTTTTCATTTTCTTGCACAACTATTGCTTAAAGCTTTTATATATTTTTTCCCTGCTCATCTTTTTTTGTTTTTAGTTTGTTCTTTCTTTTTCAATGTTTTGTTAGTTATTTTATTTTTGATCTATGTCGGTTGTGATTTCAGTCGTGAATAAAGGGTAAGTTAACAATCATTTAGCATTTCAGTTCAATATTCTTATCTACATTTGTACATTGTTTCTGCCATCACTATAAAATGTATTGGTTATACACAAGAGTAAGGGTTTGGTTAGCGTTAAGGTTAGAGCTATGACCATAAGTCCAGCTATAGTTTGATTATATTAATTGTTGGACATGAATGAAAGTTTAAATGATTTTCCCTGCCTTTCCTCTCCTTTATTCCTGTAGCTTTTTTTATGTTGCTCAGAATTTGCATGAGCAAGTACTAGTACAGAATCTAATTTAAAACTTAAGATCAAGTTACAAAAATACTTTTTTTTATCAAGGTTTGTCACTGCAGATTTTGCACATGTTGTACTATTCATAACATTGCGATCGACGATATTATTGAGCCATTGACGATCTTTCCCAGGACTTTTGATATTTTTATTTTCTTTTGTCAATTGTCATATTATACTTTATTTCTATCCTCCTTTTCTTTGTCATTATATTTTAATTATTTTTTTTCGGCGGTTTAACCGCTTCCAATAAATTTCACATTTTTTGTTGTTATGAGGACGCTCACTCGAGATATTGATGAATTTAATCAATTGTAATACCCCCAGTACCAATACCGCGTAATTGATTTCTCAGGTAATTTGTTTTGTAAACAAACTGACATTGCGATGCAATCAGAGATTTTTATTGACAAATTTCAACTGGTCAGCCGGACCACCAGCTGACAAAATCTACTGGTCCGACGTAAATTCTACTGGTACCGGACCAGCGCTTATTTCAACCCCTGTTATGGTATGATGCTGTCGTCGGCATTGTAGTTGTTGAGCGCTCACAAACATGCACCCCACCACACACTTTATGTGCCTGTCCCAAGTCAGGAGCCTGAAGTCCAATGGTTGTTGTTGTCTTTTTGTTTTAATTGTTATTTGTTTTGCGTTTTTTTTTAAAATAGGCTGTTTATCGTCTCTTGTGAATAGTTTCACATTTTATTTTATTTTGGGGCCTTTTACAAAGCTTGGTTTACGGTATGGGGGTTTCCCATTGTAGATGATAAATCAATTGTAATTTTGACTTTGGTGGATGACTGTCTAATTGACAATCATACCACATCCTCTGTCTTTATATGTACATAAGGTAATTATGTAATACTCAGTACATGTACTTACAATGATGCAAAATAAACATACACCGATACATATTTATGTATTTACAAATTCTGTGTTGTAGACCATCATGGGAGATTTTGCAAAGGAACAGGAGAAGTTTGCTACAGAGAAGAAGGAACAAGGCAAGAGATCCAAAACAGCTGTACCACCCTGGGTTGGTTATAATGAAGAGGAGACTATGAAAAAACAAATCCTTGCATTGTCTACAGTATGTGTTACTTCTTATCTTTAATTGGACCAAGAAAAAAATACCCTCTGTTTCCGCTAACATGCTCTAAAAAACTAGGGTTGCAAGGTACATGTAGGCAAACTTTTTTATTTTTTCAAAAGTTTTTGACTGGTTTGTGTTGAAGACATATACAGACTTAAATAGTACTTGTAAAAAAATTGGCAAAAAAACTTTAAGGCAGGCACAAAAATTAAGGTCCGTAGGGTAGGCGGAAACAGGTAAAAAAAATTTAGGCCTTGTCATTAGTTTAGGCTTTTTTCTTCGATGTTAAAGTCATAATTATTTCAGTATGCTGATATGAAAAATCATTGTTGTTTGACATCATAAGTTGGATACATGTAAATGCCATCATCACTGATGTTGCATTGCAAAAATACAAACAGGTATAAAAATTATCAGCGGTCAACTCAATATATCTAATTTCAATCTTAACACAAGCATATCAATGTATGGTTATAAAGATCTCCAATGATAATCTATACTTTTCCTAATATAAATAAAGGATGCATGTGATATGATTAGATAGATTTTAAATAATCAGATAGATATTCACGGAAGTTCATTAAACATTGTTATTGCTTGTGTGTGTGTTTCTCTATGATCTTATTCTTTTACTGCCATAATAATTCCAGTGTCAAAAAGTTGTGCTGGTATAAACAATATTATTGATCCAATTACCTTAAATTCAGAAATTGCAAAAAAATGTTATGTCGCCACAGACGAAAGTCTTTTTTTCATCGTGCTTGAAGATATTGATTTGATATTTCGTATATAGTTTTATCATGACCAGAAACAGATCAAGTTCAAATTTTGTTCAGGTCAGATGATTTATTGGCAGAGTTATGGTCCTTGGACCTTAAAAATTCACGCAAATAATCGGTTTTCTGCACTTTTTTTTCGTGATACTTGAAGACATTGATTTGATATTCAGTATATAATTTCATCATGACCAGTTACCTATCAAGTTCCATTTTGGTTCTGGTCTGATATTTTGCAGAGTTATGGGTCCTTGGACTTGGAATATTCACGCACATAATCAGTTTTAAGAACTTTTTTTCATGTTGCTTATAGATATTGATTTGATATACAGATTTTTGATGATTCATGTGTTTTTAAATATTAGTCTGACAAAGAGTCCATACTTGCCCCTACTGTTTAGGATTCGACCTTTGCCGTCATATCAAGCTGCGCCCAAGCTTGTAGGGGACTATGTATTGTTTTTTATACGCTCAGAATGCTTGTTTAAATTAAATAGATAATGACTCTCATTTACAATATATCCACAATACATGCTGTACATAGTTTTTTGGAATTTCTTTAGCTGAAACATGCTATTTTTATAGAAATAAAGATTACAAGTCAATGCATGTCTGCATGTTCATTTTGTACATGTATGGTGTCTTCAACTGTCTTGACAGTTTTTCAAAGAAATATTTTTAATTATCTTTCTTAACATGTATTGATGTGTTGATTTGTTTGTCTCCGATGTTTTTAAACCTAAATCTGATTAAAATTCATAAAAAAAAATTGCAGGTATGGTGTACATGGTGTAGTAGAACTCGTGTACAGGTTATTGTTTGGCCCTCAACAATGATTTATAATAAATGTAAATGTACAAGGAGGCTCAACATAAACTTTTGATATTTCTTTTTCATATCAGTCTGTTTTTCTAATTTTTATTACGATTCTATTGAAGTTGTGGATTGTTGTCTTTTAGAATATATTCCATGTATTCTTAAAAAGCGAGCTGAATTTTTTTTTGATGAATCAGTCTTCTGTTCTTGTTTTATTGTAGGACAAAAGAAACTTTGTGAGAAATCCCCCTGCTGGTGTCCAGTTTCAGTTTGACTTTGATGCTTCCTTTCCAGTTGCTATGGCAACATCACAGGAAGATCCTAATTTACGAAAAATGAGATTTGAACTTGTTCCCAAACAGTAAGTTTATTTCATCGTACAGTACGGGTAGGGACTTATTTTTATGGATGCCTTAATCCGTCTAGTTGGATATGAATAATCGGACATTTTTTATGGTAGGTAGTATGGTCATTAATCAACAGATCCAGGTGTGAATGGTAATACATTTGTCCTTTCATCTTAATCGTGCTGCTAGAATTACGGTTCACTGATTTCAGAAACAGGTTACCTGTAATTTTAACCTTAGTCACTTTATTGATTATATTAGTTCTACATCCTATTTGACATAAATATTTTTACAGGTGAATTACTGGAGAGAACTTTGTTTTAATCAAAATAGCCTATTTTTTTTTAATTATATTTTTTTATATTTCAACTGCTATTTATTTTCTTTGTTCCTCAAAATTATTTTTTATTTTATGTTCCTTTTCGTTGTTTTTTTTGTGTATCTTTTTCTTATTTGTTGGCATAAAATTTTAAACATATTTATTTTTACATGTATTCCTATTTCTTGAAGCTGAAGGTTATTTTTGTTTTACTGATTTATTTTCCACGTAAATCCATTGTTTAGCAGAATGCTGTCTCAAGTGATGCTGCATACGTTTTAGTTTCACGAGGTCACATGCAAAATATTTCTATAATTTGTATTTAATATTCAGTCTGCGTTGGGTCAGTTACGAGATAAAAATAATTACAGTGAGCATTACTTAATTGTATATTAGGGAGCTACCATTTGATTTTTATGGGGGGGGGGGGGCTAGGATGAAATTTGAAAAAAATAGGCAGGACAGGAGTTTTGAGTAAAAAAAAAAGGCAGGATGAGACACTTGCAAAAAAAAAAAAGTCAGGACGACAATTGAGGTAAAAAAAAGTCAGGAAAAACTAATAATAAAAGGCAGGACCGAACAGAGTAAAAAAAAAAAAGGCAGGACAGAGATTACAGCTAAACAAAATTTTTCATCCTAGCCCCCCATAAAAATCAAATAGTAGCTCCCTTATTAGTGGCTTGATGATTCTTTGTAGTTTTTACTTTTTATTGCAAACAAATATTGTCCGAAAGTTGGAGATGTATAACTAAAATACGGAACGCAAATAATAAAACTAGAAGAAGATATTGATTCTTCCCGGGCATATACAGTTTATTTTAATATTTCCGTGTTTGTTCATTATGCTAAATCAATATAATGGAGCTGCATTTGGTGGGGGTAGGACGGGTCCAGTTCTCGAAATCCCTGCATTAAAAACACGGTCTGAAGGTCCCAAATTTAAATAAATTAAAATCCTGACTTCCCGACATCTTGAAAAAAGAATTCACAGATCCCGAATTCCTGAACTTAATTGCATAATATTCATTTACGGACAATCCATGTAAACTTGGAAACTTGTATTTTATATATTTTATTTACAGCAATCTAAAAAAATATTTGCCGTGTAAAGACAATTCCATGATACACATATTCGTGATCAACAGCGGGTGCACGTGGTTGAACTTTAATTTGACTTCACTCACAATAATATTGAATGCCAATATAAAAAGATATTAAAGATAGATTTTGTCCAATGCACAAGATTTTTATTTGGCCGGAAATATCGTATAAACAGTAAACACAGATGACCTTTCTGACCGACCGTGGGAAAATCCATTCATGATTAAATTTGATGTGGAATGATTGAAAGTATTGTCCACTATTTCTGATGCTCTTGATCGAAATCCATCATTTACCAGAATAGAAATTTAATCGATTTACATACATGTATAATCAAAACAAGATTAAGTCTTTTTGATCTATTTTTTGTTTTATTTTTTATGTCAGTCATTTCCCGGATTCAAATTTAAATAATCTAGTTCGGAAACATCGATATACAAAATCTTGCAGACTGTACAAGCTTTTAGAATGACTGGAAGTACGACGAAAAAGTAAAGACAGCTGATCATGACTGGTGTAAAACTTTACAATTCGTAAAACATATTTATAATAAAAACACCGGCTATTTTCATAAAAATTTCAGATATGAAAATAGAAAGGTAATATCTCGAGTGTCAACAAATTTAAAAAAATAAATAAAAAATACGAATTGAAATATGATCACAGCGTTATCAATATTGTATTAACAGAAACCAATTGTTTCAAAGAGATTAACGGGAAAACTGAATTTTGTCAGGAGGACCATGAATCTTGTCACCAACAAATAGAAATGAATTCACATTATTTAATTATATCTTTTTTACAGAGTTAAAGAAGATATTTTCTGGAGAAATTACTTTTACAGAGTCTCGCTGATAAAACAACCTAACCAACTGACAACATTAGCACAAGAGGGTATATATTTTTTGTGGTTACTTTTACAATATTAAGTCATTGGTCTTCCATATACAAGTTTAAAGTTAAGTCACCAAAACAAAGTTTTGCAACTTTTGTCTTTGCTTCGTTTCTTTTTATCAAGTCCCCTACCACGAAGTTGGGGGACTTATTGTTTTTGTTCGGTTTCTTATTATTAAGTGCCCGATCACGAAGTGGTCATGACTTACTGTTTTTGTTCGGTTTCTTATTATTCTTTTTGTTTATTAAGTGTCCCGAATGAAGTTCGTTGGGAGACTTATTGTTTTTGTTTCGTTTCTCATTATTTTTTTCCTCTGTTCTTTATGCATGAACTTGTCCCATCGAGATGTGCAGGCCATTCCAGACCCGGCCAATCAACCAAGATGGCTGCCACAGCTAAAAATAGAACATGGAGGTTAAATGCAGTTTTTGGTTATTACTCAAAAACCAAAGCATTTAGAGCAAATCTGACGAGGGGTAAAATTGTTTATCTGGTCAAGATCTATCTGCCCTGCAATTTTAAGATGAATCGGACAACCTGTTGTTGGGTTGCTGCCCCTGAATTGGTAATTTTAAGGAAATTTTGCTGTTTTTGGATATTATCTTGAATATTATTATGGATAGAGATAAACTGTACACAGCAAAAATGTTCAGCACAAAGTAAGATTTACAAATAAGTCAACAGGACCAAAATGGTCAGTTGACCCCTTTAGGAGTTATTGCCCTTTTTAGTCAATTTTTATCAATTTTTCGTAAATCTTAGTTAACTTTTACAAAAATCTTCTCTGAAACTACCGGGGCAAATTTTACCAAACATAGCCAGAATCATTATTAGGCTATCTAGTTTAAAAATTGTGTTTTGTGACTGGGCAACCCAACCAAGATGGCCGCTACGGCTAAAAATAGAACATAGGGGTAAAATGCAGTTTTTGGCTTATAACTCAAAAACCAAAGCATTTAGAGCAAATCTGACAAAGGGTAAAATTGTTTATCTGGTCAAAATCTATCTGCCCTGAAATTTGTAGATGAATCGGACAACTGGTTGTTAGGTTGCTGCCCCTAAATTGGTAATTTTAAGGAAATTTTGCTGTTTTGGGTTATTATCTTGAATATTATTATAGATAGAGATAAACTGTAAACAGCAATAATGTACAGCAATTTAAGACTCAAAAATAAGTCAACATGGCCAAAATGGTCAATTGACCCCCTAAGAAGTTATTGTCCTTTATAATCAATTTTTAACAATTTTCATAAAATTTGTAAATTTTTACTAACATTTCCCACTGAAACCACACGGACAAGTTCATTATAGATAATTGTGAGCAGCAAGAATGTTCAGTAAAGGAAGATGTACAAACACATCACAATCACCTAAACACAATTTTGTCATGAACTGTCTGCTTCCTTTGTTGTCGAGCTTTCGACTTTAGTCGAAAAAGCGAGACTAAGCGATCCTACTTTCCGTCGTCGTCGTCGTCGGCGGCGTCCACAAATATTCACTCTGTGGTTAAAGTTTTTGAAATTTTAATAACTTTCCTAAACTATACTGGATTTCTACCAAACTTGGACAGAAGCTTGTTTATGATCATAAGATAGTATCCAGAAGTAAATTTTGTAAAAATAAAATTCCATTTTTTCCGTATTTTACTTATAAATGGACTTAGTTTTTTCTGCGGGGAAACATTTCATTCACTCTGTGGTTAAAGTTTTTAGAATTTTTATAACTTTCTTAAACTATCCTTGGTTTGTACCAAACTTGGACAGAAGCTTGTTTATGATCATAAGATAGTATCCAAAGTAAATTTTGTAAAAATAAAATTCCATTTTTTCCGTATTTTACTTATAAATGGACTTAGTTTTTTTCTGCGGGGAAACATTACATTCACTCTGTAGTTAAAGTTTTTAGAATTTTAATAACTTTCTTAAACTATCCTTGGTTTGTACAAAACTTGGACAGAAGCTTGTTTATGATCATAAGATAGCATCCAGAAGTAAATTTTGTAAAAAAAAAAATCCATTTTTTCTTTATTTACTTTTAAATGGACTTAGGTTTTCTGTGGGGAAACATTACATTCACTCTGTGGTTAAAGTTTTTAGAATTTTAATAACTTTCTTAAACTATCCTTGGTTTGTACCAAACTTGGACAGAAGCTTATTTATGATCATAAGATAGTATCCAGAAGTAAATTTTGTAAAAAGATAACTCCATTTTTTCTGTATTTTACTTTTAAATGGACTTAGATTTTCTTCCAGTTAATACTTCATACAGTCTGCAGTTTTCAAAACATTTATTAGATTCATTAACTATCCTAGATTTTTACCAAACTTGGACAGAAGCTTCTTACAATCAGAAGATAGTATCAAGAGGAATATTTTTATTGATTTTTTTCCTAATTTTTGTTGAGCCTGTGATTTACAGCAAAAGTAGGCGAGACACTGGGTTCCGCGGAACCCTTACAAATTTTTTAATTCACATATGCCAAGGTGAGCGACACAGGCTCTTTATTAGAGCCTCTAGTTACAATTACACATATTATTTTCATGAAGTTTTTTTTGTTTGATACTTATCAGTTGAAATTACATAATTCCAATATTTAGACCTTAAATTTTAAGACCAGGTTTATATAAACGTGTAACCATAGGCAGAAATTCTTTGAATTATAAAACATTAAGAATATATACAATAGAAATATCAGTATGAAATTGTATCACATGACACCATTCTTGGATGCATGCAATATTTACATTTTATTGGAAAATCTTAACAGAGCAAACCCTTGTATTAGATATCCATTTGAAACCCAAGGTTGAGGAAGAAATTCCCAGTAGTCTGTCAGAAAATGAGTTTGTCAGCGATACATTCCAATCCAAAAGTTTGTGGGTTGGTTAGCAGGAAACTAGGGTATTATTTTTTTTGGCCTTGCTTTTGATATTAAAGAATAATAACTTTTCCATGAAGTTTTGCCTTACAAATGAATTGAGAAAACTTGCATCAAAGTCGTTTGATATTGAATGTAATTTGCATTTAAACTAATACTAAATCTTTTCCAGAATTCGAGACAGATAGAACCATTATGTGGTCAAGACTACCTGGAATTCCAAGTAAAATGAAATGGCCTGTCCTTGTATTCCATGATAGTGTGCACAAGAACATGATTGATGTATTTTGTAAAGCTGATGATGCAGTGTAAGCAAATAATTTTATTACAAATTATGTTAACTCGTAAGGTTTTTATATGACCCCTTAGTCAGGCAGTGGCTGCTCTCTATGTGTTGTATCTGTTACTGTTTTCAATATTAAAGAGGCCAACAGTGTTCTCCCCAGGGCCTTTTGCATCATGGTAATGTGATGCTATATTTCTTGAATGTGATGCTATCTGAATTGGTTTTCTTATAGATTATGTTATGGATGTGATGCTATATTTTTTAGAAACAAGATGGTACTATATTTCAAATGTTCCTGTTTACAATGATGCTAAATGAAATATCTGGGGAGAACACTGCCCGAAAAATGTCATATTGTGGGGCATTGCAAATTTTTATCGTTCTGATTTTGATTCAATTTTTATCATTTGATTCCTCTCAGTCTTGCGAAATTCCAGAAACCTGTATCTGACATTCGGTCAGACAAACTGACATCTTCTGTCTGACTTCAAGTTTGGATGATGCATGTTTAAGTTTGCTTCAGTCAGCATAAAGAGCAGGTATATTTTACCAAGCGTATTGTACCAAATTGATCATAAACTATAGCATAATCATATATACATGTAGGTTTACAGTGAAGATGGTTAATCTTGAGCCATTCTTGAGATCTTTGAGAAGTTCTTGGGAGCAGATTGGAATGAGTATTTATGCTTTTATAACATTTTGATCAAAGTTAACTTTTAGCATGTTTTACTTGAGAGAAACAGAGGAAACAGTTGTGAATACTTCAAATCATTTGATCAAAGAATGCAAACAATACATATATATGTTTACAGCATTTAAATTGTATTGAATGATTCTTTTTAATTCATATTGAATGGAAAGATTGATGAAAAAGAACTTTTCTTACTGAAAAAAAAAGATCAAGGAAAGTTAAATACTAAACATTTTTTATGTAACTATTCAACTATGGCTTTTGATTTGATCATTTGGTTAAGTACAAGTAACTGTTTCAATCTTTAAACTGAACATGGCTGAAGACTTAGTTTTACATAATACTAGACAACATTCAATTTTATCCATGTGTATGTACTCTTTCATGTCTTTGGACTCTACTAAGTTCATGAATGATTTGTGGCAAAGTTTACATGACGACTAACTCTTCAAAATAAATGAATTTACTAACAGGTCTTCAGCCATGGAAGTGATTAAGATGTTGGTCATTTTTACAATTGAATTAATTTGTAAGTTAATAATTGAAAATATTCTACGAGTGACCGAACAACAAAATAATTCAGCAGTGCTCATAAGAGTTATTATTGTTGTTCCGTCACAAGTGGTATATTTTCAAAAATCAAATTAAATTGTTAATTATGTTTTTATAAATAGATCACAAAAACATGATTAAAAAATGTCTTATTCCAGTAGTATTCATGATAAATAACATCAAACATGAGCGTATGATTATAAAAAAACCCAAATATGACTGCATCCAATTTAAGTACCTTATTGCGGCAAATTTTTGTGAGGTTCATAGTTTTGCCCTTTTTATGAGGTTTTACGTAAATGTGTAAAAATTAAATGCTTAATTCTCTTACATGCCAACTATTTCGATTTTTCCATAATATTTTATGAATTTTGGGTCAATTTACGGTTATAATGTTGTAAAAATTTGAAACTGCAAAAATTACCCAATGCACTATAAAGTATATTGCATTTCACATTCTTATAATCGATAATTCTGAAAAGTAAAAAGGGCAAAACTGAGAATAAATTTGGTACATTTTGCAAAAAATGTTGAGAAAAGACATAAAAAGTTTCATGAGTGAATAATCAACCGATAAGTGATGATATCAGATTCATCTGAGAAATTTCAGTATTTCTTTGTCATCTATATAATAATATATATTTGTTTCAATATGTTCATTGCATGACTGTTATCACTTATTTCAGTGTATTATCCAGAAAAGGTTTGTCTGTTTTTAGTCCCCTAACGGCGAAGCCAAAGGGGACTAGGTTTGCACTTTGTCAGTCTGTCTGTCGGTCCCCACAAATCAGTTTTCCCCACTTTTTTTATTGTGCTTGAAGATATTGATTTGATATTTTGTATAATGTTTTATTTTGACCAGTTACAGATCAAGTTCAAATTTTGTTCCGATCTGATGATTTTAGTGTCTCGCCTGCGACAAAATTTAAGTCGCATAGTGAGACATAAGTATTACTATCCGGCGGTGGCGTAAACTATTTGTATAAAGCTTTATATTTCAGAAGGTAGAAGACTTGGATGCTTCATACCTTGTATGCAGATACCTTATGTCATGAACTTTCCGTCTGTCGTATGACCATTGTCCTCGACTTATTTTCATGGTTCAGTGACTGCTTGAAAAAAAGTTCAGTTTTTTTGTTATGGGAATTTCTCACTTATAATAAGTAATGGGATAACTATATTTGGTATATGGGTTCATTTCAAGGTCTACATGTCCATCAGACAAGATTCACCTGACCTCGACCTCATTTCTTGGATAAGTGATCAAGGTTAAAGTTACGTGAATAGGTCCGTTTGTCAGATACTGAAAGCAGTATGTCAAATATATTTGGTGTATGGAATGATTGTAAGGTGAACATGTTTGTCTGGCAGGTGTCATTTGTCCTTGACCTCATTTTCATGGTTCATTGGTCAATGGTAAGTTTTTGTGTTTTGATCTGTTTTTCTAAAACTATAAGCAATAGGTCAACTATATTTGGTGTATGGAATGATTGCAAGGTGTAATGTCTGTCTGGCAGGTGTCATATGTCCTATCTCATTTTCGTCGTTCATTGGTCAATGTTAAGTTTTATGTTTTTGTCTGTTATTCTAATACTATAATCAATAGGTCCACTATATTTGGTGTATGGAATGATTGTAAGGTGTACATGTCTGTCTGGCAGGTGTCATTTGTCCATGACCTCATGTTCATGGTTCATGGTCAATGTAAAGTTTTTGTGTTTTGGTCTGTTTTTCTAAGTTACTATAAGCAATAGGTCCACTATATTTGGTGTATGGAATGATTGTAAGGTGTACATGTGTGTCTGGCATGGTTTATCTGACCAGGACCTCATTTTCATGGATCATTGATAATTTTAAGTTTATGTGATACTTGTAGTAAAACTTTTATCATTAGGACTATCAACATAAAATTAATCATGGTTAGGAAAGCAGGCGAGACATTTCAGCGTGTGGACTCTTGTGCAGAGTTGTGGTCCTTCGACTTAGAAAATTCACATAAATAACTAGTTATCTGCACTTTTTTTCGTCATGCTTGAAGATATTAATTTGATATTTGGTATATAGTTTTAATATGACCAGTTACAGATCTATTTTGAATTCTGTATAATACATAGTAGATATTCTGCTAAGTATCCTGAATATATGGGATCAAAGACCTAAAAAAGTACCATTTTCATCGTTATATTATTTCACTTTGGAAAAAAAAAACATTATATTCACGGTAGTTTATTCATAAACTGTGACACTTTAGCAGTCAAAAATATATATATAAAAAAGAAGATTTGGTGTAATTGCCAATGAGACAACTCTAAACAAGAGACCAAATTAAATGACACAGAAATTAACAACTATAGGTCACCGTACGGCCTTCAACAATGAGCAAAGCCCATACCGCATAGTCAGCTATAAAAGGCCCCGAAATAACAAATGTAAAACAATTCAAACGAGAAAAGTAACGGCCAAATAAATGTACAAATAAATGAACGAAAAACAAATATGTAACACAGCAACAAACGACAACCACTGAATTACAGGCTCCTGACTTGGGACAGGCACATATGTAAATAATGTGGCGGGGTTAAACCAGTTAGCGGGATCCCATTCCTCCCCCTAACCTTGGACAGTGGTGTAACAGTACAACATATAGGAACGAACTATAAAAATCAGTTGAAAAAGGCTTAACTCATCAGATGGATAGAAATACATCTAACAAAAACAGAGTGGCTCAGCACTTATACATCCCAACAACAAAAAGACTATTAGTACCGATTTGAGAGTACTCGCAGTTACTGACAGCTAATAAAAAAAATCATGCATCTAAAACTAATATGCAGATGTATGTTGTGATACTTGACAAGCAATCTGGTCTTTACAGCCTTCAATTTAAGCAAAAAATGACTATTTTATGATGAAAATAGAAAATGTCGTGTTTGTTATATGTTATAATGAGATTTGACTGTTTATAAAAGATGTCTGATTATTTGAATTCAATGACCTATACAGGCATGACTTTTTGTCGAGCCTTCGACTTTAGTCGAAAAAGCGAGACTAAGCGATCCTACATTCTGGCGGCGGCGTCAACAAATATTCACTCTGTGGTTAAAGTTTTTGAAATTTTAATAACTTTCTTAAACTATACTGGATTTCTACCAAACTTGGACAGAAGCTTCTTTATGATCATAAGATAGTATCCAGAAGTAAATTTGGTAAAAATAAAATTCCAGTTTTTCCGAATTTTACTTATAAATGGACTTAGTTTTTCTACTGGGAAACAACACATTCACTCTGTGGTTAAAGTTTTTAGAATTTTAATAACTTTCTTAAACTATCCTGGGTTTGTACCAAACTTGGACAAAAGCTTGTTTATGATCATAAGATAGTATCCAGAAGTAAATTTTGTAAAAAAATAAATCCATTCTATTTGTCTTTTAGTTTCCAAGCACAGCTCTTAATATAACAATACGGAGATGTGGTTAATTGCCAATAAGACAACTATCCATCAAAATTCAAAAGAAGTAGATGTACAAGCAATTATAGGCAACCAAAAACTCTTCATCCATGAGAAAACCATGTTTTGTTTAGGGCCTTTCCAGAATTGTGTTGGGGAAGGAAGGCACCTGTATTAAAATTTGATGGGTGGTGGGTATTTAAAAAAGATTACTTGAACATTTAAATGAAATATCCAATTTGAAATGCATGCATGGTGGGGTCAAATAGTCCAGTAGTCATGAATTATCATTTATATTATTATATTTATAAATTTACTGTTTACAAAATTTTGAATTTTTGAAATACTAAGGCTTTTCTACCTCAGGCATAGATTACCTTAGCTGTATTTGGCAAAACTTTTAGGAACTTTGTCCTCAATGCTTTTCAACTTCGTACTTTATTTGGCCTTTTAACTTTAGCCTTTTTTGGATTCAAGCATCACTGATGAGTCTTTTGTAGAAGCGCATCTGGCGTATACAAAATTTAGTCCTGGTATCTTTGATGTGTTTATCAAATATAAAGTGCCTTCCTTCCCTCCTCCCCCATACATTTTTTTTTTGGAACAGCCTTTGGTAGAATTTAATTAAACCTTAAACATTGTCAAAAAAGGCTGTTCACCAAAATGTTAAAAACTGAAAGTATCAATTTAATAATTGTCATTTGTTTTGCATGCTCTTTTCATTGTGAAGGTTATTTGTATTGCAATTTCTAAGTCACATTTAACATGTTTAAGAGTTTTTTTTCAAAAATTTGCTGCTGCAAGGTAATAGAGTCTACAGTTATTTGCTTAGAGTCAGAATAATGTATTCAAATGGGATAACAGGCCTTATGCGTCAAAACATCAGTGCTTTTCCTTCTTATTCTGTTTGAAAAACCGAGTATGTAAAACTTTTAAAAAAAATGATTTTGCTCGCTCCTGTTGCAGACCACTCACCTGTCAAAAACTCATTTTCAAGATTTTTTTTAAAACAAAAAAAATTAGCTTGCTCGCCCCAATTTTTTTTTTTAGAGCAAGTGTTCAAAGAACTATTTATCAAATTGGTGTGGCCTAATCATCACTTTTCATACTACATTTTAATTTTTATACACCCGTCTTGAAATTATGGTATATCTCTGTCCATCGTCAACATGTTGCACAATAACTCGAAAGTGCTTTCACTAGTTTCTGTGAAACTTGTTTATATCTATTGACGTGCTAATATAAACTTCTAATACAGACAATGTTGCAAAATAATGTCTGAACGTAATATTTGAATATTTGTATCAAAAGGGAAATTTGCAATTGACATATAATTGAGCCTTGCATTGATTCTACAAGTATATTTGGTGAGGAATATCTCCAAATTGGAAAAATAAAATAAAATAAAAATACCAAGCACTTGAAATGAGTTCATGTACAAAATCCATGTGTGATCCCATTTAGTTTCACTTTGCATATTTCTTTTTTTATTTACAGAATGCTTGTCAAAAAAAGAAAAAACCCTCAAATGTTTTAGGGAAGATTTGATATGGGCAATGACGGGGGAAGAAAAAAGACTGGATGGTTTGTATTCAAATTTTGGCTTGGCCATAATAGAAATACTCAAATTCTTTTTTTTTGGCTTAAAATCACATTTTGTTCTAGTAAAATAAAGTTCTGAGTGTTATCAATAAATTTCATGCTTATTTGAATTCAAGGACTTTTCATATTCATTAAAATGACACCCCTTTTGTCGAGCCTGCGACTTTTGTTGCAGAAAGCTCGACATAGGGATAGTGATCCAGCGGCGGCGTTAGCTAACTTCTTTAAAGCTTTATATTTTAGAAACTAGATGTTCTTGACCTCATTTTCATGGTTCAGTGACCACTTGAAAAAAAAGTTCAGAATTTTTGTAATGTTGAATTCTCTCTTATTATAAGTAATAGGATAACTATACTTGTGTGTACCTTGCAAGGTCCTCATGTCCGTCAGACAGTTTTAACTTGCCCTTGACCTCATTTCATGGATCAGTGAACAAGGTTAAATTTTTGTGTTTTGTTCTGTTTTTCTTTTACTGTATGCAATAGGTCCGTGCCTAAATATCAAAAGTACCACTTGAACTTGCTGTCATATGCAGTGTGTAGTTTTAAACTTTCATCAGATGATGTTGCTTTAAATATTCTGGTACTCACAGTCAATATTATGCATAGATGAAAGGTGGACATAACAGGCGCTTTGAGGCACTAGTATTAAAGCTTATGATATCTCAACATAAAATGTATTGAAACATACTTTTTTTTTATAATAATCCAGAAACTGAAAAAGAGATTGACATGGATACAAAAGATGAGTCAAGTCAGCATGGAGATGAAGATAAAGTCATGAAAGTCTGCAAAGATGACCTTGAAGATAATTTGTTGTATACGGACATTGATGGTGTTAATTTGACAACTACCAATGATCAGGAAGATAGTCTAAATACTGAAATGGAGGCAGAACCAGAAGATACATCTGTCATGGAAACAGGAAATTATACAAGGGAGATAAATCTAGACATTTGTGAAATGATTCAAAGTAAAGGGTGTATAGAAAATATTGAAATGGAGAAAAACAATGAAACAGCTGAAGGAGTGATGGAAAATGAGGAAACAGAAACAAATGTGAAAATGGTTGAAAGTGAAGAGAACAAAAGAGTAGAGGACCAAAACAAAAATAAAAATACCGGTGACATTGGACTAAAAACTACTGAGGTGGAAAGTATCACTGAGGAAAACATAGCTGTTACTGTCACTGATGAGAAAAATGATACAGAAAAAAAGATGAAAGAGAATACAAAAAAAAGAGGTAGGCATATTTTTAAAATAACTGTTTTGTTTCAATAATAATAATTTTCAACAGGCCTTAAATTTCCTTATATTCCTACTTGGAAATTACAAGGCTGTTGGGAATTATTGTCCTATAATGGGGCCCTTTCAGAATTATGTCTGATGACCCACCTGTCAACAAAGATGGCTGCCATTCCAAAAAATAGAAAATTTTCTGATTTTTTTTTTACACTGAGGCTATTTGGACCAAATGTTTGTGAAATGGTGCCTATTAGAATTATCCATAGTGACTGCCATTTGAGCAACACGAGCTATATATATAGTTATTTAGATACTTGCAAATGTAATTATACTTCCATAATAATTGTTTCTATTGATGAAAAATATTTATGATTTGTTCACCAATTTGTGTTATGGGAATCCTTAATGTAACAGTTTGATATTAATGAAAAGCTTATTTAAGTCTGATACACAAAACAGAGCAAAAGGAAATGTATAAAAATGATGATTGTGATATCATGTGATAATTAGCAAAAAGAAAAGTATAAAAATGATGAATGTGATACTCTTGCAATAAATTTTTGGTTGGAACTGATTCATATGCATTATGGTACCCCTGGTAGCAAGATAAGCGATGCAGGTGCTGGTGAGCCTCTACATTACCAAAAAAAGACTTTACTGTCACTAAGGCACAAACCATTTAATTTTCATTTTAGGGAAGGGGGGCTGTTTTTTTTTGGAAAAAAAATAATGTGGCCTCCATTTTGAAAAAAAAAAAGTAATCTGGCTTATTCAGTTGCTAAAAAAAATATTCTAGCTTCATCTTCAGCAAGTATGACATGAATATATTTGATATTGAAAAAAAAAAATTGATGCTTTGGATCGAATGAAAAACATATCTTGCTTTGTTAGCATGGTTAAAAAAAATCTGGCTTGATATAAAATTCCAGGCCCCCCCCCTCCCCTAGAAAATCAAATGGTCCGTGCCTAAATATCAAAAGTACCACTTGAACTTGCTGTCATATGCAGTGTGTAGTTTTAAACTTTCATCAGATGATGTTGCTTTCAATATTCTGGTACTCACAGTCAATATTATGCATAGATGAAAGGTGGACATAACAGGCGCTTTGAGGCACTAGTATTAAAGCTTATGATATCTCAACATAAAATGTATTGAAACATACTTTTTTTTTATAATAATCCAGAAACTGAAAAAGAGATTGACATGGATACAAAAGATGAGTCAAGTCAGCATGGAGATGAAGATAAAGTCATGAAAGTCTGCAAAGATGACCTTGAAGATAATTTGTTGTATACGGACATTGATGGTGTTAATTTGACAACTACCAATGATCAGGAAGATAGTCTAAATACTGAAATGGAGGCAGAACCAGAAGATACATCTGTCATGGAAACAGGAAATTATACAAGGGAGATAAATCTAGACATATGTGAAATGATTCAAAGTAAAGGGTGTATAGAAAATATTGAAATGGAGAAAAACAATGAAACAGCTGAAGGAGTGATGGAAAATGAGGAAACAGAAACAAATGTGAAAATGGTTGAAAGTGAAGAGAACAAAAGAGTAGAGGACCAAAACAAAAATAAAAATACCGGTGACATTGGACTAAAAACTACTGAGGTGGAAAGTATCACTGAGGAAAACATAGCTGTTACTGTCACTGATGAGAAAAATGATACAGAAAAAAAGATGAAAGAGAATACAAAAAAAAGAGGTAGGCATATTTTTAAAATAACTGTTTTGTTTCAATAATAATAATTTTCAACAGGCCTTAAATTTCCTTATATTCCTACTTGGAAATTACAAGGCTGTTGGGAATTATTGTCCTATAATGGGGCCCTTTCAGAATTATGTCTGATGACCCACCTGTCAACAAAGATGGCTGCCATTCCAAAAAATAGAAAATTTTCTGATTTTTTTTTTACACTGAGGCTATTTGGACCAAATGTTTGTGAAATGGTGCCTATCAGAATTATCCATAGTGACTGCCATTTGAGCAATACGAGCTATATATATAGTTATTTAGATACTTGCAAATGTAATTATACTTCCATAATAATTGTTTCTATTGATGAAAAATATTTATGATTTGTTCACCAATTTGTGTTATGGGAATCCTTAATGTAACAGTTTGATATTAATGAAAAGCTTATTTAAGTCTGATACACAAAACAGAGCAAAAGGAAATGTATAAAAATGATGATTGTGATATCATGTGATAATTAGCAAAAAGAAAAGTATAAAAATGATGAATGTGATACTCTTGCAATAAATTTTTGGTTGGAACTGATTCATATGCATTATGGTACCCCTGGTAGCAAGATAAGCGATGCAGGTGCTGGTGAGCCTCTACATTACCAAAAAAAGACTTTACTGTCACTAAGGCACAGACCATTTAATTTTCATTTTAGGGAAGGGGGGCTGTTTTTTTTTGGAAAAAAAATAATGTGGCCTCCATTTTGAAAAAAAAAAAGTAATCTGGCTTATTCAGTTGCTAAAAAAAATATTCTAGCTTCATCTTCAGCAAGTATGACATGAATATATTTGATATTGAAAAAAAAAACTTGATGCTTTGGATCGAATGAAAAACATATCTTGCTTTGTTAGCATGGTTAAAAAAAATCTGGCTTGATATAAAATTCCAGGCCCCCCCCCTCCCCTAGAAAATCAAATGGTCCGTGCCTAAATATCAAAAGTACCACTTGAACTTGCTGTCATATGCAGTGTGTAGTTTTAAACTTTCATCAGATGATGTTGCTTTCAATATTCTGGTACTCACAGTCAATATTATGCATAGATGAAAGGTGAACATAACAGGCGCTTTGAGGCACTAGTATTAAAGCTTATGATATCTCAACATAAAATGTATTGAAACATACTTTTTTTTTATAATAATCCAGAAACTGAAAAAGAGATTGACATGGATACAAAAGATGAGTCAAGTCAGCATGGAGATGAAGATAAAGTCATGAAAGTCTGCAAAGATGACCTTGAAGATAATTTGTTGTATACGGACATTGATGGTGTTAATTTGACAACTACCAATGATCAGGAAGATAGTCTAAATACTGAAATGGAGGCAGAACCAGAAGATACATCTGTCATGGAAACAGGAAATTATACAAGGGAGATAAATCTAGACATATGTGAAATGATTCAAAGTAAAGGGTGTATAGAAAATATTGAAATGGAGAAAAACAATGAAACAGCTGAAGGAGTTATGGAAAATGAGGAAACAGAAACAAATGTGAAAATGGTTGAAAGTGAAGAGAACAAAAGAGTAGAGGACCAAAACAAAAATAAAAATACCGGTGACATTGGACTCAAAACTACTGAGGTGGAAAGTATCACTGAGGAAAACATAGCTGTTACTGTCACTGATGAGAAAAATGATACAGAAAAAAAGATGAAAGAGAATACAAAAAAAAGAGGTAGGCATATTTTTAAAATAACTTGTTTTGTTTCAATAATAATAATTTTCAACAGGCCTTAAATTTCCTTATATTCCTACTTGGAAATTACAAGGCTGTTGGGAATTATTGTCCTATAATGGGGCCCTTTCAGAATTATGTCTGATGACCCACCTGTCAACAAAGATGGCTGCCATTCCAAAAAATAGAAAATTTTCTGATTTTTTTTTTACACTGAGGCTATTTGGACCAAATGTTTGTGAAATGGTGCCTATCAGAATTATCCACAGTGACTGCCATTTGAGCAATACGAGCTATATATATAGTTATTTAGATACTTGCAAATGTAATTATACTTCCATAATAATTGTTTCTATTGATGAAAAATATTTATGATTTTTTCACCAATTTGTGTTATGGGAATCCTTAATGTAACAGTTTGATATTAATGAAAAGCTTATTTAAGTCTGATACACAAAACAGAGCAAAAGGAAATGTATAAAGTGATGATTGTGATATCATGTGATAATTAGCAAAAAGAAAAGTATAAAAATGATGAATGTGATACTCTTGCAATAAATTTTTGGTTGGAACTGATTCATATGCATTATGGTACCCCTGGTAGCAAGATAAGCGATGCAGGTGCTGGTGAGCCTCTACATTACCATAAAAAGACTTTACTGTCACTAAGGCACAAACCATTTAATTTTCATTTTAGGGAAGGGGGGCTGTTTTTTTTTGGAAAAAAAATAATGTGGCCTCCATTTTGAAAAAAAAAAAGTAATCTGGCTTATTCAGTTGCTAAAAAAAATATTCTAGCTTCATCTTCAGCAAGTATGACATGAATATATTTGATATTGAAAAAAAAAGCTTGATGCTTTGGATCGAATGAAAAACATATCTTGCTTTGTTAGCATGGTTAAAAAAAATCTGGCTTGATATAAAATTCCAGGCCCCCCCCTCCCCTAGAAAATCAAATGGTCCGTGCCTAAATATCAAAAGTACCACTTGAACTTGCTGTCATATGCAGTGTGTAGTTTTAAACTTTCATCAGATGATGTTGCTTTCAATATTCTGGTACTCACAGTCAATATTATGCATAGATGAAAGGTGGACATAACAGGCGCTTTGAGGCACTAGTATTAAAGCTTATGATATCTCAACATAAAATGTATTGAAACATACTTTTTTTTTTATAATAATCCAGAAACTGAAAAAGAGATTGACATGGATACAAAAGATGAGTCAAGTCAGCATGGAGATGAAGATAAAGTCATGAAAGTCTGCAAAGATGACCTTGAAGATAATTTGTTGTATACGGACATTGATGGTGTTAATTTGACAACTACCAATGATCAGGAAGATAGTCTAAATACTGAAATGGAGGCAGAACCAGAAGATACATCTGTCATGGAAACAGGAAATTATACAAGGGAGATAAATCTAGACATATGTGAAATGATTCAAAGTAAAGGGTGTATAGAAAATATTGAAATGGAGAAAAACAATGAAACAGCTGAAGGAGTGATGGAAAATGAGGAAACAGAAACAAATGTGAAAATGGTTGAAAGTGAAGAGAACAAAAGAGTAGAGGACCAAAACAAAAATAAAAATACCGGTGACATTGGACTCAAAACTACTGAGGTGGAAAGTATCACTGAGGAAAACATAGCTGTTACTGTCACTGATGAGAAAAATGATACAGAAAAAAAGATGAAAGAGAATACAAAAAAATGTTTTCTATCAACTGGTTTAAATGTCCCTCAATTGGTAGGTACAATTCATTTAAAATTTCACTTGTGATTGTGAACAAGTATTGTAACTTATTTTACTCCCACTACTGAATCAGTGATATCCTGATGTGTATAGAGTATGTGATTAATAAGGTTTTTATGTCTTTTTCAAAGTCAGGTAAAAAACAGTAACTTTTCATTGTGCAGTAATTCCTTATTTTTCTTGGCATACTAATTTTCATAGATTTGATGTATACTCTTGATACCAGTTTCATAATATAGGGTTATTGCATGAATATTGGGAAATATTGTCCCGAGTAGAATTTTATATTGCACAAGCTTGCGAGTCCAATATATGTTCTACAAGGGGCAATATTCCCCAATATTCATGCAATAACCCTTTTATTGTATAGCAATATAATATTTTAAAGTAAAAATTGGTTTAAACTAAGATTTTGTCGTTAATGACGTCATGAATTTTTGAAGATTTATTGCACTAGTGCAATATTAGAATTTATTGCACCCTAACTTTTGGTTACTTTCTGTGGGCAATATTATATTGCTATACAATAATGATATTAATTGAATTTTAATCAATTGACTTCATAAATTTCAACATACATCATGTACATGTATAAAAGACTTGTTAAAAATATAAGTTCTATAATTGGGCGTAGCTAGGTAAATGTTTAAGGCAAGATGTTATCTCTTATCTTTAGTGATTAACAACTTTAGTTGTTATTATTGTATTGCAGAAAGAACTTCAAAAATTGGCAGTTTTGAATCAGTGTCAGTTTTGTACAAAGTTTGATAAAGATGTAACACACGTTATAGTAAAGACAGGTAATTTCTATATCTAAACTTTTCTAAAGAAAATACATGGGCACCAAGTTATTGTAATGGACCCTAATCACATGCTAATGTCAATTCCATAAAATTTATCAGTAGAACTTTTTAATTTATTTTAAGCTGTTTTATTATATCCCACACATAATTAAGTTGCAGAGGGTATAATGTTTGTGTCCCTTCCTTCAGTCAGTCCTTCATTACTTTCTTGTCACCATTCTATCACCTTTTTCAGATCCTTTACAAATTTGAATAAAGGTTAATGGTTTCCACTCATCAAATCAAGAGATGAGTTTGATAATCAGCAAAATCTGAAAAGGGGGCCTTTTTTTTAGGATGGGGACCTAAAAAAAAATATCACAGCATCCTAAACATAGATATTGTCAATCCTGAGAAACTACTCCTCTAGTATAGCCAACAGAGCAAATGACTGTATAGAAATCAAATGGGGGGAAATGCTTAAATCATTTTCATACATTTGAAAATAGATTTGACGGCTTAATTAGTCTAATGTTGAAAACTGAAAAGTCAGCTTGAAAGAAAGCAAAAAAATCTGTACTTCTGGATTAAATACACAGGGGATGCATTTATAAATTACTCTGGCTTTGATCTGGAGTGCTTATATTGGTGCTAATTGGGTCTAAAGTAAACAGAAGAGAAATTAAAAAAAATCCTAAAAATAATTATTCACATTACAGAACTAATTAGAATTTACACACTTGGTGTTTATTGCAGATCCCATTGGAAGTGGTATTTGTGACAGGACATTGAAGTTTTTCCTGGGGCTGTCTCAAAAATGTTGGATTTTAGATTACCAATGGGTAATAGCTTCAAGAGGTGCCGGTCATTTATTACCTGAGGTAAAATTGAATTCCTAATTAATTACTTATTTCACAACTTGTAATATAAAATATAAAACTTTGTGCTACCGTCTTAGGAGCAGCATAAATCTGAAAAATGTTTTTCATTTTCATACAAATGATAGTACTTTCACAACATAACACTGTTTTCCCCAGAATTGTCACCTTTAAAGTTATACCAGGAATAGAATCAAACAAAACACCAATGTGATTCAGGTCATTGTATATTTCAGGATCCATTTGAAATCAAAGGAGATACTGTGACAGAACAATTACATAGTGGTCCAAAGAGAGCCAGACTTAATACCTCTGGTCCTTTGTTTGATAACATGCAGTTTTTAGTTATTGGAAAAAGTAAAGACTTACAGAAAGGTAGTATTGTCCTTTGACTAGTGTGTTCTTAGCTCACCTTGCCAAAGACTAGTGTGAGCCCTTGCCATCATTTTATATCCATCCATCAGTCCGTAAACTTTTCATATTTTAATCATCTTCTTCCAAACCACTTGGCCAATTGGACCCAAACTGGGCAGGAATGTTGATTGGATGGTACTTAGTTTTGGTGCTGATAAGAAATTCAACATTGCTACCAGGGCCAATAATGCATTCTGATTGGCTGAAATTTCAAAAATCTTCTTCTGAGAAGCCGGTTGACAGATTGAATAATGATATTTTGGGAATGTTTCTTAGATCAGGCATCTGATTTTGTCCATATACTCTGGACTTGTCCGGTAAAAATATGAAATGTCCTTTCTGCGGACATAATCTGCAAATCTTATCAAAATAATCCAGTTAGTTATTGCTCCATAATTAAATTACTAAATAATTTTAATTATTTACACAACCAGATTATAGTCCCTAATTGACAGTTTAAATGGCCAATTAACTATTTGACAAGTGATTAAAGGGTCATACCTGTGGACAGGTAAATCCTGATCAGCTTGATAAGGTAAATAATGGTAGAAATGAAACAAATAGAAAGTAATTTGTGCTTTTAACTGTCAGTGGTTTCCTCCAGAATTCATTTATTAATCTTTTGTATAATTCTCTTAAATTACAGGAATTTGTGAAGTGTGCTTAATAAATGAGATATAAACAGGTGTTTCTGTTTATAACCAAAAAATGTAAATCATCATTGTGCATGTGTCGAATTTTTCCAGAAATACTTTTATTAAAATCAGGACATTTCCTAGAAAAAAAAAGATTCCACAACTGTTTATCATAACAATTTTGATTTGTTAATTTACAGTCTAATCTGTTATTAGAAACTTAGAAACCCCTGTATTTTCTCAGTTTGTTTTTCGATTTACACCCTCCTTTTAAACTTTCAAGGGGGAGAAGGTTTAATAATGATGTTTCCATTTCAAAGCGACAAATAAGTAAGAACCACATTAAATATATGATTGTTAAGACATATGTATATAAACATGATAAAATGAGATAGATTTGCATATATTTGCTGCAATTTACTTAATATATTGTAATTATATTGGTTATACTGGAACAATGTATAAGTGAAAAAATATAATTTATATGTGTTTTAGATGATTTGAAAAGTTTATTGGTATCCTGTGGAGGCCATGTGAAGTATGAATCAAAAGATATAATAGACAAACAGGGTTCTTTACTTATCACATGTTCAGATGAAGAACCATCTCCAGATGAACTCAAACTTTTCAAAGGTAAGTATGAATTTAAAAAAAAAAGAAGAGGAATGGGTCATTTTGAATAATCTGTCCATCTGTTGATAATTATTCAATCCTTCCATGCATCCATCTAAAAAAGTGGCAGAAGCATACATTCTTGTCCATCATTGCACAACTAAGGTTTTCTGGACTTTTTTGCCACCACATGGAATCCCTTGTCATCTGTCTGCCGTAAAAATGTTCTATCTTCTCCTCTGAAACCACTGGATCAATATAAACCAAAATCGGCCTGAATCATCCTTAGGGTGTCTACTTTCAAAAATTGTGTCCAATGATACTGGCAACCATCCAACATGGCGGTCATGTCTATAAATAGAACATATGGGTAAAATCATCTAAAAAATCAAAGGGCCAATTTCTACCAAACTTTAGAAAAAGATTCATATGAGAGACTGAGTTTCTTTCAGAATGATGGTTGATGACCCGCAATGGCTATCAAACATGCCACTGTTAATAAAAGTAGAAAATCCTGTTAACAACCAATTGCTACCAAACTTTATTGAAATGATATATAGATGATCCTTTTATTTATGGTTGATGTAGCAATCAAACATGTCAGCCACCATTGCTACAAATAGAAAATTATGCCAAAAACTCAATAAAAAATCATGTAAACAAATAATTGTTATGGAACTTCATGGAAATAATAAATACATGATCCACTTTAAGAATTATGTTTGATGAACCCAAACACCATCAAATATGGCAGTCACTATTACTAAAAATAGAAAATCATAGAAAAAAATCATTAAAAATTTTGTAAGCAAACAGCTTCTACCTAACTTATGGAAGTGCTACATATATGTATGATTCTCTTTCAGAATTATGACCACCCCAAAGGTCATCAAACATGGCCACCACTGATACTAAAAATAGAAAATTTAAATAAAATTGGCAATTCATGGCTTCAGGTGAGCAATTACAGGCTCCTGGGAGCCTATGGTTTCTCTATGGTTTTGGTTAAAGCTGATCTGACTGACCAATTTTTGACAGAATTACAGCACTGGGACAAACAAACTTTTGTGAAAACTACAATTTCTGGAGCTTGTTTGCTCACCTGGACTCGATGTGCGTTTGAGCTAATGTCAAAACTTGGCTCCCCTTATCTGTCAGTGTCAATGGTTGTCATCTTTCTTCCTTCCTTGTCTGTTAACTTGTTATACTAATTCAAAAATAGTGATACCGTCCTTTGCGTTTGGTCATTTGAGCTTTCATTTGTCAGTTTGTCTGTCGATCTTTCAAAGGAGAAGGTATCTTTCCTACATTGGTCATCTTTTTGGCCCCTTGAATTATATCAAAAGATATTTTAAATCTATCAAAAAACATCCTTCAGATGTTCATAAGACATTAGTCTGTCAGGCATCAGTATTTATATTTTTGAATTTTGTCTCACATATTAGTATTAGAGTTCCTCAATCCTCAATCTTAAGGCCTGTTGGCACGAATTGTCCCAATGTACGGTTTTCCTCTCTGGTGCGTTTTCTTCGATGTATTTTCTTCTCTGTGCTTAAATTTGGTATGCTCTGGTTAAGATTGGGATTGAGGAACAGCAGTATTAAATCTGCTCGTTCTTCGTAAAACTTCTTGCATTTAGTGCAAAACGTCAAAAAACTGTCATAATAGCCTCATTTTTAGCTAGTGTCATAAATATTAAGATATGAGTCAAGGTTTACCCAAAAAGATATTTTGCTACAAGATGTATTTTACAAAAATGTTTATGTGTGTAAAATATCTTTTTGGGTAAGGCCTGAGATCATTTCTATTTTCTCTAAAAACTATGTATGAAATTAATGGCAATTTTAGGTCAAATATGTCAATTTCAACATGTTTATGACGTCATAGTGACATTACAAGTGACCTTTCTGCACTGAAGTTGCCAGATTAGATAAATAAGATCTCACAAAACATGTTTAACCCACAGCATGTTTGCACCTCTCCCAAGTCAGGAGCCTCTGGCCTTTGTTAGTCTTGTATGTTTTTTTAATATTAGTTCGTTTATATGTTTTGGAGTTTAGTGTGACGTCCATTTTCACTGAACTAGTACACAATTTTATTTAGGGGCCAGCTAAGGACCACCGGGTGGGGAAATTTCTCACTGCGTTGAAGACCCTTTGGTGGCTTTCGACTGTTGTCTGCTCTTTGAATGGGTTGTTGTTTCTTTGACATATTCCCCATTTCCATTCTCATTTTTATTTTATTGAATTAGTTTACTTCTTTTGCTTTTTCAGGGGCCGAATAATTGCTCTTATTATGCATCCTCCTTATGAGTTTGAATTTGGGTTCCAGGCTATTTTCCATTCAGAGTTAAAGCCCTAATGGCAATATGAAATTTTGCAAGTCAAAAAATGGTGGTTTCCATGTAATAACTATTGAACTACTCAGAATAACTTATGTAAATTTGGTTTGAAGATTTTTGTGGAGAAAACTTGGGTGAGATGAAGGTTTTACATCTAGATGCCAAATTCAATGTGAAATAGGGGCAACATTGTATTCATATCTACCGGAACACACTTGTTACTGGTTTCTAATGAATTATTCAAATTGATGCTGTCTACTTTATTTGGATTCACATGAAATGTTTCTTTACCAGTGTAAAGGATTTATAATCTGTTTTTGTTTGCATTGAATATAATTTGTGTATTTTGTAGTTTAATTGTTTATTTCAGAGTATTACGATCATCATGGTATGATATCAGTATCTAGAGAATGGGCATTGGATTGTTTGACTGTCTATAAGCTGCTGCCAGTGTCGGATTATGTACTTACTCCTAGTAAGATTAGAATTGTTATATTATTAGATTCCTGTGTGTTAGTTGGTGTGTAAAATGGAAGGGCTAATTTTATATACAGATTCATTATACTACTGCACCGAAGATTCTGTTTTACCCCTGTCTGTCCATCCATGTGTCCTTCCATCCCTTTGACCACCCCATTTCTCCCATTCTTCGCATTTTTCCCAGGAACTACAAACCAGTGCTTCCAGGCCTATGCCTTATGTGAGCATGCTAAACAGTGTGATGGGTCTATCTATACATTCATTGCTAATCAACTTTCTTTTAACTGAATACTGTTATATTTTTTTCACATAATAGCTATTTATATATGAACTTTGAGTTATTGTCTCTTAGGTATGCTGTTTCTGATGGCGGCAGTGATGTTAACAATATACTAGTTTGTGATTATTTCAGTTTATGAGGAACCACTTGTGGTAGGTCAATGATATTTGGTATGCAGTTGTATTAGCATTGCATATCTCATTTCCATGGAGATTACATGTCCGTCAGACAGGTTTCACCTGACCTTGACCTTATTTCATGGATCAGTGATCAAAGTTAAATTTACGTGATAAGGTTTGTTTCTCAGATACTGTAAGCAGTATGTCAAATATATTTGGTGTTTGGAATGATTTTAAGGTGTACATGTCAGTCCTGCAGATTTCATCTGACCTTGACCTCATTTTCACGGTTCATTGGTCAATGTTAAGTTTTTGTGTTTTGGTCTGGTTTTCTAATACTATAAGCAATAGGTCAACTATATTTGGTGTATGGGATGATTGTAAGGTGAACATGTCTGTCTGACAGGTGTCATTTGTCCATGACCTCATTTTCATGGTTCATTGGTCAATGTTATGTTTTTTGTGTTTTGGTCTGTTTTTCTAGTACTATAAGCAATAGGTCAACTAATTTTGGTATATGGAATGATTGTAAGGTGTACATGTCTGTCTGTCTGTCAGGTGTCTTTGTCTTTGACCTCATGTTCATGGTTCATAGGTCAATGTTTTTTGTGTTTTGGTATTTTTTTCTCAGATACTATAAGCAATAGGTCAACTATATTTGGTGTATGGAACAATTGTAAGGTGTACATGTCCGTCTGACTATGATTATCTGACCAGGACCTTATTTTCATGGATCATTGATAATTTTAAGTTTATGTGAGACATTTCAGCGTGTGCACTCTTGTTACATTTATATCTTATTACCATCGCCTGGCATCCAGTTAGGCTACCACCAGGGAATGTTATTTTTACTTAGAACCTTATGGGACACTATACTATAATATCTTCTCCTTGGAAGCTAATTGGTCATACATGTGTAAACAAATAAGACCTGAATTATAAGGGTAAAACATCAACAAGGGTGTGTAGTTTTAAACTTTCATCAGATGATGGTGCTTTCAATATTCTGGTACTCACAGTCAATATTATGTTGCTAAAAAAAATATTCTAGCTTCATCTTCAGCAAGTATGACATGAATATTTGATATGGAGAAAAAAACTTGATGCTTTGGATCGAATGAAAAACATATCTTGCTTTGTTAGCATGGTTAAAAAAAATCTGGCTTGATATAAAACTCCAGGACCCCCCCTAGAAAATCAAATGGTCCGTGCCTAAATATCAAAAGTACCACTTGAACTTGCTGTCATATGCAGTGTGTAGTTTTAAACTTTCATCAGATGATGTTGCTTTCAATATTCTGGTACTCACAGTCAATATTATGCATAGATGAAAGGTGGACATAACAGGCGCTTTGAGGCACTAGTATTAAAGCTTATGATATCTCAACATAAAATGTATTGAAACATACTTTTTTTTTATAATAATCCAGAAACTGAAAAAGAGATTGACATGGATACAAAAGATGAGTCAAGTCAGCATGGAGATGAAGATAAAGTCATGAAAGTCTGCAAAGATGACCTTGAAGATAATTTGTTGTATACGGACATTGATGGTGTTAATTTGACAACTACCAATGATCAGGAAGATAGTCTAAATACTGAAATGGAGGCAGAACCAGAAGATACATCTGTCATGGAAACAGGAAATTATACAAGGGAGATAAATCTAGACATATGTGAAATGATTCAAAGTAAAGGGTGTATAGAAAATATTGAAATGGAGAAAAACAATGAAACAGCTGAAGGAGTGATGGAAAATGAGGAAACAGAAACAAATGTGAAAATGGTTGAAAGTGAAGAGAACAAAAGAGTAGAGGACCAAAACAAAAATAAAAATACCGGTGACATTGGACTCAAAACTACTGAGGTGAAAAGCATCACTGAGGAAAACATAGCTGTTACTGTCACTGATGAGAAAAATGATACAGAAAAAAAGATGAAAGAGAATACAAAAAAAAGAGGTAAGCATATTTTTAAAATAACTGTTTTGTTTCAATAATAATAATTTTCAACAGGCCTTAAGTAAATTTCCTTATATTCCTACTAGGAAATTACAAGCCTCTTGGGAATTATTGTGATATTATTTATTTCTTTTCACAAGAGATTAACATTTCTTACCTTGACACTATCCAAATCTGAGTTCCCATCTATAAGCTGCAATATCAAATGATCTGGTGTTGTTTCCAGGTGCCTTCTACATTTTCTGATGATTGTTTACCCTTTCCAGTCACTACATAGAGAACCAGTGAAAGGAAGGAAACCAAACATGGCATGAAATTTCCTTATGAGGTGCTGACCAAGTATTGTTACTTTGCAGCTGATCCATTATCCAAGATGGCTGCCAGCGGTGGACTTAGTTTAATATAGGACCCTATGGGAAATACATAATCATGTCTTCTTTTAGAGAACCACTGAATGGAATGGAACCAAACATGGCATGAATGTTTCTCTTGAGGTGCTGTCCAAGTGTTGCTACTTTGCAGCCGATCCATCATCCAAGATGGCCGCTAGGGGTGGGGACTTAGTTTAACATACATGACATAGGACCCTATAGGAAATTAATACAAATGTCTTCTTTTAGAGTATCACTGAATGGATGAAACCAAACATGGCATGAATGTTCCTTATGAGGTGCTGACCAAGTGTTGCTACTTTCATGACTTTGTTGCCAATTAACTGCTCAAGATGGCTACCAGGATATTTTAATAAATAACCGGACAAATATTAAACCAAATTTGACCTCAATTATTATTTGGGTATCTGTTATGATTTTTATCTATCTTTACATGATTTCTAAAACCAAAGTAGAGTTAGGTGAGCGACACAAGCTCTTGAGAGCTTCTAGTTACATTAAGCAAGTAACAATCAGTCAATCAATTTAATAGTCTTTACATCTTACTTACAGCTCATTTCCATATGCTTGAGTAAAGCATTGGTTGGATTGCTTGCTTTCTTTGTATAAGCTTTGTAATTACAATTAACATCTCCAAACAATAAATATATAAAAAAGAAGATGTGGTATGATTGCCAATGAGACAACTATCCACAAAAGACCAAAACGACACAAACATCAACAACTATAGGTCACTGTACGGCCTTCAACAATGAGCAAAGCCCACACCACATAGTCAGCTATAAAAGGCTCCGATAAGACAATGTAAAACAATTCAAACAAGAAAACTAACGGCCATATTTATGCAAAAAAAAAAAAAAAATGAACAAAAAACATGTAACACATAAACAAACGACAACCACTGAATTACAATATATATATATGACATAGTTAAACCTGTATAAATGTATAAATCCTATTTAAATTCAATTGGACATTTTCCCAATATAATTGTACAATATATACATGATATACAAACAAAGCAAGCAAAGGAAACAAAGTCTTCATCTGCATGCATTAGGAAATTAGCTGTAATGTGTGATATTTTTTTAACAAATCCATTAATAACAAAGTGATGAAATAAAAATATTTGTTTTAGCTGTTCAAGATTCAGCAAGGGAGTTCAACATCACTCCAGAGGTATGTGACCGAACATGTATGTCAACATACAAAGATGGTGGATCACCAGTTGTTGAATTTGTAATTGAATGTTCTAAAAATGGTGAGGACTGGATCCCAGTTGAAAAAGTTGATAAATATAGCAATGCATTTAAAGTCAAAGAGTTAGAAGATGGGAAACAGTACAGTTTCAGAGTTTCTGCTCTGAACAATGCTGGACAAAATAAAACACTAACATCAGAATTTGTTGAAATAGAGAAAGCACCATCAACTCAAATTTTTAGGGCTGAAGAAAAAGTTATGCAGAACCAAAAAACAGTTGAACCAAACTTGAACATGTGTATAGCTGAACCACAGGCTACTCCGGAGACAGATCTTAAAATGGGTAATATATTAACAGCAAATTATGTATAGTATATGGATGTATTTGAGACACAGTTTTTAGAGAAAATAAGATTGTCAATTAAGTTTATGCCTAATACCATTGGCAGAAGTTTCTAATTTGGAACTTACAAAGGTGTTACTGTAACCTTTTTGTGCTTAATAACTTCTTCTTCAATAAGTAAGTTCCTTGGAGCACCCATGTCACACACTACATTGCAACTCAAGTATGTCTTTCAAACTTTAATAAATTGTTATAAATATGGTCTCAGTGAGTGTTCTCCCCAGGCCCTTAAGGAACCACAGGCCTGCAATGTATAATTTCTGAGCATGATGCTATCGGTCTTACCACGATGTATAATTTTTCTCTTTTTTAAAAATAGATCTAAAGTGTTGTGCTGTATTTATTTGATTTAATGTCTTTTTCCAATGTCTTGATTCTTTATTGAAGAGAAAAAATGAATGGACATGTATAATTTTTTGAACCATAATATTTTTCAGCAAACTTGTGCAAAGTCTTTGTTGACTTGCTGTGGTAATATGCTGTGCTCTCTTACTGGTAGCACTTTATTTATGTGATATATGAAATGCACAGTATAATGCTTATAATGCTATAATTTTTTTTCAGATTCCCAGATACAATTAGTTAATAGTGCCAATGAGCGTAATGGAAAGCATGATTACACTAAAACCCATTCTTGCATATTTTGTGGCAAATTGGACTTAAAGATAAGCAGGCATTTGGAAAAAAAACATAGTGATGAAAAAGTTATAGCTCAGCTGCCCAAAGCTTCAAAAAATAGACAATCGAAGGATCAAAATAAAAGAAAATGCACACTTGATACATTACGTAATGAGGGGGATTTTATATTCAATATTGAAGTTTTACAAAATGTGAGACAACAAAGGCCAGCACAGCAACTAATAGTTGCCAGGAGGCCTAGTGAAGGACAACACCAGATCAATGATTATCTCCCATGTAAATATTGTCTTCGATTTTACATAAAAACAGAATTATGGAGACATGGCAGCTCTTGTACTAGCAGACGTGGAAACGAAAACTTAGAAGATCAGGTCCAAGAAAAGTCATTTATAAAAGCGGGAAAGAGGCTTCTACAAGGTGCAGGAATATCTATTGATCATCACGATCCATTAGAAAAAAGGCAAGATTACTTTACTTACATATTGGAAAGTTTATCAAATGATGTAATAGGACAAAAAGTCAAGAACGATCAGAGTATTTTAGTCTTGGGCAAGAGTTTATTTGACAAACTAGGGAGGGAAAGATCGGCAGGAATACGTTATAGTTTAAGGCTTTTAGCCAGAATTAAAACTGAAGTTTTATTACTAAAACCAGTTGGTGATACAGCTGGAGATGATCTGGTCAACTTCCTCAGGCCAGAAAATTTCAACTTATTTGTAGCTGCAGTAAAAACCATCGTTAAAGTTAGTGAAGAAAAAACACTAAATGGAGTGGACATGTTTATGAAGCCTGAATTGGCCAAAAAGGCTGGACAAATTATCAGAAAACTTAGTGAACACCACTTAGGTGCAATGGTGACTCAAAGAAATAGAGAGGGAAGGGAAGACATTGCAGACTTCTTATTTTTGATTGAAACTCAGTGGACTGACAAAATTGGGAGTCAGGCCCACCAGTCTTCAAAAGAACGAACATTTAACAAGAAAGAAGTACTTCCATTAACTCAAGATATCATGAAGTTGGCAACACATCAAAATGCTAAAATACCTGAAAAAATGAAGGAACTGTCAGAAGAAAAAACAATAGTTAATTGGAAGGAGCTTGCTTATCTAGTTTTGAGTAAAATTCAAGCATTTAATTTCAGAAGAGGAAATGAAACGAGTAAAATGCAGCTGATAAAATACAGCAATAGGGCAGACTGGAGGGGGGGGAATGAAGAACTATATAAAAGCCTGAGTGCGGTTGAAAGGGAGTTGGCCAAAAAGTAAGATTAAATTTAACTATAAAGACTTTTGATTTTTAAAATTCTCTGTTTTCAACACCTATTTCCTGCAGTAAGTGGACAGAAAGTCACAAAATTAATCAGACAAAAAGTCACAAATAATTTATTTATAATTGTTTGAACATATTATAAGAGAAAGTTCTTGAAATGATTTCTTTTTTATTTTACATAAATTCATTTTCCAGTGTAGGAAATTGTTCATAAGCCTTGATAAATGAAGATTTTTCAAACTTTAATCAGAAAAAGGATATATTTCTTGGCACCATGAAGCCAATTAAGTACCAAGCCCTGAGTTTCATGCTATACTATGTGTTGCTTTTTAACATTCATAGCTTGTTAACTTATTGTTTATAAAAAAGAAGATATGGTATGCATGGTATGATTGCCAATGAAACAACTCTTAACAAAAGACAAATTAAAACAAAAATTAACCACTATAGGTCACAGTAAAGTATAAAATAGAAATATTGTATCTTGTATCCACTAAATTATGTAGGAATATCATAATTAGGGCCCCGCCAACCCCATGTCCAATGATGAAGATGCAAATGTTTTACCACACATTATTCACAGCTGGGCCCACAGATATGGCTCCCATTTCAATGATATCTAGTTTACACTACGTTAATGTGTCACATGGTAGACATGACCAATAAAGCAGGAAAACTGCTTAAAGAGGCTTCATGTTAGTTAAATTGAAGTTTGCACTAAAGGAGTAGGTCCGGTAAGGGCCGATTTTGGCCTCAAATTTCAGGTTCATCTAACGAAAGTTTTTGGACACTTTTAAAACACTTAAGTGTCTATTTCAATTGATTGGATTAGTTTATGTGAAAGATTTTAACTGATTGAGTCATTAAAAACGCTCTGATTCAAGCTTAAATGTGAAAAATCGATCAAATATGCCAAAAAACGTCACTTTTCAGATGGTTTTTGTCAAAAATGAAAGTGGCCGCATCCGTGTTCATCCTCAACCTTTATATATGTTTTGTATTATCATCAAATACAACTTACATTTCAGTATTATGAATGAACACGAATGCGGCCACTTTCATTTTAGACGGAAACTGTCTAAAAATTAACCAAAATGCTAAAATTTTGAAGATTTCAGTAATTTAGCATGACTTAATGATGCTAGAACGCGATATTTTTGCATTGTATGTGGCAAAAACAGCTCATATTTATGTAGCAGAAGCATTTTACTTTCCAAAATATAGCTTGAAGATTACATTTTCACAATTTGCTAAAACTGCTATTTTTTGGGGCCAAAAAGGGGTCTTACTGAACCTACTCCTTTTATGGTTGCCATATTGATTCAGCAGATGACCATTTTATTGCAATAATCTCTCTCTATCCTCATTGCTATAATCTCTCTGTGTCCTTATAATTGAAATCCATCTCTTTCCTTATTACCTTAATCTCTCTGTCCTTATTGTGGTAATCTCTCTCTGTCCTTATTACCGTAATCTCTCTCTGTCCTTATTGTCGTAATCTCTCTCTGTCCTTATTACCGTAATCTGTCTCTGTCCTTATCTCTGTCCTTATCACCGTAACCTCTCTCTGTCCTTATTGTCGTAATCTCTCTCTGTCCTTATTACTGTAATCTTTCTTTGTCCTCATTGCCATAATCTCTCTCTGTCCTTATTGTCATAATCTCTCTCTGTCCTTATTGTCTTAATCTCTCTCTGTCCTTATTACAGTAATCTCTCTCTGTCCTTATTGTCGTAATCTCTCTCTGTCCTTATTGTCGTAATCTCTCTCTGTCCTTATTGTCGTAATCTCTCTCTGTCCTTATTAGCCTAATCTCTCTCTGTCCTTATTACTGTAATCTCTCTCTGTCCTTATTAGCTTAATCTCTCTCTGTCCTTATTACGAAATCTCTCTCTGTCCTTATTGTCGTAATCTCTCTCAGTCCTTATTACCGTTATCTCTCTCTGTCCTTATTACCATAATCTTTCTTTGTCCTCATTACCCTAATCTCTCTCTGTCCTTATAACCATAATCTCTGTCTGTCCTTATTACCATAATCTCTCTCTGTCCTCATTGCCATAATTTCTTTCTTCCATTAGTCTACTTACCTAATTTTTGACTTTGCACTGAAATTTATGCACAAGTAATATGGTGCAACTGGTGAAGCAAAAAAACAGCTAACCCTTCTGGAGCAGCTGAGTTCACCTTAATTTTTTTTGGTGAGTGTTCATGTTTACTGTGTTATTTTCGTCTCGTTTGACAGAGACAAAAAGCAAGACATAGGTATGCTGTTTCTGGCGTTGGTGGCGGAGGTATCAACAATGTATTAGTTTGTGATTAGGTCTAGTTTGTGGGAACCACAAGTGGTGGGTAAATCATATTTGGTATGTAGTTGCATAAGAATTGGCACTTCTCATTTCCATGGAGATTATTTGGTCCTGCTTCCATGGTCATGGTCTATTGACACTGAAAATTTTGCTTAGTTAACATGTATTAATTTTTGATTAGGTCAGTTTCAGGGGAACCATTAGTGGTAGGCCAAAGTTAATTGGTATTCAGTTTTATAAGCTTTAACACATCTCACTCAGTCATGGTCTGTTGATTTTGAAACTTTTGCTTAGTTTACATGTATTAGTTTGTGATTATATCAGTTTAAGATGAACTGATAATGTTAGGTCACTGATATTTGGTATGCAAATTTATTGACATTTGCATGTATTGTTTCCATGGAGATTGTACAGCTCCACCTCCTCTTCATGGTTCATTGACTATGAAACTTTTACATATAAAAAAGAAGATGTGGTATGATTGCCAATGACATGAATGAGACAACTATCCACAAAAGACCAAAATGACACAGACATTAACAACTATAGGTCACCGTACGGCCTCCAACAATGAGCAAAGCCCATACCACATAGTCAGCTATAAAAGGCCCCGATAAGACAATGTAAAACAATTCAAACGAGAAAACTAACAGCCTTATTTATGAAAAAAACCAAAACAGTTTAAGTAAATGTTTATGTTTAGGTTTGTTTAAAAAAATAAGACTTAAAATAAGTCAATGATATTAGGTATCTATGTATTAGTATTGACACATCTCATTTTCATGGAGATTGATTAGCCATGTACCTCAGTCATAGTTCATTGACCATGTTGACTTTGAGTACTTGCCTGACTTTTGTAACATGTTTAAGTATTGCTATTTTAATTCCAACATTTTCATAATCAAAATTACAAAAAAACGAGACATAAGTGATTTGTCTGTGATTCTTTTTATACCCCCGCTTTAAAAAAGTGGAGGTATACTGTTTACTTCAGTCCATCGGTCTGTATGCCATCCGTCTAATGAATATTTTTTGTCGCATCTTTCTCAGGAACCACATCATAAGGATTTCTGAAATTTGGTTTCAGGATTTATATGAGTCAGCTATACCATGTGGTGTAAACTTCATGTTTACCATGCTTACCAACACTTACATCATTTTACACATGACATCTCTCTCTGTCCTTATTACCGTAATCTCTCTGTCCTTATTGTCGTAATCTCTCTCTGTCCTTATTAGTGTAATCTCTCTCTGTCCTTATTACCGTAATCTCTCTCTGTCCTTATTGTCGTAATCTCTCTCTGTCCTTATTGTCGTAATCTCTCTCTGTCCTTATTGTCGTAATCTCTCTCTTTCCTTATTTTCGTAATCTCTCTCTGTCCTTATTAGCATAATCACTCTCTGTCCTTATTACCGTAATCTCTCTCTGTCCTTATAAGCTTAATCTCCCTCTGTCCTTATTACGAAATCTCTCTCTGTCCTTATTGTCATAATCTCTCTCAGTCCTTATTACCGTAATCTCTCTCTGTCCTTATTACCGTAATCTCTCTCTGTCCTTATAAGCTTAATCTCCCTCTGTCCTTATTACGAAATCTCTCTCTGTCCTTATTGTCATAATCTCTCTCAGTCCTTATTACCGTAATCTCTCTCTGTCCTTATTACCGTAATCTTTCTTTGTCCTCATTACCCTAATCTCTTTCTGTCCTTATTACCTTAATCTCTCTCTATCCTCATTAGCTTAATCTCTCTCTGTCCTTATTACGAAATCTCTCTCTGTCCTTATTGTCGTAATCTCTCTCAGTCCTTATTACCGTTATCTCTCTCAGTCCTTATTACCGTTATCTCTCTCTGTCCTTATTACCTTAATCTTTCTTTGTCCTCATTACCCTAATCTCTCTCTGTCCTTATAACCATAATCTCTGTCTGTCCTTATTACCATAATCTCTCTCTGTCCTCATTGCCATAATTTCTTTCTTCCATTAGTCTACTTACCTAATTTTTGACTTTGCACTGAAATTTATGCACAAGTAATATGGTGCAACTGGTGAAGCAAAAAAACAGCTAACCCTTCTGGAGCAGCTGAGTTCACCTTAATTATTTTTGGTGAGTGTTCATGTTTACTGTGTTATTTTCGTCTCGTTTGACAGAGACAAAAAGCAAGACATAGGTATGCTGTTTCTGGCGTTGGTGGCGGAGGTATCAACAATGTATTAGTTTGTGATTAGGTCTAGTTTGTGGGAACCACAAGTGGTGGGTAAATCATATTTGGTATGTAGTTGCATAAGAATTGGCACTTCTCATTTCCATGGAGATTATTTGGTCCTGCTTCCATGGTCATGGTCTATTGACACTGAAAATTTTGCTTAGTTAACATGTATTAATTTTTGATTAGGTCAGTTTCAGGGGAACCATTAGTGGTAGGCCAAAGTTAATTGGTATTCAGTTTTATAAGCTTTAACACATCTCACTCAGTCATGGTGTGTTGATTTTGAAACTTTTGCTTAGTTTACATGTATTAGTTTGTGATTAGATCAGTTTAAGATGAACTGATAATGTTAGGTCACTGATATTTGGTATGCAAATTTATTGACATTTGCATGTATTGTTTCCATGGAGATTGTACAGCTCCACCTCCTCTTCATGGTTCATTGACTTTGAAACTTTTACATATAAAAAAGAAGATTGTCGTATTCTCTCTCTGTCCTTATTATCGTAATCACTCTCTGTCCTTATTACTGTAATCTCTCTCTGTCCTTATTACGTAATCTCTCTCTGTCCTTATTAGCGTTATCTCTCTCTGTCCTTATAAGCTTAATCTCCCTCTGTCCTTATTACGAAATCTCTCTCTGTCCTTATTACGTAATCTCTCTCTGTCCTTATAAGCTTAATCTCCCTCTGTCCTTATTACGAAATCTCTCTCTGTCCTTATTGTCATAATCTCTCTCAGTCCTTATTACGTAATCTCTCTCTGTCCTTATTACCGTAATCTCTCTCTGTCCTTATAAGCTTAATCTCCCTCTGTCCTTATTACGAAATCTCTCTCTGTCCTTATTGTCATAATCTCTCTCAGTCCTTATTACCGTAATCTCTCTCTGTCCTTATTACCTTAATCTTTCTTTGTCCTCATTACCCTAATCTCTTTCTGTCCTTATTACCTTAATCTCTCTCTATCCTCATTAGCTTAATCTCTCTCTGTCCTTATTACGAAATCTCTCTCTGTCCTTATTGTCGTAATCTCTCTCAGTCCTTATTACCGTTATCTCTCTCAGTCCTTATAACCATAATCTCTGTCTGTCCTTATTACCATAATCTCTCTCTGTCCTCATTGCCATAATTTCTTTCTTCCATTAGTCTACTTACCTAATTTTTGACTTTGCACTGAAATTTATGCACAAGTAATATGGTGCAACTGGTGAAGCCAAAAAACAGCTAACCCTTCTGGAGCAGCTGAGTTCACCTTAATTTTTTTTGGTGAGTGTTCATGTTTACTGTGTTATTTTCGTCTCGTTTGACAGAGACAAAAAGCAAGACATAGGTATGCTGTTTCTGGCGTTGGTGGCGGAGGTATCAACAATGTATTAGTTTGTGATTAGGTCTAGTTTGTGGGAACCACAAGTGGTGGGTAAATCATATTTGGTATGTAGTTGCATAAGAATTGGCACTTCTCATTTCCATAGAGATTATTTGGTCCTGCTTCCATGGTCATGGTCTATTGACACTGAAAATTTTGCTTAGTTAACATGTATTAATTTTTGATTAGGTCAGTTTCAGGGGAACCATTAGTGGTAGGCCAAAGTTAATTGGTATTCAGTTTTATAAGCTTTAACACATCTCACTCAGTCATGGTGTGTTGATTTTGAAACTTTTGCTTAGTTTACATGTATTAGTTTGTGATTAGATCAGTTTAAGATGAACTGATAATGTTAGGTCACTGATATTTGGTATGCAAATTTATTGACATTTGCATGTATTGTTTCCATGGAGATTGTACAGCTCCACCTCCTCTTCATGGTTCATTGACTTTGAAACTTTTACATATAAAAAAGAAGATTGTCGTATTCTCTCTCTGTCCTTATTATCGTAATCACTCTCTGTCCTTATTACTGTAATCTCTCTCTGTCCTTATTACGTAATCTCTCTCTGTCCTTATTAGCGTAATCTCTCTCTGTCCTTATTACCATAATCTCTCTCTGTCCTTATTACGTAATCTCTCTCTGTCCTTATTACCGTAATCTCTCTCTGTCCTTATTACCATAATCTCTCTCTTTCCTTATTGTCGTAATCTCTCTCTGTCCTTATCACCGTACTCTCTATCTATCTGTCCTTATTGTCGTAATCTCTCTCTTTCCTTATTGTCGTAATCTCTCTCTGTCCTTATTACCGTACTCTCTATCTATCTGTCCTTATTGTCGTAATCTCTCTCTTTCCTTATTGTAGTAATCTCTATATGTCCTTATTACCGTAATATCGCTCTGTCCTTATTGTTGTAATCTCCCTTTGTCCTTATTACTGTACTCTCTATCTGTCCTAATTACCGTAATCTCTCTCTGTCCTTATTGTCGTAATCTCTCTCTGTCCTTATTGTCATAATCTCTCTCTGTCCTTATTACTGTAATCCCTCTCTGTCTTTATTGTCGTAATCTTTCTCTTGTCCTTATCACCGTAATCTCTCTCTGTTCTTATTGCCATAATCTCTCTCTGTCCTTATAACCTTATGTGCATGACATACGACCCTTTGGTCCCCGATTTGGATTCCAAAACTCCAAATTAAAAATTCCAAGATGTATCTGTACATGTAATGCTTCAGTACAAATTTCTCCTTTCTTCTTGTATCATTGGAGAAATCTTGTTGAATATGTCTTATAATTTATGAAGTTATTGATTGCAGCAGGGTACATGTCTCAGCATAATTGAAGTAAAGAAGATTACAAATCAAAATATAAAGTCTATTAATGAAATATGCACTTGTTTTGATGTAATGAAATACTTACAAATTGTACAAATTATGTTATACGATCAGTATACGAACAGATATAAGTGATTGAGCATCTCCAAAAAGGCAAACACCGATTCGTCTATTTCTCATTTCGTTTTTCATTACATGTCATTTGTTATAATTTGGTGTTACAGACTGCTGCTAGTGGTTTTTTTTAAGCAATCAGTCCTTCAAATATTAGAATGTTGAAAAAATTTAATAGTACTTTTCATAATTTATATCTTCAATCATCTGTATGATTTGGAGTTTTCTTTAGCATGTTTAGGATATGAACAATGAACTTTATTATATCTGCACACTATAATACACATTTGTATCTGCTCCTCCTAAAACCCTTATCTTAATTTAATGAAACTTTATCAAGAAACTTTACCATATAATGCCAGTGTGCACCTATTTTGTTATTTGGTCTGAATTCTTTTTTTGGGTTTCCCTTAGGAAATCATTGACTCTGCAAGGGGTGGTTGTATCAATTTGAGTGCTTTGCTTGCAGTACCTTTAGTTACATAATGCCATTGGTTCCCTTCTAATTTACTTTTAGGTTCAATACTAACACATCTATAGACTAAGTGCAGTAAGTATGGGACTGTGTGTTCAATTTGTGAACTCTGCTGACAGTACTTCTAGAACTCATAGTTATTATTGTTTCTTTTTCAGAATGGACTTGGTTGAAGTAATTGGGAAAAAAAACAGGAAAGTGCCAGTACTTTTAACACCATTAATGAAAAGAGGCATTGATCTTCTTATATCAACTAGAGATTCTTCAGGAGTAGAGAAGAGCAATATCTTTGTTTTTGCAAAAGTAAGATTTTTTTTTAACTAGCAGTTTGAAGTACTTTGCTGTAGGCCAAAAATAGGTGTTATAAATATTACTTTAAAGTGTAAGTGATAAATTGTTCTTGGTAAAATGTGTCTGGGCAAACATAAATTGTTAGTATAAAAAGTCCATGGTTACATGATAAGTCCCCTACCGACAAAGTGGAAGGGGACTTTAGGTTTGCACTCCGTCTGTCTGTCCATTGGTCAGTCCAGCAAATCAGTTTTCCACACTTTTTTCTTCGTGCTTGAAGGTATTGATTTGAATTTGGTATATGGTTTTATCATGACAAGTTATAGATCAAGTTTAAATTATGTTCCGGTCTGATGATTTTGTGCAGAGTTATGGTCCTTGAAATTCACTAAAATAATCAGTTTTCCACACTTTTTCTGTCATGCTTGAAGATATTGACTTGATATTTGTTATATAGTTTAAACCTTGACAAGTTATAGATCAAGTTAGCATTTTGTTCAAGTACAAGGAATTTTTAGCCGGTAGGTAACTATAAGAATGCTTGTCTACTAGCATTTCTTAGTCTGATGTCAGTTATAAAAGTCCACAGATTTATTTTCCCAAGTAAAAATGTCCATGTTCTCAATTTTACTAGGAAAATTTTCCAATAGTGTGAGATTTTCACATGGTTGTTAACACCAAATTTTCATCACAAATTTCTCTACAACTGCATAGTAGAACAATGTAGAATGATTTGATATAAATTTGGTATTGAACTTCCTTATGGTGAGTTGTACTGGGTAAGAGAATTTCAGATCTGTCGTACATCTCATCCCTGTTTTCCTATAGTTAAAGATTTTCACATATGGTTCTATAAACATGTCCTGTTTTCCAATAGTGTGAGATTTTCACATATATATGGTTATTAACACCAAATTTTTGGTCGCATACTTCTTTACAATTGCTTTGTAGGATGATTTAGCTTCTATAAAGTGAGTTAGAGATTTTTTTATCTGTTTGTTTACTGTTAGTTTGAGATTTGCACATATATGGTTCTACTGACCACTTCATCATTTCAAAAATTCTTGAAAACCGCTATAGATAGAGAAAATCTTTAATTATTGAGATCTACCTACGTTCTATTTAGACCATAACTATCAGATGACTTCTTATATGAGTAGTTGCCCTCAAATAATGAATTTTACCATTTTTCGGTTTACGCCAATTATCTTAAAACTATAATAAAACATGGAGAGAACTTTAAAAAGCAAAAATGATCAGCTAGCCAAGATGTACAAATAAGTCAATATGGCCATGATCATCAGTCCACTCCACATAGGAGTTATTGCCATTTGAAGATGATTTTATGAATCTTGTGTGTATTTGCCCATTATCTTGAAAACTATAATAGATAGGTAGAAACTATAAACAGCAATATTTTGAAAGGTGAGTGAATAAGGCTATTAGAGATTTCTTGGTGGTTTTTTGTTACAGGCTTCTTTGTCTTGAAGCGTTTTATTTGATGTAAAATAATTATATTTTGCAGGGAGAGAGAAGCTACATTGAAGGGGCAGAAGCTCTAAACCATGTCCTGAAAGAAGTTGAAGGGTTAAAACATCCTGAAAATATAAGATTTCCTAAGATGCGGAAATATTTTGCAACCACTGTTCAGGTATGCAAAGCTTTATGATAAGGGCCCAGGCGATTGATCGGCAGGTCTATAGTAATCAAATTATTTGTATGTGCATCTGTCCATCATATATCGTTGCTGCTCTCTTCCTTACAAATCCCTTGAAGTTTGATAATGAAACTTTGAATGTTTATTCACCACTACTAGACATTCTGGAGTGTTGTGTTCAAGGGAAACAAAACATACTATGAAAGTAGTGGTCAACTTAGCCATCCCTGTGCATATGCACAAGAATCGTTTCAGCTCTTTAACTTGAACTCCCTTGTCGTTTTGGCCTGAATTAGTAGTGCTTCAGAAAAAGAAAATGTCTGCCTTCCATGGTTATAAGCTATGTTTGATTAGAATAACCAATCACAATTCACTTTTTACTAGAGTAGAGGCCTCTTTGATGGCTGCCATCATAATCCTCGAGTTAAGGGCATATGATACAGTTTCGATCCCATAATAATTTATTGCTTACAAAAATTTGCATAGAAGCTATTTTTCACCCAAGCTATTCAAATATGTAATAAAAAATATACCTTCATGTGCTACTTCAAGAGATTAAAGGGATCACATTTTAGACATTTACTCAAAATTTCATTTTTGCACACATTTCTTTCCTTTGGATAAACACACATTACTTTTTTGTTTCAACAGAGAAACACAAGCTGATTTTTGTAGAAACATTATGAAAATCTTCTTTACATAAATATGCTCCTGAGGTGGTACCAAACACCTTGACTAAAATTAATTTGGCTCGTTTAATTTTCATCATGTTCATAAAATTTTGACACAATATTTACTTTGACCCTTTGACAAAAATATGAAATTTAAAAAAAAACTTGAACCAGACACATTATCAGAAAAAAATGGTTGGATATTTAGCAGTTTGGCAAACACTAATTTTGCCATTTTAAAAAGGAGGGGTCCATGTACTTAATTTAAGTTAAATCAGTTTAAATCATAAAAAAACAGGTGAAAAATGCAGCTTTTCCCGACATGTCACAGTTTTAACGTTGCGAAAATAGCATTTTACATTAGTAACGTCATTACCTCCCCTGTAAATGTATCGTATGCCCTTAAATATACATGTATATTGTTTTAAATTTCTTTCATTAGGAAATCAGATATTTATGTAATATTATGGTATTGAGAGGTGTTTGTGTTGGTTGTTTCTCAAGAGAAAATGCTAAATCTAATGAAATACTTGTGAAAAATCATGTGACCATTCTTAATTTTATTTTCATGATTTTCAATATATATATATATGTAGGACTCTAAAGTGCAATGGTACTCTAAAGTGCGATGGTCACGCTAAAGTGTGATGGTCTACGCTAGAGTACAATGGTGTATCACGCTAAAGTGCGATGGCTGTTTGTTAGCTAATGTACTGTGGTTTTTCACGCTAAAGTGCAATGGACTAAAAGGGTAATGTTTAAGGGCTTAAAGTATTAAAGAACATGGATTTAAAAAAATTGTCTTCTTGTGAAAGCTTGTACAAGGTTTTATGACATATTTGATAGGCTTTAAAATTACCGGTAGTCTTTGATCATTGTTTAAAATTAAGAAGAACGACCACGTAATAATTGATAAAATGGTGTAAAAATCTATATATCCTGTATTTTTTTTTTTTTAATTCAGGCCAGTATCACACATTTGGATAATTGGTGTAGCTTGCCGTTTACACTGTCTATCACTAATGTGAACATCTCCTCTCAAAGTTGTCATTGTTAATTACAAATACAAAATTCGATCTAATTTTTAGCAGACAATTTATGATTTACGCAAGGAAACATGATGTACCTTTATTTTACCGACTTTACTTTTCATTAAAATCGACAATATTTGAACGGGGACGGCAACATAAACAATGATGTCAATGTATCAATTAGCTTCAAATAGAAACAGGATAAAGGATTCTTATGTGTATACTTTTGTATCTATATAGTAAGATGGTCGACTGCAGAACAAAAGTCCTTCTCCTAGCACCGAAAAAACCCACATTTGCTGCAGCCCACAAAACACGGTTATCATGTTTAAATTGAGTAAGTCATGGACATTTGCTTTAAAGTTGTTAATCAAATATTCTACATTTATCTTCCGGCATGTTAATTTTTTGTTTGTATAAAAGACTGTTCACGTCATAATCCATAGTATGTTTATTACGTCTATACTTTCGTGGACCATCGCACTTTAGCGTGTGTAGGCATCCCACTTTAGCGTAGACCATCGCACTTTAGCGTGACTATCATACTTTAGCGTCATAGGTTATATTTTTTATATCAGCCAAAAAATACATTTTTTTCCCCTTTTTTTCCAGCTGTTTGGAATTAAGGAACATGAATTAGCCGAAGTAGCTAGACATATGGGACATGAATTGGCTGTTCATAGACAGTACTATCGGCTACAAGATGATGTAATTGAATTAGCGAAGGTCTCAAAGCTTCTTTTAGCAGTAGAAAGCGGGAAAGCCAACGCATTTAGAGGAATGTCTATAGATGACATAGATATTGATGGTATATGATTTAACATAATGTTTTTGTAATGCCTTCACAACTAATATTAGTTGTTTTCAGGTAGAAATAAAGTAGTTCATTTTAAAAGAAATATTAATAATTCAAAAGTTCACTGATTTTCAGTACTAGTATAAAAGGCTCATCCTTAAGTAGGATTTCCCATTGGACATAATGACTAGTTTGAACTTTGAATTGCTGGTCCTTCATGAAACCAGCTGGTCGGTTTAAATAGATTTAACAGCTTGAATTAAAAAAAAATTTAGGCACAAAGAGCATGCTATTTCTGAATTTTACTGACCATTTTGTAGATTTTCCTGCTTTGGTCTGACAGATAGATGGGGGCCTCATTATGGCCAAGTGGTCTAAGTTGTTCATCAGCAGTTATCACTAGCCTGCCAACACTGAGGTTATGAGTTAAAACCCTGCTTGTGGCAGGTACTTTTGACTCATATCTTAATCAACCAGGATTGCTAGTTTTCCTGCTGAAATGTGGCTTTAAACACCAACTATATATCAATCAATCTGACAGGCACGTGATTCTTTCACACTCTGCAAGTCAACATTTGATACAGTATTCTGATAACTAGTCGACAACATAACAAAAGGTGTACCAAACATTTAAAATAAAATTGATAATGGAAATGGGGAATATGTCAAAGAGACAACAACCTGACCAAAGAGCAGACAACAGCCAAAGGCCACCAATGGGTTTTCAACGCAGCGAGAGAATCTCGTACCCGTAGGTGGTCCTCAGCTGGCCCCTAAATAAAATTGTGTACTAAGTCAGTGAAAATGGATGTCACACTAAACTCCAAAACATATAAATGAACTGAAATTAAAAACCATACAAGACTAACAAAGGCCAGAGGCTCCTGACTTGGGACAGGCACACAAATGCGGTTAGGTTAAAGTTTGTTTATTTCACTAGTGCCAAAAGGCTGGACATACAAATTGATTTTCCAGTGGCAGCAATGTCAGTATTAACTTTTATTTAAACACAAATATTTCAGCTACCATTTCACCAAGGACTACCTTATTTGGTACCAAAATAACTTGTGATCTGACAATTACAAATTTTTTTTATAACAGATTGCGAGCTCTTATTATTGTGATACTCACACAGTCACATTATTCGCAATAATAAAAACCTCAAAATAATTTCTAAATTTACAGTATGCATATATGACTTCAGTATTGAAACACTTTTAACTATATTTGTAATTACAATAAAGCGGTTCATTTGAGTAAGAAAAAATGTAAAATATCATTAAATCTTGTATCACTTGTAGGAGGAAAATATGGGATGGGAGGCATATTATCTTTGTTTACCTTATATGTTTTTGTTTCAGGTCTGCCCAATGTTGGTGATGACGAAGAATTAGAGAGGACATTTGGTATGATAAATTTTATAGGGTATTCACATTTTAAGTTCCAATATTTTATTGAGGGAAAATTGCCATTCAGGTTTAGTTGAAAAAAGTAATATAAACACTGTTCCTTTGATGTAATGGTTATTTCCAAATATTTCAAGGGATTGTATACTCTGCATTTTTCCTTTTCCAAATAAAAAAAAATGAATATTTAATTTGATAGTTACAAAGTTACATGCACTAGTCTGTACTGGGAGACAAGTTTAAAAATTATAATTTTAGTCCAAAATATCAAATTCTTAGCTTATGCTTCAAATATGTCAAGCATCTAAAAAAATATTTTGATTTCCATTGTTTGAGATATCACATTTGAAAATATTTGATTATTGTCCTCCATGACAATCTGTTGAAAATAAAGAATCCCCTTTCATTTTCATTTGACTGTGTGGTTATCTTCAAGTGGCAGTACAGAATGCCGCTATTCATGTGAATAATTAATAGATCAGTACACTGTAGTTCATATAATTAATACAATCTTGTTCTTCAGCTCAAAATGATGATGCTGATTTAACCCATACAAAGAGTACCGATATTATTCTGCCGTCAAAAGCTGCATCTGGTAAATATTTGATGTACATTTTTATATTGGCACAGCTTATTCATAAATATTTCATGCATTTAGGTCACTATAATTCTTTTTAATAACTTATACAATGACAAACAGTAAAGAAGAACATATTTGCTAGATAGTCTGACTTGGTAAAGGAATAAAATTTACTTGATAGGTTTAAATTACTTTTTTGGTTACCAAAACTTTCTGTTACCTATGTGGACCAAATGTCATAAAAACTTAAGTAATTTTCATGTATTGCACTTAATCTAATGACTAGTAATCTTCATTCATGACTCCTGGTCAGCCTTTAACAAAAGTACTGTAAATGCAGAAATTATTGCAATTTTTGAAGAATGGAAAAAAATACAAGATTAATTATAACGATTTTCAGAAAATCTGCATTTAGATATCTGTATTAGATATCTGATATCAGAATGCGAGCTCTTATTATTGTGATACTCACACAGTCACATTATTCGCAATAATAAAAACCTCAAAATAATTTCTAAATTTACAGTATGCATATATGACTTCAGTATTGAAACACTTTTAACTATATTTGTAATTACAATAAAGTGGTTCATTTTCAGTAAGAAAAAAAGTAAAATATCATTAAATCTTGTATCACTTGTAGGAGGAAAATATGGGATGGGAGGCATATTATCTTTGTTTACCTTATATGTTTTTGTTTCAGGTCTGCCCAATGTTGGTGATGACGAAGAATTAGAGAGGACATTTGGTATGATAAATTTTATAGGGTATTCACATTTTAAGTTCCAATATTTTATTGAGGGAAAATTGCCATTCAGGTTAAGATGAAAAAAGTAATATAAACACTGTTCCTTTGATTTAATGGTTATTTCCAAATATTTCAAGGGATTGTTTTCTCTGCATTTTTCCTTTTCCAAATAAAAAAAAATGAATATTTAATTTGATAGTTACAAAGTTACATGCACTAGTCTGTACCGGGAGACAAGTTTAAACATTATCATTTTAGTCCAAAACATCAAATTCTTAGATTATGCTTCAAATATGTCAAGCATCTAAAAAAATATTTTGATTTTCATGGTTTAAGATATCACATTTGAAAATATTTGATTATCCTCCTCCATGACAATCTGTTGAAAAGACAGAATCCCCTATGCACCATCTTGGGAAATTATGTGGGTTGATCTCATCTGAAGTTACAAGACTAATCTTAATGAAACATTTTAATTGGTATGACGTTGGAGTTGTTGTCGTCTGGGGTCGTCGTCCGAAGACACATTAGTTTTCGCACTCTAACTTTAGTTTAGGTGAATGGATCTCTAGGAAATTTTACCACAAAGTGCAATACCACAAAAGGAAGGTTGGATTGATTTTGGAGGTTATGGTACCAACAGTTAAGGAAAAAATGGCCAATATTAGCTTTTTTATATAACCACAAACAAATTTTGCAATTGTATATTGGTATGACGTTGGCTTCGTTGTTGTCGTTGTCCTTTTAAGACACATGATTTTCACACTCTAACTTTAGTTAAAGTGAATTGATCTCCTTTGAAATTTTAGGAATTAGGAGCCAAAAAGGGGTAAAAAAATAATCATTCTTGTAAATTCCAGACAAAACTTGTGTATTAGTGAATGGATCTCTTTGACATTGTACCACAAAGTTCAATATCGCAAAGGGAATGCTGGGATTGATTTTGGGGGTTATTGCCTCAAAATTTTAGGAATAAGGGGCCAAAAGAAGGGCCAAAAAATAAGCATTTTTCTAGTTTCAGGACAATAACTTGTGTGTAAGTCTATTGATCTTTCTGAAATTGTACTACAAAGTTCTATATCACAAAGGGAAAGCTGCTATTGAGTTTGGGGGTTATTGCCTGAAACGTTAAGGAAAAAGGGGCCAAAAATAAGCATTTTTCTAGTTTCCTGACAATAACTTGTGGTCAAGTGTATGGATCTCTCTGAAATTGTACTGCAAGGTACCATACCACAAAGGGAAGGCTGGGATATATTTTGGGGGTAATAGCCTCAAAATTTTAGGAATTAGGGACAAAAAAAAAGGAACAAAAAACAAGCATTTTTTTAGTTTCATGACAATAACTTGTGTGTAAGTCTATGGATCTTTCAGAAATTGTACTACAAGGTTCCATATCCCAAAGAGAAAGCTGGAATTTAGTTTGGGGGTAATTGCCCAAAAAGTTTAGGAATAAGGGGGCCAAAAATAGGCATTTTTCTCATTTCCAGACAATTTGTGTTTAAGTGTATGGATCTCTGAAGTTTTACTGCAAGGTACCATACCACAAATGGAAAGCTGGGATTGATTTTTGGGTATTTGCCTCAAATTTTAGGAATTAGGGACCAAAAAGGGGCAAAAAAACAAGCATTGTTCTAGTTTCATGACATTTACTTGTGTGTAAGTGTATAGATCTTTCTGAAATTGTACTACAAGGTTCCATATCACAAAGAGAAAGCTGGGTTTGAATTTGGGGGTAATTGCCTTAAACGTTTAGGAATTTGGGGGCAAAAAAACAATCATTTTTTCTAGTTTCCAGTCAATAACTTGTGTTCAAGTGTACAGATCTCTCTGAAATTGTACTGCAAGGCACCATACATTGTAACTTAAAGGGAAGGGTGGGATTGAATTTGTGGGTGGTGATGAATCATGAAGGGATTCAAAAAATTTGAATGGGGATTTTTTTCCTTGTTTTTTCTTCAAAATTTTCAATTTTAAATTGGTTATTTCTGATTTATATATAAAAGCAAATAATAATGATATGATTTGAAAAGGTAAATTAAAAAAAAATTGAGTTCATAGACCACATTCATTCTATGTCAGAAACCTATGCTGTGTCAAATATTTAATCACAATTTGAATTCAGTGCTGTACCAACTGTTCAGTGTTTGACCTCTGTGGTCGTATCAAATTGCACCCAGCAGAGCACTTTATTTTTATATGTTATTTACAGGGAAGGTCATGAAGGTGCACATGGTCGTCTTGATATATGTCATCAGACCTTGACCTCATTTGCACCCCAAAGTCTTATAACTTGATGATTTTTACCATTGCCTGTTTTTAGTAAGGTAATTGGGAAAGTGTCACGATTTGTCCATGAATACATAAAATGTCATTGTATATCTACATCACAGTTTCATTTTCATTTGACTGTGTAGTTATCGTCAAGTGGCAGTACAGAATGCCGCTATTCATGTGAATAATTAATAGATCAGTACACTGTAGTTCATATCATTAATACAATCTTTTTCTTCAGCTCAAAATGATGATGCTGATTTAACCCATACAAAGAGTACCGATATTATTCTGCCGTCAAAAGCTGCATCTGGTAAATATTTGATGTACATTTTTATATTGGCACAGCTTATTCATAAATATTTCATGCATTTAGGTCACTATAATTCTTTTTCAAGGGGCACTAGCTGTCAAATTCATGGTCACCGATTTGACTCAAATTCTCATATTTGATTTATAACAATGTCAAACATTTATCCAAACTATCAAAAGTCTAAAATAAACAATTTACAGAGCATGGGGTAGATAATATATCGGTTCGGTTCGTGTGTATTTTAGTCTAGACGCCATCAAATTAACTATCGATTTGACCTCAGATGACCATATAAGCGATGTAAACATAAATATAGATATAAATAGATTAAACCAACACATGCAATTGGATTTTTATAGGTCTGTTTGATTATATTTTATAGATTAAAAATAGATGTTTCTCATTGTTTTTAACCGTATAAGAATGATTTTATGTGCATCGAATTAGTAATCAAATGATTTACTGTAGTTTCACTTTCATTGTTGACATTCTTTTTCTTTAAATAACCAGTACACGTTCAATGCATGCGTTGTCAATCTTTAGCTATGGGTTAAATTGAAGTTCACATGAATATTGATTTAAAGAGGTGGACTCATTCACTTGCAAGTGAATAACTAATTATCAATGTTTCTTAGCGTAATTTGACAAAATTGTACCTTTTTGGCTGCAAATAGCGAATTGTTATTTCACTATTTCACTTTCATTATTGATTGAACAGAAAAAAATCAAACTTAAGATTTTTTTCATATCTTACGCTTGTGTCCCTTTAACAAACAGTCACAAAAAAATTATTATTTTTCACGAAACTTTCATCAGAGTATATCAATTTTGTGTAATCATATATCTTTTTCAATCATGATCTTTCATCCTTGAATTAATATTTGCACACATATAGCTGTTATACAGCTCACATTATTGAAATGTTGTGGAAATATTTCTGCTTTAATTCCTGACTAGGGAACTTAATCATTTTAAGAAAAAAATGTATGCAGGTGATACTTATTTAATGTTATAAACTGACCTGTTAAGTTTTCAACCCAGACATTTGAACTTTAAAAAAATGTTTACTTTGGAAAATTTATCAAGTTTTTACCTATTCCTTCCTACTCTGGAAATTAGTTTGTTAGTGATATTTTCAAGAGGTATTTATTTGAAACAAATATATTGCAAAAGTAACTTTTTAAAATTTTTGTATTTGTATATATTCAAATCTTAATAATATTCCATCCTCCATTGTTTGAGAAACATTTTGTGCAACCCATTGATTTGAGGTTTGACCAATTTTCATACCCCACATGTAGAGTGGAGGCTTTATACAATGTTATATACTGCATTTTTTTCAGTTACAGTGAAACCTATTGTTACAGTAAGACCTAAAAGAAGGCTTGATTCTAAAAATTACAAGGAGGCCTTTAATTTTGCTGACTCTGATGAGGATCCAGATTTTGATATAGGTATGTTCATTTTTAGCTCACCAGGCCAAGTGAGCTATTGTCATCACTTTGCATCTATCAACATCATTGACATCACATGTAAACAACTTCTTCTAAAAACCGTTGGGTCGAATGAAACCAAAACTGGCAGGACCTCATCTGAACAAATGTCCCCATTGTGAGACAGAGGTTTTTGTCTCGACTGCGAGGATGAGACATAGATATTACTACCTAGCGGTGGCAGGGTAAACTATTTGTATAAAGGTTTATATTTCAGACGGTAAGAGACCTGAATGCTTCATATCTTGTATGCAGATACCTTATTTTTCAAAGTTTCTGTTTGTCATAAGTCCATTGTCCTTGACCTCATTCTCATGGTTCAGTGACTGCTTGAAAAAAAGTTTAGATTTTTGTTAAGTAAATTTCTCACTTATAGTGAGATGGTGATTAATAAGATAACTTTATTTGGTAAATAATTCCTTGCAAGGTCTACATGACCGTCAGATATGATTCGTCTGACCTCGACCTCAACTCATGGGTCAGTGATCAAGGTTGAAGTTATGTAATTAGGTTGGTTTCTCAAATACTGTAAGCAGTTTGTCACATTTTTGTTGTAAGGAATGATTGTAAGGTGTACATGTCAGTCTGGCAGGTTTCATCTGACCTTGACCTCATTTTCACTGTTCCTTGGTTAATGTTAAGTTTTTGTGTTTTGGTCTATTTTTCAGAAATTCTATTAGCAATCGGTCAACCATATTTGGTGCAAGGAACGATTGTAAGGTGTACATGTTTGTCTGGCAGGTGTCACCTGTCCTTGACCTCATTTTCATAGTTCAGTGGTGAATGTTAAGTTTTTGTGTTTTTGTTGTCTATTTTTCTAATACTATAAGCAATTGGTCAACTATATTTGGTTGTGGAATGATTGTAAGGTGTACATGTCTGTCTGGCAGGTGTCATTTGTTCTTTACCTCATTTTCCTTGTTCATCTGTCACTGTCAAATTTCTGTGTTTTGGTCTGTTTATAAGAAACTATAAGCAATAGGTCAACTATATTTCGTGTATGGAACAATTGTAAGGTGTACATGTCTGTCTGGCTTAATTTATCTGACCAGGACCTCATTTTCATGGATCTTTATAATTTTTAGTTTTAAAATGTGAAACTTGTAGTAAAACTTTATTTTTAGGACTATAAACATAGAATCAATCCTGGTTAATAAAAGCCGGTTACATTTCAGCGTGTGCACTCTTGTTTTTTTCAAAACCGTCTTGGAAATCTTTAAGGGAATGTATTGAACTCATAAAAAATCAAAGGTTAATTTCAGTTTTCAATGATTTCACATTTACCATTTCCAAGTCATATATTCATTAAATTTTTTGGATAAAAAGAGGGTGGGGATTATCTGCTATCCCAATAACTGAATTCTAGTTTATTTTCAAAAAATTTCAAAGTAAATATGTGGGAAATTAAAATTGTCCATCTGTACGTATGTCCCAAGTTGGTTTCCGTTCTCTAACTTTGGTTTGCCTCAACCAAATGTTATGAAATTTATTCACATTGCTTATTACCACAAAACACAGATCGAGCTTGAAAAAAAAATGAACAAATTGCTGATCTTTTCATTTCTGTTCTCTTACTTAAGTTTGCCTCAACCAAATGTAATGAAACTTATTCATAATGCTTATTACTACAAAACACAGATTTAATTTGAATTTTGTGGCATCACATATACTGTTCTTAAGTTATGCCCCTTTACAAATGGAAAAAATTGCTGAATTTATCCTTTCCATTCTCTAAAGTTTGCCTCAACAAAATATTATGAAACTTATAAACAATGCTTATTACTCGAAAACTCATATCAAGTACAAATATAGGTAGCGTTGCTTTTACCGTTCTTGTGTTGTGTCCCATTATAACATTGTTTGCTAGCGGGGGCATCATCTGTGTCCACACGGGGATACATTCCCCATGTATTTGTCTCATTAAACCTTGTTTCTTATATGTAATATATTTCTGGTAAATCAGACTAATTTTGATTAAAAAAGTAACAAAATGATGACTCAGTTTTTGACCTGGCATGTAATTTAAATATTAGTGTAGCAAGTGAACAGTTATAAATAATGTGTTATCTGGTAAAAGCTGGTGACTTATACAAAGCATTTCCATCTTTCAGTTCAGCAATGTTACATTACAAGTTATATTTTTTTGTCATTTAGGTAGGACAATGAAGAAAAACAAACTTTCACTAGAGAGTGACAGTGATTCAGACAGTGAGCCTAATGTAGCTAGGAAAAAATCTGAAAGTAAGTGAATAGATTCATTAGATATTTAGTTAACTTCAACAAGTTAGGAGTTCTTTTGAGATCCACTTGCATATCCACAGGCAGTTCTCTGAAAACTAATTGACCTACAACCCTCTTAGTCTGAAGATGCATCTGCCTGAAAATTGATGTCACATGAACCATATTTCATAGAACATTAAAGGAGTAAGTTTGGTATGATAACAATGGTTTAAAGTGGATGAAAACACATGTAAGAAAGTGAAATAGAACTTTTTTTGTGTAGCTTCTCTTTTTTAAAAAACCTTAATCTTTACAACTGAACCCAAATAGACAAAAAAATAGAGATTTTGTTGAAAAATAACAAAATTGTCTGAATTCCAACCAAATTTAGGCCTAGGAAACATGGAGCTCAGGATTTGACAAACTAAATATTCAAATCAGATATTTAAAATGTAACAATAAACAATTTGTCAATAAAGGAGGTGCTTGTATTGGATGTAACCTCTATGTTATATGCTCATACATGTATTTACGGGTTTAGTCCTACATATGGGATATTCCATGTCTTGATTTCCACACTACTTTTATATTTCGCTGGATACTTAAGTTCATGGATAAACCACCTACGAAAACCGCAAAAATTGGTATCCAAGGAATAAAAGTATTTTAACAGTAGTAATTATCAAATTTGGGCTTCATAAAGGATATATTCTGGATAAAAAAAATTAATGCACAGTTTTTACAGTAACAAGATACCTAAATATATGATTTTGATTTATTACAGAACAAACATCTAAGAGGAAATGGACAAACGAGGAAAAGGAGGCTTTGGTGATTTTAGTTAATAAAGCCATATGTGAAAAAAAACCTCCAAAAAAAAGTGAAGTTCAAAAGCTGCAAAAAAGATATAAATGCATTGCCTGTTTAAAATGGTTGAATGTAAAGCACCAAATCTGGGCAGTAGCTCAACAGAAGATGAGGAGTGCTAAACGACTACTGGGGGGGGAATGATTTAGTTACAGTATTAACAATTGTAATAGTAAAACATTAATATTTTAAATTCACATTTGATCATTTCCTCTGAAACAACTGAGATAATTTGAATAAAACTTTGCAGGAATAGAATATGGAAGGTACTTTATAAAAAAAAATCTTATTGGATTAAAAGCATAGCCACTAAATGTTGCTAAAGTCAAACCTTGATGCTGATTGGTCAGTTTTCAAATTAAATCTCATCTGAAACTCTAAGGCCAAATCACTTTATATGTATCATCATTTGAAGACCCTCTACAAAGATGTTTCATTTTATAATGATCAGATTCATCTTAACCAACCTCTGCATAAATAATGTATGGCAGGTTCTTTATATAAAAATTATTATTTTGTTCCAATCAGATGAAGAATATGGCTGTCAGATGTAATTATTCATTAAATATACAAAAGTATAATCATTTCATTATTGCCATGCAGCATACATGGTAGCTATATCAGCACATAGGTTCCCTTTGAGCCCATAGGAAATCTAACTTAAATAAAAAGGACCAACTGGTCAGTTTTTTTTTTTTAATTCTTCACTGAGAATACAAAACTGGTAGTTTGTAGCCAGGTGAGCAAAATAGGCTCAATTGAGTTTCTAATTTTCAGAGTTTAGACTTTGATTAAGGGCATATGATACAGTTACAGGGGAGGTAATGATGTTGCTAAGGTAAAATGTTATTTTTGGCGATGTCAAACTTTGACATATCGGGAAAGATGCATTTTTTTTTATTTTTTTTTATTTTAGACTGAATTCACTTTAAAATGAGTTCATGGACCCCTCTTTTTTTAAATGACATTAGGTTTGATTCAGTATGAAGATTATTTGTACCAATTTTTATGAAAAGTCACTGATGAAATTTTTTTAAATTAGATAAATATACAGCAAAAAAAAGCAGTTTATATTTATTCGCATCACTTGGTGTCCGGCGTCTGTAAAATTTAACAAAAATCTTCTCCTCTGAAACAACTGGGCCAAATTTAACCAAACTTGGCCACAATAATCATTGGGGTATTTAGTTTTAAAAATGTGTGGCGTGACCCTGCCAACTAACCAAGATGGCCACCATGGCTAAAAATAGAACATAGGGGTAAAATGTAGATTTTGGCTTATAACCTGACAAATCTGACAAAGGTAAATTGTCTATTAGGTCAAGATCTATCTGCCCTGAAATTTTTAGACAAATTGGACAACCCCTTGTTGGGTTGCTGCCCCCAAATTAGTAATTTTAAGAAAATTTTGCAGTTTTTGGTTATTATCTTGAATATTATCATAGATAGAGATAAACTGTAAACAGCAATAAGGAGTAATTGCCCTTTATAGTCATTTTTGAACAATTTTCATAAATTTTTGTAAATATTTAGAAAATATTTTACACTTTAATTACTTGGCCAAGTTCATTATAGATAGAGATAATTGTAGCAACAAGAATGTTCATTAAAATAAGATCTACAAACACATGATCACCAAAACACAATTTTGTCATGAATTTATCTGTGTCCATTGGTTATTATGCACAAAGACTAAGGTGAGCGACACAGGCTCTTGAGAGCCTCTAATTTAAAATCATTAAACTTTGATAACAATTAATTATTTCCAAAGAATTGTTATACAAATTTATAGTATACTTATGTAAAGAAGATTTCCCCCAAATGATTTTACAAAAATCCGCTTGTGTTTATCTTTTGAAACAAAAAAGTTAGGTATGTCTATCCAATGGATAGAAATGTCCAAAAAAACGAAATTTTGAGTAAATGTCTAAAATTTCGATCCTATCTCTTAAAGTAGCACATGAAGGTATATTTTTTATTACATATTTGAATTGAAAATGTGAAAAAAAGTTTGTATGCCAATTTTCGTAAACAAATCACCGTGGGATCAAAACTGTATCGTATGCCCTTAAGTTTGGGTTAAGATTCATACATGAGGTATTTATGAATGCTAATAAATGTCAACACTGTTATTGGATTATTCAGAAATGATTTAAGGCAACAAACAAATATTGTGTTTCTGTTTTATATACAACAGACCCTGATTTTTACCCCAGACACCAAAGGTTTTACTTAAGATTATAAAATAAACTGGTGCTCTTTATTATATACACTTTTGTATAATCTTTCAGTTAAATCATACACTACCAAACCAGTCTTCAATATTAAAAAAAACCACTGAGGACTTATTTCAATGGATTCTTTGAATTGACATGCATATGTATTACATCATTTAGCAATCACAATGTTTCAGTTAAAATTTAAAAAAAATATTGACCTTTATTTTGTTTTGTAATCAGAACACACAATATTTTATTTCAGCCTAAAAGGGATTTGCTGTTGTTTCAGAGAGCTCTAGTTTTTATCGTCTGTTTTTTCAATTATTTTCTTCTGAGGCAACATGGGATGTTTTGTGTGTGTTAATAATTATAGACTATCAATGAATAATGTTGATGAACTATAGATTTCTTTATTTTACCTGTAGTTCAGCTTCTTAAATATATTTAAGATAACTTTACACTACAAATTATTTTTGATTAATTTTCTATTATGTTATAAACATTAATACCATGCATACAAAATATATGTGTATACACTGTATTTAGCTCAGCTGGCTTTTGCCATCACTTAGCGTCTGTCATCTGTCCATTAACTTTTAATATTTGAATCTTCTCCTTTGAAACCACTGTCCCAATTGGAATCAAAGTTTGTCTGGATCATCCTTAGGGTGTCTACTTTCAAAACTATATAGGATGACACTGTACGCAAACCAACATGGCTGCCATGTCATAAATTGAACATAGAGGTAAAATTAACAAAAGTTCAATTAAAAAAACCTTAAAAGGGTGGGGTGTCAGATGGACAAATATTCTTGTTACTTTCTTTTCTGAAACCACTAGACCATTTGGAAACAAACTTTAAATATGTTGATATCTATAAAGGTTTTGAATGTATATAATGTGTGATATACAATATTCCACAGTTAGTGCTGAATAGGCAACAGGCATGGAATAGTGTTTCAAAAGTTTGCAATGGTTAATTAGATGTTCCTTCTTTTATCTGAAGCTACTTGGCCACAGTGAATCAAACTTGACAGGATTGATTTATGAAAGTTTTGATACATGGATTCTCGAATTTGTGCTGATCAGTAGCAATTATCGATTCTCATTGGCTTAATTCAAAAATTGTTTACCTCTGAAAATACAAATCCAAATGTTTTCCTGACAAGCAGCAGCAATGATGACACAAAAATTTTGATAAGCAATGCAGCACTATAAGTAAGCCTCTTGTAAACTCAGTAAATAAAATTTGCTACAATAAATGGTTATTTTAGACTTTTACAGCAAAAAGCTTTGATATAGGGTGAGTGATACAGAAATATTTTAGCCTTACTATGGTTTCTGGAATGTTAGGACTAATCAGACTGCTTTTGATGTGTTCTTAGTTAAAGCAAGTTGAAATAAAAATTTCAAAAAAGTATGTTTATCTACACTTTTTGTTCATTACACTACTGTCAAAGAAGAAGGTACAGTTTGGGGTGTACTTAGCTCTGTAAATTTGTAAAAAAATTGAAATATTTTAAGTGATAAGTTGGCTGAATCAATATAGTGTACAGCTTTGACTCAAATTTAAATTAAGATAGACTGTGACTAGATCAACTTTCTGTAAAAATATCTCTTTGGGTGATGCATGCACTATGTCATATTTGGTTGTTTTCAAATATTTTGCTACTTCAAAGCTCTCAACATAGTGTAGAGGCAAATAAAAATAATTTACAAATTGTTGACAAAATATAAATTTTATAGATTTATTTTACTTTTTAAATTACAAAGTTTCAGGTAATAAGGCCATAGTTTCAAAACAGGGCCATTTTGACCCCCCAAAAGGTACCTTCTTTACAATTAATAAACTACCATGTACACATCATTGGTTAATAAATATCAAAATTACTCTTATGTTTCTTCTTTTAAATTTGTTATTACAGTAATTATTTACTTCTGATTATTGTGTATTCAAGAGGAATAGCTTAATAGGGGTTATATCCTATAGGAAACTACCACATTTGCAAATACTGTATTTCATGAGTATCTGTTGAAATTAGTGTATGATGGTGAACGATTGTCATGCCTGGCTGTTAAAAGACACAGTTGTTTCTTTGTATAGTAACTTTTATTCTAGTTAAATGATCCTTCTGGATTTTTTAAAGAAAGAACAAATTGGATCTACACTTCAGTTTCTAAGTTAGTAATGGTTGAGGGTTTTATAAAGAAGAATATTACATTTTCATTTTGCTAGGTGAAGTTAGTCATTTTGAGCTCACCAGGCCCAAAGGGCCAAGTGAGCTTTTCTTAACACTTGGTGTCTGTCCTCTGTTATTGTTGTCTTCTGTTAAATTTTACCGAAATTTTCTATCTGAAACTGCTATACCAAATTTGATCAAATATGGCCACTTGGATCATTGGGATATACAGTTTAAAAAATGTGTTGGATGACCCTGCCTGCCAACCAACATGGCTGACATGACTAAAAATAGAACATAGAGATCAAATGTAAGTTTTGCCTTTTATTTTGAAAACCACTATGCATAGAGGAAATATGACGGGTCAGAAATGTTAAAAAAAGTTGAGATATACCTATTGTCCACTTACATTGAAACTGTCAGACGAATTCCTTAGGAGTTATTGCCCTTAAATTAAGAATTTTAACTTTTTTTTTCATTTTTGCCTAATATCTTGAAAACTATAATAGATAGACTCTTTAACTGCAAAAATGATCAGCAAGTCAAGATCTACAAATAGGTCATCATGGTCATTATTTTCTGATGACTCTTTATTGGAGTTGTTGCCCTTTGATGATTTATCAATTTATTGCTTTTTTATCTTATTCATGTATCTCAAAAACTATAATATATAGTTATCAAAAGTACCAGGATTATAGAACTTAAATAAGCAAAAATGATCAACAAGACAAGATCTACAAATAAGTCAAATGGTTGAAATTGTCGGTTTATTCCTTATTGGAGTTATTGCTCTTTAATGACGATTTTTTTATTTACCTTTTTTTTTATCTAATATCTTAAAAACTATAACAGATAGATAGAAACTTTAATAAACAAAATGATCAGCAAAAAAGGTCTACAAATAAGTCAGCTTTGCTGAAATAGTCAGTCGACTCCTTATTGGAATAACTTGCTCTTTAATGGCAATTTTTACCAATTTTCGCATTTTTGCCGATTATATCTTGAAAATTATAAAAGCTAGATAGACACTTTTTGATGCAAAAATTTTCAGCAAGACAAGATATACAAATAAATCAAATTTTGCCGAAATCATTGGTCGATTCTTTAGATTGCCCTCACATATTTTTTTTACCATTTTTTGTGTTTTGGGCAAAAACGAAAGAAGAGAGAAACTGTAAACAGACTAAATGATCAGCAATACAAGATAAAAAAAAAAAAGATATTTTTGTCATGAATTCTTATTTAGTCCACAATGTTGGAGAGTGTCCATTGTTGACGATGCACTCAGATCTATCTTTAGACATGTTAGAGTTTCTAGGACAGAAAATTATCCTCTGTACCAAGTTGGTTCCCGATAAATGGAAGGCAATTTTCCCTGGTGAATGAGAAGTAACTGTGCTATTGTTGTGGAGAAAACCTCATCATTGCTCATGGCTTCTGCATATTTTGTTTGTTTGAAATCTATATCGTTGCTTTATATCAATAGAAGCGAAGCAGATCCTGCAACAATTGACTTTATTATTTTATGTTAATTTGGATTTCCATGATTTTTATTGGATAAGAGAAATTAGACATTTTAGTCGATCACCCTTTGAAACCGTGTGACATTTTCTTGCACTGTCACTCGGCTTGTAGCGTATTTTTTTCAATGTCGGGAACCAACGTGGTTAGTATCTTGATGCATATAGACACTATTTTAAAAAATAATCCTTATTAACAGCGATGGCACATTTTAAGTACGCTGATTATTTGTTGTCTGTCATCTGCTTCTGCCCAGAAAATATTTGTAGACTTGAATGATAAGGACATTCTACTGGAATTAAAAGATTCGAAGTCTGCACAACGAACAGTTTAAAGAAGCATTTTTGAAGGGTGACGTATATTATGAATTTTTTCTTTGGAAAAATTAAACATTGAAATTGTTCTTGTCAAGACAAAATTCACACCTTCTAACATGTTGATAAAGAATGTTTAAAAATTCATACATTTAAAACCAGATATCTGGAGAATTTTACCGGGAAAAATATTCCCGTAGTAAAACAAATATTTGTCATGGTCGCTTTCTAGACGTTTCGGCCACAGTACCAGTTCACCATAGTAATTTCGGCCGAAGTCGATTCGGCCACACTATTTCATAATTTTGTTAACATATATTTCCTATCGTTAATTATCCATTTTTAAATGGTGACGTTCCCTTGTCACCATCTTACGGTGTTTACACGGTGGGTATGGCTGTCCTGCGAGAGAACGTTCTGTGCTGGTGATTTGGTCCTGTCAGGTGCTGGTGGGTTTGTTTACATTGTACCAGAACGGCAATAAAACGACTGTTTTGTTGCTTAATTTTTCTCTGATGCGTCATAAGTACCATGCAAAGTATATTACAACAATATTATCTTGCAAAAGTCGTGCAAGTTCGTTAAACGGAATTGTCCTGACGCTGTGCTGGTGATAAGAAAAACGGTCCTGGTTCTGTGCTCCTATGTCCTGGTTCTGTGCTCTTATATTTCAGGTAAAAGTGGCATATATTCAAGATCATTGATGCTGTACTGTTATTGACTAATTAACTGTTGTCTGCTTTCTTGAAATTGACATTGTTGTGAATCTGTGTACTGTTATTATGAGAGAAAAAATACCCCTATTTTTTTATATTTTCTTTAAATTACCGGTAATCTTATTTATTGGCCTGTTAATGGAACCCTTCTTGTCCCCTTTTACGATCAGAAAATATGTTTACCATTTTCGGGATTACGATCATTTTGCAAGATCACCAAAATACGTTGTAATTTATACAATACTTATATAAAGTAGATGAGGTGGTATGTTTGTTGTCAATGGACAAATTTCCATAAGAAACCAAAGGAAGAATGTGTTAACAACTATACGTCATCGTACGACCTTCAAAAATAACCAATAAAATAAAAATGTAAAAGGTTTTGCATAAAAATGGAGAGCAAAAATATAGAACAAAGGACTTTCTCAGCGTTTGAATCATATGTCTTTAGCAGCTTAAAACACGTTTGTTTGTGAACAAGTTAGTGCTGACTATAAGACTGACAATAGTATTGCGGCTTTGTTTGTTTGGGGTTTTTTTTGGGGGGGGGGGGGATAAGTTAGAGCGAGGTTACAGTGAAAGTTTTAAGCTTGGAATAGTTTACCGTAAGATTGAAAAGTTGTATTTCAAAAGAAAAATGTATCTTATAACTATAACTAATAAGAATCACTTGCTGTATCTGTAAGATTTTTTCAGCATAATTTTTTTTGTCTGAACGGTTATCAGGTATTTGTTTTAGAAAGTTCGATAGAACACTAAAAAAAATCACTATTTTATGAAAGGGCAGACTAGAATATGTCAGAGAATGAAGACGAGATAACCTTTGTACAGAGATTTTTGTTATGTTCAGCATGGGATCAACACAAGGGTACATTATCCTTAAAGATCTATTTAAAAGTATTTCAAACTACCGTTTGCTTTGTTAATTGTGCCTTTAATTTCAAAAATTAAAATATCTCGTAGCTTCATACTACCAATTGAGTATAAAACAAGTATATAAGTTTAAAAAAGAAATTCTTAGATTAAACGCATACATTTAACTTTAAAAGGTCATAACAGTTTAAAACAATACAAATCTACACACACACAAAACTGGCTTAATTTCAACTGGTTATTAACCCGAATCGCTATAAGATCATATATAAACTCACCTGTGTCGAGGAGTCGTGTGAGGTTCATGTATTGTCTTGGCGTCCGCAATTACAAAAAGATCTTTTCTGAAATTACTTGACCAAATGTTACCAAATGATTTTTCAAGAGTGAATCTAGGAAAAACAATATTCATCAACAAACATGACCACTGTCTGTTAAAATGTATTCGAGTTTTTAGTTACAGCCGATTCCATTGAGTATGTAGGCAAAGGTAATATCTTTGGTTTGCTTGCTTGTTAGCTAAATCGTGAAGTCATTGTTAGGTAAGATATACTACCCTCCTTTCGAAGTTGCCTGGTCCTACAGACAAAAAGATGTGTCATTTGTCGGACAAGTATACTCTTAAAGTAGGGTAGTTTACATAACCTAACAATGACTTTTCTATTCAGCAAGCAAGATAACTAAAGATATTCCGTTTGTCTACACACTCATTGAAATCGGCTTTAATATTGCAAAAGTTCAAGCAATTAGGGCAAAACTTACCGAGTAAAAAAAATCAAAAGGCCAATGTCCAATTACCTTGCACATTTCAGAAAATTCAGATCAGATAACGAAACTGGGTCCAGCAACATTTATAAGCAATTTAAGATTTTGAACCTCACAGTTTCCATTCACCACAAATATTCTCGTTACAACGAATCATTTTAAATACAAAAATACCAGTTGCAGCCTTTTGTTTATTTATTAATATATGTATACGGATAAAGTTATGAAAGGCAGCAGGGTCACCAGGGTGAGGAATCCATTTCATCTGAAATAAATGCTAAGCATAGATCTAGAAAGCGACATGACATTAAAAAAACTCTCTTCTTTTCGACTTTTTTCGAACAAATTGACACATAAAATGAATTATATATAGTACTGTGGAATTTTTAACTTGTGTTCAATTCATTGGTTACACCTTTTACTAGGATAACAATCCTGTCAAGTATGAGCTGGGTAAAATATTGCAGAAAAGAAGATGGAAATGTGAAAGTGTCCGTGCGTCAGGTGCAACAGCATACGAACAGCTAACATGCCTCGTCAGGGTGGAAGCTAGAAAGTCCTCGAAAATTTGATTTAAAACCTTTATTCGTTCCAACAAAGTTATTGAGATTTTGTTGAGGATTTAACCATCTACGACAACAAGATTTTTTTTTAGAATTTACAGCTCTTCTATTAATATATGCAAAGCAAACCATTGATCAAATTGCTTGCTAAGATTGTTTGGATGTTTGTACACGACAGGTAAGTAGTCTGTTTACTATATAGTCCATCAGCTGGTAGGGCAAAATTTCAATTCTGTGTTACACCCCAGGGTACCGCAATTTTTTGGTATAAATTTAAAGAGTAATATATGAAGAATATTTTATGAGGTGTTAGACTTTTGAAAAAGTGTCCAAAAGGGGTTAAAAGGGGACTTATTTAAGGGTATATCAAAAATTTTGTTTTGCACATATTTACAGAAAAATGTAAAAATAACCAATAATTCAGTACTATTCTTTTTAATTAAATGGAACAGATCATATCTTATTAAAACGCAGGCTAATTTTCAATTAATTTTTAAATCGTAGAGGACCAAGAAAAAAGGGGGAGGGTAATTTCCAAAATTCATGATTTTCAATGAAAAGAAGCAAAAGTACTAATTTCCTTGATAAAATGGTATATTTTTTTATATTGAAACATAGAGCATAATGTAACTACAATGTAAAGGCTGTTGAAAAAACCCATTTAAAGATAAGAAACAAAAACATAGAATCAACGACAGACACATACATAGGCAACCAGAAATGCACGATTCTGTCACAAATTTGTACATCATATTCATGAAATAACTTACATATTAAAACACACAAAACTGTCAGGGTTTCTAGATCTCTATCTTTTTAATTTTTTTAACAACCGAATCACTACATTTTAAGGTCACGCAAAAGGCCAATCCATAGAATCATCATCAGTTTGATCACCTGCATCTACCGAATTATCATTATCATCATTTCCATCATATTCGTCGTCATCGTTAGCAATATCAACGTTTTGATAATCCTTATATCTACAACCTTTCGAGCATTTACATACAGGTATTTGTTCATGATAAACCTTGTTGAACACATGAACATCTGTTGTTGGCACAACCAGCTTAAAATGAACAGCACTTCAGAATTATTAAAGCATCTAACGCTGGTGGTTGGTCTAGCCAATTGATACTGATCAAATCGTTTTAAACAATACAACTATAGTTGTTTAGCAACAGACCAGTGTTGTGTTTAAGAGCAGATTTCCAAATCTTCGTCTGAAAGTTGGCTTGTTTAATGTGCTCGAATAACATTGCATCTTTTGTTGGTGGCAGTAGATGACAATAAATCTTTTTTTGGTTGCATTTCAAAACGTTCTGATCTTTATTCATCGATATTTTTAATTTCGTAGCCATATATAGACACGAAAACCTCTCGAGTGATTTGCCAACTCTTCGTCAACCTCTTTAAAGATTTCACCACGATGGAATAGACCTTCCGAAAACACATAACGTGTCAAAAAGCCGAATACTTTGCTTTTTTTCCTTTACCAGACAAAACACTTACTGAATCACAACCTGTACTGCCGTAAAATCCTGGCAGTTTTCTACAAACATTCTCATCAGTCTAACAGTGTTAGAATTGATATGCAACTGTGAAAATAGTAAGCCAATACTTCCACATCAATGTCAGAAGGTTTTAGACCAATGGAGTCTTAACTTTTGTCAGATGCATATTTTTGCGTTACGAAACATTTTGTAATCGGCTTCTTCATGTTCGATTATATTAAGATAAAACCATTCTACGCTATTTCATTTCCAACATTTATTTTGTGGCACATACTTCCATTGGATACAAATAAATCAATACATTCAAGTGTAAGTCTATAGGATTATTAACTCTTTTCCGAACCAAAGAATTCAACAAGAGCAACTTTGTTTTCCCCAACTAACAAACATTTCTTCCATTCCTAAGAACACGATTGTGATGGTCAAGAACTTATCGTAATGATTTGCCCTCCCAAGGACCTGCTGTTTTAATTTTTTAATGGATATTGGGGAATACTAATCAGTGACACAATCAATGCGGGACCTCTTTTCGATACTAAAAGGATGGTTTTTAAAATAACAATTGCCAAATAAAAAAAAGTGATTGGTATCCTAGTAATGGGTTGAATAACTGCTATGTTATCAAATATCCACATGCTTTCCTAAGGAATGACCATTTTCTAAAAGACCACTCAGGACAGATTTTAATTTTTCATTACATGTGTACCATCAAAGTTTGCAAGATACATTGGAAGAGGACCTAATTCAAACTGGAGAGCCCTTTGCGCAACCAACTATCTTGTCTGGGCTATGACAAGCAGGCGACATTTTTTTTCCATCTGCCTCAATGTTTTGTTGTTCTAATCAGCCATTAACTGCTTGTCTTTTATTTCCTTTTTTTTAAATGTAAGCAATGATAATCTTTTAATTGTTTTGAAGATATCGGTTGACTTTTGTATAAGCCGTTCATTAATGAAAATTTTTGAAGCAAACTTTCCCTATTCATACGCGTTTAGAAGGTTGCACATAAATTCCGAAGAAGCAACAGAACCCGAGAACAAGCCATATAACTGCTCATATGTTTCAAATGGATTTGGCCAGCTTTGCAGTGTCTGAAACAATTTCATAACATCAGTTTTGTCTCGCTTCATTCGAGTTTTTTAAAGTTCTTTTTGTGCGGATGTTTCAGGGGTACCCATTCCTACCAAATCTCGAATTTTAAGGATATTTAAGCTCTTTCCACTGCTGGTGGGCGTTTCGTCCCCGAGGGTATCACCAACAATCTGTGATGAAATGAATATCAATAATGTGGTCATTTATATAAATTTCCTGTTTATAAAACTTTGATTTGTTCGAAAAACTAAGGATGTTCTTATCCCAGACATATACTACCTTAGCCGTATTTGGCACAACTTTTTGGAATTTTGGATTCTCAATGCTCTTCAAATTTGTACTTGTTTGGCTTTACTAATATTTTGATATGAGAGTCACTGATGAGTCTTATGTAGACGAAACGCGCGTCTGGCATACTAAATTATAACTTTGTTACCTCTGATAACAATTTCATGTACATTTAACAACCAACGCTTAACAGAATCTTTATTTAAACTGGAAACAAAAAAGCCATTTTTTTTTTTGTATCTCTTAGAAACCTAAGAACGTAAAAAGTATGGCCAATTCTCATAACTGACTATTTGACCTTTATTCAAAGCGATGTTTGTCGATTGAATGACTTAATAATCTTAAGTCAATCACTACATAGCTAAAACACAAAATGTAATCAGGCACACTTTTATTGAGTTCGATAGAGTGCACCTTTTCTGAACGCAAAAAAACCCACCTTAATTTGTACTTTTTCAGTAATATTTTGTTACAAATTCACTTTATAAAATAATTTGTCTCACCAAAACATCATAAATCGACATTTAAATGTGTGTTTTCAGTTACAAATTGATAATGCGTATGTGGGAATGCATTGTACATGTTGTATACTGAATCAAAGACGGTAATTTGATGATTTCCGTAATTTAACGAGTATTTGCACGTACATATATTTTATGAAATATTTCATATTTTAGACGATATATAAATACTGCAAATGATTGAAACATTGTATAATGATTAATTCTAAAGTTTAATTAACTAAAACGGGTAAATGTATAACGAACTTCTTTATGAAAGGAAAAAATATGCCTTAATTTTAACCCAAAAAATCGGATTGTTTGTAATGTAAAAAAAACTTTTTTTTAAAACAAAAAATCTTCAAAGTAACATCAAATATGATAGTTTTGTATCTGTTTTAGTTGTTTACATCTATACTTTATTTTTTTTAAGTCGCTTTATATAAAAAAAAAATAATTAAAAATTACTTAGTCGTGATTGCTAAATGAGGGGACCATTGAAAGGGACGTTTTTAAACCTCTTTTGGACACTTTTTTTTTAGTCTAACACCTTGTATTTTATCAATAAGATAATGAAGTTGAATTCTATCCAAAAAAATCGCGGTACCCTGGGGTGTAACACAAACTCCTTAACTAGAGCGCTTTTGAGAACTAGCTGATGGACTAATATACTAGAATTTGTTTGGACAATAAACATTAACTTCAATTCCTGTCAGTTTGTATTTGTCCAATCAAATCCCAGTATGTATTGAAACTCCGCCTACCTATTGCCTGAAAACATCCAAGCAAACATAGCAAGCAAGTCAATCAAAGTTTTTTTTTTGCAAGCTTTTATAGAAGAGCTGTACTATATAATGCAAAGAAGCGTTCAAGTCTTTCGCCAAAAAATACTATCAATTTCTTTTTGACCTATGTAAACTTCCGTACCATTTCCTTCCATTCAATCATGATCATTAAATTGAACTGTAAAATATTTATTGGTACCTTCTTAATTCCTTTATAAGTCTTATGTAAACATAATTATGACAATAACTGTTGTGAGCACAAGATTCACTGCGCACTTTTAAAGTTCTGCTTCATCAAACATTAAAATGTGAACTTAAGTTTTGAGACTTTTTTAATCGACACGATTGGAATTTTTGTATATGAGAACATGGTTTATCTATTAGTTGAAAATGCGGCTTTGAACTAGCTTTCAGTACCTGCGAGCATTCGTTGTTCAATAATGTGTGTCTTTGTGTTAATATTTTATGTGATAAATTGTTGTGTTGGTACACCACTGTAACAATGAAGGAGATATGAGGAGGATTGGTTGGGTGGAAGTGGGGAGGGGTGTGCGGAGCGCTAACAAACATGTCTATGCGGCATGGGCTTTGATCATTGTTGAAGCATCAATGTAAGGGGAATTTAATATCTTAATAAAACTATTCTTATTTTAGATACTATATATTGTTATCTGATATTGGACGAAAGATGTTGCCCTTTTATGTAATTATGTAATACAAGTTACGATCATTTGAAAACACATATTAAACAGCCAAATGGATGCACAAGAGCTAAAATAGGAGTCATAGATCCTATTGACAACAATTATCTGCCCAATTTTATTGATTTTGTAACATTTTTTTCAAATATGACCAACTTCTTATCCAAAATCACCAGCACCGTATCAGGACCCACCAGCACAGTATGAGGACATAAATAAATTGAGAAAATGCTACATTTTAATAAATTGCAATGTTTTTTCACAAAATAGTTTTGTCGTGTGGATTGCGGTATAGAAAGCGGACTCTATGAGCATTTTTGTTTTATTTTTTCAGTTCTAGATTTTCTGAAAATGAGCATTTTTGTGTTACGCTTACTGAAACAGTTTAGAGGGTCAACTTTTTAATGGTTTACATATGAACTCATAAGAAACAAAATTGAAAAATCTCAACTGTTTTCTTCTATTTTTTATGATTGAAAACGTAAAAAATCATCATTTTCGTCTTTGTTTACATTTTTTCATTGATCACCAGCACCCGTCAGGACCGAATCACCAGCACAGAACGTTCTCTCGCAGGACAACCATACACACCATGGTTTATATATACAGCCCGTAACAGAGAAGTGATCGAATTGAAGTTTCTTTACCGTCAAAATTAGCCACGTTATCGACAAACTTAATTGAGTAAGTGACCGAACTATTGGTACTTCAACGTTAAACAGATTGACAATGCTGACAAACTTTCATGTGTCGATAATCAAGTTTAATACCGATGATATTGAAAATATTTCTAATAATATGAAACAAAATATGTCCATGCAGCATTTCGATTGCACGAAAAGTAGTCATTTCTTCAAATTCAGAACAGAAAAAAAAGATTTATGGAAGGACGTCTTGATAGTATTATTTCCTTTACAATTTTACCCAAAACTAAAAGAAATATACTGGTAAACAATTAAAAAGGTGTTTGATAGGAATGAAGTCCTTTATTTTTCGGACTGCAATGTGTACCGTATGTGCGATGGATTTGAATTAAATCAATAACTTTAAATGTTTTATCATATGGATACACAAGAGGGATGACCGGTACTTGTAATTCTGTCAGAATACGTCTTCATCTGTTTCACATGCAACTTTTTTCTAGTACAGTTCAAACGGGAACATTTTGTTGAGATTTTTTTCATATGACGAGCAAAACTATTTCTTGCAATGGCACTCACAGAGAATTTTTTTTTAGTAAAAATCAGTAAAAGAATATTGTTCAAAATATACCATGGCCAGGACCTGACAGTTTTTAGCAGTGTACAAATGAAAATCGTCCGGAAAACTGCGCTTGCTGTCATTTTGAGGGATCATGCAACATTTCACATATTACCCTTAAGGCAGCAACCATTTGATTTTCCGGAAGGGGGGGGGGGGGCTATTGTTTTTTTTCCTTCGTCGAAGAACAATCTATTTTTTAGCGACAAACCGAAAAAAAAAATCAATTTTAGCATTACATATAGTGGTGAAACAAACATTTTTTTTATTCTCAGGCTCCAAAACAAATTATATTTTTCATCAAATTCTGGTAACAAACTTTTTTTCCAAAAAAAAACCATACCCCCCCCCCCCCCCCCCCCCCCCGAAAATCAATTGGTTGCTGTCTAAACAAGGTAGGTTCTCAATTACTAAAAAAAGTTTTAAAATATGATTTCAAATCAGAATAAACATATTAACTTTCTTATATACAGTCGAATTTGTCTATAGGTTACACAAAGCTGGTTCTTAAAACTTTTGTATAAGGGAAAACATTTTTCTTTGACTTTTAAAACATGTAGGGGAAACGGATTTCCTAACCATTCACATATAATACTCCGTATTTCTGATTTTTGTTCGATAACGTAAATTATACGACTTTTATATGACTACGTGAACTTGTGCCATTTATTTTTGCTTGTCTTTAGGAAGATAATTTACAATTGTGCAGTGAACGGAGGCACTTATACATAACCTTATAATTCTGTTTGGAAACAAAAATAAATTCCCAATATATAAATATACATGTATGAATATGCATGTATTATATATATGTCGTGTACATGATTGGATTATGTAGATATAACTACCGCACAGAAAAAGTATCATGGATTTCGAGGCTTTCATATTCAAGGTTTTGAATTCTACCCTTGTTGAAAACCTGTGGGGATCTCTACATTTCCTTAAAACATCAATTATTTTTTTGTAAATTGATGGCCGTCTCCCTGAACATGCTAACACTTAAGTCATATCTATTCATTTTCATATTTTTTCTCTGTTTGTCTCTGTTGTCTTGATTGTTGGCACGATTTATATTGGTATCTAACAATATTTACGAAAACTTTCTGAGAATTATGAATATTTCTTCTCTGTCAGATATGGTTCATTACCAATGATAAAATGAAATGCCGTACATCACATCTTAAAGGGGTTTAAATTTCAAATGTTCGCCAGATATAGAGCAATTTTGTCTTCAACATTTCAAATGTTAAAGGGTACATTTGTATTTTTTACTTCGATTAGAAGGAAATTAATTTCAGTTTTTTCTGTGACAAAGTACAAGCATTTCGGTATTGCAACAATGTATGATTGACATAATCCCGGGAACATAATAAACAGATAGGTATGAAAAAGAAAAGATATGGGGTATTCTGTATCAGACGAAAGAAAAACTATTACAGTATATATACATAAATATTCACAGTGCAAGCAGTATATACTATCTACATTGAGCAAATCGATGAGGTCATATAAAACAGAAGATATGGTATGATTGCCAATTAACCGACCGTGCAAGGGCTGTATAGCCAGTCAAGGTCGTTAAAAACTTTTGTTGTATTGCCAATGAGACAACTATCCACCAAAGACCAAAATGACACAGACATTAACAACTATAACTGTAACCGTACAGCCTTCAACAATGAGCAAAGCCCATACTGCATAGTCAGGAAGGATGTCTACCATGACTTCTTCGTTTGCGCAAAATACACATTATGTAGAAATACCTTATTCCATAACCTTAACTGGCTATCTTAAAACTTTGTTTTAGAAACAAAACTATTAATTTGCGGTCACTTGGAACTTTCGAACGAACAAAATATTCAAATTTTCAAACATGTTCAAAATTACATAAAAAGGTCAAAAAGATTTCTTATGCCTTGATAGAGCGTTATTATTGCTGACAAAGAACGTCATCGTTGTCATCGATCCACAAGTCATCGTCACAGAAGTATAAGATTTTTCAAACTTTATTTTTCTCTTTTTACTTTCTCTCCTCTTTGTTCACCTATGAAAGCTAGAATAATATTGTTGTATATGCATGTCCATTATATCATACTATTATTGTAACTTTATATTGTATTATGGAGAAGACTTCATAAGTATGATTTACTTGTGTCTATAAATTCATTTTTCTTTAATTCAGCAAATAAAATATGTTTAATCTAAACCGCATAGTAAGCTATAAAAGGACTTCATTCCTATCAAACACCTTTTTAATTGGTTACCAGTATATTTCTTTTAGTTTTGGGAAAAAATTGTAATGGAAATAATACTATCAAGACATCCTTCCATAATTCTTTTTTTTTCTGTTCTGACTTAGACGAAACTACTTTTCGCCCAACCGAAATGGTGCATGGACATATTTTGTTTCATATTATTAGAATTATTTTCAATATTATCGGTATTAAACTTGATTATCGACACATGAAAGTTTGTCAGCAATGACAATCTTTTTAACGTTAAAGTACCAATAGTTCGGTCACTACTCAATTAAGTTGGTCGATAACGTGGCTAATTTTGACGGTAAAGAAACTTCAATTCGATCACTTCTCTGTTACGGGCTGTATCTCAACTTGTACGATTCGCTCGTGTATGTAACAATGTTTTAGATTTCAACGAGAGAAATTTATGTATTACTGAAAAATTATTACACCAGGGTTTTCGATATCACAAACTAGTCAAAACGTTTACTAAATTTTATCATCGGTATAAGGACATCATTCGTAAATATAGCTCAACATGCAGACTTCTTATACGTTCAGGTATTTCACATCCAATATATTATGGAAATATTCATTATAAAGCACAAAAGGTCAGTATTCACCTCAGAAGATTGAAAATCTTTAAATAGACTTATTAAGTAGGGATATAGTTACGATACTGTTGTCAGGTCATTAAGGATTGCATATTTTGGCGTTGATATTGATTCACTTATCATGCTTATAGGGTCTTTGCATCGGAACGAAACACATTTATTTAAAAACCAGTTGTTGGCATGACACGGGTTATGTTCTTCTCATATATGTTATGATGGTATGATACTAAACGGTTCCCCTCACGGGGAGGATTGTGCCTAATATTCATATGACGAAGACATAATTCTTCAATCAGTTTAATTGAAGTCTGAAGCTGGCATGTCAGTTAACTGCTAGTAGTCTGATGTTATTTATGTATTGTTGTCATTTTGTTTATTTTCTTTGGTTGCATCTTCTTACATCAGACTAAGACTTCTCTTGAACTGAATTTTAATGTGCGTATTGTTATGCGTTTACTTTTCTGCATTGGCTAAAGGTGTAGGGGGAGGGTTGAGATCTCACAAACATGTTTAACCCCGCCGCATTTTTGCGCCTGTCCCAAGTCAGGAGCCTCTGGCCTTTGTTAGTATTGAATTATTTTAACTTTTAGTTTCTTATGTACAGTATGGCGTTCATTATCACTGAACTAGTATATATTTGTTTAGGGGTGTTGTCTCTTTGGCACATTCCCCATTTGTATTCTCAATTTTATTTTATACATATATGCATTCAACATTTTGACAGACCGTTTGTTTTAAAAAGGAATATTACTTAACACAAAGTTATCTTGTCATAAAGTGTGTATATGCTGTGAAATACACAAAAACTATATGAGGACACAAGAATATTTTTTATAACAGAGAATAGAAAGGGAAAAAAAACAGTATAAGAGTATACAGCTGGTATGATATACGCAAACGCACTATTTGTTTTCAATGATAAATGAACAGTTACCAGGAAAAACTTCTCAACTACTGGATCTTGTTCTGCACTGAGACTGTTACATCAATGGGGTTTATTTCTTACTCGTTCTCATGTAGGAATTCCGCTTAATTACGTTCTCATTTTGAAACTGATAGAATAAAAAATATAAAAAGTCTTATGTGACAACATAGGATCCAAGCTGTACAGGAAAGCTGGGAAGAATTGTTGGGCTAGTAGTATTGATGCTATCTTAAAATTACTTGATTTAAAAGAGTATCAGGTGCTCTCATCTAAAAATAAACATTAGAAATATGGTGAAAAAGAAATTATATTTAAAGTATTGCAGCATATGGAAGAAAGAATTATTTAATGATAAAAGACAAAATAAGACCTCTGGAAATAAACTTAGAACATATCGATTATTTAAACCAAATTTTAATTTTGAGCCTTACTTATTGAAATTACCATATATTCAAAGATGTGTTTTAACAAAATTTAGAATTGGAGCTCACAAACTTGAAAAAGAAAAAGGTCGTTATTTTAATATACTAGAAAATAGAATATGCAAACTCTGTAATGAGGAAATAGAAGATGAGATGCATTTTCTTCTAACATGTAAAACTCTGGATAATGTTAGAAATCCCATTCTAAGCAAAATATATAGTAAAAATAAAAATATTTCAAAACTTGATAACAAATCTCTTTTTATTTGGCTAATGGGAAATGAAGATAAAAACATTTTGATAATAATTTTGTCAGTTATTAGAGGTTTTAAATATAAACAGTAATACAATATTAAATTAGATTTCTCTATATAAAATTATGTATGATCAAATATGCATTTACATAAGTTATTTCTTTTACATTTGATAAATTATTAGTATTTACTACGAGGTGTGCTGTCCAATAAAGGGACCAGAATAACAGACTATTGGTCATATTGTATTAATATATATGTTTATTATTTACAAATTGCCGACTTCATTTTCTTTAATATTATATCAATCAACCAAATCAAAATCATTCATATTATGTACTTTGTTTAACCTATTTTGAATTTACTCTACATTATGTTTGAAAATTATATTATAATTATTCTGCTCATTCTGGGCGCCGTGATTGGCAAATAAAATATTTGTTTGTTCAAAAAAAATATTTGTTTGTTTGGTTTCGAAATGGTTAAACCAGGCATGAGGGTTCGTGTTGTTTATTCTTTAGTTTTCTATGTTGTGTCATGTTTACTATTGTTTTTCTGTTTGTCTTTTTCATTTTTAGCCATGGCGTTGTCAGTTTGTTTTAGATTTATGAGTTTGACTGTCCCTTTGGTATCTCTTTTGTGATACAAGGCGTCGCGCAAGTATGTAGTATTTATACTTATACGCATACGTATATCATTTTTTTTTAATAAGAGGCAGGGGCGGATCCAGCCATTTTAAAAAAGGGGGGTCCTAACCTAGGACAAAGGGGTCCAACTATATGTCCCCATTCAAATGCATTGATCGGCCAGAAAAAGGGGGGTTCCAACCCCCGGAACCCCCCCTCCCCGCCCCTGCTGGATCCGCCAATAAAAGGCGAAACACACAATTTTAAATATCATTTAAAGGACACAAAATAGTACTTAGGTTCTAAAAGATATATTGACATAAGTAAATATTTCATAATTGTAATATAACATGAATAATACCACGTTTTAGTGAAAATTATGGAAATAAAGTCTGTGAATGGGTTGGAAAATAAAAATTGTGTCAGTTAAGAGTTATTTAGCCACGACAACAGTTTTCTACCTTTATATTTTCCCATTGAAAATAATAAGAATTAGATTTTCTTAAGTAAAAAAAATGAAAATACAGTGCAACAGTATCCTTTTAGTAAGAGCATTTTCATTTTGACTTTCTTTGTATTTTATTGAAGGGTGTGTCACTTCAGTATAGCGTGATATGGATTGGCCGCTGGAATATGCATAAATGTATTATTAACGTTTTCAATCAGCCTTTATTTATGTGTCTGTTCAAAGTGTCTTTCTAATACAACACAGGATACTTATAACGTGTTGTCGTTCTCATATTCACATGATATTTGTCACTGGACGTTAAATCATAATTCGTCAGCATCATCCAATTGGTTCTTTTCTTCTATTACTTAATCATATGTTGTTTACAAATCATTCAAAAGAAGTAAATGAAATAGATCGAATGCAGCTACATTTGGTTAATAAAGTTTAAATTCATTTTATTCCGTTTGGTTCCTTTCTACATAAGTGCAGAGAAGAACAGTAGTTGTCCGCATGTAAACTTCTAGCATTTGTCATCAATTTGAGTTCATCGCAATCCGTTGCTGTCTCAACACCCAGGGGTGTTTCATGTCTGTATTCTTAAACACGTATTATTTTTTTCTCTCTTTTTATGCCCCACCTACGATAGTAGAGGGGCATTATGTTTTCTGGTCTGTGCGTCCGTTCGTCCGTCCGTCCGTTTGTCCGTCCGTCCGTTCGTCCGTCTGTCCCGCTTCAGGTTAAAGTTTTTGGTCAAGGTAGTTTTTGATGAAGTTGAAGTCCAATCGACATCAAACTAAGTACACATGTTCCCTATGATATGATCTTTCTAATTTTATTGCCAAATTAGAGTTTTTACCCCAATTTCACGGTCCACTGAACATGGAAAATGATAGTGCGAGTGGGGCATTCGTGTACTGAGGACACAATCTTGTTTAGTAATACATCACTCCCTACTGTCATATATATTATTCTTTATTATGCGTCTCCCTCCAGATTCGCGTGTATACCATGAGGGTGCGGATTGGGGGTGTTGTTTACTTCGGTATTCTTTAAATTGTTATGTCACTTTTCTCTACATTTTATTTATCTTACTCATTATTCTTTTTCTATTCTTTATATTTTAGCATCCCAATATATTTTATTTACCGATGTTTAGTTACATTACGATGTTTATCTCTGATTTATATACTTGTTATTAATGTAGATGACAAATTGGCGTCATTCATGCCAATTAAACAGAATCCACATGATATATGCGACCATTCTTGGATGACAAGATTAATATATTACTTTTATATTACACTTTTTGAAACCATGTTTGTCAATTTCAATTTCCATTGTATAAATTGTTCATTGTTCATGTGTTGTTTCCGTCTATTTCATGTTTCATTGTTCATGTGTTGTTGCCGTATATTTTAGCCGCTCGTCTTGAGCCTACCCATTTGATCGGATATAACACCCCATGTAGCAATTAAATTATACTTTTATTGCCATTCATAACTCTTAACAGACCAATTCACAGACTGGGTTTTATACATCCGACCCATTAACAGACCAGGTTTTAGATAAAAATTGATAAATGTCACCAAAATACAAATTTTCGTATAGATTTTTCACACAATGATATTAATATAGATAACAAACATAATGCCTGTCTTTTTTCAATGTTCAAAATATTGCATGCAAGGAAATCGATCCAACGTGTCATTTTGTGTACATTTTGTATGTGTTAAATGTGTTTAAATTTATTGATAAGAAACCCTCCTTTTCGTTTTATAGATCGTTTATCGAAGCTAGAAAAAAAAAAAAATTACACCACTGGATTCAGTGCATTGAATTGTTTTGTCAGACATGAATAATTTTTATGATAAAAATATATTTAAAAAGTTATACAATGAAACATACCAAACTTGCAATGATTTTTTCGATAACACCTGATTAACATACTTTAGCCAACCCGATTAACAAACCAACCGCCGATATAGCTGCATACTCAATATAGATTAACCGACCAATCTCCCGGTTAGTCGAGTGTCGGCCGTGAACTCACAAATGACCAGAGAGATCATTATGATAAGGACTTTAAATTTACAAATTTCCTTCGCTTTAAAAAAAAACTCATATTATTATCTTGTTCGGTAAATCAAAAACTTCATTGTATATTAACAATAATCATTTTACGAATATTCTTAAAAACCATGGCCGAAACGACTTTACAAAAGAATGTCCGAACTGGCTGTGTGACCGAAACGTCTTTATGATCACCGTGGTCTAAACCTATTTTCCAATTTGCTGTTTACCATGCAGTTTAATAAAACAAAAACATATCTAAGTTTTGAGGTCGGTGTTGTCAACATGTACGCCATGCTGATTTGACGGAAAATAGTAGTCAACGAAAATAAATTGTTAACTAAGAATTGTAAATCTTTTGAAAGATAATTATGAGAAATTTTAAGAGAGTGATTTTTCTCGGGGTTGCAGTACGCGTTTTTTTCTGCTTTGTTCACTTGTCTAGTACATTTACCGACTTTTTCTTAATACGAATAAAAGATAGACATTCCCCCTTTTCCTGCCAAAGTAGGTAAACAAAAAAGCGACGTCCATTTCGTCAATTCGGCTCCCCAACCCTTGTACCGATTTTTCATCATATTGCAACAACCCGTAAATTATTTCTGCTCCATAGCATCCAAGCTACTAGAAATCCAGAAGAAAACATAGGATCCAAGCTATACAATACGTAAATAATGGCATACAAAATTAACCCCAGGTTAACATCAAATAACATTGATAACTTATTATTTAACAACCAGAATATATGATATTAGCGAGCTCCGTTAAAACAAGGGAGTTATATCATATATTCTGAATGTTTGATGAAAGCCGCAGGTTCCTGGAGTCGGTTTCACAAAAAAAAAACTTGCAATTAAGATTGATCAATTCAGTATACTTACGATAAGCCTTAGTCGTAAGTTGTTTTGTGTAACCGACTCCTGGTCCGTTATGGGCGCCCGTCGTATTGTTCTGTTGTCAAAGTACAGTGGAGATCAGTTCTAACCTCTCATTAAATCTGTCAGAATCTGTCAGGAGAACTGTTCTAGAACAGTACGTAGAACTGTCAGCCTGACACCTTTTAGTCAGTTCTAGGTTAGAACTGTTCTAGCTAGAACTGATTTGGACAGTTCTACCTAGAACTGATCCTGACAGTTCTACACTAGAACTGATCCTGACAGTTCTACCTAGAACTGACCAAATCTTTGGTCAGTTCTACTTCTAGAACAGTTCTGCGGTTAGAATTGATTACAAATTCTACGGCTAGAATTGATTTATTATAAATTCTACGGCTAGAATTGATTTATAAATTCTACGGCTAGAATTGATTTATAAATCCTACTGCTAGAATTGATTTATAATTTTTAAGAAATCTTTGACTTAATATAAAGGCTTCGCAAAATAGCGATTAATATTATAAAGAGTTTTGCTATTTTGCCGGTTTTATTTCAAATTTTTCGTCGGCAAGAGAACATGTTTAACCCCGCCATATTATGCATGTATATGTGACTGTTCCAAGTCAGGAGCCTGTTATTCAGTGATTTTCTTTTGTTGATGTATTACATAAATTATTTCTTTTTCTTTCATTTTTTTAACATAAATTAGGCCGTTAATATGGTGGGGGGGGGGGGGGCATTATTATTTCAATTGTTTTACATTTGTCATTCCGGGAGTCAGGATGGCTCGTTTTAAATAACAAAATTATCTGACCATCTATAATGTAATGCGTTGTTCCGGCGGATCCAGCAGTTTTAAAGGGGGCGGGGGTTCGGGGGTCCCAACCCAGGAAAAAAGGGGGTCCAACTATATGTCCTCATTCAAATGCATTGATCGTCCAAAAAAGGGGTCGCCCCCTCTGGATCTGCCACCGATCCACTATAAACTTAAACTGACCATATTTGATTTCTTCATATAAATCTATATACATTTAGCTGCACACTGCAGGAATCCAGTTTATTTTTAGGCAAGAGGGTACCAATTATATTGGCAAACATTAATGATTTCAAAATTTTATTTGCAATCAATTTATAATACTAGCATGTCCTCTTTTAATTTAAAATATTGAATCTTAAAAAAATGTGATATCTGTTTACGAGTAGTTTTCATACCTCGGACGGACCTGTTTACAGTTATACAAAAATCTTTTGATCGCATCGATCTAAACTGACCTTATTTGCTCTTTCTATCTGCAAATCTATATAGCTGCACAGTAATTCAGTGATAATTTTAGGTCAAGATGGACTGAAATATACAAGTTACAGCAATATTGGAAAAGAAATGACCTCAAATTTTTGTTCGCATGAATTTAAAGTACCAGCATGTCCTCTTTTTATTCAAAGTATTGAATCGTAAACAAATATCAGTAGTTTTCATACTTCAGACTGAGTCGTGTAATAAAATCTTTTGACCGCATCAATCTAAACTGACCTTATTTCTTTTTCTTCCTGCAAATCTATATAGCTGCACAGTAATTATAAATAATTCAGTTATAATTTTAGGTCAAGAGGGACTGTAATATCAAGTACAAGTTACAGCAATATTGGAAAACAATGACCTCAAAATTTTGTTTCGCATGAATTTAAAGTGCCAGCATGTCCACTTTTTATTCAAAGTATTGAATCGTAAACAAATATCAGTAGTTTTCATACTTCAGACTGAGTTGGGTTATAAAATCTTTTGACCGCATCAATCTAAGCTGACTATGCGGTATGGGCTCTGCTCATTGTTGAAGGCCGTACAGTGACCTATAGTTGTAAATGTTTGTGTCATTTTGGGCTTTTGTGGATAGTTGTCTCATTGGCAATCATACAACATCTTTTTTATATATAAACTGACCTTATTTGCTCTTTCTTTCTGCAAATCTATATAGCTGCAGAGTAATTCTGTTTTAAATTTAGGTCAAGAGGGACTGTAATATACAAGTTACAGCAATATTGGAAAACAATGACCTCAAAATTTTGTTCACATGAATTTAAAGTGCTAGCATGACCTCTTTTTATTCAAAGTATTGAATCGTAAACAAATATCAGTAGTTTTCATACTTCAGACTGAGTCGTGTAATAAAATATTTCGACTGCACCAATCTAAACTGACCTTATTTGCTCTTTCTTTCTACAAATCTGCTTAGTATATAGCTGCACAGTAATTCAGTTATAATTTTTGGTCAAGAGGGACTATAATATACAAGTTACAGCAATATTGGAAAACAATGACTTCAAAATTTTGTTTGCATGAATTTATAGTGCCAGCATATCCTCTTTTTATTCAAAGTATTGAATCGTAAACAAATATCAGTAGTTTTCATACTTCAGACTGAGTTGTGTAATAAATTCGTTTGACCGCATCAACCAAAAATGACCATATTTTCTTTTTGTTTATGCAAGTCTATATAGTTGGACAGTACATCAGTTGGAATTTTAGGTCAAGAGGGACTGTAGTTCATAAATAGCTGCAATATTGGAAATCAACAAATACAAAAAAAAATTCGCATTGATTGAGAGTGCCATCATTTCCTACTTTTATTCAAAATATCGCATCAGAAACAAACATCAGCTAGTTTTCATACCTCAGACTGACTCATGGAACAAAAATATGTGTCTGGGCAACAACAACCCAACCATAGAGCAGACAACAACCGATCACGATGGATTGTATAATTCAAATGACAGCGTGTCCTCTTTTTATTCAAAATATTGAATTGTTAACAAATTTCAGAAGTTTCAATATATCAGACTGAGTCGTTTTAAAATAAATAACAAAATTATTTAACCGCATCAACCAAAACTGAACATATGGGACCTTTTATAGCTTGTTGTTCAGTGTGAGTCAAGGCTCAGTGTTGAAGGGCGTACATTGACCTATAATGGTTTACTTATTTTTAAATTGTTATTTGGATGGAGAGTTGTCTCATTGGCACTAACACCACATCTTCATGATCTTCCTATATCTATATATTCTTTATCATGTAAATATATATGGCTTCATTGTAAACCAATAATATTTCTAAGTCAGGACAGATATTGTATGATAAAGAGGACACCAAATTTTATCCACATCAGAGCGCCATTATTTCCTCTCTGTATCGATAATATTACTATTTAAGGAATGACTGTAATATTTTTTCTGTCTATGAAGAAAAAACATAAAAAATTTGGTGCACACTGATAAATGCGCGTAGAGTTTTTTTTAACAGTGTGCACCACATTTTTTATGTTATATATATACATGTATAATATAATAGACAGAAAAAATATTACAGTCATTTCTTATAATTTAATTCTAAATTTCATTTTAACAAAATGTTTAAACCTTGGCAAAACATAAAAAAACGTTGATGATGTTACGTTCACATGACTAACTTATGTCTATGGGTGTTGATAACAAAATAACGTCAGAAGACGGCGTTACATCCAAACTTAAATTATTAATATTGAACCGTCACAAAAGTGACTTTTAAGTCGGTAGTTCATGATGGTTTTTTTTAAACAAAACTATTTAACGGCATAATCCAACACTCACATGACTGATTCATATACTTTATTTTAAAATGAAAAGTACATGTATGAGAAGTTCTCTTCTTAGACTTGGAATAGTATATTGACTATACTGTTAATATATAATTTGAAGAAGGACAAATGATTGGGTTTGTTTGTAGCCTAACGTACAGTGGCAAATATTTCATTTATGTTCAATCGAGTATATTTTTCAGACTTTCAGGACTCCCAGATATTATTCATAATCGTTATGGATAAGTTTGGCAACGAGCTAATGCAAATGTACATAGTTTTTTTTACGTTTAACAACACTGATTTCTTTAATCCCATAATCCATCCACTGTACAATTTTCGTTTGAACATTTGTCAAAACAGAATCCTAAGTCATGAATGTAAATCCAAGGCAAATTAACAAGCTAAATTAAGATTAAATTTCCATGAATTAAATGCAGAGTTATATTTATGAAGAGACTGTTAAACACGGGGAACGAAGAAACGTAAACAATGATGTTTCATTTGCAATCTTATAAAAATATTTCTCCGATGAGTTGGATAACCTCCTATCCAATTCGATATTTGTACATTTAAATTTTGATCAGTAAAAATATAGAAAAATCCGCTATTATATATAGTAAAGTAATTGGAACTGATTTTTTCTTCTAAATTCTAAAGTGCCCTTTCTGCAGTGACGTCATTTAGAACTGTTCTTCAGTCCTGACTGATTTGGTCAGTTCTGCTGACAGTTCTACAGTTAGAACTGATTTGGTCAGTTCTACCTAGAACAGTTTTAGATAGTTCTACCCTAGAACTGATCCTGACAGTTCTACCTAGAACTGATTTAGTCAGTTCTACCTAGAACTGATCCTGACAGTTCTACCTAGAACAGTTCTAGGGTAGAACTGTTCTAGCTAGAACTGTTCTAGGACAGGTTAGAACAGTTCTATGACAGATTATTCTGACAGTTCTAATGAGAGGTTAGAACTGATCTCCACTGTAAGTAGAATTAAATTCCAATATAAGAATTGGAACTATCTGGAAAAATATGTCTTTGCTTAATATATAGGTGCAACCTTTGTATGAATCTTCAAATTCGAGATGACTCCATAAAACTTCTGTCGTGTTTTAAAATAACAAGCTTTTTATTACACTAGTACATTTTCATAGGGGATTAATAAAGGAACCAAAAAGGGCGAAAACAAAATATAAGTCCGTGTGCTTGTTTCTGAGATATTAGCCATTGAAATTTTGGCGGGAAAATGTTCTCTCTTGATTTTTCATAGCTTTATTTTTGACAAGTTTAAGGATGAAGTTTTTATGCTTTTGTTCAGCGTCTGACTTAATGTTGAAAGACCAGGGTTACGTTCAATATCGTAGCGGCTTCACAGGGCTACGTAGATTTTTGACTACCGAACGTGTAGCTAGCCTAGCTGGATTGAGTGTAATATCGTAGCAGCTACGTAGCCGCTACGTTGCTGCTATCAATATCTATGTAACAACTAGTATATAGCTACACGTTCATAGTGAAAATCTACGTAGCACGACGTAGCCGCTACGATATTGAACGCAGCCCAGCTGCTACCTGGATCTATTTGGCAGAAAATCTGCGTAGCCCTATTGAGATCTGACTATGTAGCTGCTACGATATTGAACGCAACCCTGGCAGATATTTTAATTCAGTTCGTTTTACGAAAATTATCCTTCATTTAGAACATAATTTAACAGTTTCTTATCGATAATTTAGGAAAATGGACATCATTAATATAGTCAGTTGTACTAACTTGTTTCCCAATCCACTATACATAAATATGTTTACACTAATGTAATTACCAAATTGAAGTTTTGATAGATGCATGTTTGTCTGCATATCCATTAAATTATGTAATGTGTAGAGCATCATGAAAAAAACTACCCTCAACTTTTAATTACTTGCACACCAATTACCCAAATGTCTATACTGGTTCAAATATTTGATTTTTTATAATGTGTAGGTCTGTCATCGTCGGTTAACAGTAACTGTTCGAGTAATAAGAAACAATGAATATGGTGTATAAATTCATGACTACATACACTTGACAAAACCCAAAGCAACGGGACAGCAATTTTATTGCTGTAAAATTGCTGTTCTTCATATGAAAGTCACAGTGATGCTTTTAACGATATCACTTCAATGTAAGTTCAGGTCGGAATTCTTTGCTGTATGTATATAAAGATTCCGGATTATGTTTTGGTTTTTAATTGCAGGATTACCAAGACATTTTGAGGCTGAATATTTGATCAAAAGGGGTTATTTTTCATGATTAATTGGTTGTGTTATTTATTTGGTGTGATCATTTTATTACTAAAGGAAATTGTTTAATGACTACCGAAGATTCCATTTCATTTTTATGGTATTTGCAATGCTCAACAATGAGTGAATACTTGATTACTGACACCCCCCTTACAGCTCTTCTATAAAAGCATGCAATGATCAATTTGCTTGGATGTTTGCAAACAATAGGTAGGCAGAGTTTCAGTTTGTTTTATATATACTGGAATTTGCTTGGACAATAAAAATTGACATGAAATGGAGTTATGTTTATTGTCCAATCAAATTCCATTATATAGTAAACAGACTGAAATATAATACCTACATTTTGTTTACAAACATCCAAACAAACATAGCAAGCAAGTTGATCAAAGGTTTGCTTTGAATGTTTTTATAGAAAAGCTGTAACAGACTCGATAAATCTACATCTTTGTAAAGTTGTAGGAGCGATCAGGATTAATTGTGGTCCAAACATTTATACATACCATCAAGGTATAAAGCACAAACACACAACAACTAAATATTTTAACATGTTAGTTATAATTCCCCAATAAACATTTCTTTTAGATATAAACATGTATTTGTTGTGCGCCCGATCTTTACTGGATCAAAATATGCCAAACAATGAAGTAAAAGCAGGCAAAAATTTACTTTTAATCTGATTCCTCCATTTAAATGTTAAGCTGTAGTCGTGATTCTTCGAGACATCTACAACAACATGTCAATTTCATGAAAATTGATGGATACTAGTAAGCCCTGTCAATATATCTCGAGCACCTTGGTAAGATTGAACGGTGTGATATGGACCTTCTAAACCAAAATAACAACCTCAGACTATGTTCTTTGTCGCTATAGCTTCAACAGGTCCATATAACAACGAATTTACTTCGTCAAAAGTCCATTATTATCAGGTTGAGGTCGAAGGTAGGCTTTTGTTCATTATAAATTATTTGGATTAAATCAGTTTCAATAAATTAACATTTTACAACATTAAAAGAAAAAAGTAAAAGAAATGGCACTGACTGTGATGCTAAATGCAAAATATACTGAACTGCCTTGTCATTGTTGGTTCTGGAGAAGATTTTAATAACGTTTTCCAATTACAACTTATTTTAATATTCGGACTTCCAGTGCTTGGATCTAAGACCTTCATATCCTACTTGTGCTTCATTGAAGATACATCTGCAATGACATTGTTGGTTCTAAAGAATGTGTTTAAAGCTTTTGTACATTGGTGAATATACTAAGCCTTGTACTCATAAACAAGGTTGTGCACACAAGATTAAAAGTTGTGCGCATAAATATTCTAAATTTCATCTTTGGCACTTAAGGGGCTCCGTGTGTCAGTACAGTTTGTAATAGTAAACATTGTCTAGCACGATATATCTTTGTTGTGAGCACAAGTGCCTGTTATTCGGAAAGACTTCATCTCTTCTTAGTGAGGACGTTCAAAAACATTTTTTCCTTTGAATGGTCAACTAATGGTCACAAGAATGATATGGTTTGTTAATCAAAACAAATAACCCATGAGAGTCTGTTCAGGCGAGCCCGGAAATAGTTGTCCTCATTATAACGCTGTTATGTCCAATGTCCCTAGATTGCAGGGGTAAATTGTCGAGAGAGAGAGAGAGAGAGAGAGAGAGAGAGAGAGTACCATAACTCAAAAAGTCGAAGAAAGACAAAAAACACATGAAATATAAAGAAAAAAAACATCAGTCCATAAAACACAGTAAAAAGATTAGGAATATCATATCCAGCTCCACAGTTAGGTTCGTTGTGTTTCACTAAGAAATACTTTTTTTAAAGACATTTATGAATGTTTTTGGAGATGCATGAATAATTTATATTTAATAGGTCTCGATATACCGAAACATGTGCTAATTTTTACCATACAAATTTCAAGACGTTTATTTTTCTTTTGAACAATGCATGTATTAAAAATGTTCTTTTCAATCATGCATGATTTCGTGTGCGATTCTCTAAGTAGAGTTCAGTAAATGTATACGGATTGTTTGAGCATGATAACTACTGAAGTAATCGGGATGATATAGATTCGTAAAGTCAAAAGACAACCGTATCCTATTACAAGTATGATCTTTTCAACAGGACCTGGAGGTACCGGTTTATTAATTTTCTGTTAATTTACCTTTCAGCAATTAGCTTGGCAGTTAGCAGGAATAGCTGCAATCATAGCATGGACAGCTACTTTAAGCTTCATAATGTTTTATACACTGAAAAAGGTTCACCTGCTTCGAGTTTCATTTGAATTTGAAATGAAAGGTGAGACAAAACAACAACAAAAATTCAATAGTTTAGTATACCTGTAATATCGTAAGATCGTTGTGGGTCTCATATGGAAGGATCATATCCTTTTTAGCTCACCTTATTTTGGTACACTTTTAAGACTGATATATAAACATCAGTCATACATGGTTTGGTGCAATACATCTCACAATTATAAGTTGTAGAAAAACCATTAGTGTCCTCATCAATACTAAAAGTACCTGAACTGATACATTACAGACTCTCAATAACAGTCTATAAGGCAACAGTAGTATACCGCTGTCCGAAGTTCATAAATCGATAGATAAAAAAACAAATCCGGGCCACAAACTTCAACCGAAGGAAACGCATCAAATGCAAGATAACTACGACACAACAGAAACACAACATTAAAATGTAACACACAAAGAAACAAACTATAGCATAACAATGGCCATTTTCCTGACTTGGTACAGGGCATTTAAGAAAGAAATATTGTTACTGAAAACAAAATGAAGGTCAAGTTCAATAATGACGATTTTGACTTTTACGGTTCTGGAGTTATGGTTCTTGAAAGATTGAAAAATGGCGTTTCCAGTCCTGTCCGTGCATTAACTCATGAACCGTTTAACCAAAGCTTTTTTAAAATTTTAACATGTTGTTACTTACAACAAAACAGAGGTCAAGTTTAGTAATGACGATTTTGACTTTTATGGTTCTGGAGTTGAAAGATTAAAAATTGTGTGTCCAGTCCTGTCCGTGCATTTACTCATGAACTGTTCCACCAAAGCTTTTAAAATTTTAATATGCTGTTACTGATGAACAAATGGAGATCAAGTTCAATAATGACGATTTTGACTTTTATGGTTCTGGAGTTGAAAGATTAAAAATTGTGTGTCCAGTCCTGTCCGTGCATTTACTCATGAACTGTTCCACCAAAGCTTTTAAAATTTTAATATGCTGTTACTGATGAACAAATGGAGATCAAGTTCAATAATGACGATTTTGACTTTTATCGTTCAGGAGTTACGGTTCTTAAAAGATTGAAAAATATTTTCTCATGAACTGTTCAACCAAAGATGTTCAAATTCAAATACGTTGTTACTGATGACAAAATTGAGTTCAAGTTTAATAATGGCGATTTTCACTTTTTCTGTTTACGAATTATGGTTTTTGAAAGATTGAAAAATTGTGTTACCAGTCATGTGGTTGCATTTACTCATGAACCATTTCACCAAAGCTTTTCAAATTTGAATAAGATGTTACTGATGACAAAATGGAGGTGAAGTATGTTATTGATGATTTTAACCGTTCATCAGTTATGGTTATTGTGATATTGACAAATGCCAGGACACGAATAAATATAAATAAATCCGATTTATGAATTTCGAACAGCGGTATACTACTGTTGCCTTTATTTATTTCTACTGCATTAATATCTTTCTCACAATCAGATACTGTATTGTGATTCCATATTCAACGTGCGGTCGTACAAATTCAATGTATTGTTTTAAAAATGTAGATTGATCTGTATAGGTAAACTTCATAAGGTTTACAAATATAAAAAAAATGGTTTGTGATGAATTCTTTTTTTTAAGGAATGGATTGTTTTGAAGCAACAATACGCATATTTCCTTTTATTAAGAAGACATGATGTTATATTCAATACCACATTGATTACATTATAATGATATGATACACGTAATGTTTGTCTATGTGATTTAAACATTTATAAAACAGAGAGAGAGAGAGAGAGAGAGAGAGAGAGAGAGAGAGAGAGTACCATAACTCAAAAAGTCGAAGAAAGACAAAAAAACACATGAAATATAAAGAAAAAAAACATCAGTCCATAAAACACAGTAAAAAGATTAGGAATATCATATCCAGCTCCACAGTTAGGTTCGTTGTGTTTCACTAAGAAATACTTTTTTTAAAGACATTTATGAATGTTTTTGGAGATGCATGAATAATTTATATTTAATAGGTCTCGATATACCGAAACATGGTGAACCAGCGTATCCAGCCGAGTCATACGGTCATGGTTGGGGCGAGACTGGCGATGCTTTGGGTTCCATGGTAGAAAAGTTGCGAAATAAACCACCTTCTGTCAACACTAGGACGTCAGGTAGGTTTTCTATTAATTACTATTTCAGTGAATATTTCTAATCAAAGTAATATCAAATTTTCAAATAAATAGAGCTCTGCTTTTGCTTTGTTAGTAAAAAATGTATTTGTGTCTATGTCTGGTCTTTAGCTTATTGGAATATAATTTGGAAACTCATTGTAGGATCGCCTGAGGTTGATTCCCTCAACAAGATTAATGCCAGTGTGAGTACTGTTAATTCAATGGTTCAAAATGGATCAACGGAAACACTTCTAGAAAAACAGGAACAGACTAAAATCTAACGGAAATGCAGTTTTACATTACTATAGTTTTTGCAGATCTGTATCGGGAAAACAAGCCTTTCCAAATTTCGAATGCAGAGTTATTGGCCATTCACTACAGGAAGGAGCCCCAAACTTATCATATGTAGACAGAGTTATATGACCGTAATCATTCTCATTACAATTATTACATTATTATGTATAGTTCAAACATATATCTTGTTTTTTTTATATATTCTATTACATTCTTATTTTTGTTTTTATAAATAATATATATGTTTCGTAATTTGCTTGTTATTGAAGATATAAGGACTTAATTTTACTGTTTCCGTGGATGTTTTTTTTTACCGCTACAGGTTCAATACTAATGCTGATAGCACAAGTCTGGTAGTCATCACTTTAAAGTGTATAAAATTGAGAATGGAAATGGGGAATGTGTCAAAGAGACAACAACCCTACAAAAGAAAGAAACAACAGCAGAAGGTCACCAACAGGTCTTCAATTTAGCGAGAAAATTCCCGCACCCGGAGGTGTCCTTCAGCTGGCCCCTAAACAAATATATACTAGTCGAGTGACAATGAACGCCATACTAATTTCAAAATTGTACACAAGAAACCAAAATTAAAATAATACAAGACTAACAAATGCCAGAGGCTCCTGACTTGGGACAGGCGCAAAAATTATGTCAACATGAAATTCATTGACAAGTTCATTTTCAGAAAAAATGCACTATTTGTAAAATGTTGAAATCTTCAACACAATAACAATACCCAATGCAGGCATCTAAAGTGTTATCCGTATTTTTTATTCTCTCTAACTTCGTTTTTTGACTTGGCCAAGAATACAAAAATGGTAACCCCCATTTTTTATTACATATTCCGATGTAACTCGATTCAAAGAACACGTGTGCCAAAAAGTTTGGAAATCGGGAGATATGCCATTCGGTATCCAAGGGGTACAATCAAAATCACGTGATGGATATACACACGACGGAAGTAACAGTCGAGCAGACCGCTTGAAGGAACTTAAGTTGTCGTATTTACTTGTTTATATCAATTAAATTTAATAAATAAGGTAGTGCACCTAATGTCGGATACTATTTAGTTTTGAAATACACAATTATCCTTGCTTTTAAAACTACATACTATCCGACATTCGGTGTGCCAACTTATTAATCAAAATTTAATTGATATAAACAAGAAAATGCAACTACTAACCTTTCAAGCGGCGAGTTCGACTGTAACTTCCGGTGTGTGTATATCCATCACGTGATTTTGATTGTACCCCTTGGTATCGTGTTACCTTATAACCAGAATAGTAGTCGACACATTTTTTTCTACATAAAATACCTTTGAAACGTTCATTTATCAAATACAAATCTTGTCTAATATATGTTGAAATATTCGAAACACTAAGGCTAAGGCATGGATAGCCTTGGTCGTATTTTGCATTCCTTTTAGGAATTTTGTTTTTCGGTACCCTTCAATTTCGTATTTTCTTTGAACGCCACTTGTGAGTTTTGTGTAAGTGAAACGCGTGTAAGGGAATATTTAGTGAGATTTTACAACCAAAGAATCAATAATGAAATTGAGAATGAAATGGGGAATGTCTCAAAGAGACAACAACCCGAACAAAGAGCAGAAAACACTGATTGTGGGCGTTAAGTTATCCGACAATAAGTCAGCACTTTTCTAAATATGAATAAAGGCAACAGTAGTATACCGGTATTAAAAAGTCATAAATCGATTGATATAAAACAAATCTGGGTTACAAAGTAAAACCGAGAGAAACACATCAACTTTTAGAGAAAAACAAAGAAACACTGAATGGCAACAAAAACAAACGCCAACATACATAGAAACGAACTATTTTGATAACATATCCATGACTTGGTACAGGACATTTTAAGAATAAATGGTGGGTTGAACCTGGTTATATGGATAGCCTAACCTCCCGCTTATACAGTAAAAATTATAAATAATATCGCTGAAATTACAACACTGCATGGCACAATTATTTTCACAATACAAGTCCAAACAATTTTCATGACAATGATGGTATTGAAAGGTGATTATATAATTATTTGGACTTCAACCTTTCAGACATACACGTTGTCCAACGGAAACTATTACATCGTATAGATCAAACAATTAGTGCTGGTGTTTCTGTGTAAAAAGCACACTCCTGTATATGAAGTCAGTAAAGTGTTAGCATGCACGAGCATAACGTATCAATTGGTATATATATACACCATACGACGGAGCAGAGGGTAACTGCTTAGAAATTGATAATTTGGAAGTTGAATTTGTCACATATATTAGTGTGAAGTCGTCCATCTTCGTGTCAATATTGAGGAAAAGATCAAGGTATGATTCAGTCCTTTTAGTATCAGTAGTATTCTTAATTTCAAGTTCACTAGGATATATGAGATGATAAAACTGACTGAAATGTGGGTTAGTTAGTGATAAGACATCATCCATATATCTGATAGTAAAATTTGAGTATTTTGCAATGGTGCTTTTTCATTTAGTCTTTTATGTGGTTCTGATTGAATTACTGTTCCTACGAATACAAAATCAAGTCGACCAGAAGGGGTGCACAATTAGCATCCATTGAAATACCGACTGTCTGTTGAATTATCATAAACTCAACAACAACAAAATGTCGATGCCTTTTGATAATAAAATCAATCTTCACAAAATAAGAATTATTATAATCCAAACAAGAAATTTGTATTTACGATTCCCACTTGTTATAGAAACATTTCTGTTAAATGAGATCTTAAAGTATATCTTTTCATTGAGCATATGGAATAGTAGTGTAGAGCGTAGAAAAATCAAAGGTCTGTATGTAGCTGCAAAATTACAGAGATTGTGATCTAAGATTGAGCCGTAGATCTTTGGAATTTTTGAGAATCCACATTTGATTGACACAGTTGCATGGTTGAATATATCTCATTACAATATTCTTCAAGGCCATCTTTCACTGTAGATAGAATATATAGTAGTCATCACTTTAGGAAGATGTTTATCATCCTTGGTGATCCAGCTATGTATCGTTCTCTTTAAGAAGTTTTGGGAAGTTTTATTATACAGTATAATGACGGATGTTTTTGGGGTTGTTTTTTTAATTTATTTTTTTAATGTTTATATCATATGAAGGAAGGATAGATTGGTGATTTTGTTCAATTTCATCCTTTGTAAATAATGTTAAAGAATATGTAGGATTACCAGTTGGGATGTTTATTCCAACATCTTTTGTGAGACATTGCAAATAAAGATTTTTACATACGAAGACAATATTATTAGAGGCTTTATCTGCTGGAACTACGACATACATGTCATGCAAAGAGGATAGAGCATCCACAACCTCCGGGTTTTTGAATGGGTTGGTATAACACAAACATATTGTCGGGAAAGGTTTTTGATTTATTCACCACGCTATAATTTCTTATATTGCTTTTGTACAATAGTTGGCCGATTTCAGAATAAAAAGCAATATAATATTGATACATTTCCCCCCTAGATGGAGCATTGATGATTTTGTCTATTATTTAAATGTTGGGATAACATATTATCGGGAAAGGTTTTTGTTGCATTCATCACGCTGTAATTTCTTATATTGGTTTTGTAAGAAATAAAGTTTGACCATTGCATAATTTACTATTATAATATTGCAAATATTACACCAACTTGAATTATGTTGTGTCAAAGTAATAATAATATATATGCGTTACATAAACAAATTACATTTTTTAAAACCAGATTAAGCAACATCAACACCTTTCTTTATGGCAGCATATCAGAACTTTACATAATTTATATTTCAATTTTCTTATATCATCATCCATTTGTTTTTATAAAAAAAAAGCAGTAGGTAATGGATTTCATTGGTGCACTCCGATACAAGGATTTAAATGAACCATATTTGTTTCAGTTTTCAGTAGATAATATCAAGATAATGTCATGTATTTGTTGATTATATTTATAGTTTGAATAAAGAATAAAAAGTATTAATGGCTATAGCTATCAAAGATAATACTGGTAGTGATAAAGTGATACGGGAAGACATTTTCATGGTAATCAAACTTCAAACTTTTTAGCTACCACTACTGAGGGATTTATAATGTGTAATGACTGAACAACGCGTTAATATTACATTGTCATGTAGTTGTTACATATTGATGTGCACATTTACTGGTGCAAAGTTAGATTTACAGTATTCTGTGTGCATCCTGTTTACCAGGCCACTATTCCCTTTAACTGGTCGTACACATAGATAATGTATAGAGAAAAGAGAAAAGGTCGGAAAGCATTTTTGTTAGGCTGAGAATTTTATTAAGAGTTCATATATGAGATTTTACAAAAAAGCTAGTGATATTTCAATATTTCAGATATTTTTAGTATCTTTGTAACCAGTTTTGTCGAAAAAAATATTATTATTATTATTATTATTATTATTATTATTATTATTATTATTATTATTATTATTATTATTATTATTATTGAAGAAAATGATGAAAAAAAGGGAAAAAAATGTACCAAAAAAATTCGTTAGAAGTAATTACCGGACAACACTGGCAAGTTTACTGCTATCATTTTAATAAATCAAAAACCACAAATAACTTAGATAATCGATAATGACTGCATGACAAAATAAAAGAACGACAGGTATTTTATTGGCATATAATCATGATATATAATTGCATAACCTGCATCCATACTAATGTTATTCTCACCTTTTACAGGTAATTGTGCATACCAATATGTAACAACTATCATAAAATGCAATATTGACATGCTTGTTTCAGACATAAAACATTCTAATGACTATATCATACTGTATATTTATTACAAAATAATTGCTCGTAAATACTTCACAAAACGTCATCAGTGACCATTTCTTGTATCTTACCAAATATAATATTTTCGATTGTCTTGCCAGCATGCTCGTCACATAGTAAAGTTCTGTTTTGATTTTCTATTATATGATGAAAATAATAATTAATTTATGTGATTTAATTTTAAAAGATACATAAATTAATTAAAAGATGATTGGAGTTCTATATGCTGTATTGTTCGTTTTGATTGCAGATGTAAAAAGTAAGTTTTTATGTATTTCAATTTCAATTTTATATACACTTTATTATTTTGTCAGCACTCAAATGATTATTCTTACGTTTTTATTAAATATCATTGTTTAGTTATCCGTACAAATGATTTTCAGTAGTCCACAATTCTAGACAACTTAGTCAAACAAAAAATATATACATTCTTAAAAGATATCATACCCTGTCGGATTCTTTTTAGAATTTTTTAATCGATGGATTGTATTATGATACATTACTTGTCATGAGCATTAACTTGTAATAATATAAAATGAAAATTTGTGGTATAATTGTAAACGAGAAAACTCTACACCCTAGGTCATGCGTGTGATCTTTAACAATGAGCAAAACCCATTAGATATAGTCATCTACAAAAGGCCACTTACATGACAAAACTGTGTGCTGCTTTTGTACTTATTTTGTTCTTGATGGAACATTCTGACTTTCGGTTACAATGTGTATTTCATTAACCCCCAACAAAATGTATAATGATACTTGTAGAATTTTCTATTGTAATCTTTTATGAACAAAAATTGCTTAAATGGAAAAATAATAAAGAAAATAGCCAATCTTGTTGTGTATTGTATAATCGCATGCATTCCTGATATTTTAAGGATGTTCGCTTATTTCTGGACTTTTCCCTTAAATAAGAAATCCTCGGGTTTTATCCTTGTAGTTCAATTAAAAAAAATCCACGCTAACCCCTATTTTTCAATTTATAATTTTATTACATATAGTATATAAAGCCCTATTTAAAAATGTTATAAAATTCTTGTTATTTATTCATAAATTTTTTTTTAAAGAAAAAGGGTGCCAATGTTAAATGTTTGAAAGGTCTAGAGAGTTATTTCCCACCAAATTTTCAATGGCTTATCTCGAAAACAAGCACATGGACCCTTATTTTTTTATTTTTTTAGTTTCTTTATTTATATACTATTATTTTATTTTTCAGTCTTTTCAAAAACTTGTTACATTGAAACAGAGTATAACAATGAGTATTAAATTTCTTTACAGAAAAATATACTGCATTAAAATAACTTGATCGGGGGACCTTGGTAGCCACGTGGTTTAAGTAGTTCTACAACTGTTATCACTAGCCATTTAACAATGAGGCTGTGAGTTCAATCCCTGCTAGTGCGGATGCACTTGATTCCAATCTTTATTGACTAGGATTATCAGTTTTTCTATCGAAGGTCTGTGGTTTTCTCAGGGCACTCCGGCTTCTTCATAAATAAAAACTGGCCGCCATGAAAGTCCAAAAGTGGCGTATTAACACCAACAATCAGATCAACAAATCATTTGATCTGTCTTGTTATAAATGGCCACGTCACTCGTCCACAGTAACAATGCGATGATCATAATATTACCAAATCCAACAAATATATATATATATAAAAAATGACACAGAAATTAATAAATATAGGTCATAGTACGGCCTTCAACGATGAACAAAATCACTGACAGCTAGAAAACTACCAACAAATCAAAGGTTAAATAGGTTTGTTAAAAACATGTTTTGAGTTAAGTCTGTCAATTGATATTTTATCGTGTGTTTTTCTATGTTGTGATGTTATGCTATTGTTTCAGAAAAAGGGAGAAGGTTTGGATCCATTAAAACGTTTAATCCCGCTGCAAATGTTTGCACCTGTCCTAAGTCAGGAATCTGATGTACAGTAGTTGTCGTTTGTTTATGTAATATATACGTGTTTCTCGTTTTGTTTATATAGATTAGACCGTTGGTTTTCCCGTTTGAATGGTTTTACACTAGTAATTTTGGGGTCCTTTATAGCTTGTTGTTCGGTGTGAGCCAAGGCTCCGTGTTGAAGGCCGTACTTTAGCCTATAATGGTTTACTTTTTAAATTGTTACTTGGATGGAGAGTTGTCTCATTGGCACTCACACCATATCTTCCTATATCTATTACCATGTTTTTGTAATTTTTACTATGTCTTCCTTTGATTTTCAGCACAAGGCACGCAGAGTAGGAACCTTCTATTTGTGAACAGACACGAACCAACTAAAGATGGAACTTTACAGACAAAAACCCAACAAACAGTAGTGGTATCTCCAGAAGTAGTGATCTCTAAAAGACCTAGTGGCAAAATTTCTCCGGCAGATATCAATACTCTAAATCTTCCATCTCAGTTCGAAAGCGCTTTTTTGCCTGTAGGGTTCCTTTCAAACCCTACTTTAAATAATGCAATTGGACCAACTGTTATAAGTCCCATATCAACTACCAGTCAATCCATCAACAGTCTTATTGCATCAGTTAACAAACACACAACCCTATTAACGAAATCTATTCAAACTGATTTGCAAAGGCAGACGAATGCTTTAACTGGTTTGATAAAAGCTTCAGCCGAGAAAAAGATGAACTCCGTGTTGTCAGATGTTTTCGGTGGATTTCAAGGTGAAAGGAACGACAAAACCATACCTGTAACTAATTCACTTTTCAGTGGATTTCAAGGTGAAAGAAACGACAAAAACATACCTGTAACTAATTTACTTTCACTTTCAAATACTAACATTCAACCATTCAAAAATCGACATCAAAATGTCAACCAAATAGGAAACTTAGGAAGACGTATACCTCTGGTTCTTCGAAATTCGAACGATTTGGTTCAGCAATCACAATTTGTAAGAACACCACCTCGTCCCGAGTCTTTTAGACCCATAGTCGTATCTAGACAACCAGCGTTGACAGTATCGCGATCTAGAGAACCGGCGTTGACAGCATCGCGATTTAGAGAACTAGCATTGATAGGATCGCGATCTAGAGAACTAGCATTAATAGGATCGCAATCTAGAGAACCGGCGTTGACAGCAGCACGACCTTTAGTTCTAGCTCCAACAAGGTTTTCAACAAACCAAAGAAACACTGACATCAGGACAAGGACACGACAGGCCATGGATACAACTGACACTAGGTCAAGGACACGACAGACCATTGATACATCTAACACACGAACAAGAATACCGTTAAATCCGTCACGGCCAAGATCTGAAACGCAATTGCAACAGTTACAACTCAGAAGACAGTCTATGGTTACTAGAAACAGATTAGCGCAATTACAAGTAACAAGGCAGCAAATAGCACGGGGACAGAATACACCCATTCAACGTCAACGGGCACAGACAAGACCAGTAACAAGACAAATGGTCCAGACGCAACAATCTCGTCGATGCCCCTCGCAGGATGATTGCAGACCAATAGTTCCAGCCACGTGCAGACGAACATCGTATATAACAGACGACAATGGAAGGCGGTTATGCAGAGGTTGTGATGAGGACAGCTGTGCATTTGCAGGATTTGAAACAAGATGGGGTCATGGATTTGGTTGAATGGTGCGTTGATTTTTAAATTTAATCCAAACTAAAATATATAATACAAATAAAATATGATTTGCTCATATACAAAGAAGATGTGATACGGTTGTCAATGAGACAACTCTCCACGATAGACCAGACGACACCGACAAATACCGGTATTGTCTTTATAGTTTGATTGTTTTACAACAATAGCTCTCGTTTTGAGATTTTGGCTTCCTATAGAGTAAACCTATGAACATTTGAAAATGATATAATGTTTAAGAATTGAATGCTTCTTTTTGTAAATTTATTGGGGTGTAAAAGCGTTGACCGAAGTACATTTTGTATGAAGCGCGGAAGCGCTTCATACTAAAAATGTACGCACGGTCAACGCTTTTACAACCCTATAAAGTTACAAAAAGAAACATTCAATACTTATAATTTCATTTTTCAGCTATGATCGTGAAAACACGAATTTTATATTTTTTGTATGTTATTCACCTGTGCACTTTATTGTGGGACCACGTGTTATCTTGAATGAAAAGTTTTATTGAGTGATGCAATTGCTTACGGAATAACAAGTGATGTGCAGTTAGCCAATCAAAATAAAGTATTATAATGAAACATACATCTAATGTAATTATAATTTAATGCAAGTGAAGTTTTTCAAAATACAAATTCGAACGATTTTCTTCCTCTTCTATAAAAATAGGTAGATGCGATATGTTTGCTCATGAAACAACTTTGATGAGTTTTGTTTTCTTTCAGATTGTATAAATGACTATTTTTTCGTGGCCTTTTTATGTACATTGAGGTTTAAATTGCTATGCATAATTCGTGCCATACACCTATTTAGAAACATCCATTTCTAAAAAAAAAACAATTTAAGGAACTAATGTTGTGATAATTAAAGTATTTAATGAAAATAGATAAAATATTGATATAATGATAATGGTATTTCATTTCAGATTACTTATTCTATTGGATGATAGCAAGACGCTTCCTGCTGCAGACAAAGAAAAAGGGGGAAATATTGTCTTTGTTGATTATTTCGTCTGTTTAAAGATGAAACGGTGCTGAGTAAATTATATTTTTATACGACATATGTGAACAAATATATATATTTACTATTATAACTTTTTTTCAATTTTCCCAGTTCAAATCTTTGCGAGAAATAATTCATACATTTATCAACTCGTTGGTCAAATAAAAAGATGTCCGTTTGATGTTTTAGTGAAGAGACAGGAGGATTTGAACACGAATATGCTGGCCTGGCAAGGACTGAAACTGAATAACCTTGCCAAAACAAGAATGAAAATGATAGTTTCCTCAACAGAATACACGATATTAGATGTGTACAAAAAAGAAAATAAATGGAATGAACAGGAAAAAATTTGTAAGGGTTCCGCGGAACCCAGTGTCTCGCCTACTTTTGCTGTTTATCACACACTCAACAAATATATTGATGAAAAACATAGGCCTCTCGATACTGTCTTTTAATTGTCAGAAGCTTCTGTCCAAGTTTGGTAAAAATCCAGGATAGTTTAAGAATCTTTAAAATGTTTAAAAAACACTGTAATTGCAGACTGTATGTAATGTTAACTGGAAGAAAAACTAAGACCATTTATAAGTAAAATACAGAAAAATTGAAATTTTCACAAATTTTACGTCGGGATACTATCTCATGAACATAAACAAGCTTCTGTCCAGATTTGGTACAAATCAAAGATAGTTTAGAAAGTAATTTAATTTTTTAAAACTTTAAACACTGAGTGAATGTAATGTTTCCTGGCAGAAAAAAAACTAAATCCGTTTATAAGTAAAATACGGAAAAATGAAATTTTATTTTTACAAAATTTACCTCTGGATACTATCTTATGAACATAAATAAGCTTTTGTCCAAGTTTGGTAGAAATCCAATATAGTTCAAGAAAGTTATTAAAATTTCAAAAACTTTAACCACAAAGTGAATATTTGTGGACGCCACCGACGACGCTATGTAGGATCTACGGGGCGCCGAATGGGACTCTTGTGGTTTTGTACTCAAAATTCAATTTTGTACTGACAAAAGTGACTTTTGTTCAACAAAAATTAGTTCAGTTTAACAAAATTTGTATCATACTACAAATTTAAAATTTTGTCATACAAAATTATCTATCAGCGGACAAAAGTCACTTTTGTCATGACAAAATTCATTTTTGTTACACAGACTTGACTTTTGTTACCTAATTTAAAAATTGGGCGACAAAAGTCAACTTTGTATTCAAATTAGTTAAGTTTGGTTTCTGTGAACTAATTTGCATACAAAATCGACTTTTGTTACACAAAATTGACTTTTGTGAGACAAAATTGACAAAATTGACTTTAGTCTCAACAAAATTGACTTTTGTGAGACAAAATTGACTTTTGTGCGACAAAATTGACAAAATTGACTTTTGTCTCAACAAAATTGACTTTTGTCTCAACAAAATTGACTTTTGTCTCAACAAAATTGACAAAATTGACTTTTGTCTCAACAAAATTGACAAAATTGACTTTTGTCTCAACAAAATTAACAAAATTGACTTTTGTCTCAACAAAATTGACAAATTGACTTTTGTCTCAACAAAATTGACAAAATTGACTTTTGTCTCAACAAAATTGACAAAATTGAATTTCGTCTCAACAAAATTGATTTTTGTCTCACAAAAATGAATTTTGTCTCACGAAAGTCAATTTTGTCTCTTAAAAGTCAATTTTGTTGTTACAAAAATGAATTTTGTCGTCACAAAATTCACTTTTGTCTCAACAAAATTCACTTTTGTCTCAACAAAATTCACTTTTGTCTCAACAAAATTGACAAAATTGACTTTTGTCTCAACAAAATTGACAAAATTCACTTTTGTCTCAACAAAATTGACAAAATACACTTTTGTCTCAACAAAATTGACTTTTGTCTCAACAAAATTGACAAAATTGACTTTTGTCTCAACAAAATTGACAAAATTGACTTTTGTCTCAACAAAATTAACAAAATTGACTTTTGTCTCAACAAAATTGACAAAATTGAATTTTGTCTCACAAAAGTCAATTTTGTCTCACAAAAGTCAATTTTGTCTCACAAAAGTCAATTTTGTCTCACAAAAGGTAATTTTGTCTCACAAAAGGTAATTTTGTCTCACAAAAGGTAATTTTGTCTCACAAAAGTCAATTTTGTCTGACAAAATTGAATCTTACCTCACACAATTGACTTTTGTGATTTAATTTCCATATCAGGTAACAAAAGTCAATTTTGTATGCAAATATGTTTATATTTACATACCTTTTAGACAAAATTGACTTTTGTCATGACAAATATGAATTTTGTCTACAAAACTGAATTTTGTCATGACAAAAATGAATTTTGTCTACACAAATGAATTTTGTCATCACAAAATTGAAGTTCTCACAAAACAAGTCTGTAGCACATAGTTTTGTAAGACAAAAATGATTTTGTTATGACAGAATTGAATTTTGTACAAAACCACAAGAGTCCCATTCGGCGCCCCGTAGGATCGCTATGTCTCGCTTTTTTTTTACTAAAGTCGAAGGCTCGACAAAAACATATCACAAACATAAACATAGAGGTATATTCAATATCTTGGGTTTGATAGTATATTACGATTTTGTACAGCTTGGTTTTGATGGTGTTTTACTTCTATATAAAATTGAGAATGGAAATGGGGAATGTGTCAAAGAGACAACAACCCGACCAAATGGAAAAACAACAGCAGAAGGTCACCAACAGGTCTTCAATGTAGCGAGAAATTCCCGCACCCGGAGGCGTCCTTCAGCTGGCCCCTAAACAAATATATACTAGTTCAGTGATAATGAACACCATACTAATTTCCAAATTGTACACAAGAAACTAAAATTAAAATAATACAAGACTAACAAAGGCCAGAGACTCCTGACCTGGGACAGGCGCAAAAATACGGCGGGGTTAAACATGTTTGTGAGATCTCAACCCTCCCCCTATACCTCTAACCAATGTAGAAAAATAAACGCATAACAATATTTTAGTAAATGCTTACCATGAAGTTTGTGGCCTAAAATAATCAAAATTGTCAAATTTGATTTATATTTCAAGTTTTTACTTTTTGACGTCTATATTACTAACTTGGAAAAACGTTTAAAGATTTTAAAAATATGCTGTCAATTTAAGCCTGATTCGAGAGTCACAATTGATTCTTTTGTAGACAAAACGCGCGTCTGGCGCAAATACAAAATTTTATGCCTTGTTTCTATGGTAAGTTTATTAATTAGCAGATGTTTGTTGATTCAGCTGGATCATCAGCATATATACCGTTATACAAGTTTCTCCCTAGACAAACAAGCAATCATACCCCATCTTATTTTAATAGCCTAGGAATAATTTCAATTGGCCTAGTGGCTTCAACAGAGATTAAAAACTTTTAGAGAAAGACAATGAAGATGACGGATAGATGAATGGCACATTTCAAATAGAATAAATAGTTCACACTAGTGCTGTGGGTCATCTAATCTAAACGCATAAACATTTGTAATTATTTAATGCACAATTATAGTTATTCAATATAAGAAAATCAAACATATTGAAGGTTGATGATCATGATAGATCCATGGCTGTTAAATGTTCAGTGGCAAATTAAATGCATATTTAGGACAAGAACATGTTAATGCGAAACGAATATGAAGCCTGCTTTGTATAAGACCTACACCCTGAAATAATAAAGTTATAACATCCCAGTTTACAAAGTGATAGTCAGCATTAAAACATGTCACCCTACCAAGAAACATTGGTCTAACTCCGATCATGAAACCAGTCTTTATAGCTGACTATGCTGTATGGGCTTAGCTCATTGTTGAAGGCTGTTCGTTGACCTATAGTTGTTAGTTTCTGTGTCATTTGGTCTCTTGTGTAGTGTTGTCTCATTGGCAATAATAACACATCTTCTTTTTTATATGCAGTGATCTTACTAATGATTAAATTGAGAAAGGAAATGGGGAATGTGTCTTAGAAACAACAACCCGACCACAGAGCAGACAACAGCCGAAGGCCACCAATGGGTCTTCAATGTAACGAGAATGATGCTTGATAGGCCAAGATTGAGCAAATGCCTGTTTCAAAAGTTTGGGTTTTACTCAACCAAGAATTAAATCAACAACCTTCTGCACAAGAGGCAGCCATGCATATGAGATCTCTGAATCAGTATGTGGAACCTTAGGTTAACTAAGTGTGCTCAAGCTGAAATTTTTTGCCTGTTTTACTGATGATTGAATTGTTATGTTGAAATCTCAAAATCTCAACAAATGATTCTATTTTCTAGTATTTTATGTGAATTATAAAATTGAGAATGGAAATGGGGAATGAATCAAAGAGACAACAACCCGACCAAATAAAAAACAACAGCAGAAGGTCACCAACAGGTCTTCAATGTAGCAAGAAATTCCCGCACCTGGAGGTGCCCTATAGTTGGCCCCTAAACAAATATATACTAGTCCAGTGATAATGAACGCCATACTAATTTCTAAATTGTACACAAGAAACTAAAATTAAAATAATACAAGACTAACAAAGGCCAGAGGCTCCTGACTTGGGACAGGCGCAAAAATGCAGCAGGGTTAAACATGTTTGTGAGATCTCAACCCTCCCCCTATACCTCTTACAATGTAGAAAAGTAAAAACTGTTCCTGTTAGAATTGTTTTACATTAGTCATTTTGTTGGCACTTTTATATAGATGCTGTTTGGTTGTGTGAGCCAAGTCTCCTTGTTGAAGATCGAACTTAGGCGTGAGCCAAGGCTCTGTGTTGAACATCTTACATAGGCCTATAATAGTTTACTTTTATAAATTGTGACTTGGATGGAGAGTGGTCTTATTGGCACTCATACCACATTTTCCAATATCAATGCACACCTTACAATCATTCAATACATCAAAAATAGTGGTCCTATTGCTTATAGTATCCCAGAAAAAGACAAAATCACAAACCAACTAAGAATTATTTAATGAATCATGATCTTTATGCCAAGATAAGATGAAACCTGCCAGTCTGACATGTATCAATCTTTACATACACCAAATATAGTTAACCTATTGCTTATAGTATTGGAGGTACAGTTACTAACACGTTACATTAACCTTGATCACTAATCCAAGAAAGGAAAATGAGGTCAGGTGAACTACACATGACGGGTGTGTAGATGTTTAAATTAACCCATTAACCATATTCCTAGATCACATAACTACTGACGCTCCTTTATGATATACAGATTTCATTTCTCTGGCATTGTTGAAGGACTAAACATACATTAAAAATATTAAAACAAATAAATTATGTTTATTATCACATAATATTTACAGGTTAACAAAGCAAAAGATAATATTGTACACATTTCTATCATTTTGCCAAAAAACAAACCTATTTAACAAGTAGAGTCTATTAAAATCAAAATATACATGTATCATACTTTAACTGCCTGCCAGATAAATAGAATGCCTAATTTCAGAATTGGACATTAGATTTGACACAAAATAGTTCCACTCTACATAGTCTTATGTCTGCACCTAAAGGAATGATACATCTAATAAAACAATTCAACTTTAATAATCTGACAGAAGTTTTTGCATTATCCAAGGGATCAGTAAAAAATATATGACAGATAAATAATTTAAAATAACAGAGATAATTGATTGATTAATTGGTGTTTTACACCATTTTCAGCACTTTTGGCAGTTTCGTGGTGGCTTTTATTATGAGGCAGGCATTACCTGTGAATGAGGACGAAGTCTGTATCATTTAAAAAAAAATCAAACATGTTAACAAGAGAAACGGAAATACTGTAACGTTTTCAATTTTGGTTCTGTTGTTAGGGATTTTACTTGTGACGTTATTTAAGTTATGACGTCATATTCAATGTAAACAAAGAAACGTTGTTCTGGATTTTTTTTTCATTTTTTTTTCTATTGAATTTTCTACTGTAATACTTTGTCCCCATATTTTTAGTGAAGAAAGCCATAGTGACTTAACACAACTTTTATGAATTTTGGGTCCTAAATGCTCTTCAACTTTGTACTTGTTTGGTTTTACAACTATTTTGATCGACCTTCTGTAGGAAATCTGAATACTGTAGCAGAGATGATATTTGATATCTTCCCTTTGAAAAATTAAGCTCATTGTCCAAAAATTCCTTTATACCTTGCTTTAAAATGCTAAGCTAACTTTGAAAATTATTTTTCCAATTCTTCTTTATATTTCAATATAAAGCATATCTGAATTCAGTAAGAACATAATGAAAGTCATGGACAAAATATTACTGGATGATCAATCTGAAATAAAAATAAATGATCTGGATCTGTAACAGCCCAAATTATTACTGATGACAATCCATGGGAGATTACTCAACATACATATTTATTATAGGGGCAAATGAATTAGCTTTGCACAAGATACTAGAATTGTTTTTCCCTACACAGAGACAGTAACTGGCTTTAATACAGTAATAATGGGAGTTAAACATGCCCAAATTATGACATATTCAGACAGTTCAAACAGATAACATTATGCATATGGAACAGTAACACAATCACCAATAATTACATGATAGAGACAAACACACTGAGGGTGTTAATAGCATTTAAAAAGTTATCAGGATCAAATTTAACATACATGTAAGTGGAAGATTTATTTTATAAACCAAATAATGCAAACTCTATTATTTGTGTTGAACAACTGACTGATCTTAAATTGTAAGACTACCCAGTAGTTTGCACAATACAAGCAAAAATCATAAAAATATCAAATACAAATTATATCAAATAAACTTCAGTGTGACATCATAATTGATGTCCAGACATTAAACTTATAACAAGGGGACACAACTTGCGCTATTATTTTTTTTATATAAAATCAAACATTATATATACTAATGATCTTTTTCTAATTATTTAAGGAAACACACATCCCTAAATTAGTAAAATTAATCAACTCTCCAATGTCAATGTAGGAAGGTAGATGTCTAAAATCCAATAAACACAACATACGCAAAAATCAGAATAATCAATAACAATTCATTTTTATGTTTGCTGACAACACTCTGTGAAACTGATGTGAATATCTGATACTGATGTGATGACGATAATATACTGGCACATGGACAAATATTTTGTGTAACATTTCATGACTTTGGTTCCTCAAATGATCCATGTGAAATGTCTGACATCCTTGGGTATTTGATTTTTTTCTTGTCAAGTTCTTCTTGTGACCACAATAAAAGTTTGACAAGATTTGCCAACTTTGGAGTAGAGTCCATTTCCAATATGGCTGCATTTAATTCACTTGCCACCTGCAAACAGAAATATAAAGCATTTGGAAATTAGTATGGCGTTCATTATCTCTGAACTAGTATATATTTGTTTAGAGGCCAGCTGAAGGAAGCCTCCGGGTGCGGGAATTTCTATCTACATTGAAGACCTGTTGGTGACCTTCTACTGTTGTTTCTTCTATGGTCGGGTTGTTGTCTCTTTGACACTTTCCCCATTTCCATTCTCAATTTTATTAGTATAAATTAAATCTTTACATGTATTTTTGTCCCAATTCACAAGTCTATCCTTGTCTAAGTACAGTGTATGAGAATTGCAGTTTGGTTGGTTTAAGAAAGATGCTCCTTAGAAAACTGGCTCCCAGTTTTGAGTATTTTTTTAATCAGAAATGCAACAAAACCAATGTTGTTTTTTTTAAAAGACAAGAGCTTATGTTTTATGTCTGTTTTCTTTATCAGATTTGTTTGTAAGAAACATATTAAAAAGGCTTTCACAAAATAACATCCAGAAATATAAAATGTTTCTTTTAATATGGATCCTCAAAATAAACTATATGCTTAATATGTCCATACAACTATTTTATAAATTGCACTTGAAGTTGGTCAGTAAGGAATACTATTTTACTTTTAATACATTAACATTGGGTTTAACAATTTCCTAGGTACATCTGAAAGCACCATGAGCTGTTTGATTCGATTTTGATTTTTAGTGTTTTAACACCACTTTTATGCACTGCATTTAGGCTATTTCATGGCGGCCAGCTTTTATTGGTGGAGGAAGCCAGAGTTCCCAGAGAAAACTGACAATCCTAGTCAATTACGATTGGAGTCAAGGGCACCCGCACAAGGGGGGTTCAAACTCACAACCTCAGTGTTGACTGGCTAGCTTTACAGTGGTAATTACTATGGCCACCAAGGCCCCTCCATAGGATGTTTGAGAAATATTAGCATAACTTAATTTATTACATTTTTCTTCATACTTTTGTGGTCATAACCTTAAGGATATTAGCTGCTCAGTTTCAAAATCTATAACTTTTCATAACACTAGTATGTATTGATAGGGAATAAATTGAGGAATCCAAAGAGCAAAAAAAATTAGGGGTCAATGTGCTTGTTTTCGAGATATTAGCCATTGTAATTTTGGCGGGAAAATGTTCTATCTTGATTTTTCATAGCTTTATATGGACCAGTTAAATTTCTCAAATACTCTAAAAACATAAATAAAATTTTATAAGACTTTTACAAATGACTTATAATTGTACACGTAAAAGTTTTATAAAAAGAAAAATGGGGTTCATGGGCAAATTTTTTTAAGGCATTCAAATGGTTAAAACCAGAGGATTTCGAAAATTTGACAAAAATTCCAAAACATGACAAGCAGACATCCTTAAACCACTACATTTAAGTTTAGTAATCTACTTTAAAAACATTGATCAAGTTACCTTTTGTCTTTGAGATGGATGTTACAGTTCACCAAAGGGAGATAACTACTTTAAAAACATTGATCAAGTTACCTTTTGTCTTTGTGATGGATGTAACAGTTCACCAAAGGGAGATAACTCAGGGTTTTCAAACGCTAATAAAGCTAATGTTCTTTCTAATTCTGACAATATTTCAGGGTTTTCATCTCCTCTCTCTGCCAGATGTGTCTGTGCATAGTCTAAGGCTGACTCTATATTCTTCTCTCTTATAAGCTCTATTAAATGTTGTTGCTGTAATAAACAATAGAATTAAATGAACATTTTTTAGCATTTTCAATTTTTACTTTCAATTTTTCATCATCTACTGTGGACTGACTTAATTTTGATATGTGTCAATATATTTATGCTTAAAATGGGCTTATATTACTTAAGGGTGCAATCAACAGTTTTTTTCTATGACGTCATATTTTGAGGAACCATGCATAAGTGACCCTTAGTGGTGGACTGATTAATAAAGATACTTGTATAAAACTAGATATCACTGGAATCAGAATGTTCTCTAGTTTATAATGAAATAAAAATAAAGTGTTCTTTTAATAGTATAAAAAAGTTTTATCCAGAGAAACTGGGAAAAACATTGCCTGATTTAAGCTTAAAAAACCTGAAATCAGGTCATGTGCACACCCCTGAAGACATGATACCTGCATATTTTTCATAATCAAAATTGTATGAATTTCATAGATTTTTACCTGGTCTTTCAAAAAATTCATGCTTCAGGCTACGTTCGCCTGCTCCGAAAAGAGCTACAATGGCTGCAAATAAGTTTTCACTTTTCACTGCCAAAAAAACAGACTGTTTACAGTGTTGTCTCCCCTCAAAACATGTATATTTAATCTAATTTTTTAAATTATTTTAATCATTCAACCTGCTTTAATTGAAGTAAATTAACATATTTTTACAACCAAATACAAAAAACATGATCATTTTTCACCAATTATGTTGATAAAAAGGGACTTCCCTCCATGTCTATTTTTAGTCAGGAATAACCCCTAGTTTTTTATACGAAATTGTTAATAGCACCCTAAAGCGTGAGGCTTGCAAAGCTCTTTAAATAACTAAAATTTAACTGTCGAGAGTGGAGAAATATCATAATAGACGAGTTATAGTGTAGGAAACAGTCTGTTTCTCTAAAGATTTTTATCCTTCTTTTTCAAAGATTTTCAGAAATTTGTGTTCTTTATATGCGACGTCATCAGTCATTGCCACCTACTTTTATGGCGTCACAAAAGGAAAATTCAGAAGAAAACAAAACATTAAGACGTCATAATCAAATTTTGACTAATCAATTGCCGAGAACAGATTTTTCACTAGTGAGGAGAAATATTTTTCTCACACCGGTCAGGAAATGTGCAAATAGTACAAAAATTAGAGAAATAGGATTGTCTTATTAATTGCTTTTAAAAACTGTGAGAACTCTAAGATCTGTTATGTCGTTTGTGTTTTTGTTAATTCATTTCAACCTGATAGGTTAAGTTTTTTCAACATATATGTATAGTTTGTTCTTATCTTGTGCTGTAATACAATTGTCCAAGTTACAGGAGGGTTGGTACGCCCACAAACATGTTTAAACCAACAATATTCTGTACATGCCTGTCCCAAGTGATGAACTTGTAATTCAGTGTTTGTTATTTGTTGCTGTATATATTATATTGGTTTTTCATTTTTGTTTTGTACAAAAAAAAATTAAGAATTCTAATTTTCAATGCTTTTGTCAAAGTAATTTTCCCTGATTTGATGCAAATTATTATATTAGATTTATAACATACTAAAACTTAGATCAAAACTACATATTGGAAATGTCAAAGAAATAAAATATCACATCTGCACAAAAGATTTGACTCAAAATTTTATATAACATTTTTTACATTCTATAAATATATCAAAATTACATTAAGGAAATGTCAGAAAAATAAAACATCACATTTTCACAAAACGAAGTGTTTTCTCGTCTCCTCTTTTCGTACCAAACAAAATACTAATTTCACTTAATGATTTTATTAAATAACTCACAATATAATGTTAACTGGAACCATTCAAGGAAATTGATGTAAAATTAGGTTAAGAAGAGACAATGATTAAATATACACATTAGACAACAGTATTTTTGAATATTTGGTACCATTATTTTTTTTTAATTTCAAATAATAAGCACTTTTACCCCTACTCTGCATCATGAGATTGGGTAAAAGGTATTAAAGAAATGCTACAGTGTAAATATGTAACAGTTTGAAAAAAGAAATGTATCCTCAACTATAAACCTCAATTCTAATGCAATTTCGTTTGTAAGGATAATTTCTATTGGACATTGACAAATATTTTGAAGGGGTAAATTCCACTTTCTACCAGTCCGCAACTAAGAAGGCCACCATTTTGAATTCTTTTTTTTTTTTGGTATGTAATTTCTCACTGATAAACATGAAAGGCACATTATGAGCCTCAAAATCATCTTTTTGTCAACATTGAAACCATTCTGATTCGTACAAAAGTGTAAAAAGTCTAGTGTGTATGTTTGACACCATTCTGATGCGTACAAAAGTGTAAATATGTCTAGTGTGTATGTTTGACACCATTCTGATGCGTACAAAAGTGTAAATACGTCTAGTGTGTATGGTTGATACCATTCTGATGCGTACAAAAGTGTAAATACGTCTAGTGTGTATGTTTGACACCATTCTGATGCGTACAAAAGTGTAAATACGTCAAGTGTGTATGGTTGACACCATTCTGATGCGTACAAAAGTGTAAATACGTCTAGTGTGTATGGTTGACACCATTCTGATGCGTACAAAAGTGTAAATACGTCTAGTGTGTATGTTTGACACCATTCTGATGCGTACAAAAGTGTAAATATGTCTAGTGTGTATGTTTGATACCATTCTGATGCGTACAAAAGTGTAAATACGTCTAGTGTGTATGGTTGACACCATTCTGATGCGTACAAAAGTGTAAATACGTCTAGTGTGTATGTTTGACACCATTCTGATGCGTACAAAAGTGTAAATACGTCTAGTGTGTATGTTTGACACCATTCTGATGCGTACAAAAGTGTAAATACGTCTAGTGTGTATGTTTGACACCATTCTGATGCGTACAAAAGTGTAAATACGTCAAGTGTGTATGGTTGACACCATTCTGATGCGTACAAAAGTGTAAATACGTCTAGTGTGTATGGTTGACACCATTCTGATGCGTACAAAAGTGTAAATACGTCTAGTGTGTATGTTTGACACCATTCTGATGCGTACAAAAGTGTAAATATGTCTAGTGTGTATGTTTGATACCATTCTGATGCGTACAAAAGTGAAAATACGTCTAGTGTGTATGGTTGACACCATTCTGATGCGTACAAAAGTGTAAATACGTCTAGTGTGTATGTTTGACACCATTCTGATGCGTACAAAAGTGTAAATACGTCTAGTGTGTATGTTTGACACCATTCTGATGCGTACAAAAGTGTAAATACGTCTAGTGTGTATGTTTGACACCATTTTGATGCGTACGAAAGTGTAAATACGTCTAGTGTGTATGTTTGACACCATTTTGATGTGTACAAAAGTGTAAATACGTCTCGTGTGTATGGTTGACACCATTCTGATGCGTACGAAAGTGTAAATACGTCTAGTGTGTATGTTTGACATCGTCAGTATACATATGACATCACATTGTTTAGATGCTAAAGACAATGCATTAGTTTCACTGACTTTTTCATTTCTGTCATTTAAGCCAAAATATTCATCAAATGGTATTAATTTTAATATGCTGCATTAGAATGTAGATAAATGTTTTGTATTGTAAGCTTGACCTTTGCAACACTTGATTTTACTGTAGCAAATATCCATTTACCTAGCTCCGCTACACATCACTAGGTAAACTCATTTTACAACAGTAATATCTACATTTTACAAAGGCCAAGATCAAAATACAATTAAGTCATCTCCTAAGTTTAAGGATGCACTCTACATTGTCTGTTACACTCTGTTCACACTAGCATTTTTTAAATCAATCTAAATTTGAATCGATCTTAATAAAACCAATTAGCATTGACATCATCTTAAATCCTACACAATCCCTATCTGTATAATCCGAACTATTGCAATCAAACTAGAAGTGACTACATGTAAAATTGCAATTAATCTGACCTTATTATCTGGGAAATTGTAAACCATTGTATAAAAAGAAATAATGTGCTGATACACATGCTGGCAACAAAAATAATGGAGGAAGTTATTGTTTCACTTGAATTACAATTTCAAATGTTGATACTATTGTTTGTAAAGATTTTGTTCCTTTTAAAACCGTTTATTCAAACGTTAATGTTTTTGATTGTTTAAGACCAATAGATGTAATTTGTAATATTTGTCTTTCATGTATTCTTATTCTACGATACTCATTAATTACATCATTACACAATTACCTGCAAATGAAAATATAGATATCTGTCATTATCTAATAACTCAGGGTGGATATTATTAACTAATGAAATTGCATCTTCAATTTTGCCATTTTGTATTGCATCCCTGATTTTGATTCGTTCATCCATCTGGTCAAGATCTGCTGTTGGCTGAACTCCTGATTCCATTCGGAACTTCTCTGCAGCTTCTTTAAAACCCTCTGAAAATAAGAGAAACATAAAAATGTCCTTCAATAAAGATATCCTATTTTGAATCATTTTGATAACAACTACATTTATAAGTTTAGTGTTACAGACATTCTATTTCCATTTCAAAAATGCTTTTTCTACATGATACTGCAAGAAACTATTAGATTTTGTTTGTTTGTTACTAAAGTTAGACATGTGTATTTCATGTATAAACTATATTTGCCTTTGTAGACAACACTACTTACATGACAGTATAACATCTGCCTAACAACCATAACATATTTTTAATAATTCTACTATTTTCCATAGCAATTCAAATTTTATTAAGTATTTGAAAGCAGTATTATATGTTTGCACATATACATAATAAATTGCCCTAAAATTGAATTGTTTTAGGGATCACTGAAAAGTGGTTATTTCTAAATCACCAGTCTGTTATAGTTTTCTTTGATGTGTTTTAATCTGTATACTGTTGTTTGAGTAAAATTGTCTTTTGAGCTTTTTCTGTTTTAGCCATGGTGTTGTGAGTTAATTTTCAAACTTAGAGATTGAACATCCCTTTGGTATCTATCGCCTCTCTATTTTTAAGGAGAATGAGACCTTTATTTCATTGAAATTTTCATCAGCTTTTGGCACTCCAGCTTCCTTTGTCAATAAAAAAATTGCCAACATAAAACAGCACATTTGTACTGAAAGTGGCATTAAACACCAATCAAACAATCAATTGAATGTAAGTATTCTCTGAAATCAAATTATTACTTTCTTTATATGTTCATGTAAGTGTCTTCTATTGACAAAATATGTGCTTTTTTCAACTGATTTTAATTTAACATCATTTAATGTTTGTATTTTATTACTTTACTTATCAAAATAAATGAGAAAGATGGAGATCAGATCATCTTCTAAAAAAGTCATAATTTCCTGCGTCTGTCACTAGTTAGGAACTTAAGTCAGTTGTTGCCTCCAATTCATTCCTTATGATTTTTGTCCTTTTAGATAGTTTAGTGGCAACAGAAAATCTTTTACTAAGTCTGTCTTGTTTATTTACAACTTTTTTCAGATTTCCAGCCAATTTGTTCTTGACAAATTGGGTGAACATTCGTCTTTGTAGAAAACCATATGTTAACTTGTTTGTGTCTTGGCTTTTTTTGTGTTGTTGATTGCTGTCACATTAAAAATGTTAAATTCGCCACAAGAAAACAAATTAACAGTAAATATTTGCTTGATTTGTCATGTACAAATATGCGTACATATATCTAAATTATCTATGAATAAATGAGTAGTACAATTTCATCATACGTTGTACTATAAACAGAGGTCCCTTATTATACAAAAATATGTTTCCTTAGCAATACTTTAATGAAGTACCTGTGACTAAATAATTCATTATAAGTTTATTCATGTCTCCTCTTGTTACTTGAACTCCCTGGAGACGTTCTAACCATTCATCTTTAGGAATTTCTTCCAGTTTTTCTGCTGCTGCACCAAAATTCATCTTACGGGTAACATACCTGTAGAAATAAATCATATTTTCTATCATTTATGAAAAGAAATGTAGAAGACAAATAAGAAGTTTATCTACAAATTGTTTGTGCATGTTAAAAATTGTAAAATAATTATTGGCAATCATTTTATACCATAACCATTTTGTATCATAACAAAAACTCTTTCATATTATAATTAATTTCTATATTACCATTTTTGTACCTTATGGGAGGTTATAATATTATGTAAACCATTTTGTACCAAATGAGTGATTATCATGATTATTATGTATACCATTTTTTACCGTCTGAGAGATTATTCTGTATACCATTTTTTACCATATGGGAGATTATAATGTAAACCATTTCATACCATACGGAACATTATATTGGTTACCATTTCATACCATACATCCCTATGGGAGATTATAATGTATACCAATTTGTACCATATGGAAGATTATAATATGGTACTGTTGTATGTTATTTTTTTTTTAGATATATTCAAATTTCAGAACAGAAGGTAAGTTTTCTTTCGTAAACCAAAAAAAAATTGTTTCGAGATGAAAGGTAAATCATTGTACGAAATGGTAATTTTGGGTACAAAACTACTAGATACCATCATGATAATAATGATTCCTCTGATCATTTTGTTTAATAATGTATTTTTGATATATATCTAAATTTTTAATTATGGTTTTTGATAACTAAGAAACACCAGGTTCCAACCTAAATTCAGGCTCATACAATCTACAGTTGGTAAATAAAAATTTATAACAAATTGTTATAATACAAGTTGCTGACAGTAAGTAAGTAAGTAAGTAAGTAAGTAATTTTTATAGGTTTAAAATCCAAAATTACAGGATTGATACCAAGCCAATACAAATTTGTTATACACAAACATACAAACATATATATCATACCAAATTTATAAACATTATATGAGGAGGTGGTACCACAAAGTTATTTAGTGCTTAATAAAGCATTTCTAGAAATGTACATGTTGCTAATAAATTTAACAATAATTCTAATTATATCAGTCTTAACACACGTATACAAAAATTTAAATCTTGCTTCATTAGTCATACTGAAAAAAGGGCACTATGTCACTAATTTTTGAAAACAGTTGGTCTCTAATTATATTTAGTTTTGTACATTTTAAGGTGAAATGAAATTCATCTTCTTCTTCTAAGAGACACAAAGGACAAATTCTTTCTTCTACAGGTGTTTTAGTGTGACACCCTTGTTCAATTCTAAGAACACTATTACTAATACGAATTTTAGCAAAATGCCCTATTACTTTTCTGTCTATATTCAACAATAAATAGGTTTCCAATTTATAATTTTCTTTAAGCTGTCTATTTGTTCTCAGCTTATTACCATGTACTGATTTATTATCACAAAATATATTTTCTTTCCAATAATTAAGATATCTATCATTAAGTTTGCCAGTAGACATTTAAATAAAATGGTTCTGAAAAAGCTACAGAATTAAGATAAATTCTGAAAATTGGTGTTGGTACCCTTGAAGATTATTTGATAATATCTTTATCATGCTGAAGTATAAAAGTCTTGTACCCTCTTTTTGTCAAGTATAATTAAAAACAATTAATTCATATACATGTATTTCATGTTTAGAACAAAATGAAAAGTAATACTACCAAATCTGAAAAATGACTGTGCCTAAAATTACTATAACTGAAGTCGTACTTATGTTGCAGAGACCTCTTGATTGATTGATTGTTAGTTGCTTAACATCCATTGGAAAATATTTCATGCATGTTGAGGACAAGAACAAATTAACAATAAATACAATAGGTAGGTCTTGCAATAATAGAGGCCATCAGGGTTGATGGTCGCAGAAATTTGGACTGCCAAGGGAAAATGAGGGTATATTGGATAAGGACAGAAATATTGCTTTGCAACAGGCAACATCAAGACCCCTCAAAGAGTTGTTGTAAGGGTTCTGAACGTGCATAGAGCGTGGCACTCTCTCAAACGAGACATCAAATATAACGTCCCAATTCTGACCAGACATGGCTGAAAAATTGATACATCCAGCACAGCCAAACAAACAACCTACTTTGGCAGGCGTTTTACTGCTGATTCGGGAGAAGACCAGGTGACCATATTTCATTTCCCCAGTCACCCTGAGAGGTCTTGAAAGCATGTTTTGTTTATATTATTATCAAAGTGACAAAAAAAAGCCGCTCTCATCTTCTAGGTCCCAATGGGTAAATGCTGTATAAGACATTATGCATAGAAGATATACATCTCACTGTTTATTCAAACAAGGTTTAATGAGTTAAAAAAATAAATAAAGTTGTTTTTCTTTGCCTTTGGGTGCATGCCTTTGACATAAATTCATGTGTTAACTTTATCAGTAGAACTGATTTGACATAAAGAGTATAATGATTTTTAGGTGTTCTTTGGAAAAACAAGTAATGTTAAACTAAATTTACAAAGGGAAAGAAAACAAATCAAAGTATAAAGAAGTCACCAGTTCATGCTCATTGTTTTGAAGAAACCGGAAGTTTACTATAGAACCGGAAATAAACAAATATTGGTCTGTTGAACCGGTTTTTGTCGTGACAATCAGGACAAACTCTCATGTCTGTATATAATTCACGTATAAGAGAGCCTGATTGCAAGATTTAAGACTTGAATACTTAAGATAACAAGGATTTTAACCTCGTTATTCTTCGCAGTGCTCCGTGACAACGCCTCGGAAAAAACAAGATGGCGCATATTTGTACATAAATTCTGATTGAACTGTCAAATGTGATGTTGACCTGGAAATTTACAGTGATGGAGACAAGTTAATTGTATTTTAATTTAAGCCAAAATGGCAGAAAGGTAAAAATTTCAAGACAGAAATTAACAAAATAGAGAGAAAGAAATTAGAAACAAGCATAAATGAAAATCAGTTTTATTGATCAAGCACCTGCTCTGCAGCTGCAACTATTTGTAATTGCATATATATCACAAGATGATACATGTATATTCAAATTGATTTGTCATTATACAAATGAAGACAAGTACTTATTTTCCTTTGTCAACACACTGTGTAACACATTTATATGAGGTAGTCATCCTCAATCAGTAGTTGAACTCCTGAGGTTACAATTTGTTGCTGAACCGTTTCATTTCAGAGGGTAGGAATGCCCTTTACCGTTAGTCGTCAAACACAGTCATTTGCAGCTTCTATTAGCTTCAATTTTGGTTGAAATATACCATATTCGTCAAAACTTACCTTGATTTGTCAAAATATGCTATCCTTGATTCATCAACTCTCTAGCTTACATGCATGTAACTGTTGCTGAACCATTTCAGAATGTAGGAATGGACTTGAGTGGCTTTACTGTTTAAAACACCAAATGTTAATGTCAAAATCAGTCTATTTTGTATCGTCTTAATGAAGGCGTACTGTTTTCAAATACTCGTGCACCTAAAATTACAGTTAACAGCATTTGGCACGATTGTTTACCATTGAAATTTACTGTTCATGAAGCTATTGTACTCCTGTATCATGTACATGTTTATATGCAATACAACCATCTTTTTAGTTTATGTACTTTGTCCATATTAGGGAACCTGCTTTAAACATTGACAACATACATTGACAACATACAACAGTGACAATTTCTTTTCCTTTGTACATGAGGAGTAAGACATTTTGATTGTTACATAAAAAATTTACAGGAAATTCTGTGCTTAACAGTGATGTCCATCTATGGTAGACAAATACATGTAGCTATAAGGTATATTAAATAGTACCTGCATCTTTCTTAACCCTTGGCTAGCGAAGATGCTTTGAACCATCAATACTCACATATTCACATACAACTAATATATAAATTTTTGTATTGGTTCCAAGATCTTAATATTTCAATAGTATTCTTAGTATAATAAGATTAATTTTTTGGTTTTTAAGGAATCAATCAGCTTACTTTCGATTTTTACATGTTTTAAAAGCCAAATTAAATTTGGAAGTTTGAAGTTAAAATTATCAATAACATTTTAGATAAGATAAGATAAGAAAACTTTATTTTGATTCGGCATGAGTACAAATAAGCAACACAAGCTCTAAGGAGCTTTTGACCGAATATAAAAATATATAAATAACATAAAAACAGTGCATTTTTTTTGTACATAAAAAAGTGACAGGGATCACAATGAACTGTTAAGGCCTGTTGTGCGCCATGCTAAATTCCTAGTGCCATACTGAATTTCCCAGCGCCACGTTTATTTTTTTGTCTGCCGCACCTGAAAATTCAATAGATTGAAGTTAAATTCTGGATATTCCTAATCCAATTATCATGTCAGTGGCAATTAAGAAATATAATTAGTGTTAAAAGGTGTGAACACTAGTACTGCCACAAGGGATGTATATTGACAGTTGATTGCATTATTATTGACATTGTCTTGGGTGGTTGAACAAGGTACATGTAATATTCAATGAATGATCATGACCCAGTTTGATAATTTTTTACATGTACATTTTTGTATCAAATAGCAGGAAATCTTAGAAACTTTCAATTTATTAATTACCTGAGGTAAACCATGAATATTAAATCAGTGATACATGCAGTTTCATAAGCATTATCAAGTCTCATTCACAATTTCCCAGGGAGATTGTACAATGTATATGGGCCAGCCTTATCATCATGGTTCATTGACTTAAAACTTTTCTTCTGCACGTTTCCACACTTTATCTTAAGTTTGCCTCATCCAAATTTTATCAAACTGCATGTAGTACACAATGCTTAGACTTCAAACGTAACTTGCAGACAAGTTATAATGTGTGCAGAGAATCACTTACTGTTCTAAAGTTATGCCCCTTTATAACTTAGAAAAATTGAAAACTTTTTTGTTTCTGCAGTTACTTAAGGTTGCCTTATCCCAATGTTATGATACACACAATACTAAAAACCACATCTTGCAGACAGAGTTTAAATTTGGGCAGCGAGTCATTTTCTGTTCTTGAGTTATGCCCCTTTTTAACTTGAAAAATTGCAAAGTTTGAGCAAGGGCAGTTGTGTCTTCAGACGCAATTTTATTTATTTTCCCAATAGTCAATAAGTTTGTATGTACATATATATATATATACTGATTATGATTTTTTTTCTTGTTTATGATTAGTTGAATTAACTTCCAATTGCAAACAGTGCATAAAATGTATATATATTATATATGTATTCATTGTGTCATCAATAGATATAGGAAGATGTGGTGTGTCTGGAAATGTTTAAACATCTATATAGTTGATCGAGACAGAGATTTAAAGAAACACATATTATTGTATGATGTATTTTTATGCAATACATTATAAGAATTTAAATCAGATTGTATAGACATACATAAGATGTTTGATATTGACTTTCGGTGGCTAAAAATGATATTGATCTGTAATGCTGATGGTTAGAGTAATGTCCATTTTGTGTTGGCATTTTATTAACTGCACTGCACCTGTTTCTAACTATTTGCAACCAAAACAAAACATCACAAATATTTGTTCAATAAATCTCATTAATAATTGTCAGATAAACGAGAAACAGGAAAGAATAAATTTCTTCCTGTTTCTAAGCTTTACAAATGCATTTTCTTTAAAAACATTAAATTATTCTTTTCAATTAAAAAAGGTTAAAAGCAGGTATTTCTTGGTATTAATTTTGGAAAAGATGGCTAACCCCTGTCCCGTTAAGCAGTTCCAATGTTGTAATGGAGCTCATCATTTGACTTATAAGTTATAGTTTATATATTCTTCTTTTCTCCTGGTTCCTCAAACTGTCGGCTGCTGTTGTCAGATGAGTACCTTTGGACTTTAAATCTTTCTCCTATCCAATGATGACTTAGTGATTTTAAAATGGCTTATTTGAAGCTTATCAAAATAAATGAAATTTGAGTAGTGATGGGTGTTAAAAATTCATATGAAAAGTGTGGGATTAGCTCCTTGCGATGTGTGGAAGGAACTTTTTCTGGATTAATAAAGAACTGGGCTTTTATTTTTGCAAGAATTCCTGATTGGTTCATGTATAGTATTCACATTACTGAACCAACAATTTTGAATAACTGTCAAGGTTTTTTTAGTGTTTTATGCAAAAGGAATAAATTATATAACACAAGTTTTGGAAGTCCGCTGAAAAAAATAAAAGGTACAAGAATGAGTTAGAAAAGATATACATTAAGTAAGAAACTGTGTCGAAATTAATCCAATTTGAAATTTAAAAAATATGAGACATTTGTTATACTCTCTTGACATGCTTGAGCTGGTGAAACACTAGCATTTAGTTTAATTGAATTCACTACAAAGAAAAAGCTATAAAATAGTCAATTTCTGTTTATTACTCACTTATAACACAAATTACTTCCCTTTGTCAATACATGTACAAAATTGGCTTATTCCCATGCTAAGCATGATCCATATTAGTTGAAAGTGATATAAAGGTGTTTTAACCAAATTTAGTGAAAAATAACTACCGGTAATAAAAGTGTTAAGCTTCTTATTACAGGGTCTATGATGTGAATTTGTAAATCTTCTATTGAGTTTTTCAATCCAAAGTTATTATTTATTTGAGGTGGTACAGGTCTTTTTCTGTTAAGTATGGATCAGTTGTCATGGTAGAACACCTATATAGATACTAGGGCATGATTTTATAACTTATGCACTTAAATTGGATCCCAGTTGAAGACAGTAATTTCATTGTGAACAAATAGTAACGTTATTACCTAATCTTTAACTCTTTTTCTTTGTAATTTTTTATGGACAAGGCAAACTTGTCTCAATTAAGAGTTGACAGTTTTTTTGAGAGGTATGATTTGAAAAACAAATATTGTTTATACATCCATACCAACGTACTTTAAATTGACGTTAAGAACTCATCTACTTCAGTCATATTTATTAAAAGTTATGTCATGTGACTTTAAGATAGGGAAATATTATATAAGAAAGTGAACATCCAGGTGTCTTCACACCTACAACATTCTGATATTTAATTTTGTTGTTTTAGAGATGAACAGAAATATAGGAATTTCATCAAACATGGTATAAAGATAACAGATTTAGTAGTTTTAAATCTAACATAAATTGTAACTCAATTATATATACTTCCCCAGTTGAAAAGATTTGACCGTTTTGAAACAGATTTGTTTGTGGAGGTGAAGCTATTATGATAAACTCATTTGAAAAGAATGAAAGCATTATATAGTTTGCTTGTGCATGAAATTTTTTATGAATTCATTTTGAAGCCATTCATTTCTGTTTGTTTTATGGCATAAAATGGATGTCCATGTCTTTCTTGGTCTGTGTGACATGTTCTAATTGATACTTATTGATTTTGTAGAAGAAATATAAATTGTTTGGTATAGTTTATTGGTATTTCATTATCTGAAGAAATATATGATCATTTGTATCTAAAATCTACAAGTTATTAACATTATACTTTGTATTTATCATGGTTATCTTAAAGGAAAACTGATGCTTATTGTTATGTTAGGAAATAGAGAAACATAATGGTATTGAGTGGGATGAAATGTACAAAATATAGCATACATTTCTTTATTAGCTCATTAACTTCCTTTTGGATTGTTAAATGTCTGTTGTAAAAATTGGTTAAACAAAAAGTCATATAATCTGTTTTGATTTTAGCTCAAGCCTGTCTGAAAAATTATATTAAGGTAAATATCATACATGTATACGCTGGAAGACTTGTATGTAAACAAACTAACAACTATATATGCAGATTTGTGATAAAAAGGAATATTTATATATAAACAGATTTCAATTTTCAAAAGAACTATATTGATTTAAATTGTGAGATTATCTATGTGTGTAAATGATATATAGCAAAACCAGGTTTGTAGTCCACCAAATTTATAACTTACAATGATAAACTTAGTCTCCACTTTATACTAATTATACTATTATAACCAGAATTGACTGTCAATCATGTAGTGTAATGTAAAATCAATTTAAATGTCCAATGCTTCCTCTTAGTCTTAGACAGGTTATCTAAAAAATTGTACAAAAAAACCTCTGATACATTTGTGCAAGGTTTCTTTAAAGAAATATTTTATCAAATATAGTATCTTTGGACTTGTCATATCTGCGTATTGTATTGAAAATACACGAGACCCCATAAATTACCAGTTTTGCACAACGACAACCTTCAATAAAAAAGGCATTGTCTGTAGAAATGTATACAATTGACTCTTGAATCTTTTTCTCTATAGCTATTTTGTCCCAAACTTTTGTATATATCAAAGAAACTTTGCTTTGATTGTAAATCTTCATCTTGACATTTATTTGACTAGTGACCTATAAGTATAGCTGACACATATCATGCTTACAATGAGATGGTAGAAATTTTACTATGATACTTTTTTTTGTATCTTTGTTTTGTAAGTAATGTCAAAGATCAGTAGAGCTATTGTTATTATTGTTTTTTTCCTGTATAAAGTAGGAAGTGATTGGTTCACTTATTTCAATTATCCCGGCCAATTAACTGTGTCAGTTCTTATTTTCTTGTGTTGATTTTCTCTATTTGTAATTATTTAAAACACGCAATCGTCTTACAACTATAGCGTTAACAATCAACAGTGTAGCAATTTTAAAATCCCAAAGATATTTAACTTTCATTTACTTTGTACAAATAATTTGATGTTTAAAGTAATGACAATACACCGTTTGTGTAATACTTGGCCAATAGATTTATGAATATTTGAATAACAAATAAGGCAGCTCGTTTAGTATGTTTATGAGTTAAAACTGTCAAACTGAAATCAATCTTTTTAAATCCTGATTATCCTACTTTTGTCAATTAAATAGAGTTTATTTTACCTATAGGTTTGTAGTTTGGTGGTCATATATAAAGGATGAATGGAATCTATTTTAGGACAGGTGTATAATGAAGTTATTGAAATGTGGAAAATCGGCTGAGGAAAGGCTGCGATAAGATTTTCAGATTATTGTTGGGAGGTTAAAAAAAGGATTTGCTGAAACCTGTATATAGAACCGGAAGTGACAATATGTTACAACTTCATATAGCAGTTTATAAACATAACCATTATGAGTAAGTGTGTCACTATGTTAACCATAGTCATCAATATTTACATACTTAAGAGTGCTGTTATGACATTTTATATTCATAACTTATGTGCAGAATGTTTTTAAATAAGTCGGAATTTTAATAAAATGTATTGTTGTTACTGGCTTAATCAATAGTACACTCATAGTAGTTACAGTTTTATGGACATTTATTAAACCCTGTGAAATTGAGTATTTTGAATGAATATTGTATTTAAGTCCTAGTGAAACTTGAAAAATATTGACCACCTGAGATAACTTACATGACTATGTACTTTGATTGACTGACAGTAATTTGTACATGTCAACTGGTTTAACTTTAAGTGCATTTGAATATATTTTAAGATGCTATACATGTAAATTGTACCTTGTACACTTACACATATTTATTTTCTTTAAACTCTATTAAGCTGTAAAGCTAACCAAAACAAACAAAAAATGATTGAAAAGAGTTCCAATTTAAGGGGTCTGTACATGTATGGTCAGTCTGCTAAAGGTTAGTCAATTGAAAAATTGAGAAAAAAACTTGTGGGATAATGTAAATTGCAGCTGTACACTTACAAATATTCAGTTTTTGTAATCATTATTTACAGCTAAAGTTTACTGAAACAAAACAAAATGATTAAAAGAGTTTCAATTTGAGGGGTCTATAATTGTTATATGCTAAAGGTTAGTCAATTGAAAAATTGAAAAAAAAACTTGATTGTGGGATAATAATGATGATAAACCAGTTCAGCCTCTGGTCATTGATAAAGTTTAAGATCTCCTGTCTACACTATAATTATCTTACATCTACAAATGTACATGTCAAATACCCCAATAGATAATATATCACTGGTCAACATCTTTTAGGACAAAAGCATGTCATACATGTTTTATGAAAATTTAAAAGTGTTTTTTTATTCAAATTAATGATAATTTTAATTTATGAAACTGTTTTACCAATTACCAATAGGAGAAAAAGGGAGGGACGAAACTGGGGTCCTGTTCCTGTAGTAACCCCACTGTTTTGGTATGGTTTAGATTTTTAGAATGTTTATCCTTACATAGGTATTACAAAGGTAGAATGTAACCTTTTCCCGTATTGTTTGGGTTTCGTAAAATTGAGAAAATATTATCTTTGATCTGAGCTGAAATCTGACGCTCAGATTAATGCTATGTTTACTATTAATGGGTGTGACTTTGGCTGTGAAAAAACTTTTCTTCTTTTTCGTATAACAAGTAATAGGAACTTTACAAGGGTTTTCAAAAGTCATGGGAACTTTGTTGACCTTATTATATATTTTTGATAGTTTTCCCGTACTTACAGGACTTATATTTGTATGTTTTTGAGCTGGAAAATGTGGCCTATTCCAGCGTTTAAGTTAAATGTCCAATAACCTTGTATAAAGTACATTTGTAAGTGGACCCCTAACAGTTTACAACCAACCTCAACTGGTTCAGACTATGTTACACATGCACAGGAGCATAGACTAGGGGAAAATTGTATTGATTTCCTAAATATTGCCCATCATGATGATCATTTCCTTCAGTAATAATAAGACATTTCTGACCGATATTTGAATGGACATTGTTTAACGTCCTACAATCTTTGGCGTTAAAGTAAATTTAGGAACTACCATACATACATGCAACTTGTATATAGAAAAGAGTCCTGAATATAGTAAATCTTGTCAAACAATTAAATATTGTATCCATTATTTTCTAATCAAATGGTGTTTACAGCACTTGATATTATTCATACATGTATAAATACTTGGCAGACATATTAAGTTAGTCTAGTCAGTGTGGATTAAGCTTAAGGCTGTCATTAATATATTACGTAAAGTTGAAAATTCAGTTCTTATTGTACAACAGAACCTTCGAAAAAATCCCACAATGGCAGACATAAAATCTTTGTATCACATGTTCTGGACCTTATATTCTGTAATTGTCAATTTCTGTTAGCTTACACTGAATATTACAGATGTCATGCTTCATACAATCATAGTAAATATTTCATTCTTTGTGACTATTATACTTCAACATCTAAATACATATGAGGGTTGATGTTACTTTACATCTACATGAACATAACTCAATTATCAAGATAAAAAGAACAAAGAAATTAGGACAAGTTTTTTTTCATTCTCTTTGTGTATTGTTTTACCTAGTTGTTAGTCAAGAGATTCTTAAGATATTTTTGTAACTTTTGTTTGATATTCTAGAGCATAAAACTTAGGATTTCTACATCTCATATTAAGAGTTACAAATACCAGATAATTATCTTGGTAGGGTTAATGACTGAGTATTGTTACGTCTAATTATTGCATATAACAACAAAAAATTCAGTCAAATATCTGCATCAAATTCCTTGTAAACTACAAGATGTGTTTGTTTGGAAAAAGGAATAAATTCGAAAAGAAGCTAAAATATGCTCTCAAGAAATAAAGTATTAAGATTGTTTGAATATACACTTGAAAACTCTTGTAGCCAGTACAAAAATGTACTTCAAAGTAATCTGCCTACAGGAGTTTAATTGATATGAATATATTGATCATGTTGGTCATGTTGAGCAGGTGTGAAGAAGTAGGAGCTGACCTATATCCTGGTTTTATACATTGGTATGACATGGCATTTATATTTTTAAACCCACCAAAATGATGTTCTAAATTTTTTTTTGACAGGCAAGTACCTAAATCAGGCCCTGAGCTTTTAACTTTTCAGCCCATCTATCAGTTGGTCAGTCATCCTAGTTTAGGGGTGATAAATTAGACATATGGTATTTTATAATGAAGTGAAGATCACTATTGATTTTCAGGTCTTAAGGTCAAAGCTAAAGGTCATTGTTATTAAAAATTGACTGAAATAATTTCATTGATAATAACCTATAATAGTCATGTATAATGGGAGTAAGATCCATATTGATTTTTATGTTGCTTTATTTAGGTCAAGGTCATACATACTACAAATAGACCTTAGTTAGTGCAATGAAATGCTTTTATACTGGGTATCTAGAAAATGCACCAATAATCAGTTGCTGTATTATAAGTTTCTAGATTATTAGTAATGGAAGGAACCATTCCTTTTGATATTGATTTGAAGATCCCAGTTCATTTTGAGACCACTGTGTCTTCTGTAAAGGTCATAACATTTGCTGTTACTTTAAAAGAAAAAGGGGGTTTCTGCAATGATAACTCCAGGACATTCAGCAAGAATGGGGAACCAAACTTTTACTTGTGAACACATATTGTCATAAGGGATGAGAAACTCATATTAATTTTCAAACCATATTCGATGAAGTTTATTTATGAATTATAACAGCTGCTTGAATTTTTAAGTTAACCACTTTTTAATTTGGATCTGAATAAATTTGTAATTAAGATTATGATTAAATTAACTAAGATATGCATCCTACAAGGAAAAGCTAACTATGGTTAATACCTGTGGAGTGCCTATAGTGTGGTTTTCTTGCTTGTAAATATTTATGACTTTTCATAAAAGTAGTACAACATTTTTTTTGAATAACAACAATATTGATGTAATCAAAACTGACATGTATATTATTTCATAGCTTAAATAAGATAAAAATATGGGTTTAAATTTTCACTATGTCAGAAAAACAATAAATGTACAGAAAAAGTTTGTTTTGCACATAAAGAAGATATGTCTCCCGTTGATTAAGTCTTTGTTTCCTGGGGAAGGTTATATCATATGAGAACATCAACAAGACAGGAAGCTTGTTAAAATACCGTAGATATTGTAGAGAATGCACCTACATTTGTCGATCATTTGTTGTTGTATACAGTGGAAGAGGGGGATTAGGGATGCACAATAGTACTCCCTTCTCCAAAATATACAATTCAAGGTCGTCCTGCTATATATTTTTATTTGGAATATTTGGTGATGCTGGCAGATCTCTTCACTTATTTGTTCCAAATTTTGTAAGAGATTATATTATCTAAATTTAAAGACTCACAAGATCATGGAGATGATCAATTTTTTATTTTTTATATGCCCACATAATTTTTGCAGCAGTATAATGGTATAACTTGTCATCTGTTTCCTGTCCAAAGACATTTGGTTTCCAGACATTAATAACTTGTGTACATATGAGTGAAAGGATCTCTACGAAATTGTAGCACACTAGGCTCCACGCCTCAAAATGAAGGTTAGGATTGATTTTAAGGGTAATGGCCCAAACTGTTTACTAATGAATTAGGGGCAAAAAAAAAAACGAGGATTTTTCTTGTTTCAGGGCAGCTACTTATGTTAAGGAAAAATCAGGTCAAAACAATACTTTTCTAATACTTTCTATAATTTAAAAAAATTAAAATCTTGACCTGAAATCCATTGGAGTTTAAATTCAAAAATTGAACTATTGTGTTTCTTTGTAAACTGTATTTAGATTTTTATACGACCGCAAAATTTGAAAAATTTTCATCGTATACGTTGGCGTCGTGAATTGCTCAAAGAGAAAACAAAAATTTTAAGTTCATTAGAACACATTCATTCTGTGTCAGAAACCTGTGCTGTGTCAACTATTTAATCACAAGCCAAATTTAGAGCTGGATTCAGCTTGAATGTTGTGTCCATACTTGCCCCAACTGTTCAGGGTTCAACCTCTGCGGTCGTATAAAGCTGCGCCCTACAGAGCATCTGGTTATTTCTGGCCCCATTTTCAAATTACTCCTTATTATTTCATATTAAGGTCCACAGTGTTCAAATTCAACTTTGATTATGATAAAAATTGAATATGTTAGGTTTTTTTATATGCTGAATCTAACCATGTAATTAGATCTTTGATTTTGGGACTTGTTTTCTAGTAGTTCCTGAGAACAAAATGAAGGCCAAGACCAGAGCAAACAATTGAATTCATGTAGGCCCCTTCTTATATTTTGAATTCAAATTTTATATTTTCAACATTATAATTTTTCTATTTGATATATATATAGATAATAATTTGAAACAGGGATTAAGGCAATTTTTTTTTTATCGTAATGTCATTCGATGTCACTTCTAAACAACAATCCTTTTTCAAGGAAATGTTTTATAAAGAATTTGCTAAATGAAGTTAATCAAATAACAAACATATCGTTTAATTAAATTGTGGATTTTCAATTTCCGTTTCACTTCTCTTTATGAGTACAGGGACACACATGCAGACAATTTCCCTGTTATTGTTCATTATGTTTTCTATTTAAATAAGTAAGAGGTTAATTAAGATATTATATTTCCATGATAAAAAGGCAGTTTTGTGGATCTAAATAAAGCCAGTACAGGCAATGATTTCATAGATATAATTAACAATCTTTGATCTAGCTAAGATAATGCTTCTGTGAAAATCTCAGACTTATCATCACCTATTATAAAGATTTATGAGTTTGTCTTCAGCCATTCAATGTTTATTAGAACATTTACGTTTTTCGATGTAGCTAACCTGTTTGAATGAGTAAATAGGAAACTTGTTTGTTTTTAGGCTAGACCTTATGTTCGAAGTCAGTTGAGAAAGGATTATTGATAAACTGATGAAGTTTTGTTGGGTTAAGACAAATTAGTGGATTTGTTAATGATTAATTAAATGTAGGATTTATCTGAAGCATGTATTGGTATTCTGCAGTGAGCAGACATTTTTTATTAGAGATTGATTTAAATAATTGACATGCGAAGGATTGATGAAGATTGAGATGTAATGATGGTTATATAAAGGTGGTCAGATGTTTTATTTTCTGAGTTAAAAATCTCAAATTGTGGAAGATTTATTATTATTCAACAACAAATTGTTTTACAAAGACAGATGGTCTTTCTCATTAAAAATGGATTTATTTTTCATAGATAAGTACACGTAATAATCCTGCCAATATTTTAATGTAAACTTTCAGTGTACTGTATGATTGACTGCAGAAATCGTAGAAAATATTTTGGAATTCGTTGTTTCAGTTGAAAAATTCAATTAATTATTAAGTGTAACATTATTTGTATGATTCTGCCAGAGTGGAGGCCTTTTTACATAGAAAAACATATCTGGCGTGATTGAAAGCTGACTTCCTATAGATATACAAACTGCCAAGGCATCACAGAAATCATATAAGTTTACATCACTGGCTCTGTACAGGTGGTTATAGTTGTCCAATAGTAGGTGTTTATCTGTACAACATATGTGGTAGAAGTAATGAAAAACAATAACAATTTACTCTTTTTGTGGATGAGTACATTCCCTTATCCACAAGCACTCTATGGATATTCTTGTTGATATAGTGGGTTTCATTCTAAAAGCAGATTTTCACAGGATTATGTTTTGATTGCTTCCTAATTATAAAATAAGGATTATTGAGTTTCTGGAATTCATTGCACGTATAAACAATGATGCAATGCTTTGATTGAAATCAGGGGGTTCATGCAAAAAAAGTTTGTGGCTGTTCAGTTTACAAAGAAAGAATTAACTGGTGTAAAGCATGGCTACAGGCCATTACATTGACAGTGAAACAAACATTTAGATATTGTTTATGACCAGTTCTGAATTACCATGTTAATTACAATTCCATTCTTCCATGTGCTGTGAAAATTAGACAAGGATTTACCATGGACCGTTACTATGAGTGGAACCATTATGTATCTCTTGTCAGACTCAGGTGTCACTCACCTTCAAACAAGTATGTATAGAGGGTTCTTACATCTGGAAGAATAGGGGGAGGGTAATGAGTTTAATGAGGTTTCACTCACCTTCAAACAAGTATGTATAGAGGTTTCTTACATCTGGAAGAATAGGGGGAGGGTAATGAGTTTAATGAGGTTTCACTCACCTTCAAACAAGTATGTATAGAGGATTCTTACATCTGGAAGAATAGGGGGAGGGTAATGAGTTTAATGAGGTTTCACTCACCTTCAAACAAGTATGTATAGAGGATTCTTACATCTGGAAGAATAGGGGGAGGGTAATGAGTTTAATGAGGTTTCACTCACCTTCAAACAAGTATGTATAGAGGTTTCTTACATCTGGAAAAAAGGGAGGAGGGTAGTGAGTTAAATAAGGTGTCACTCACCTTCAAAAAGTATGTATAGAGGTTTCTTACATCTGGAAGAATAGGTAAAATGGTAGTTAAATGAGGTGTTACTCACCTTCAACCAAGTATGTCAGGCCCGTAGCCAGGAATTTCTAGGGGGGGGGGGGGGTCGTTGGACTCACAAACTCAACTTTAACAGTCACAATTCGAACAGAACATTGACTTTAACCGTGCTTATTTGTTTTCAAAGGGGGGGGGGGGGGGGGTGTTGTCCGAACCCCCCTGGCTACGGGTATGTTTCTTACATTTGGAAGAATAGGGGGAGGGTAGTGAGTTAAATGAGGTGTCACTCACCTTCAAACAAGTATGTATTAAGTTTCTTACATTTGGAAAAATAGGGGAATGGTAGTTAAATGAGGTGTGACAGTCTCAGTGTCACTCACCCTGACACAAGTATGTATAGAGGTTTCTTACATCTGGAAGAAAGGGGAGGGTAGTGAGTTAAATGAGATATTACTCACCTTCAAACAAGTATGTGCAGGTTTCTTAAATCTGGAAGAATGGGAGGAGGGTTCCCGGTTGTCAGACTCTGGAGTCGCTCACCTTGAAACAAGTATGAATTAGATGTCTTACATCTTACATCATTGTTAACTTTCCATTTCTATGTAGCAACATTCCAACAGCGCCTGCATACATAGTATAAATCGTGCATCTCCCAGTTTACAAGATATTTCAGGGCAGTGATGGATCCAGAAGGGGGGATCTTGGGTTTGGACCCCCTAGTATTTATTTAAGACGATTAGTGTATTTGAATGGGGACTGTTAGTTTAAACATATTTTATTGTTCAAAACAAAAGGATTGGACACAAGTTTTTCAACTTAGTCCCGTCTTCTCCATATGGGGACTGTTACAGGGACATATGGTTGAAAACCCCCTGTTTTTGGTCTCCATCTTTAGATTTTATCTTGTGTTTGTGTGCTATTGCTTGTCTATTGGTCTTTTCATTTTTGACCATGGGGATGTCAGTTTATTTTTAATTTATGAGTTTGACAGCCCCTTCTGGTGTCTTTTGCCTCTCTTTCACTCAATTATGTAATGTGAATTTATAACTATTGGGTTAGGTGCCAATTTTAGTGATTTAATGAATGTAGTGAAGCAATTTCAAATTTAAACACTCATTGAAGGATAAATTTCCCAAAGGCCGGTATGGAAAGTTGCAAAATTATGAAATCAGAAGAGCATGTGACAGTGGAAGTTCAGTTTACATGTGGTTGCTACCAATTGACAGGAGGAGTTAGAACAGCAACTATTACATGTATTAAATAATCTTCAAGAATGGAATCTTAATTCTAAGGTTGCTCATTTAAATTGTCAATACATCAGTTGCTAGGTTAATGTTACTGTTTGACTTAAGCAAGTGCAAAATGATTACAGAATTATTGGATTTGTAATTTGAAAAATAATTAAATGTATTAACACAGATAACACTTGATTGATGAAAAATTAATAATCTCCATTCTAGATTGACTTGCAGTTTCTGACACCACATCTAATGTCAATAGACTCTTAGTGGATTATATAGCTGTAGAGGTTAGAGTTTATGCTTGATTGTGTTCTTGACATGGAGAATCTATTACTCCCACTGGAGGACGATTATATTGACATCTAGCATGATACTTTAATAGGAATTGTATAAGCAGTCTGTAAGTCAGGCTCTTCTGTTATGTTGGCTTCTAGCTTTGACTTCTTTATACAGGTGTCTTTATATTGAATGAAATGACTTCTTTATACAGGTGTCTTTATATTGAATGAAATGACTTCTTTATACAGGTGTCTTTATATTGAATGAAATATTGTGTGGATATATTAGGCAAACTGAAAACTAGAATATGTGTATGACGTGTCATCTCTTTAGAATGATATAAAAAGGCAGTGACTGCTAAGAAATAAAAAAGACACCAGGGAAAAACTGAATTACAGTTACTGTGAAAGTATTTCAATTCGTGGGTATCAATTTTCGTGGTTTGAGCAATATTTACATGTTCGTGGGTTTTTAAATTCGTGGATTTTAGTTTTCTTGAAAGAAAAAAAAACATTATACAAAAGAAGGTTACAAATTGTCTTGATTGAAGGAAATTACAAAGTAAACATTGACCTGAAAATCGTAGTGATAACACTAATTATCCTACGATAAAAAGATCAACAGACTAAGGACCATCAAAGGTGTTAATGAGGCCAAAAACATGTCACCTTAAGAAAACAGTTACATAAACAAATGCCATAAACGTAAACTGAATTGTCAAATATTTCTTATCAAAATCAAGCACAGCATGACATTATAATTTCCCATATGTACGAGAACAATGAGTATATAAAATGAACACTTTATCATACTAGCATATCAATACCGGAAATCTGACTTTTATTGATCAAAATATTTTTTTTGAGAATTAAAAGATCAAAAGTTGTGCAGTTTAGGTTATTAAAGATTAAATGGGTATAATCTTGCATGCGGTTGTAGTTCTGTGACTTCCATTAAAGTATTCTCAGTTTTGGCGTTATTCAATATATTCTCTAGATCATAACAGTATTCAAACATTCCGATGGGAATCTGTCCGTGTCTTGATTTGGACAATGGTTGTTTTATTTCGTTGGACACTTAAATTCGTGGATAAAGTCATCCACGAAAACCACGAAAATTGGTACCCCACGAATAAAAGTACTTTCACAGTATATCATATTCACATATATATTTCAATGTATGTATCTATACTATTAAACGAGAAGACCTCATTTTTGGTGTCGCTTCTCTTCTTTCCACAATAAATTAATCATCATGCCTCTGTGTCCTATGGGTACAGTGCATAATCGCATTTGTCATCCATTCATATGATTATTCGAATTGAGTTATTTTTGGTAAAAAACGAGAAAAAAGACGTCCGGATATGTTTCCGTCATTGGGCAAATTTTTAAGTCAGATTAGACTTCCGGTTTGAATTTTTCTGTATACTTCAAGTTGAACATACATTAATACTACGAATACAGTGTATTTTCTGTCTTATATCCGTCATTAGACGAAATTTAAGTCAAATTAGAACCCCGGTTTGCGTTTTTCTTTTTACTTTGAAACAAATACATATACTACGAATACAGTGTATTTTTCTGTCTGATATAATTTTCAAGTTTACTATCCACGGCAGTCACAGGGTTTATTTAATAGAGAGGGTCTGAATAAGCAATCAATGACCGCTGTGGATCAATTATTAAACTGAATATTGACTGTAAAAAGAAAATTCACTTTCGGGACGTCTGGAACGGGTGTTTTTAAGATCGAAATTTCAGGATTGACCATGTCGTGATCCGGGATTTCTTTTTTCGAATATCGGGATGTCGAGATATTTAATTTGTATCATAAATTCAGATCCTCAGGATTTCATGTTTTTGAGCCCGGGATATTGGGATCAGGGACCCTCCGCAGTGGCGGATCCAGAAATTTTTATACGCAGTTGACTACCTTAGAGGGGCCCGCTCCGGTCATGCTTCAGTGATTCCCTATATAAGCAACCAATTATTTTCCAGAAATTGGTGGGGGAGCGGGCCCCCTAAATCCGCCCAGTCCCGACCCCCCCCCCTTAATGAAAGTTAATTATATACTATTATATTTATATTAAAATTATTCATGTCTCATTAAAATTAATATAGAACAAACAAAAAAAGATGATTTTTTTGTGGAAAAAGGAGGAGCCGGGTTAGAAAAACAATTATCCTGTCCCAAATTACCTATGACTTTTGATACCTTTTCTGAAATTCTCAAGTCACTAAATGTTTTACAAAAAAAGAAGATGTGGTATGAATGCCAATGATACAGCTCTCCACAAGAGACCAAAATGACACCGAAATTAACATTTAAAGGTCACCTTACGGCCTTCAACAATAAGCAAAAGCCGATACTGCATAGTCTGATATAAAAGGCCCCGAAATCACAATGTAAAACAATTCAAATGAGAAAACTAACAGCTTTATTTATGTAAAAAAAATGAACGAAAAACAAATATCACTGAACCACTGAATTACAGGCTCCTGACTGGAATGTTCATAATACATGTATACTAAATGTATGTTCATAATGAAATTAATAGAAAACAAAAAATGGGAATTTTTGAAATAAAGGAGGAGGGTTAAAAAAACATTTTCCTGTCCCCAAGTACCTTTTAGTACTTTTGATACTTTTTCTGAAATTCTCAAGTCATTAAATCTTTTACAAAACTCTTTCTACAACACTTTACATCCTTTCAAATACGCTCTGAATGCCCGCGATTTCGCGGGTGTGTTCTAGTAATCATAATGTCCAGCAGCAAATTAAAATTAATGCATATTCAGTACGATTGAAATTAAAAGCTTCTAACATAAAAAATAATTGTTTCTGTCTGAAATTGTGGGGCCTGTGTGAGATTATGAAAGAAGAAAATTTGAGATTATTAAAATTATTATATAACTGGAATTGAATGGGAGGGATTATCAAATAATATAATACATGTAATAATATGCTTATCCCTTGGGCATGATGATGAACATATATTAGGGTAAAAGCCTTATATCCATGTAAAAGATAGACCATATCTATGTATTGTTCCCTTAACAATATTTACATAATAAAAAGTCAAAAGAAGTGTGTATATTTTACCAAGACACAGCAAGCTTATAGTTTTACCAAGACACAACAAGCATATAGTTTTATCAATGACACAACAAGCATATAGTTTTAACAAGACACAACAAGCATATAGTTTTATCAATGACACAACAAGCATATAGTTTTACCAAGACACAATAACCATATAGTTTTACCAAGACACAACAAGCATATGATTTTACCAAGACACACCAATTCAAGCATATAGTTTTTTTCAAGACAAAACAAGCATGTAGTTTTTTCAAGACAAAACAAGCATATAGTTTTATCAAGACACAACAAGCATGTAGTTTTACCAAGACACAACAAGCATATAGTTTTACCAAGACACAACAACCATATAGGTTCACCAAGACACAACAAGCATATGATTTTACCAAGACACAACAATTCAAGCATATAGTTTTACCAAGACACAACAATTCAAGCATATAGTTTTACCAAGACACAACAATTCAAGCATACAGTTTTACCAAGACACAACAATTCAAGCATATAGTTTTTTTCAAGACAAAACAAGCATGTAGTTTTTTCAAGACAAAACAAGCATATAGTTTTACCAAGACACAACAAGCATGTAGTTTTACCAAGACACAACAAGCATATAGTTTTACCAAGACACAAGCATATAGTTTTACCTAGACAAAACAAGCAAATAGTTTTATCGAGACAAAACAAGCATAATAGTTTTACCAAGACACAACAAGCATATAATTTTATCAAGACACAACAAGCATATAGTTTTACCAAGACACAAGCATATAGTTTTACCTAGACAAAACAAGCAAATAGTTTTATCGAGACAAAACAAGCATAATAGTTTTACCAAGACACAACAAGCATATAATTTTATCAAGACACAACAAGCATATAGTTTTACCAAGACACAAGCATATAGTTTTACCAAGACAAAACAATCAAATAGTTTTATCGAGGCAAAACAAGCGTAATAGTTTTACCAATACAATACAAGTTGTATGCCATATAGTTTTACCAATACATTAACAGTACAATCATATTATTGTCTATATACAGAATCCTATCATTGTAAAATGAATGTAAAAGTATTTTTCTATATTTTGACTGTTTGACCACACAGAAATACACAATTAACTATTGAGATACCTATGATATGATTGACCACTTAACGTGAAGTGATGATCTGTCTTTTAATGAAGAGGTATTTCCTAATCAGCTTAGGATGTTAATACTTTGAAGCCGCATGAAACATCTTACACAATACTTATTAAACAAGCTATCATCTTGTGATGAATATACAATACTTATTGAACAAGCTATCATGTTGTAATGAATATAAGTGTTACAGTAAATCTTCAGCACGATCTAAAGAGTGGCTAACAAAGTTAAGTTGAAGCTTTACTAGTCCACTATATACTACACTATCTATTTATAATTGTAATTAAAACCTTTTGATCTGTTACTTTGTGCTGTAATGCATGCACATTGAAAGTGTTTTCTTATTGGGTTCTCCTAAACCATCAAGTCTAATATTTTTAAGATAATTGTTGTAAATGGGGGTACCTCCATGACGAATGACGATAATAAATTCTTGCAATTTGATGTTCACGCTAATGTTTGGTGCATGACAATAAAATGTACACTTTTTTAGACACATGGACAAGAAAAAAAAATAGGCTGATTTTGACGAATCACGTCAAATTTTTTCCAAAAATATTTTAGGTAAATAATTATTTTTAAAGATCTCTGACTTATCACTATAAAGATATTTTGACAAATTACTGTAAAAAAATTAACTTATTTGACACTAACGGTAGCCAAAAATGATAGTAAAGAGCATTCCTAACGTCTTGTATTATTTAGTTGCAAACAGTCATGTCTGTTACAGTTCTCATGTCTCACATCACCAAATGTATCACAGATTTCATGTGATATAAAAATAAGGAGATACAGTAAGCAGTTTGTCCCTCTTTTGAGTTCACTTATATTTAAAAAGATAACAATTAAAAATGTTGTTGATTAATTTCTTCATTGTCGAGCCTGCAACCCACAAAATTGCCTGTCATAATGACAGTTAAATTTACTCCTAAATTAGAATGTGATAGATGAGCTATTCTCATCTTTCATCAATAGTATTGGTTCCCTGCAATGAACATGATGAAGAGAAATTAGATTTATAAAACTCTAGAACACTTCAAAATGAAATATTTACATGTTTATAAGCTAGTTTAGATGGATGAATGTTGGAAGTAAAGAGATATTTTAAGTAGTTACTTTGAAGAATTATAAATAAATGCAAGCAGTAGGCTCATAAATCAATGAGACAGCAATCCAACATTATTATAAATGATATAATATTGGTTGATTGATTGGTCTGGTTTAACAGTCCATTTCAGCACTCTTGGTTATTATTCATAGCCAGTTTTCAATGCTAAAAGAAGCTGAAGTACCTAAAGGGATACACAGACCTTCACTATTAAAAACTCAAAAGATTTCTAGAGGGCAACATATATAGGACTTATTATAAGACAATTACATCTACTTAAAACATCTCAAAATAAATAATTAAAAGGCCTTCAACATGGAATTGAAAGCTGAGATACCTCAAGCCCCAATGCAAGTTAAAAATGTCCCCCAGTTGGTTTAAGATGACTGGAGAGGAATTCCTCACTTAATAAGTTTTCGATAATACTTGATCTGTGCATTTAAGAAGACAAATTGTTTTGTAACAGTGTCTTGTAAAATAGTCCTGTTTCATGTATGTATAGTTAATCCACATCTTTTAAACTAGAACAAATATTGGTATTTCAAATAAAGATACAACTCAATCAAATAGGAATTGGCAATCATACCACATCTTCTTTTCTTATATTTAATCAGCTGTCAAGGCAGCTCATAAAATATAGTAAAATATGGCAGGTATCAAGGAATTTCATTAATAAACTATGCTTTGAATTAGACAAAAACATTTGAATAACCATAAAATATTTTATTCTTTTTTCAGATGGGAGTGGGTGGAGATCATCGAACCCCGTACAAAGGAACATATGTATGCTAACCTCACCACTGGAGAATGTGTATGGGACCCCCCTCCTGGAGTGAAAATGTAAGTACTCTTTCTTTGAAAAATGATGTCAAAAACACAAAAGGATACATTACTAGTGTAATGGAATGGCTTCTGCCTTGAAAAATTAACACAAATCAGAGAAACAGGAATATAGGAAATCTAAAAATAGACTGAGGAGTCAGGATTTATTGAGCATTTAAGAAGTTTTAATGTCAGTAGGTGATCATGATAAGGTTTCAAAATTATCTCACAATTGCCAAATATCTTGAACATTCAATAATTTTATCAGACATATCAGACAGCCTTGTAAATATCTGACAGTTTTGAAATCTTCAAATTACAATAAAATAAGCTGAGTAAAAGGACTGAGTATAAGTACATTAGGATAGTCAAATCAATAGTCAGTGCCTTTTTGGTGAAAGTTGATAAAAGATAACACATGGCCAGCTCTAGATCTGACTAAACTTGTGAACACATTCAATGATTGAATTAAAAACCAGTCACGACTAAGCCACATACATTGTAGGTTCAACATTGCAGACAAGAAGACATTTAGTGTTTGGTAGAGTTTTGGGGATGTGTCACATTTCATATAAAAATAAGAAGATATTGTATTATACTGTATATTTTAATTATTACTTATGAATATTAATTATTTGAAGTATATATAGAAACACTTCAGATATAAAGCTTATAAAAATTGACCAACCAATGTAGAGGAGAGTTAATGAGTTTCAATAAAACTACCATAACTTGTATCAAGGGATTCTTTTTATTAATGCAAAAATACAACAGAGGAACATTGCAATGATTAAAAGTCTGGTTTCATTTTACTAGTACAAATTACTAGGAAAACAATGTTGTTTGTGAAAAAACCCCATTTTTTTATATACATGTAGTTATCAGATTTTGTAGGTAGTATTAAAGACGACACATATTTGAATACTGGACAAGAAATTATTTTTCCTTTCAAATGAAACAATAGAATTAGGTACCCTATGAAACAATAGAATTAGGTACCCTATGACATAGCCATTGTTATCCCCCCACCTTAGCGAAGGGGGCATTAAGTTTTATTTTTCTCTAGTTTAATTATTAAATCTTCTTTCTCAATTCTTATCTCATCTCTTAATCTAACACTTTCAACAGAAATGCCCTTATATCATTAATCACATAGAACTCAGATTGACATATTTATACATTATTGGAACAAAATCAGTATTTATTGCTAGCCATCCACTCTACTATTTAATAAGTTGGATGTTATGTAATACAAATGAAGACAAAGTACTTTTGTATAAATAATGAAGAAGTTTCCTGTACTGTTTTTATCTAGTCTGTTTTGAATTGAAAATGGAAATTATATAATGGATAGCAGAACAACTCTTAGGGAAAATCTTTAATTTTATTGTAAATCGTTAAAGGATGCTTAGAAATTTTTTAATTTAGTTTGTAAGGCAGGTTTAACTGGTGGAACTGAGTTTGTTTTTGAACTTTCCAAAGAATTTCACAAAGCGATCGGCACTTTGCCAGAAACAAATCAATAGAATGCTTTATTACAGATTTCTGTGGGTGAATATAGAACTGAAGTCATTCTGCTGAACTGAAGTCTTATTAATTTGTTGATAATAGACAAAATATGCAGAAAATTTGCTGCACATTTTGATGCAGTTGTTTTATCTGGAGTTCATTTATTATTCATTTATAAATATTATTACACTATATTTTAAATAATTGAGATAATTATCAATACATGTATTGTAATTGCCAAACTTTTACTTGTTGAAAGTAATTAAAGTTGGCAACATATTTTGTGGTCTTATTTTGCTTTAAATTGAAGCATTTCAAAATAATTGTTTAAATAATTGATATGTGTTTTCAAATCTGCATTGACTGTAAGAATTTTCATATATTATGCATTTTCATTCATATGATGATGCCAATAGATTTAAATGAGTTTATTTGGAACGATTGATTTAAAGGGAATGTAGTTTTAAGTTTGTGTTTTTGTTCTTGCCAATCAACCAACATGGCCACCATGCCAAAAAATTAAAGGCTATGTGCCATGGTTGATGATAGAACGTGAGGGAAATTTAAAGTCGTAATCTTTCATGCATAACCTCTATTTTGTCTTTAATTATACATTTGACATGAAACATTTATGTATAAGATTACATTTTTGGTACCAAATTGGTACACTAACAGAAGAGCATATTAGGGTTTCTTAATAGGGCTCACAGAAAAGTGGTACTATTGCAGCAATGCTCATTTCTGTTCAAAAAGGAAAAGAGTGCCTTGAACTTTGTACCTTCATGATAATAGATGTGAAATTAATGCAGCTTTGCAGTATACACTAATACCTGTCTTTAAAGCATGCATTTAGACAAAATAGATAAGTATACAACAACTTATTATGCACTGCACCTGCAGTTTGCAATTTCCACAGAAGATAAACATGACAGTGATGTATTTTTTTCCTTGACACATTCATGTAGAGTTTTGTTGTTAAAAGTCTTTCACCTGAACCATTTCCAATCTAATATATAACTATTGCTTCTTGTTTTAAATGGCATCTTTATAGTTATCAGTAGAGAATGAATTGATTAGCCTTCTGTAAAAGTGTTTTATAGTTAACTGAAGGGTATGGGCTTTGGTCATTGTTGAAGGCTGTACACTGACCTATAGTTGTTAATTTCTGTGTCATTTGATCTCTAATGTGGAGAGTTGTCTCATTGGCAATCATACCACATCTTTTTTTTTATAAATTTTAATACTGGTACAAATGGGAGTACATCACAGTTGCTCAATCCTTGGTTTTCTCATTAACCAATATTTGGTGCTCAGTCTTGTTCATTTTTGCTAAGGTTAATTCTATCTTTGTTCAACTTATGGTTTTTACTGCCTGTTGGAGTCTTATTACTTTCTTTTTAAAGAGCTGCTCTACAAGAAAAAAATCTGTGTTCATGAAATTGTACAATTTGATTCCTTAATTCAGCACAATTGACATCAATTAAATCATAATAAAGCACATTCTGCCTGTAGGCTGTCATACATTGTATTTTGTAAGAGAACTTTCCTTCGTTGACATCAAGTTACAGAAGTAGACTTTATATTATAAACTATTGAAAGGTTGGAAAGAGGATAGCCTAGAATTACAGACTAATGACATTTTTGTGCAGATAATTCGTTTTTAGGCATCATGTTGAATCTGATTTACATTCTAAAAGTTTTTAAATCACGGAAAATTGCATTTTAAATTGAATTGCATCACTAGGGATTAAGATTTTAAAGGGTATCACTAGACATGTTCCATATTGAGTTTCCAGTTTGTCATGCATTGTCATGCATTGTCAGAAGAGGTTAGACAAGTTAGACACATGACATTCTATCATGAAAAATATACAACACGATTCTACAGAAAATGGTAAATTTATGAGTAAAAAGATAGAATTGTGCTGTCTAGAGTACATTAGGTTAGTCAATTTACAATAGTTTTAAAATAAAAATAGAAAGAGATTTAATAGGCACATCATTTACAGCTAATTTCCTAAAGATGTAGAACAAAACTTTGGTTGGCTTTCTTGCTTTGTTTGTATTACTGTTTGTTCAAGCTTTGTAAATCAGATTGACATCTTTAAACAATTTATATAGGCATAGTTTTACCTGTATATATCATATTTGAATTTAATTGGGCATTATTCTAATGATTGTACAATATACAAACAAAGCAAGCAAGCTAACCAAAGTTTTGTTCTACATGCATTAGGAAATTAGCTGTAATCAGTTTCAGCCACTCTCTAAATGGCTTGTATTCGGCATGTATGTAGCAAGGCAAACATTCCCTCTTTCAGAGTTCTCAATTTCCCCCCCCCCCCCCTGGTGGTCCATGAAGAAAATTTGCTGGTTCTCATGTTCGTCAATTCAGATTTTTTTTATGTGAATGAGAATCAAGGATACTGAAATGGTTTACATGCATTGTCCTGCCTGTTTTTTCAGTAGAAAACATGTTTAGGAATCTGTTGTTGATGAGACTGACTGACTATCTTGTCTGTATCTATTATGAAGGAATCTGTCACAAACTGTCTATCTAAAGCTACCAGATTGACCTGTGATTAGGTGTTAATTAGTTTCCTCCAGGTGTGTTATAGTAGGGTTAAACTGATGATAAGTATTATATTATTAACCATTATTGATTGTTTATATATACACAGTTTTGTGTTCCAAATCTTGGCAGAGGTAAACCATTACATATTTGAGGTTAATCACTTTATGTTTACTGCTTGTTTACTGGTTTGACTCTCAGTAATTATAATGAAATGAATTTATAATTGCTACATGTCTGTTGTTGTTTTGCTGGATATGTTTTGAACTGTCTGTCCAAGTATGATGATTGTTAAAAATAATGGAAACCGCTAGAGTTCAATACCATTGATTTTGTTAGATAATGGTACATGTTCAAGGCTGGAAGAGCTAAATGTATCTGCCCTTTCCAACTTCTTAAAATCATGCCAGATTTTATAATCTTAAATACCAAGCAAATTCATACGATTAAACTTTATGAATATGAAGTTCTGACATTTGTCAAATCTTATGTCTAAAAAAACTTACTTTTTTTCTTGCTCAGGATAACTAAAAGAAATAGAGAAAAATAAGTTTTGTATAAGTCTGTAGGCATGTTATTGACTTTAATCATGGTGAGGGGAAAAAAATCAATAAAGAATGTATGGTATACCAACAAAATTTGAGGATTAAACTATTTAATATTACCCAAGGATGGTTTCATATGACAGACTTCAACAATTCATCTGTGATCTCAGGAGAGCATGACCTTGACAAGTAGAAAATGTCTTTATCAAAAGAACGATTTGAGCAGACTTAGCTAGTTATTCTTGTAAAGCAGAGAATATTTTTTAACATCACCACGATTTTGCATCTTATATCAGCAAAACTGGAAGATAAGTATACAGCTGTCACTATCTCTATACCGACCTGTCACAGACTTATAACAATGAAAATGTGGTATGATGCCAATGAGACAACTCTCCACAAGAGACCAAATGACACAGAAGTAAACAGCTATAGGTCACCGTATGGTCATCAACAAGAGCAAAGCCCATACCACATAATGAAAACTAATGTTTTAATGAATGAACAAAAATATTAACAAAGGACAAGCACTGAATTACAGGCTTCTGACTTTGGACAGACACATACATACAGAAAGTGGTGGGATTAAACATGTTAGCAGAATCCAAACTCTCCCACTAATCTGAGACAGTGGTGAAAAAAATACAACATCATTAAAGAACAAATGTTAATAAGGGCCTAACTGACATCAGCTGAATACATATAGAAATACATCTAACAAAAACATAGAGTGGATGTGACTTGTACCTACTCTCTTTTGATATCAATAATATAACTCTAAATTTAAAAAATAGAGTAAGTGGTAAAAATCCTCTTTAGCTTAGATGAATGTCTGTTTGTAGATGTTTTGTTCCTCTTCTGTATATCATGTTCAGCATAGAATTATAAGTACTACACCTGTGGTTTTCGGTACAAGTTCTCACAGTCTTGAAGATTGTATTGAATGTTGTAGCCACTTATTATGTTGTACTAAGTGAACTTCTTGAACAAGTTGACTTAAACAGACTTTACGATACCAAATGCATAAAATGTAAGCAGTTTCATGATTTGCATTCATCAGTTGTTCAATCTCTTTCGGCCTATCAAATACCCAGTTCCCCCTTTTGATATCATTAATACAATATAACTTTCTAGGAATTTCTTAAATAGAATTGAGTGATGAATGAATGTTTGTAGTTGTTTTCAAAGATTGTATTGACTGTGGTTACCACTTATTGCTTTGTACTTCTTGAACTTCTGAAGCTTCCACTACAAGACTTAAACAGACTTAACAGTACCATTGCATAGAATAGTAACAGTGCAAAAACCTCTTTAATCTAATACCATTGTCCCTCCATTTGATATTAATACTTTTGATGAAAAAAATAATGCAGGGGTTAAACTTCCCTCCCATTCATTATGTTCAGCATAAATAAATGTCTGTTTGTTAGATGTTATTTGTCTTGAAGATTGTATTGAATGTGGTTGCTACTTATTGCTTTGTACTACTTGAACTTTTTCCACAACAGACTTAAACAGAAATTACAATACCATTTTGTTAATTAAGTGAATCAAATCATAAAAACACATGATAACTTGTAACAACATCTGCTGTTGGGTGAATCTATATGTGTCTGTATACAGACTCTTTAGAATATAGAGAAAATAATTAAATGGATGTCTATTGATTGTAAAAATAATCTGAAATTCTCTTGATACATCAAAATGGTTTTTATATGTAATTTTAGCATGATAGTGGTTTGGCACCTTTGTAAATGGTAAAATGGTAAGAATTGTGTCATACAGGTGTTTTAATGTTAATTGAGAGATCAGATGCTTTTTTCAGTGAAAGGTGAAAGTTAGTTTAGCAAAAGCTTCATAATTTAGGGGGTCCTGTTCAGTAAAAATGAACTGTTTCTAAGCAAGACAACTTAGGGTAATATATTTTTGTTTTCAAATTAGTGGAATATCACAGACGTTTATCATGTTTTGACTGTTAATAAAGATGTGATCAAAACTATTCTGACAACCTTCATGGGCATGGCTAAGCATTAAAAGTGTTTCAACCAAGTTTTACAAGGTTTTGTAAAATACTTGATGTTCTCAAGTATACCTAACCATTGACTGAACTAAAAAAATGATGAGGGCAGCAGTGTTGTGTTCAAAGTAACTGCAAACATTAGATGTGTTTAACCCTTTTGCCATTACTTCAGACAGCTGGCAATGAGTCCAATCTACCGTTCAGCTTACCTCTTTGATATTATCTTCATAAACCCATCAAACTATTAGGTAAACAACAGAGGAAATTTGAATTGGCCATTACAGAATTTATCAGTTTTATAAAGAGAATTTATTAGAGTAGATTTAATATATAGGCAACCCATTTATGTTATATATTGTGTTTTAGCTTGCAAGTTTTTATTTGACAGATTCATTCAACTAGTATACCAAATGTAACAGATTCTGTTTAATGCATACATGAATTTCTAACCATTCTGGCATTCAGTAGCTTCATTAGGCCAGAAACTACAAAGCTGATAACTTTATTCATTGATGAAGTTAATTGAATTTGTGAATGACCCAGATACATTAACCTGATTGTAACAATACTATATATTGACCATAAACAACAAAACCACAGTCAAATCTCTACTGTAATGAGAAAAAAGTTGGGAAGTCCACAAATTAAAATCTGTAAAGCTATTCACCCTGCTGTATTGAGTCATTATAAAGATATTTTACCTGATTTTATATATATTGATCAGTCATTGGTTTATTTCTGTCCTAAAATATGTTAGACAATGGGGATAAAAACTTGGATAAAAAATCAATGCAAATTATGCTCACAGTAGAGTTTTATTGATCAGGGTCAAAATTCCATGTCATCAAAGTGTTTTTTGCATGATTATTCTATATTCTTTTTCGATGTAGTGATAAGTTTGATTGATCACAAATGCTCAATCTATTCCAAATTCTTAATTGGATAGTACTTAATTCGATATGTTGATTGAAAATGATTGAGTCAAATTTTTATATTATTCAAACTATTTTATCATATATCTTGAATGCTCGATTAAAAAAAGTTCTTTCCAAGTATGTTTCTCAATTTGTTTACATATTTAGTTGCTTGACTGTGTTTTCCTGTTTCATCTCGACAATGAAAGGGAGGTAACTCTAATAACTAGATGGGAAATAACTCTGTTTGTCTTAGTGGAAATATAGTAATCTGGTATTTCTGAAAAATAATCATAAGAAGTTTACTCTGTTGATTTCATTGTTCATGAACTAATGTAAATAATCATGAATAGGAAATTGAATATAGTTTTAATATCTGATGCTGTAGAACTAATATTTTGAGTAATATATTGATTTTCAAATACACAAATTGTGATTAACTGTTTAGCATGTTATTTTGTTTCAATCAATCGTTTTGGTTTTTTTTTCTCTTTAAATTTGATTCTAGTGAATCATTTTGATACTAAAATGTTACTCATACATGTATATGCTAAAAGAAAGTCAAATATATTTTACTGCAATTTAGAATTTCTTCATGTTTAGGAATGGAACCTAGAGGCCATATTGGTTAAGGCCCAAATACACTAGAGTGTTACATATTGGTTGAATGTGTTTAGACCTCTTTTTCTTGTCACTCCTGTTTATTGCATATATAAGGGAGACACTCATTACTTTTCCAATGTTGTCAATACTTAATATTTAGTTTTCTGATGCAGCTTGTTTACAGAATGAAGCTTCTTGTACACAATTGCTAATATATTCATCAAAAGCGCTAATATAAGATTAAGAAGTTGTGGTATGATTGCCAATTAGGCATCTACCTACCAGAGACCCAATAACATAACTGTATGTTTTGTTTACTCTGAAGCTGATCGTGCTTCAGATTTTTTTATTTTTTTTTTAAGAATCAGCTGTCAGCAAAAGATTCAATCATACATTGCTGACTTTAATTTAGAATAACAAATGTTTTTTCAGATTATAAATTTAAAAATTTGCACTTTTATGAGTTTTATGTCTGTTGATACTTTGTGTTAGGTAACATCTGAACATCTCATTCTAAAAATGATTGTGAGAACTAAGTTAGGTTTCATTAAAAACTTTCCCTTCAAAACGCTACAGTCTATCAACTTGTTGTTTTCTATTTTGATTCAAAGCAGGAATAACATTGATGTGTTCAAACAGTTTTGTGATCATTTTCTATACAGTGATGTGTGAGAATCTTTCCTTTGATTGTCTCTTTAAATGTTGTGTTTAGTTGTCTTTGCCATGCATCCATTTTTATGTCAGATTAAAAAACTTTAGAAAAAAATGAAACCTTCATTAGATGATTAATTGATCCATCAATGTTATGGAAAGAACTTTCCTTGAATATTGACAATCTTTGACCCTGCATTCTCTCACACAATGTGTCCACCAGTTTATTTAGGAAATGATGGTATTTCAAGTACATTGGAGTATCTTTAAAAAAAAAAGAAGACTTTTTGCAAAAAAAACCACAAAAACAACGTTGTGCAGAATATCCACTCTCATTGCATCTAAGAGTGGATGGGGCAATATTGCATTCCCCTTGTCAGTCTGGTCATCTGTTTTGGTAGGTTTGTCCAACAAAATTTCTGTCACTTTTTTTCCAGATTCTACAGAACAGACTTACTTCATATTTTGTCAGCAGTTTGAAAGATGAGGCAGATGCATACTACTTGTTTTTGAATGCATAGAATTTTTCAGTATGTTGAATCAACTGAATTTTCTCCGTCACACTTTTTTCAAGTTATATTGATCAGAATTACTTCAGGTTTAGTCAGCAACATGGCAGATATGAGTTATAACGTATGAGTGCTTTCTCAATTTGCTAAATGCATACTTCCTGTTTTCTAATACAACACATGCATTCTTGTTAAAATTTCAAGAAACTCTTATTAGGTATGGGTCATTCTGGTAGACAAAGTTTTGCACAAAGAAATTATGAGACCTGAAATATAAACAGCCTCATCTTAATTCTTGTGCTGATCAAGGATTTTGAAAAAGGGACCCCCCCTGACATTAGCCATAATGTTTAGCGTTGTACTTGCGAAAAAACTATATATTTATCATATATGAAACTCCATAAGGGACGACGATGTAGGATAGAAAACTTAAATCAAATAGTTTGGGGGTAGGGGTTAAAATTCTACAAGTTTTGTATATCTAAAATAGATTTTTACATATATCCCTATTGGTAAATAAATTTTTCACAAATTAAGTTAGGGAGGGGGGGGCTGAGTGAAAAAACTATGTGAATTAAGTTTTTATCCTACATTGAACTTTTGATGTTGTCCCTTAGGGGAGGGGGCTCCTGAAATCTGTCTTTGCAATGGTTTTCACTGGAGAATATGCATAGATGTCTGATGCTGATTTAGCCGAACTATTACGGACTGACACAACATTAGTCATATTCTAGTGTGAGATAAGTAGTTACTACCTTTTTATAATTAGTGTCAAGATTCAACAAGATTATTTTTCTCTGTGTTTACTAATAAACAGCTGTTCTTTTCATTATATTGTCCTTAAGAGATTAATTACCTGATGTTCTCACATGATATAAGACTGTTGATCAGGTAAATAGGTTAATTGATGCTCTAGCAGCTTAATTTATGGAAACTGTGTCTAGGTTGTATGGATCCCTTAAAAGACTAGTTCATAAGATATGACTAATACCTGTAGTACTGTCAGTCTTTCTTAACTTTGTCCCATATTTGCCACTGAATGGTTCACTGAGCAAATACTCAAAGAATCAACCAATCAAATAACTCAATTTGAAGTTTTAACCTAATATTTTGTACTCTTGAGTACTGAGTCAAGTATTACGTCTGACCAGTCTGGCTTGCAGTCATAAAACTTTAAAGCATGATTTTCATACTTTGACTCAGAAATTGACCAATCAGTTGTGGTGTTTTGAGCACAAATTTTGTACTCGATACAGAGTACAATATTATAACTGGCAAATAAAAGGTACTCTAGTCTGAATACAAAAATTGTGCTCTAAACACCTGAAAATCCCTCTCCACTTTGCCGGTGTTAGTACTGCCTTGTAGCGGCATTAATTAGCCTAATCTTTTATCTACAAGGGTGACTTTTAGGTTCAAGAGATATGGCTGTCTCTTAACATGGGTCAGCCATTTATGGTCCCCTTCAGACTATTATCATTTCCTCAAGACCATACTCACAAATGATGTCAAGGGAGAGCAAAAATTCAGTCCCTGAGATTTTCATCCCGGAATGGAAAAAGAACCAGGAACGTTCGTGTTAGTAGTCTGATGCACTAACCACTACACCACGGCTCTCTATAAAATAATAATAGTGACCAATCGATTGATTTTACTAAAACATAATTACTTGTATTGCAAACTTCTTCACTTTTCCAACAAAATCAATGCCAAAATTCAATTGATAAAACTTGTATCCATGAAAATTGTTGAGTATATAAAAATTTATCAATCTCATCTCGCTCACTTTTGATAACATTACAATCCTTAATTTAAAAACATTTGAAATTTATAAATTACATGTGTTAAAGAACTGATTTTGAAAAGTAACAGGAAATTTGCAGACTTCATAATTATCAGCTCTTGTCTCATTTACCATGTGTTATATATTGCAAAACTTCATAAGTGATTTTTCTTTTGATCATCTAAATTATATACAGGTGAATACTATTTGTATATCTGAGTCAATTATCTCACATTAATTCATAAATTTATAGGTTCTAAGGAAGGTATGGGGAAGAGGGCTTCATCTCAAAGATACCTTTCTGTAGCTGATGAATTACAAATATTATTTAATCACTGAAGTGTTGTCTGTGTAAACTATGTTTTTTATTGAGTACAAGCCAAGTTAGATTTAGATCTCCCATGAAGATCTATCAACAGATATTAATAATTTATTTTTTCCTATCATCAATGAATCTTTTTATAAGATCCTTAAGATTGAACATTTTCATCCTGCATAAACTTTTGTCAAAAAATACCTTGTTTAATGCCTATTTTCTTCCATGTTCTATGAACCATAATCTTTTAACTAAACATACTTGTTGTTTGAAGTGGTATGTTTTCATGGGAACATGGAAATTTCTTTCTGCTACATGTTTTTCATGTTTCTTGAAATTCACTTCACATTGTAATTTTGAACATGTTATTGTCTTGTTACCTAAACTGGAATAGGATCCCTGGGAATAAGTTACAAGATACCAGTCCAGGTAAAACACCAATGAAATCTCTTTAAGGATAAATCTACCATTTTTAAATGGAATTTTGAACCAAGAAGAAAATTATGTAAAGATGGCTTAGATTTGTAGCATATTTAAAGGGTAGTCATTAAACTTTCAACTCTGTGAAATTTTATGAGATTCTGAAATATATTATGGGTGGATGATTGTTTTATTATTTTTGATTTTATCAAGGAAGTTAATAAAACTATTACAGTTAATTTCGTCTAAAATAAACAGTGTTTTTCTCTTAAATGTCAGTCATGGGCCTTGAAGAATTCTCCAAGAAACCATGAAGTGGGCTACTAGTATGAAAAAGTTATTGAAATTTTTAGGTCTAACATCAGGGAAAAAAATCTGCCAAATTGCATTGAAGTAATAGGTTAAATAAATTGGTCCTTGTTCCAACTACTCATCCAAGGTGGACAACTCTTACCAATTGTTAAATTATTATTTAAAAGTACTTTTAGACGCCATTTAGAGTTTGAATGGCTTGTTATACAATTCATGCATACAAGATAGAGATGTTTTATTTAAAAATATTTATATAATGCAGATAAAACATGCCACATTTCTGTTCATGCCAATAATAAACTAAATGATTTGTGATGTAATATTCATAGCAGGATTTTGTTCTTCGCTGATAAAATAACCTAATGGGATTCCATGTGGAAGATTTCTACAATGTATTATAAACAACTGTAAATATGAAAATAGGAAGATGTGGTAAGATTGCCAATGAGACAACTCTGCACCAGAGACCAAATGATGTAATCGTTTTAACAACTATAGGTCACTGTATGGACCTTTAACAATAAGCAAAACCCATACTGCGTAATAAGCCTTAAAAGGCCCTAAAATGATAAATGTAAAACAGTTCAAAAAAGGAAACTAATGACTTACTGGGATGGGGGTATGTGAATTTTTTATAAGTTTTCTTAAATAGTTCATTGAAAAATTTTAAACTACACCCAAGTTCTTCTATTCACCATATTTACTGTATCAATGTTTCATTTACAAGAATGGTTTGACGTGGACAGATTTCTCTATAAAACTATGACCTTGATTTTATGCTTAGTCCACTTTGGTAGTGTTTCAGAGTGTTGATTCACATTATAGATAGCAGTGAGGTTTTTGTTAACAAGATGGAAATAGAAGAACAAATGGTCAGTTTACAGTAAATGTTAATTATGATATTTGAGTAAGTGGAGAAATTAATGTTCTGGTCAATATTAATGTGTTACACTGGGCAGCCATCAGTACCTAATTTGTCACCTTGGACACTGGTCAGTTATTGGATTAGGACAAACGTTAACAGATTGTCATATTGAATTAATAGATGCTATTTAAGTGAAGTTGATAGTGATAGTCTTTGTAAATTTACAGATACAGCTGTGTTATTTAAACTGCTTTTCTCTCAATATAGAAATGAAGAGATGTTGATTGATAGCAAATGAGACAACTATATACAAGAGTCCAAACAAAAGCAGATGAAAGCAACAATAGTGACATAGGTCATTGTATGGTCTTCAACTATGAGCAAAACCATTACTGCAAAGTCAAGGCCCTGACAAATGTGAAACAATTCAAATGAAAAAGCAAAAGAGAAAAATTATTTCAAAGCCACACACACACTGACACAGGTCCTTGCAGTGCTAGAATTATATGGGTGCCACTTTTTGAATCTGCCACTGCAAATCAACAATATTTCTAAATCCATGCTCAAATTAAACACAAAAATTCAAAATACATGTATGCAGCTTTAGATAATATTCAGTTGTACTCAATGACATCTTCTTTAATACACCCAATGTATTAGCCTAATTTAATTATAGAAATTGTAATATTATCTTAATATTCCCTGTGTTACTAATGATGATCCTTTCCTAAGGCTATCTGACATGGGTTATATGATATCTAGTAACATGTAACACGATACTTTATGACAATAATACATATTAATGTAATATTTAATATCTTGTCTTCTGATCCCTGATGATTGACATTGAGAAATGTAAGCGTGTCCATTTGGCCGGAAATATGAAATAACGGAATAACCAAATCCTGCCTCTTGTTGATTGTCTCATTTGCATATTCTGTCTTCAAATCCACATTTGGATATCAGATTTTGTTGGTGAATTGTCAAATGGAATTTCCAAGATGAATTAAGAAAATTGCAGTTTTGTGTGATATTTTGATAGAATAATGGAATTGTATCTGGTTAGACATGTGGCTTTGAGACAGTTATAGTGAGTAGAAAGACAATTTTGATAATTAGATATTTTTACTGCTCACTTCACATGCAATATCATAATTAACATTATAGTTTCTATTCTTTTCATGTAAAGTGGGGGTCATAATTGATATAGAAATATTCATTACTGTTAATAATGAAGTATGAACTACTGATAAAATCACATGTAAATATGTATATTACAGTGACTTGATTGTAAGTGTTTCTATCCACCTTGCAGTTCATTCAAAATTCTGTTATAATTGCAATTTGTTTTATCAAATTAAACTGTTAAACTGGTCAAATTTTTACTATTTATTGTAGAAGAACCACTTCAAGTTCAATGTGAGAATAAAGCATTATTTACATACCTATTAGTTCACTGATTAAGATTTCTAATTTCTATTCATAATATTGTAGTATTGTGCAGTTAAAAAGATATTGCACATAAAAGATAGTCCCTTGAAGATTTTGAAAAAGAGCAGGCTTTAATACTGCTACAAGGCAGCAAAGCGGAAAGGGATTGATATAAGTTGTAATAACTTGTTTCCCAATCCACTATAAATAAAAATGTTTAAACTAAAGGTATTGGCATAATACATGCCTCTTTAATTTGGAACCAGAGCTTTAATTTTGAAACTGTCTTGAACTTAATGGCTTAATTGAAACGTTTTTCTGATGAGATATGATAGCAACTATTTATATGAAATAGTTTCAAAATTGTTTCCAGAATCAATGATGAAGAAAAATATTGAATGATTTAAAAGCTTTCAAATAAATTTCTGGTAAAACTTAATTGTATGAATTAGTATTACACATGTTGCCAACTAATGATTAATTATGTGTTTATGTTATGTCACTAATATTTGAAATTTTACTTTTGGATAGAAAATTGTTTAATATGAAAATAAAACAGTGGAACTAGCCATCAGGCAATGTTTACATATATTTTTTTGTTTACCCATTTTCCCAGTTGTTTATATTCATTTGATCAGATTGTGTTTTATTTTCAAATAAAAGGCAGGAAAAGACATTATATTATCATGTGAAGATAGAATCAGTTATATAATGTGTTCATCATAACATCCACATAGAGAATACTTTGTGTTGTATTTTAATTTAATGGCATCATGATTCTCTGCAGGGTTTGATCATATTTCTGTAAATGACAAACAAATCAAAGTGATGGAACCAAGCTTTTCACTTTACTTTGAAGCAGTGGAGTCTGTGAACATTGTCTGTGTTGAGGAAATTAGATTTCAGTGATTTGAGAACGGTTCTAGTTCTGTTGTATTGTGGTTTGGTAATGGGTATTCATGATTGTTTTGAACCTAATTAAGGTTTTCAAACTACACTGGAATTCACTCTATAACCTAGTTTTGTCAAATATTTACTAAGAAAAAATAATGGTTTCAAAAAAGCTTAATTTAGCTCTTTTATAAGAAATAGCAACATCTGAAATAAAAAAAAAGATGTGGTTTTGTTTTAACAACTTTTCTAAGACCAAACAAAGCAAAGGGAAAGCAAATTTGTTCTTTGGTTACCATTTTTTTTTAAAATCAAATACAAATGATTAAACATTCAAAAAAGCAACCAATGACTGGACAGCTATACAGATTATAGTATGAAGCATAATTTCATTTGTCTGAATAGTATGCTTACAAATTAAAAGCATTTATAGAGGTTTGAAAAAAAAATTGTGTTTATTTAGACAGTAGAGGTTCCAATTTAGATGTTTGGACTTCAGTGGTCTTTTGGTTCAGTTATTGTTTATGCACTACTCACTCACTGAGGTCTAGTCAGTGTTTTAATGGTCTTTTACAATATGAGTATTACAAAATTCTTATACCTTTGTTGGTCATTTGGTCCATTAATTGGTGACATTTTACTTAAGCCACATGTCTGATGGACTTTGGAAATGACGGCTAGAGCACTACTTGAAACCATTCTTGTATTTCACAGCAGATCTTCTAATGTCTTGACTTCTAGATCAGTTTCCAACTTGTTAGTATATATTCAGTAAGCTGGGTATATTCCAACTTCCACTCAGTAAAAAATGTGTATTCTATCATGTTTAACAACTTTGATCCAATAAACAAAATTGATGAATCTTGTTAGGATGAAAAAGATTGAACTGTTTACACATTAGTAGTAATAGCATCAGTGAGGCATCCCTCAAACGAAATACAAAAAAAAGTGAGAAAAGATGGATAAGTGACAAACATGTCTATAGATAAAATTGCTGAAGATTTAAAACAAATTGTTATTCTGATTCATTACAGTGTTATACAAGTCATCTAAAATGAATCCTTCTTCTGTTTTTCTAGATTCCTACACATTTTTTGTATTTTTGTCAAAAACTATAGGAATTAACGAGAAACTTAGAAAGCAAAAAAGATCTGCAAATATGTGTCATACTTGTTTAAGGACTTTTTTGCCATTAAATGATGTTGGTTTTTTTTGTCTCAAAAAGTTGATAAGATTTTAGGTTTATTATAAACATTTAACAGTAAAAATTGTCATCATTTCAAGATATACTAAAATCCAATAAAAGAAAATCTACAAATAAGCAAACTGATTGCAATAAAGCCCCAAAAAAAAATATCAAAATGGTATATGTTTTACCAGATGATTGATTTATGCTCTGGGGGCCTCTTGTTAGGTATTGTAAACTTTCAAAATCACCAATACTGTAATATGTTTGCAATATCTAAGTACAAAGATTACAAATATTTGTTATACATTTTTTGTTTTTCTATACAAAAACAATATGTTTATTGGTCCTTCACAGTTTATAATTGTAGGCTCTTATACATATCTATAAAACTAGCCCAGACTATAAGAGGTACTTATTTGGAGGTTAAACTACAGGAAGGAGACAGTTTTAATTAGATTTCAAGAGATGTGTGACTCAGATATGAAAACTAATTACTAGTGCAGTATGAAATCTACCCCCTCCAAATAAAAGTTAAGTAATTATAGAATTAATGATAGATACTTGTTGAAAGGTATTCCTTCAAATATATTTCACATGTTTGTGATTATTACGCAATTGTTTGAGAGCATTTTGAGCAGATAGGGAATTTGATGAAACTGAAGACATGTGTACATACAGACTTAAGTGTTTTACTCCCCTACCAATAATCATAAAATGTAAAATAAAAGCAGACTTACTGGTAATTTACAGACAAAATATTGGCAGTAAGATTGAAGATTTTATGATACAGCAGATATTGAAATTTAACTATGGGTAATTGTTTTTGATGCATGTAGAACATTTAATGTCTTACACCTGTTTTATCTAAAAATTTAATTCTTTTATTTGTTTGTTTAGGAACTTAAAATTATGTAATATTAGAGTAATTTGCATTTCTTTGGGTTTTTTGGACTTTTTTGTAACATTTTGTTAATGGTAGTGAAAAAGGAAAAATGCACTTTATTTTAATTTTGCTGTCCTAAGTGCTTTTATTGAATAACTTTCATCAGGGTAACTCATTCCCTATTCCAGGGGCGGATGCAGGAATTTTCGAAAGGGGGGGTGCTAACCCAGGGCAAAGGAGGGGTGCAAAACATATGTCCAATACAAATGCATTGATCGGCCCAAATAAAAGGGGGGTTCGCACCCCCGGAACCCCCCTCTGGATCCGCCACTGCATTCCCCATACTGTGTAGTATTTCTATGAAATTAGTTACTTTGTTTTTCATTAAGAGGGGATAATTTATAATATTGGCTCTCAAGAACTTATTCTGGACTGATTTAGGAGACTTTCGACAGGGGCGTATCCAGCCAATTTTAAAAGGGGGAGGGTTGTAACTATATGTCCCAATTCAAATGCATTGATCATCCAACAAAGGGGGTTTGCAAACCCTGGAACCGCCCTGGATCAGCCACTGTTTGATATCATTACAAATGAAAAATAGGATTATGAATATTCCATGGGAAAATGATATTGCATATGCTGATGAGTGCACAATCTATGAACCAGTACAGGAAACAAAATATTGGATTAAAAAAATACATCTTTAGAGTCTGATTGATCTCTTTTACTCATTCAGTTATTTTATTAATGTTTGTTTTAGGTAAGATTTCCTCTTCTCATAGTAATGACTCATTCAGGTGTACAGAATCATCTATTTGTTGTTCCTGATTCTGTAACATATGTCATTAGAATTGATACCCTTTTCTTCTTCACAAAGAATTTTTGGAGTAACACTTTCTTAAAAAATAAAAGATACAATATACTGTCATGTCTTTATCTCTTTTAGAAACTTTGGGTTAATACTTGTTTTTATCAGCTGAAAGGTTGTTAAGAAATTCAAACACCTCAGATCATATCTAAGAGAAGTTTTGTGGTATGATTTACATTTGTTTGTCTTGCCTGAGTTAAGACAGGACTCTACTGTTTTCAAGCCCTAGTTCCTGAAACAGTATAACTTATATGATTCATAATAGAAATAGATGAACATTTTGGTCACATCACCCAGCAGCTGTTTAGAAGCCTGATTGGCTGCACTTAAGATTTGTTTTAATCAGTTCATTATCTGAAAGTGTTATATACACTCGGCTGCTGTGAACGTTACTTTTTATCTTTATTCGATAAAGATGTGATAACTTGCTTATTTGTGGACTTTGTTTCAGGGCTGTAATATGGAATAACAAAAAGAGATACAATGTTCTTCATTTTTTGTATAAAGATGAAAATATGGAATCATAAGAACTAATTTAAGATTTTGATAAAAGGATTTTTTACGCAAAGCTATAAAAGTAAAATTAGACTGTGAACATTTCAGAATTGAAAAAAAATGTGCTGTTTAAATGAATTTTATTTATGGTTGACTGTTGAAATCATGTCTGGAATTGTGTAACATTTTGGAAGGATAATGTGCATTGATGAAAGATTGACAAGTTGTTTTTACAATTGACAAGCGATCACATTTCGGCAAACAACAAATACACTGATGCTACATCTCTGTCGAAATCAATAGTTTTAATTCTGCATGCTCAGAGATTTTGGACAGTTTTGGAAAGTTTGCTCAATTAGGGATTATGGAACTGTCACTGATTAGAAATTGTGTGTGAGATTCAAATGCTCTTGACAACTGTAGAAGATTCAGTCTGTAATTTGTTTGAGGAAGACGAGGATGACGGACAAAGAAAACAGTAAAAAAAGGAAATTCCATTAGGCTATGCAAATTGATTGATTTGGACTTTTTCATGTGTTGAATGGGAAATTGTTGGTTAAATGAATGATTACTACAGTCTGAACTTCGACATCAAATGCTTCATGCTTAAAAATTCATTGGAAATCAATAGAAAGAATTAGCCTGACAAATAATTAATCCATCAGAATTTATAAATTGATTTGTATGAAACACTTGTTTAAAACAAAAAATTATCATATTTATAAAGAAAGAATTTAAAATTGTGCTTTTGGGCAAGATAAAATAAGTTTCACTACAATATTGGAATATTTCTAATAAAATTACTAATAAATTATGCATTTAAGCTGAAGGACTGGACACATGGCGATGAAAAATCTTCTCATTTCCTATGAACGATTCTATTGATCAGGGTCAAGATAATTGATATATTTTATATCACAATTAGGGTTTACAGGATAAAATATTGAGTCTACTGAGGAATTAGAACTAGGAATAAAACTGGGCAAGGAATTAATGTTTCTAACATTGGATTAAGATACTTTATAATATTCTGTATCATCATCGTTAAGATTACAGGAGAGGTGATTGCATCTTTCAGTGCAGATAGTACAGGACGTGATATTTTCAGTAAATTGTGAAAAAAAGATTTCGTGCAGATAGAACTTCAGCTGTAAAGGTCTGTTTATTGATAGTAGGAAGGTGATAGACTTTCTGACGATTTTAGCTGAACAATTATTGGTATAGGAAAAATCTTTCTTGAGCTATGGTCAGGGCAGTGTTTTGAAAAGATATTATCATTGTATGGATATTATAGAACTTTTGTTTGCCTCCAGCTCAGGAGAGAATGTAATAAATCATTGAACAGTCTCAAAATTTCATTCTAAAGTGTTAAGTGTTGCACAACTTGGGGAATTTCTGTGGTGAAAATATAAGGTGCTCAATGCATCCCTCTCAGATGTTCGGCTCAAGTATGGCCAACCAACAGATGTACATGTATATGTTTACATCGGAGACGGTGGAATACTCTAGTTGTCAGGCTAGTTGTCAGGTGGATTTCTATTACAGGTATGTGGATTATAATGAATACAATAGAATTTAGTGATGTTGTAGTTGAACTAATTTTATACTCCCAGTTGCAATATTTTCTAGAATCCTATATAAATAAGTGAATTCAGGAGCCTGTAATTAAGTGGTTGTCGTTTGTTTATGTGTTACATATTTGTTTTTCGTTCATTTTTTTACATAGATAAGGCTGTCAGTTTTCTGGTTTGAATTGTTTTACATTATGTCTTATCAGGGCCTTTTATAGCTGACTATGTGGTATGGGCTTTGCTCATTGTTAAAGGCCATACAGTGACCTATAGTTGTTAATGTTTGTGTCATTTTGGTCTGTTATGGATAGTTGTCTCATTGGCATTCATACCACATCTTCTTTTTTATATTAGTCTTCAATTGCTTTATTTGCTCTGATTTGTATGCTAAAAACAATGCTCCTAAACCTTTACAACTGGATCTAAGACATATAATAACAAAGGAGTGCTTATTTTATGTATCTAAGTTTCTCATGATTTTTATTTTGCAAACAACAAAAGCAACAGAAGGCAAGATATAGGTGTTGTATTTCCAGAGTTTTTGTCATTGTTGGTGCCATAAACAATTGTAATTTTTCTTAAATTATTCTGATAGCAACAACTTGTGATAGATCAAAGATATTTTCTATAAAGTGGCATCACTATTAGTTCATATCTATTTGATGACTATTTCGAGACCCTGCTTCTTTATGTCATCCCAGTGACTTTCAAATGATATCTTATTTTCAATATTAAGTTTTGTGCTTCAGTTACTACTTGTGATAGACAATGCTATTTTCTATAGAGTTGTCTGACCATCATTACATCTCAGTTTGACTTCATTTTGACCTCTTTGTCATGGTCCCACAACTTTGAATTAATAAGCAATGTTGCTGTCCATCAGATTTTCATTTTCTGATTCTTTTAGTGACATGCAAACATATCTCTGTGTCAACATATTTTCACTGTACCTTTAATAGCATTAACCCTGCTCTTGCTTTACTGAATGGTTGACGATGACCATTATTCCAGGAAGAGATTTTGAGGGAATGATTAAAGAACCTGATGATGTCTGTCAGAAAACTTGTTTCTTCACGATTAATCTGTAGAAGAGTTTATATGTAACGGAAATGGAGTCATGTCCTCAGCATGAGTTGTGTTGTAGTAAAGTGCCCACTAATTATTCTCTTATAATATATATGTTATATGAATTAATACTATCAGTAAAAAAGAGATTATTGCCTTTCCCATGAAATTTTATAATGTACTTTTGTAAGATTAGTTTGACTGAATTGCTGAACTCACTATTTAGATATACTGTAACCTGTTTTACTAAGCATTTTATGAACCCCCTGTAGTGGAGGGGACGCTGAGTTTTACCCTCGTTCCCCTGTACCTATGTACGTCCCAAAATTGGTTTCCATTCTAACTTTATTCTGCCTCAACCAAATGCTATGAAACTTATACATAATGTGTATTACCACCAAAACACAGATAAGTTAGAATATTGGTGGCATCACTTTTATCATTCTTCAGTTAGGCCTTTTTAAAAATAGAAAAATTGCTAAATATTTCCTTTCAGTTCTATAACTTTAGTTTGCCTCAACCAAGTGTAATGAAACTTATACACTATGCTTAATACTGCATAACACAAATCATGTTTGAATTTTGGTGGTGTCACTATAACCATTCTAGTGTTGTGCCCCTTTACAAATGGAAAAAAATCCTTACTTTTTAGTTCCTGTTTTCTTAAACTTCAGTTCGCCTCAACCAAAAGTTATGAAACTTGTACATTAAGCTTTCTACTGCAAAGCACAAATCAAGTTTGAATTCTGGTGGGGTTTCTATTACCCTTTATTACATTTATATATGCAAGTGGGGGCATCATCTGTGTCACATGGACACATTCCCTATTTATTTTCTTCTAAATCTACAGGTATATTCTTTTAAAAATTGAAATGTATAGCATCAAAAGTAATTAACCTAGATTTCTAAGAGAAAGCATTCTAAGCTTGCTTCAAAGTTACTTCATTTTCTGCTTACTAGCAGTGACAGGAATTTATATCAGTATTTTCAATACTTTTGTATGATTTGGTGGAATTTTCAAACAAATTCTTTATTAAGAAATTTGCTGCTGCACCATCCCAAACTCACCATGTTGTTCATTTCATCAATTGATACTAACAACAAAAATGCATGAATTAAGACAGTTGTATGCAATAAATATGTTTGTTCTCTGTGTTATTATACAGATGCACATTATGTACAACAAAGTCTTCATTCTTCACATTGTATTCAGGTGATGGATGACAGAACTGATAGCTTATGACTAGCTATCATATGTATGTGTTTGATTTCATGTAAAATATTGTCTGTTTAGTACTTAACCTATTACAACTAGGTCATATAGTATGAACCTTAACCGACCTTGATGGGGACATCAAATTTTCAGTACTGAGTTTTTTTATGACCCACCTACAATAGTAGAGGGGCATTATGTTTTCTGGTCTGTGCGTCTGTTCATCCGTCCGTCTGTCTGTCTGTTTGTCCGTTCGTCTGTCTATCCTGCTTCACGTTAAAGTTTTTGGTCAAGGTAGTTTTTGATGAAGCTGAAGTCCAATCAACTTGAAACTTAGTACACATGTTCCTTATGATATGATCTTTCTAATTTTACAGCCAATTTTTTACCCAATTTCACAGTCCATTGAACATGTAAAATAATAGCGCGAGTGGGGCATCCGTGTACTTTGGACACATTCTTGTTTAAATTATAAGGTACTAGAATTTATAAAATTTAACACCTCATTAAATATTAGTTTTGGATACATGTCAAATTGTAAATCCAATGAATTAAAAAAAAAAATGTTTCAACATCAACATAGACAATACCATAAAAGAATTTGTTTTCGTATTGATATTTTTTGAAGGATGTTTCGAATTTTAGCTAAATTTTGTCATTTTGTCATGAAAATTGGAATCCAGCAAATGATACATACCTTAAGATAGAAATACCTTTCTCCATCCATCTGCAGATTATATTGTTCATATTACAGTAAATACTTATATTAATTACTGTCAGATTACTTTGACCATGAGACAAAGCTATTTGTACGATTGTAATGTGAAAAGTATGGCAGAAATAAGATTCTGTAAGTATAATAGAGAGATTTATAATGGATAATGTCTTGTCATATACAAATAATCTATCAATTAGGTATATGATGAGAATAGGAACAGATTTGATTGCTTATTAAATGACCTCATTATTAAAAGGAATACACAGGCAATAGTACTTGTTATATACAGGACAGTACTTGTAACAATACAAAGTAAGGCCTGTGTTTAAGACGATTCATTATTTATGTTCAATTTGGTCCATGGGGGGTACATGCTATTCTTGGAGTCCTGTAATCAGCTTCACTTTGTGGAAAATAAAAATCACATGTTTTATGTGAGAGTTATCTTTCTTAGACTGTAATTATGTAGATATCAGAACAGTGTTTTAAAGTGCATTAGTAATTTGGTAGACATTTTCTGGAAAATTAACAGCAAAATAGTTCTCAGTAGAATACTTAAAATATTCAACTTAGTATAATGAAGATAAATGGTAAAAATGATGCGTTCTGGGATTAATAAATCTGATAGATATACTTTGATTAAACACATCGAAAACATGGTAATAAAAAATATATCCATCAAAATTTCTCATTATTAAATCAAGACTTCTTATATCAATTGGCAAAGTGTAAAATATTGCAATTACCATGGGTGTATATTTTAGAAGCTTCAGTCAGATTTTTGTTATAAAGTGATATGTTTTACAGTACGCCTAAATGTTTCATTTCCTTTCTGTTATTAAATTTCGAGAGAGAAATTCAGAAGAAAATTGTCAAATCAACATCTATTAGTGAACACTGATTGAATTTAGTAGGAAGAACGAAGAAGGATTTATAATACATTTGCCTGTAGCGAGAACGATTTAGTACGTTTTTATCCATTTCTGCAGAACTACCGTATCTAATTTAGGTACTTGTCAGAATGATGTGGTACAATTAAGATAAACAGGAACATAATTTACTTTGTAGGTATGCCCATATCCTGTAGAAAATTCAATATCTGTCTCAATTATCATCTAATCTTTATTTATTATTCAAGCTTCCAAGGATGAGTGAAAAAGTGACTTGAATAAACAAAATGGATATTGTAGTGCATTATAGGTGGAAAATGTTTTGCTACATTTTCATTGAATTGTGCTAAAAATTTCAGAGAAATGTATCAGTTTTTATTGCATTTTAAATGGAAAAAAAAACAGTTTTATAATGAATTGAATTATCCAAGAAACCCCAACTTCTGTATTTTTAAATTTGCTCATTTTAAGAATTAATATTGAAAACATTGAGTGATTACAAGGTAAGGGGCCAAAATATTGAGTTAACTTTGCGGTTAACATGGCGTCTATTTAAAAGACTGGGGAACTGTAAAGATTATGACTGATCTGAAATAACAAATACTGTACGAATTAGCTGAACGAATTATTCAGTTTCTGCAAAAATGTAATAGGGAAATTGTTACATGACGTAGACAGATATGAAAAAGAAATTAGCCAAGAGAAAAAAGAGAGAAAGAGTATTAATTAAGAACTAAGTTGCATAATCTGACTGTCACATCTGACGTAGTCATATATATAATATTTACAGTTTCCATTTTTTATCCGTAACTTTGTTTTGAAGCATGCATGAGGCGACTTTGAAGACATGCTCCTCATCAAGTATCAATTACTTATAAGATAAATCACAGACAATTTCCTCAGACAGTGAGAATATTTCCTTGTAGTCAGAAAAAACTGCCATAACATCTGTTTTGTAATGAAGAAAACAGCTGATTCCACACCCAGCCATGTTGATGCTGATGTCATTTTCACCTGTCTATCATTTTATCAGATGCATTGATTTGTGGGAATTAATAATTTATTAGGCTGCTTGTTCTTTAGACATGCATTATATTGCATTGTAATATATTTGATTTTTTAGGCCTAATCTTTTAAATTATAAAAAACAAATGAACTCTGTGTGTCTCAGCTATCAGATCAATACAAGATTTTCCAATGATTTATTTTTCTTTGTTGCTGAACAAACAAAAAAATGGAATTCCCAATGCACTCAGTCATTTTAATGTTGAAAAAGTAAACATTTACAAATCAATTTTGAATAAATGCAAAGCATTAAACACCTTATTTTAAATATTCGTTATGCAATTTTAAAATGACTGTCTGGCTTAGGATTTTTCCTTATACATTTTCTAGATTTAAAGTCATTTCTTTTTAAAAAAAAAATCTGGGTTTAAAATGTGACAAAAACATGTAGTCTAGCTTTTTAGGCCTGAAAAAATTACATTTCATTTTGATACTTTTCACCAGATCTTTAAAAGACAAAATTGAATGAAGGAATAAAAGCTGATGAATCTGTATGCAAGTTGACAATTTGTTAAAAATAATATAAACACTTTCAGACTTTCCAGAATGCTTTTATTATGTTGAAAAAATACACATCACTATAAATATTTTACTAATTATAATGTCCCTCAATAACATATGATATCATTAGTATTTTAACAATCTCATAACAGTTATCAAAGGTACCAGGATTATAATTTAGTACGCCAGACATGCGTTTCGTCTACATAAGACTCATCAGTGACGCTCATATCAAAATATTTATAAAGCCAAACAAGTACAAAGTTGAAGAGCATTGAGGATCCAAAATTCCAAAAAGTTGTGCCAAATACGGCTAAGGTAATCTAACCAAATTCTTTTTTCTCTTTTTAGTAAGAAGACAGATAACAACCAGTGGTGGGAATTGTTTGATCCAAATACATCCAGATTTTATTACTACAATGCTTCAAGTCAGAAGACTGTATGGCACAGACCTACTAACTGTGATATTATACCCCTAGCCAAGTTACAGGTAAGGTCCAAGTCAGAAGACTGTATGGCACAGACCTACTAACTGTGATATTATACCCCTAGCCAAGTTACAGGTAAGGTCCAAGTCAGAAGACTGTATGGCACAGACCTACTAACTGTGATATTATACCCCTAGCCAAGTTACAGGTAAGATCCAAGTCAGAAGACTGTATGGCACAGACCTACTAACTGTGATATTATACCCCTAGCCCAGTTACAGGTAAGGTTCAAGTCAGAAGACTGTATGACACAGACCTACTAACTGTGATATTATACCCCTAGCCAAGTTACAGGTAAGGTCCAAGTCAGAAGACTGTATGGCACAGACCTACTAACTGTGATATTATACCCCTAGCCCAGTTACAGGTAAGGTTCAAGTCAGAAGACTGTATGACACAGACCTACTAACTGTGATATTATACCCCTAGCCAAATTACAGGTAAGGTCCAAGTCAGAAGACTGTATGGCACAGACCTACTAACTGTGATATTATACCCCTAGCCAAGTTACAGGTGAGGTCCAAGTCAGAAGACTGTATGGCACAGACCTACTAACTGTGATATTATTCCCCTAGCCAAGTTACAGGTAAGGTCCAAGTCAGAAGACTGTATGGCACAGACCTACTAACTGTTATATTATACCCCTAGCCAAGTTACAGGTAAGGTCCAAGTCAGAAGACTGTATGGCACAGACCTACTAACTGTGATATTATACCCCTAGCCAAGTTACAGGTAAGACTCAAGTCAGAAGACTGTATGACACAGACCTACTAACTGTGATATTATACCCCTAGCCAAGTTACAGGTAAGGTCCAAGTCAGAAGACTGTATGACACAGACCTACTAACTGTGATATTATACCCCTAGCCAAGTTACAGGTAAGGTCCAAGTCAGAAGACTGTATGGCACAGACCTACTAACTGTGGTATTATACCCCTAGCCAAGTTACAGGTAAGGTCCAAGTCAGAAGACTGTATGGCACAGACCTACTAACTGTGATATTATACCCCTAGCCAAGTTACAGGTAAGGTCCAAGTCAGAAGACTGTATGGCACAGACCTACTAACTGTGATATTATACCCCTAGCCAAGTTACAGGTAAGGTCCAAGTCAGAAGACTGTATGGCACAGACCTACTAACTGTGTTATTATACACCTAGCCAAGTTACAGGTAAGGTCCAAGTCAGAAGACTGTATGGCACAGACCTACTAACTGTGATATTATACCCCTAGCCAAGTTACAGGTAAGGTCCAAGTCAGAAGACTGTATGGCACAGACCTACTAACTGTGATATTATACCCCTAGCCAAGTTACAGGTAAGGTCCAAGTCAGAAGACTGTATGGCACAGACCTACTAACTGTGATATTATACCCCTAGCCAAGTTACAGGTAAGGTCCAAGTCAGAAGACTGTATGGCACAGACCTACTAACTGTGATATTATACCCCTAGCCAAGTTACAGGTAAGGTCCAAGTCAGAAGACTGTATGGCACAGACCTACTAACTGTGATATTATACCCCTAGCCAAGTTACAGGTAAGGTTCAAGTCAGAAGACTGTATGGCACAGACCTACTAACTGTGATATTATATCCCTAGCCAAGTTACAGGTAAGGTCCAAGTCAGAAGACTGTATGGCACAGACCTACTAACTGTGATGTTATACCCCTAGCCAAGTTACAGGTAAGGTCCAAGTCAGAAGACTATGGCACAGACCTACATACTGTGATGTTATACCCCTAGCCAAGTTACAGGTAAGGTTCAGGTCAGAAGACTGTATGGCACAGACCTACTAACTATGATATTATACCCCTAGCCAAGTTACAGGTAAGGTCCAAGTCAGAAGACTGTTTGGCACAGACCTACTAACTGTGATATTATACCCCTAGCAAAGTTACAGGTAAGGTCCAAGTCAGAAGACTGTATGGCACAGACCTACTAACTGTGTTATTATACCCCTAGCCAAGTTACAGGTAAGGTCCAAGTCAGAAGACTGTATGGCACAGACCTACTAACTGTGATATTATACCCCTAGCCAAGTTACAGGTAAGGTCCAAGTCAGAAGACTGTGTGGCACAGACCTACTAACTGTGTTATTATACCCCTAGCCAAGTTACAGGTAAGGTCCAAGTCAGAAGACTGTATGGCACAGACCTACTAACTGTGATATTATACCCCTAGCCAAGTTACAGGTAAGACTCAAGTCAGAAGACTGTATGGCACAGACCTACTAACTGTGATATTATACCCCTAGCCAAGTTACAGGTAAGGTCCAAGTCAGAAGACTGTATGGCACAGACCTACTAACTGTGATGTTATACCCCTAGCCAAGTTACAGGTAAGACTCAAGTCAGAAGACTGTATGGCACAGACCTACTAACTGTGATATTATACCCCTAGCCAAGTTACAGGTAAGGTCCAAGTCAGAAGACTGTATGGCACAGACCTACTAACTGTGATATTATACCCCTAGCCAAGTTACAGGTAAGGTCCAAGTCAGAAGACTGTATGGCACAGACCTACTAACTGTGATATTATACCCCTAGCCAAGTTACAGGTAAGACTCAAGTCAGAAGACTATGGCACAGACCTACTAACTGTGATATTATACCCCTAGCCAAGTTACAGGTAAGACTCAAGTCAGAAGACTGTATGGCACAGACCTACTAACTGTGATATTATACCCCTAGCCAAGTTACAGGTAAGGTCCAAGTCAGAAGACTGTATGGCACAGACCTACTAACTGTGATATTATACCCCTAGCCCAGTTACAGGTAAGGTTCAAGTCAGAAGACTGTATGACACAGACCTACTAACTGTGATATTATACCCCTAGCCAAGTTACAGGTAAGCTTCAAGTCAGAAGACTATGGCACAGACCTACTAACTGTGATATTATTCCCCTAGCCAAGTTACAGGTAAGGTCCAAGTCAGAAGACTATGGCACAGACCTACTAACTGTGATATTATTGCCCTAGCCAAGTTACAGGTAAGGTCCAAGTCAGAAGACTGTATGGCACAGACCTACTAACTGTGATATTATACCCCTAGCCAAGTTACAGGTAAGGTCCAAGTCAGAAGATTGTATGGCACAGACCTACTAACTGTGATATTATTCCCCTAGCCAAGTTACAGGTAAGGTCCAAGTCAGAAGACTATGGCACAGACCTACTAACTGTGATATTATACCCCTAGCCAAGTTACAGGTAAGGTCCAAGTCAGAAGACTATGGCACAGACCTACTAACTGTGATATTATACCCCTAGCCAAGTTACAGGTAAGGTTCAAGTCAGAAGACTGTATGGCACAGACCTACTAACTGTGATATTATTCCCCTAGCCAAGTTACAGGTAAGGTCCAAGTCAGAAGACTGTATGGCACAGACCTACTAACTGTGATATTATACCCCTAGCCAAGTTACAGGTAAGGTCCAAGTCAGAAGACTGTATGGCACAGACCTACTAACTGTGATATTATACCCCTAGCCAAGTTACAGGTAAGGTCCAAGTCAGAAGACTGTGTGGCACAGACCTAATAACTGTTATATTATACCCCTAGCCAAGTTACAGGTAAGGTCCAAGTCAGAAGACTGTATGGCACAGACCTACTAACTGTGATATTATACCCCTAGCCAAGTTACAGGTAAGACTCAAGTCAGAAGACTGTATGGCACAGACCTACTAACTGTGATATTATACCCCTAGCCAAGTTACAGGTAAGGTCCAAGTCAGAAGACTGTATGGCACAGACCTACTAACTGTGATATTATACCCCTAGCCAAGTTACAGGTAAGACTCAAGTCAGAAGACTATGGCACAGACCTACTAACTGTGATATTATACCCCTAGCCAAGTTACAGGTAAGACTCAAGTCAGAAGACTGTATGGCACAGACCTACTAACTGTGATATTATACCCCTAGCCAAGTTACAGGTAAGGTCCAAGTCAGAAGACTGTATGGCACAGACCTACTAACTGTGATATTATACCCCTAGCCCAGTTACAGGTAAGGTTCAAGTCAGAAGACTGTATGACACAGACCTACTAACTGTGATATTATACCCCTAGCCAAGTTACAGGTAAGCTTCAAGTCAGAAGACTATGGCACAGACCTACTAACTGTGATATTATTCCCCTAGCCAAGTTACAGGTAAGGTCCAAGTCAGAAGACTATGGCACAGACCTACTAACTGTGATATTATTGCCCTAGCCAAGTTACAGGTAAGGTCCAAGTCAGAAGACTGTATGGCACAGACCTACTAACTGTGATATTATACCCCTAGCCAAGTTACAGGTAAGGTCCAAGTCAGAAGATTGTATGGCACAGACCTACTAACTGTGATATTATTCCCCTAGCCAAGTTACAGGTAAGGTCCAAGTCAGAAGACTATGGCACAGACCTACTAACTGTGATATTATACCCCTAGCCAAGTTACAGGTAAGGTCCAAGTCAGAAGACTATGGCACAGACCTACTAACTGTGATATTATACCCCTAGCCAAGTTACAGGTAAGGTTCAAGTCAGAAGACTGTATGGCACAGACCTACTAACTGTGATATTATTCCCCTAGCCAAGTTACAGGTAAGGTCCAAGTCAGAAGACTGTATGGCACAGACCTACTAACTGTGATATTATACCCCTAGCCAAGTTACAGGTAAGGTCCAAGTCAGAAGACTGTATGGCACAGACCTACTAACTGTGATATTATACCCCTAGCCAAGTTACAGGTAAGGTCCAAGTCAGAAGACTGTGTGGCACAGACCTAATAACTGTTATATTATACCCCTAGCCAAGTTACAGGTAAGGTCCAAGTCAGAAGACTGTATGGCACAGACCTACTAACTGTGATATTATACCCCTAGCCAAGTTACAGGTAAGACTCAAGTCAGAAGACTGTATGGCACAGACCTACTAACTGTGATATTATACCCCTAGCCAAGTTACAGGTAAGGTCCAAGTCAGAAGACTGTATTGCACAGACCTACTAACTGTGATATTATACCCCTAGCCCAGTTACAGGTAAGGTTCAAGTCAGAAGACTGTATGACACAGACCTACTAACTGTGATATTATACCCCTAGCCAAGTTACAGGTAAGGTCCAAGTCAGAAGACTGTATGGCACAGACCTACTAACTGTGATATTATACCCCTAGCCAAGTTACAGGTAAGGTCCAAGTCAGAAGACTGTATGGCACAGACCTACTAACTGTGATGTTATACCCCTAGCCAAGTTACAGGTAAGGTTCAAGTCAGAAGACTGTATGGCACAGACCTACTAACTGTGATATTATACCCCTAGCCAAGTTACAGGTAAGGTCCAAGTCAGAAGACTGTATGGCACAGACCTACTAACTGTGTTATTATACCCCTAGCCAAGTTACAGGTAAGGTTCAAGTCAGAAGACTGTATGGCACAGACCTACTAACTGTGATGTTATACCCCTAGCCAAGTTACAGGTAAGGTTCAAGTCAGAAGACTGTATGGCACAGACCTACTAACTGTGATATTATACCCCTAGCCAAGTAACAGGTAAGGTCCAAAATCAAAAAGGTAGTTTTGCACAGACCATTATGACCCTTGACAAATTACAGATCAGATCAAGGTCAGCCAGAAACTGGCATAGACCTAAAAGCTTTGACATCTTGCACTTTTGCTAAGTCACAAGTAAGATCAAGTTCAGGAGATTGTCTGGCACAGGCCAATGAATTGTGATAGCACCCTCTTTGCTAACATGGTACAATGTTTACCAAAAAGACACTGCACTTGTTTATGCCCACGCTGTAGTTTTACCCTGGTATGTATTTGGTATCTGTTCCCTAACTTTAGTTTGCCTCTCAACCAAATTTAATGAAACTAATTCACAATGAATACAAATAAAATTGAGAATGGAAACGGGGAATGTGTCAAAGAGACAACAACCCAAACAAAGAGCAGATAACGGCCAAAGGCCACCAATAGGTCTTCAATGCAGTGAGAAAGGAAACACAGATCAAATTCGAGTTTGTTGACCTTGAATTTTGTTTGATGTTGCCTGTTTTATAGAACCTGGCTACTGTGGTAAATATTATATGGTACATTTACGTGATGATGTAATATGCTTTGAGTTCTGCAATCTCACAAAGCTCTTAATTTATGAAATGTCTTTAGCAATTAACATTTAACTTTATCTAAAAACACATAAAAAGATGTGTTGAAACTATAAAATATGCCGATTAATGATCTCAGTTAAGCTGTTAAAATTTAAGTTTATTGAAAGTGAAATATCAACTTGTTATCACAAATTTATTCATCAGTCTGCAATGGTAGATTTGATGTTAAAATGCATGTTAGAAAATAAATAGGATAATAAACAGGAAAATTTAGGAATAGTACACAGTCAGATCTGAATAATAAAAATATGTGCTTTATAAAGATGATTCAACCATTCATTATATTTCACAGTTAGGTGATGATATAACTTAAGATCATGTCCAATAAAATATCTTAAGCTGGAATAAGTTTCTTCAAATGACATATATTATATTTTTCAAGCGAAAAGAATCTTTGACTTCACTTAAAAATATATCCAGATACAGTAAAGGGTAGTCTTGGAACACATGCCTAATGAGAAGGCTTTGTTAAGATTGGAATAAGGATTGAAGCCACATGAAATATCATAAATTATATGTCTGAAGTGTTATGCCATTTTAGTGAGATTTTACCTGTGCATTAAATGTTTAGACATCATAGCAAAGTCTAGTATTAGTTTTTGCCTTTAAGTTATCTCCCCTTCATTGATAAAAATAAGATAATTTACAAAATAGCTATGGTTAATGATGGACCTTGAATTCCTGAAGATAAATGATAATGTTGCCTTTTAAGACAGGAAGTAATACAATACAAGATTTATTGTGATCAATAATTAGGTTGTGGTTAGGTATGAGTCATCATCGGGTATAATACTGCAGATTTCTATAGTTTTTTGTTTGCTTTTCACCTTAGACCTTGGTGATTTGTTGACAAATATGCTCATTGATATTATAATCCTGTTGCACACTATAATAGGGAAATTGAAAGGGGGACTTGAACAGGAAATTATTAATTTTTCGGTAAATTTAAATCGATCTGTAATAATTCTTTTTAAATATTCATGAAAAAAATCCAATATCTCGTTATGTCAGCTACACAAATGCTATATGGTTTAATGTACAAGAAGGAAACAAAATGCAATGTAATTATCTAAAGTCCTTTTTGCCTCACTTAGTACCCCTGTATAATAACAGTACTTTATGCACACCTTGTGGGTAGAGAGATGTAATGATATCTGTAATATTAGATAGTGGTTTTCTCTATAAACACCTGTTCAATGGATGATAAACGGAGTAGAAGATTTAGGTTACTACTATGGAATAAGATGTGTCCAGGATTGTGCTGCTGCTATTTATTTGTAAATATTTCAATCATTTTCTTAAGTTATATTCATAGCAAGGTACAGTAGCAGTGATTAGGAGGAAAGTTTTAGACAGTGGTCTCAGATTCATACAAAATAGATAGATAGATTTGTTTGATTGATGACTGTGTAAAGTCTAGTGGCAAATGTTTACATATTTAGAAAGAGAACATTATTAAGTGATATGCATATTAATCCTGCTTTGTACTAGATGGACAGACTTTAACGTGATAGTTCACAATGCAACAGTCTGCAGGAAGACATATCAACCTACCAGGAAACATTATTTTCTTTTTCTGAGTCAACTGGTCTTTACTTTCTCTACTAAATGTCTTTGTTTTGACCTGACAGGGTAGGAAGACACAATTTTCTGCACTCTTAGGCAAGCATGATCCCAGACACAACCTAGGTGGTAGATTCTCTGACTTTGGGTCTGTCCACTCAAGTCAATGGGGAGTCAATATCATGTTACTGTATAGTTATAACTTCTGAGATTTGAATAATTTTAATAGATGTCCATTATCTTATGCATCCCAAGCACTGCTACACATGTATAGCTAAGGTTACAGGAAAACTGTGTATATGGTTTCTAATCTTTTACAGTTAATATTAACTTTTATGTATGCTTCAAGAACTTATTCCTGTAGACCGTCACTCTTCATAGACCCTAAATCAATCTATAATTTATCACCAGTATTGTGTGCAGATTAACAATATTTTCTATATTTTTAGACATTTGCATACTTTTATTTGTAGACCTTGAAACAGAACACAGAAGTTAGGAATGAGGATTTGGACAGATTATCCTCCAAACGAGAAATATCTACACAAACTCCAGTGGCACAAACAGTAAGTACATGTATTAACATCTGTTATTATAGTTAAACTTTGGCTTTTCCTGGATGAATATTCAGTTCCATTCCTGTATATTCTGAAAGTACTGTATGCTGAGACTGTATGTCAGGAAATATCTACCAGTAGATGATTATATTGATATTATATAGTGAGTCAATGTATTTTAATTGCAAACAAGGTAATATAAATTACCATAATGAACAACCGATAAAAAATTCTCTAATATAAGAATTGTTTCTTTGCTTTTTTGGAAGGTAGGTCCAATTCTTAGTAAACAATATAAATTAATGCTTCTTCAGTTCCTTTTCTCAGTATAACTTAATTATGTATTTGGAAATAAGATTTAACATTAAACTGTACTTCTGCAATACTTCAAAAACAATAGTTTGGTATATTTTTTCAGGATAATGAATTGATAAGAAAAAAAACCAGGATTAATAATAAGATATTTGTTTTGTCAAATTATTGTCTGTTGGGAAATGAATTATTTGTGTTCAGTGTTTAAGTAAGGATAAGTTTGGGAAATCTATTAAAATCAAAATTATCAGCTAAAAGTTGACTTATTTTAGTTCTAATTCAGAATATGGGGACTATGACAGAAAAAATGTTAGAAAATAAATAAATTTCATACTAGAGTACACCTTTGAAACAAGCCAACAAGAGTTATTTCCCTTGCACTGTAAATATGTTGGCAAGCAACTCCATGCCAACTAAATAAAATGGCAAACAATAAAATAAAACGCAAAGTCTGCAAGATAATTTTCTAAGATAAGATTTTATGTTTATTATCTTTCAAAGTTGGTAATTTCACAGTTTCTTGAAAGCTTGAACAAATAAATTTTCTAGATGTTTTTTACTTAAAATTGGAAACATTTCACTGAAGTGATAAGTACTTTGATTTTACAAGATTATCAACTTTTTATCTCATTATTTATATCAGCAATTTAATATTGTAATGCTGATTTGATATTCAGAAAAACAATCATGCTGAAGTTCATTGATTGAGATTATAAAAGGGGGTTGTTAAGATTTCAAAAACTAGTTTGACCCCACAGTATGTTTATGAGTCTGTACTAGGTCAGTAACCTTGTAAGTGGTTGTTTTGCATCATTTTTGTCGAGCCTGCAACTTTTGTTGCAGAAAGCTCGACATAGGGATATTGATCTGGCGGCGGTGGCTACGGCGGCGGCGTTAGCTAACTTCTTAAAAGCTTTATATTTTAGAAGGTAGAAGACCTGGATGGTTCATACTTTATATATAGATGCCTCATGTTATGAACTTTCCGTCAGTCACATGTCCAATGTCCTTGACCTCATTTTCATGGTTCAATGACTACTTGAAAAAAAAGTTAAGATTTTTTGTAATGTTAAATTCTCTCTTATTATAAGTAATTGGATAACTATATTTGGTATGTGCATACCTTGCAAGGTCCTCATGCCCGTCACCGGCCGTCAGACAGTTTTCACTTGACCTCGACCTCATTTCATGGATCAGTGAACAAGGTTAAGTTTTGGTGGTCAAGTCCATATCTCAGATACTATTTTAAAGCAAAAGGTCTAGTATATTCGGTGAATGAAATGATTGTAAGGTGTACATGTCCAACTGGCAGGTGTCATCTGACCTTGACCTCATTTTCATGGTTCAGTGGTTATAGTTATGTTTTTGTGTTTTGGTCTGTTTTTCTTATACTATATGCAATAGGTCTACTATATTTGGTGTATGGAATGATTGTAAGGTGTACATGTCTAGCTGACAGGTGTCATCTGACCTTGACCTCATTTTCATGGTTCAGTGGTCAAAGTTATGTTTTTGAGTTTTGCTCTATTTTTCTTATGCTTTATGCATTTGGTCAACTATATTTGGTGTATGGAAATATTTCATGATCTATATGTCTGTTAAGCAGATTTTATTTGACCTTGACCTCATTTTCATGGTCCATTGCTAAGTGGTAAGTGTTTGGGTTTTGGTCTGTTTTTATTAATTTATAAGCAATAAGTTAACTATATTTGTTGTATTGAAGAATTGTTAGCTGTGCATGTCTGCCTGGCATGGTTCATCTGACCTTGACCTCATTTTCATGGTTCATTGTTCAATGTTTTGTTTTCTTGGTTAATGTTGAGTTTATGTGAGTTTATATCAACATAATATCAATGATAAGTAAAGAAGGCAGACATTTCAGCGGGTGCACTCTTGTTATCTTAAGTGTGATTTTTTACAAGTGGGAAAATTTGAGGTTGATGGCAAATCTTTGATTGTCTTTGTTTAATTCATTTACATCTTTTCTTGAACTTTATGTAATTTAATACTTGACACAAGTCTACTCTGTTGAAAACCTCCTGCTGTTGAACTCTAGGTGGCTTTTTGTTTTTTTTGTGTGTCTATGGGTTGCTGTCTCCTTGACATGTACCTCTGAGTATAATTTAATTTCAATGTTTTTTTTTATATGATTAGGAATTTAACATTATATTACAATTCTGTGAACAGTATTTAGGAGGTAGTCCGTAGTGTGTTACAGACAGATTTCTTTCAATTGAATTTATTGACCCTTATGGAACTTGTTAGTAAATGGTTCAATTAGAAAAAAAATTATAGTGATGGTCCTGAAAAAACCCCACCAGGTAACCATTTAACCACCATATTTTTCCAACAAAAGTTCCATTGGATGGAGCACTAGACCATTTAAAGAGTTCACATAGCTTCTTAAGATTGTATGTGTAAACAGAAGTCAGGTTGACAGACTACGGTAAAAACTTTGTCCACCTTTTTCCTCACATTTGAGATCTTAACATGCAATGAGCATTGATGCTTTGATACAGAAATATATGTTAAAAACTTAGGTTTTACCATAGACTTTTAAGAAATAGATAGGTCCAGAAATATATGTTAAAAGCTTGGGTTTTACCATAGACTTTTAAGAAATAGATAGAACAATGTCTTTTTTTTTTACATTCCTGATCTAATCAAACTAAATGTCAGATATGTCCCTTCATGCGTACTTAAAGATTATTGTTAACAATAGAAACATAAAATAGATTAGATATTTTTGTCATGTACAGATTGAATCTTAATAAATGGATAACAAATGCATAACAGTTTCCTTTTAAAGCAAAGGATTACTATACAGATTTTTTTTCTTGGAATGGGTTAGACAGTTAGTTGGAATAGAATTTTTTGTAACTTACGCCAATATGTGATTATGCTTCACCAGAAGTAAGATACAATTGCTGAAAGACCCCTCATTAAATTATTGAAATCTATCTTTTTGCATTAACCTTTATAAACATCTTGGTTTAAATCAATTGCACAATTATGCTATTGGTGTATATTAAATATATATTAAACCTATATGTAGGGGCAGGTTAACATTGAATTGGCTATGATAGTTTTAACAGTCTTTGAATATTCTGACAAAATACTTAAATCATATTTTTTTGGAGAGCTGAATTAACAAATTCCAGATAATGTGGACTAATGATTTAGCATTTGCTGGGAAGGAATTTTTGTGGATTCTTTGACAATTAACATTTGTAAGGTACATGCTATTTTATGGATTTCATGCCTATTAGTATTAAAACCATAATTTTAATTGGTCTACATTGTACAAATTCCTGTAGGCTGGTATGCAGAACTTTTTCCATAGGTATAAGTGGTGTTCCATATTTCATTTCTGCACAAATTAGTAAAAATTTCATAGCAGTTCCAGTGTTAATTAAGAAATGTCAGCATTGAATAACAGCATTAGAATAGACTTCTGATTGTCATGCAGCAAAAAAAGATGGTTTGAAATGCAGTTGGAAAAAAAACCCTCTTATATGTTTCATTTATGGGGAAAGACATTTTTTAAAAGGCTTCTTTGCAAACAAACTTAGATTGGTATAATCATCCAAGCCTCAAAAGATTTAATTCCCAATACCAGCTGCATCTTGGGATTCAAAAGTTGCCAGGAAAAGTAAAAAAGTAAATATACTCTTGTAACCTATATAAAAACATTGTTTGAATTAGAAGTATTGTCCTCATGTGATATTTATGAATTATAAATGATTTACAATAAATGTAAATTATATAGTACACATGTATAGGAATACAGATCGTATGATTCATACAAATATTTCAGGGCGTTACATGCAAATAAAGTTTGGTTGATGTGACAAAGTTTTGAAATTAATGTTTGTACATGTTAAATTCATTATGTCATATCATTATGTTTGCTCCTTGCTGCTGTTGTATAGTATATGTCAGTTGGAAACTAGCTGTTGGGAGGGAAATGATGATTGGTAAATTTATAGTTTGTTGAAATGAAAATGGCTATAACAGATGGGTAAATATAGAATAGGCCTACATTTCTTGTTTCTCGCTCACTGATTCAATAGGTGTTCCATAAGAGTGAAAGGTTGAAATTATAATTAGCAATAATTTGTTTAATGCATACTTTGGTAGGGACCATTCTTACAAACTATGGTAAATCATTACATTGATTTTGAGGTCACCATGTCAAAGATCAAGGTAGTAGTTACTTTAAAAAGACCGAAAGTGGTTTCTGGATGCTAAATCGAATGAAAAATATGAGGAAAAAGATTTCTATGAATGTTATGTTACTATTCATAAGGTCAAGGTCAAGGTTACTAAAACGTGACAGACTATTGTACAGAAAAAGGGGTTTTAGGATGCATTATATGAGATTACAATCTTGCATGGATATGTGGTCACATATAATAAGAGGTCTAAGGGGAAGATCATTATTAATTTTCAAGTCACTTGGACTAAGATCAAGGTAATATAAGAAAATATATTTGTGTTAGACAATATAACTGTTTGAAATCATGATTTATGAGAGGGGAGGCCCCGGGCTCTTGTGAGCTTACTCACTAAAGCTCTTTAATGTTTTAGGAATGTTTTTTCATGGTAGAAATAATGATAAATGATGATCAGACAAAAATGCTACTGTTAGAATGAATTGTTGTATTTTAATTTATGACAAATGATCTTCTTTTCAACAAAAAGCAACCTAGCATAGCAGATTATGATTCATATAAATTGTATACATCTAACTGTAATCAAAAGGTCACAAATTATAATCATAGGTAATTTATAGTAAAACTCATTACACTTTTGATGTTTATGCTAATAGATAAACCACAAAAATTATATAAGCATCTATCTATTGAGTAAAACAACCTGTCATATATGATATACATCAAATTAACATAAACATATGGGCAGTTAATACAAAGGGATACTAGAGGTATCAGAAAGGCAGATGTGATCAGGGATAACACAGGAATTAATTTATCTGATCACTGCTTGATTAGTGATCTACTAGGTTTTGACAAGTATCCATCCCCCAGGGGGAGGTTATCAGAAGAATGGATAGTTACATGTGGTATCTTACATGTAGTAAAGACAGATGTTTATGTGTGATAAAATACTCTATTCTTTTAAGACGTCATTCAGACAAAAAATTAGGAGGTGAAAAGTGCGGAATTGTTTCAATAATGAGATAGAAGTTACTGATTACATTCCTGTTATGTGTATTGGCTTGACATTAGAAGTTTTTTGTGTAATAAATAATTACTTAGTGTTATTTATGTTTGCATTCTTCACTCTAACAAGTGTCTGAAGTTAAGTTTGGTTTGGGAAAAAACATTGAAATGGATTGAATATGGATCAAATTATTGGAAGTTAGAAGTGAGGAGTCGTGACACGGTTCACATGAGCTAATTGTGTCTGAATTTTATAAAGGATATATTGATAGTAATCTAAGAACTGGATTGTATATCAGATAGAAGATCATTGTGTTAGAATAAGATTTTTTGTTGATTTGTATAATTTTTCTTACTTAAATTGTTTAAGGTGTGATTCAAATGTTTAAAAGTCAATAAGAGTTTCATATTTAAAAGTGTTTGTATAAAAAGGAAGAAGTTTTTAATTCTATTGTAAAAGTGCTCGACATTGACAAATACTTTGAATAATATAAATATAAGATAATAAGAAATTCTATAGTGCATATTATATAACAAATTCAAACATTTATAATAATTTAAACCGTTTATGAGCTTGTGTACAGTTAACATGTTATAATAGTGCATGTTTTTCAAGGACATGTTTGCTTTAACACGGGACATTGTTGTAAATTCCGGAGGAAAGGATAAGGAAGGATGTATTAATAATTTGTGAAGTACTACAGATATGTGGATTATAAAGTCAACATAGTCAACTTATACAGAAACAAGAAACTTTATCATTTATCTAGTACGACCCAGCTACCGCTGGAGTCAAAGTATCATGTGACTTGTAAATACGATAACTGACGAGACATATTTAAAAAGGAAATAAGAGAAGATCATGAAACTTTCATATATTAGCATTTAAAAAATGATGTAGATATTATTTAATTTGAAGAAGAGTTATGCCGAGTTGAGATTATGATTACTTGATAGTTCAAGTGGATATTATCTGTGTAGTAGAATATACAAGGGAGACTACTGAGTAAAAACATGCCTTTAACTGTAACTGTTATTAGCATACATACCTAAATTGGATATAAATGACTGTTATTACTAATTGGATATTTATGACATTAGGAACATATATTTATAGAATGGAAATTTTATTGAAGTTTTTGGCACCTTACATTTGATTATATATTTAAAATCTATGCAGTGTGGGGAAGTTAATACGACTAGTGTTATTTGCGTCCACATGAGGGATTACATACAGGTGATGGGAGTTGGTGATTTTACTACAAGGAATACATTATATCTGGAATTAACAATTAGCCTCTTTCTCATATTAGCTCCTTTATTTTACATTTTATATGTTTTCTGTTTAAAGAGACGAGAACATCCCAAGAATATACGAACTGGTTCCATCAAAAGTGGAGGAGCACCACAAACAAGTCCCAATGTCTCACGCAAGGTAAGTTTTCATACTCTGATTATTGTTTCCTGTTTCTTGTTTTATATAGAATAGACCTTTGGTTTTCCCATTTGAATGGTTTTATACTAGTAATATTTGGGGCCCTTTATAGCTTGCTGTTCAGTGTATGTCAAGGCTCCAGGTTGAAGGCTGTACCTTGACCTATAATGGTTTACTTTTATAAATTGTTATAACTTGGATGGAGAGTTGTCTCATTGGCACTCATAGTCATACCACTTTGTCTTATATCTATATTCATTGCTTTTTGTAGATATAGTCTTCTGTGTTCTTATTTACAAACATAGCAAACTTCACAGTCTTCTGTGTTCTCTTATTAAAAACATGCCAAACTTCACATTGGGTTATATCCCTTGATTCATACATTCAGACATCTGAATGGGACCTAAGTCTTATATTGTCCTTTGCATTACTGGACTTTTGACCTGTGAATTAAACTTAATAGTCCCTTGTCCATGCAATACCAAACCCTAATTAGATCTTATACAGATAATGAACAAAATAGTTGAAGCTATACATAAACATTTACAAAGTTTATGCTAATTTATGCAAATGTGCTATACTTTATTACTGCTGAATTATGGATTGTCAAAGTAGGTCACAAGAATTGAACTAGATGAAGATTGGTCTATATATATGTTTCCGAAGTTTGGTAGACTATTATTTGAATTAAAAAGTTTTTGGCCATTTTCTGAACATGACATAAATTCAGAATTCTGAAAACTAGGGTCTGAAACAATACTCAGTAATTTAATGGATCTCACATTTTTATCATGTTGTTTGGATTTCAATGACGAGTTGAAAATTATTTGCGTATTATTCAAAACCACAACAAAACAATAAGGAAGAAATTATATTTGCAAAAATAAAATCCCTCTTAAATGTCACAATGTTTTCCTTTTCCCTATTATCTTTGAAGTTTTAAATAATTATTATGAAAAAGAAAACAAATTGTACATAAGGTATATACATATCCAACTGATATATGAGAAACACTTAATTGTCACTGGTCAACTCAAGGTTGCACAAATAATTTTTACTTTTGAACTTTAACACTACAGAGGTCACTGATCTTTGATTTAAAGGTCAATTATGATTACTCAGTGGGACCTTGGTTTATCTTTTCAATTACCCTGTTAATGTTTAATTGATGACTTCTATGGTAACGTATTGCTGGGCAGAATATTACTTATTAACCACTTATAATATTAGAATTCTGCATCTCGTCAAAAGATCAAAACTTACACAAAGCTGTAAATTTTCTGTTTATTGGCTCTAAAATGACAAGATAACAACTTACATTGACTTAAGTATAAATGAAGGCAAGGTATAAATAAATTACTCATTATTATTTTGACTGAAAAAATATAGTTGTTTTACCTGAGTGTCCCTGTTCTTACAGGATCTTGTTCTGTAGTTAGTTCAAATCCTGATGTTCTTGTCTGAACTTGTAAATAAAAAAGACTTGTCTAAAAAAACACTTCACATGTCCAGTTTTAAAAAAGAGTTTTGTTGTCCTCCATTGCATGATGATATACATAATATATACTTGAAGTTTTCTCCCTCTGTCTGTCCTTCAATCTGAAACACAACCATACTTAGAAAGAAGTCGACATCAGCTATCTTGCCTAGTCCCCCTTCAGCTAGTTACTTTTTAATGCTTTGAATGATACAATATAGCTTGACAGTATTGCTTCCCACCACCAAAGGGTATGGTACATATGAGAATGGCCTATCTATCTGCTAGATTAGGTCACAAACAAAGTTTCATATATTGCCCTAGTACAGATACATTTTAAAAATTGTGTCCTCTTTAGAATTTTTGTATGCCATTAGAGATATTAATGATACTTGGTATAATTGTTGCCCACTACACTGCTTTACTTATACTGTTAATGAAATCTTTACACTAAATCCAAAGGATATGATCTGATTGATACTTAAAATTGAGAATGGAAGAGTAAATACTTAATTATTTGTTTTCATCGGCTTTGAATTATGGCATTTATTAACTGCAAGCACTTTGAGATTGGTTCTTTTTGTCTAATTTCTTAATGTTAGTTATTATGTACTTAATGCTAATCTGGCGAGTTGAGATAATTGCAGAGAGTTGGGGTTCACAAATTTTGAGCTTTGTGCTATTGGTTTAATTGAACTTTGTAGAAAGCATGTTTTGAAAAACCCTACATTTACAATATCTGATTATTTTCCTGCCCCATTGCAAGAATTTCTTTCCCAACCACAGAAATTTCCTTGTTCGTTGGGCCTTTCCTGTCTTAGTAAGTTAATAACTCAAGTAAGTAATGATATGTAATATATTACTAACAATACAAAATAAGTACATTTGGCAGAAAAGTGTGTTTATTGATTGTAGTTAATGACATAATACATTGTAATTAAGATAATATGTATATTACAGGTTGTTTTATCAGGCGTATCGTAATCAACATCAACAAATGATGATAATTTATAAAAAAAATACATAAGCACTTGTCAAGCGGCCAAATCATGTACTGTTACCCCTAACTGGCTAGTTAGACTAATGTTATTAATGTAATAGACAGTGGGTGAAAGTCTTGGCATCATATCCATCTAATTACATTATCTGTCTGAGTGTTCTAAATTATCGAATTTATATTTTTTATATTTCACTTTATTTGAAGTTTTATTGTAATGATATAATATAAGAATATGGACATGTAGTATAATTGCCAATGAAACCACTATCCACCAAAATTAAGATGTTAGCAGTAGAAGTTTATATTGTTGTTCATAGTTTTTAAAGAATTCATTTCCAACGATTAGAAAAAAACACAAGTACTTTTAGAAAGCTGAAAATTTATCACTAGACCTTGTTAGCTCATAGCCTATAAGATAAGAAATTGCCCGTCACTGAATGTTTAATTTATACTCAGAAGGTCATTTTTGTGGTAAAAATGATTTTATATCTTAACTGATTTTATTATAATTGGTTGGTATGGCAACAGATTTAATATCTATAATTATGAAATATAAGATGTTCGTTTAAGGACATGCCAGGTTTATAGCTTAAAGAAGTAAATCACATATCAGGACATTGTATGCTGATGATGTACACCTTATTAGAGATTTAATACTCTAGTTATTTAAATCTTAAGAAAAGTAAATACTTCATGGTCTATTTAAACAAGGAAATAAGAAAATATGTGTGAAATTTATAAAAAAGTAGCTTTGTAAAACAAACAAAACAGTAGAAATTTAAATGTGAACGATGAAAATAATGTCTTGGTATGGAGAAACTTCGGATGTTGTTATGCGGAAGTCACAAATGGTAAGCAAAAAACTTCTGTCAGAAATTCCTGATAAAGTACAGAATTATGTCATCCTTATGACACTACTACATAAAGTTATCCATGTATATATTTCTGACTCTTTATCAAAATAAGGAGATGTTGTGTAATTGAGACAATTGATTTCGCATAAAGTGGTTTAAGCAATTATACTTATAGGCCTTTACCAATGAGAAAACCTGATTGTCAGCTGGAAAACTGTATTTATTCTCATACAAAATTGAGTAGCATTATGTGAATAATCTGCAGAAACAAAGATATAGATCCTTGCAATTTGTCCACAAAAAAAGGTTTATGTCATTAAAGCACATCTTATTCAATATTCCAAAGATTTCCTTGTATGAATTGGAAGTCTATAAAGCTAGAGAAAAATAAAAAATGTATAATACTAACATAAAAGGCAGTAAACTGGCTTCCTTCTTCCTTGCTTCCTTAATTACTGATTGTCATTAGAGGACTGTAATACATTAGAATAAATAAGTTATCTTTGATTTTGAATTATTAATCAAAATGCATTTGCTTCCATTGAAAGTTGCCCAGTGGCTTACAAAGTGCACATGTCTTTTAAGTTAGTGTCTGTCACTTAAATCAAGTTTTGTCTGTTATTTTGTAGTTATATCTATTTATGTAATTAAGAACTTATCCCAGTTTTGTAAATGTGCTGACATCATTAATCATACTGATTGGCAATTCTTTCAGACCTGTTATCATGGTTATCCACAGAATAAAAACAATAAAGAAAAAGGAATATGCACACTCTCAATATTCCATAAGGAAATATTCAAAATTAAAAGGATATTATGAGGATTTGAGGTATTTCAAATAACTATAGGTAGTTGTATTTTACCCCCAAAAAATGGAGACAAAAAAATGATCAAGCTGCATTGTATTGAACTTTTCACTTATACATGGCTTCCATCCAATTATTTAGCTATAAATTGATATTTACTTTGTTCTTATTTCTATTTCAGCAAAGATTTTCCCGACAGGATTCCAATTCGTCTCAAAGTAGTTCTAGTCGACATGATAGCTTTAAGGAGGTAAATGGTGAGAATGTCAGAAGACGCAGCAGTCAGTCATCTCAATCAACTCAAGCAGGGTATTCATCATCCAGTCCACCGGTGCCCTCGTCAGTACTGAGACGGGAATCATCCACAGACATGTCTCCACGAGGATACGATTCTCCAAGGTCAGGTCGTGCTCACTCAATGCAACGATCTGTTTCAGAAGTTACACCCAGTGCACTTCCTGTTAGATCAAATAGCTACCGTTTTACAAATTATGGTCGAGATGATTCGCAACCACATTACGCAAAGATCCGTGCACATGATGACTCTGACTTATCATATTCAAACAGATCTAAACGTCATGGAAGTGACTACGGAAGCCGTTCAGACTCTTACAGTTCACCTAATCCTGAGATGTATAGCTCAGCCTTCGGTTATTCTACAAACCAAAACAGTGTTCCCCAAGAATTACATGATAGGTTATATAGTCCAGTCTTAACTACAAATAAAGACCAAGAATGTATAGCATTCAGTCAAGACATAGTGGCACAACAAGGACATGCAAGTCCTATTCCACAAAAACAGAAACTAAGATCATTTCCACGTACTAATCCATCTTTTGTAGGTGTTCCAAAACGTAATGGAAGTACAACCTACAAAAGATTAAATGTAGAACAACAGCCTGTGTCATATGAACCTACCTCTGTTCCTGACCCAGGGACATTTGGAACGTCAGACATTGTAATAGCACCGGGGGATTATGTTGGAGGACATTATTATCATCCACATGAGAGATCTGACAGTGATACTTCACATTCATCAACTAGGGCAGTGCGACATGAGCGAGCGGACAGTCAGACTTCATTCTCATCTCGTAATAGGGATTTATCAGACTCACAATCGTCACAAGGATCATTGCGAGATATGCATTCTTCCCATGGGTCTTTGCGTCTGCAACAATTACAGAGTGAAATGAAAGGATTTAACGATAGTATTTCATCTAGAGGTTCACATAAAAGTGCTGGTGACATTGACATTGTTCATGTGAAAAGTGGCAGTCAATTGTCACATGACTCAAGAGTTTCGGATGATTCGGAACCTGATTATGCAAATGTACCAACACAAAGTGAACGGACGCCTAGTTTTCCTACAAACTTAAATGACGCAACAAATTTTAAAGAGGTATTAAAAGACAACCAAAATATTGTAAATTATCCGGAAGACTTTCAGCCGAACACTAACAGGCATTCAAGGGAAAAAGTGATATTAAACTACCCACATGACTTTCAGATTGATCCTAGTATGTTAAATGAACAGTATGGTCACTTGATGAATAGAGGTCATAGGTCAGCTCCAGTTTTTGAGAATTTCCCTGGAGAAGGTATGTTATTAATATTGTTATCATTATGATCGTTATTATCAACAAAGATATTGTACTTGATCAATGGAATGTCTTATGCCATAGCATCTGTAGGAATAACATCTAAAGATCTGTGAGGGGAATAATTATTAATCTCTTCATGATGAATGATTATATTGTCTACATAATTATATTCTATAGAGTATCATAACCTAACCTTTTTCTAATCAGGAGAGGTATATAGGTATTATTTTGTGTTTGTATTCATTCTCGATTTTTTTCTTTTTGCTCTTAGCATGATTTTGGAATACAATTTGTTTTTTTAGAAATTTTCAATCATAGTGCATTTTAAAGCCAAAGTTTTGTTAGGTTAGTGGTTGGTTTAGTTGGAAAGGTGGGGGGGGGAGGGGGGGGGGGGGTAGTTCAAAGGAGATGAGGTAGTTTAAATTTTCTTATACATTACTCAAGAAGTGAGCATATAATAATAGGGTTTTGCTTGGATTACTGAGTTAACTTTTTTCCTGTCTCAACAGTGTTTGCCCACAAATGGGCTTAACATAAGCAGCCTTTGAAGGTTTATAAACACTAGTAATAAAATTAATTTGCAAAGTTATGTTAACTGTCTTTTGCTGTTTTCACGATAATTCTATGCTAATTTATTCAAATGCTACATCTTCCCATCTAATCTTTATGTTTGGTAGATTGCAATACAAAACCTTAAGTGTCATTTCCTATTGATGTTTGTATAATTTGTATGTATGGTTATTGATTTGCTTTTCTCCAAACTCATGAAAACATCACTAATGTCTAGACAAATTGTATATTATTTATTACTGTAATATTACAACTTGTCAAAAAATAGGCAGAAATTGGCTAAATACAAAAGAATATCAAAGTAAGAAATTGGTTTCTTAGCATAGCTTGTTTCAGTGATTGTTGCTTTACCCAAGAATTCTGTCTGTGCTTTTTACTGTTCAATACATTACATAAGATGAAAATTTTTGTTATCGTGAGTGCAAACATTGCATATCGTGATCGATTGACTTTATCTTATAAAACAAGTTATGTCTAGTAAGTGGTGTTTTTACTTTACATCAATTATCTTCTGTGCCGTGTAATTGTATCCCTGGTATATTCAAAGAATCAAACTGAAAGTAATGTATCCAGATCATATTTTCTCTTTTTACAGTTTTAATGGTATTTTTGGACTGAGAGTAATCACTCCTTGTTTTTAGTGATTCCCTATAGTGAACGTTTTTATTTTTAAGTGGCTGTACTGTACAAGGATTAGCTTTCTGTTGATTCACAGACGATATGACTTTTTTCTGTTTTAATGGTATTTTTAGACAGGGAGTAATTACTCCTTATTTCCAATGATACCTCACAGTGAATGTTTTATTTTTAACTGATTGTACTGTGTAAATATTAGCTCTGTTTTGTGACACAGACCAGGCTCTTTACCGTTTTAATGGTATATTTGGACAGAGAGTAATCACTCCTAGTTTCTAGTGATTCCCTGATCGTTTTATTTTAAACTGATTGTACTGTAGAAGTATTAGCTCTTTATTAATACACAGACGATAGGCTAGTGTAGATAATACTCCTGAAGGCCAGTGTTGACCATATCTTTGTTGGGATTATGATAAACCACACAAAAATGCAATATTGCAGATATGGTTGATAGATATCGTTTATACTTGAGATAGTGCTAACTGTAAAGTGTTTGTAGAAACGTTTTCAAAGTATTGAAACCAATATGTATAATGCAAAGGAAATTCATTGGGGAAAATACAATGTTATTAGTGTTAGGCTTAGAAGGAAATAAGTAAATAGTTCTAAGGAATAACTCTGATGTATTTGTAAGTATTCCAGCTGTCAGAAGATGTATATCGAAAAAGTGGATCTTAAAAACAAAATTATCAAATTAAAAGGCATAATTTGATAAATTTAAAAAGACCACATGCATGCCCAAAGATTCTTTACAAAAGTAAACAAACATTTTATTCATCATTATTTTTATAACAAAATTCAAACAGATAATAGTTTTCTTCATTTTACTTACATGCTAATATAAAATAGAGAAATATGGTATGAAAACCTATTATGAGACAACTGTCCACCAAAATCCAAATAAAGTAGATGTAAACCATGATAGGGCACAATACGGCCTTAAACAATGAGCAAAATCCATACTTCTAAGTCAGCTGTGTAAGGCCCTTACAAAAGTAGTGTATAGCATGATTTCAAATAACACCATAATTCAACAACAATTTATAAACTGTAAATTTCGGTTTATAATGAGTTTCTAATTAAAAAATGGATGTAAAGACACATTAACAAATAAATAGATATTTATAGAAACTGACCTATGTTAAACACAGTAATAAATTGTGCAGCAGTATAATGTGAAAAAGTGCATTTTATGTTAAGTCAATACTGATAAGAATAGATCAATTGCAATTGGACAAACCTTGTTGCAGTTGTTCTACAAATAAGGACCAGTATTGATTTGGATCAATTCTGCTTATTATAAACAACAAGAACCAAGTGTGGAGAACTAATTGTTAGTAGATTGCTTTTTAAGTGCAGAGAGATAAATTCAAAATTACAGGTAATTCTTTGATGATACTTTCCTTTTTTTCTGGAACATTTCAGGCATTTTCCAAAGTATATAAATATATCCAGGAAATATATATATTACTCAGTGAAGCCCCTTTCATTTTCTCAAATATTAAGTATTGATACATCCACATCAAAACTAAAAATATCTTATCTCAAGTGAAAACATCAGTTGTAAGTGACAAAAAATCTAAAAATAGCTGAGTGGACAATTAATCATTAGGGAATTTCCTCATTTAGGATATATTTATCACCTGTTATCTCGTGTTATCATTAAACTTACACCTTTTTATGAAGTAATCAGTTAATTAAAGACAATAATAATGTTGTTATCAACATCATGAGAGTATTAACAAGTTTGACAATCTGTATGAAATCAGGTAAGAGTCGTACCATATTTTGAAGGTTATTATTTTGTGATACGGGTAAATAATGATATTGTTTCTGTACCACAGGCATTTTTGTGATGTTAAAATAAAGATGTTGTGTCTAAAGGACAGCCAATTTGTGTAACTTGAAAATAACAATATTGTTGCTGAACCATAGACAATTTGGATGTTTGAAAATAATGATATTGAGGTGGAACCACAGACATTTTGTGATGCTGGAAAATACCAATATTTTGTTTTTGATTAGCCGAAAATTTGTGATACTGGAATATAGCAATCTTTTCTCTGAACTGCATACATATTGTGCTTCCCGAAAAATAACGATATCTTGTCTGAACCACAGACAAAGCAGAGCATGCAAGGAAGGGTATTTTCAATCTCAATATTTGGTCAAATTAGTAAGTTTCCATATGCATAAATGTTTCATGTGTATTTAGGAGATCAACCAGATAGTGTTGTGATAATATTTTCCATGTTTTTATTCTGTTTCAGTTGAACTGAACCAAAGTTTTGAGGATGTTGAGGATGCTAGTAACATGTATTCTGTCAACGATTCACCGCCAGGATTCGATCTATCCCATCATACATCATTAAAAAGGAAGAAGCCAGAAAAAGGCGATTCCCTAACAGGAAGTCCAGCCATGGAGAAAAGTCATTCAATGCAAGCTGATATGATGCAACAAAGACCGGCTTCAATGGTTGTCCCATATCAGACAGAAACTAATGTATCAATAAGTCCCAGTATAGGATCTCTAAACAGACAGGTTGGTATAAGATTCATCATCTAGTCCCAGTATAGGATCTCTAAACAGACAGGTTGGTATAAGATTCATCATCTAGTCCCAGTATAGGATCTCTAAACAGACAGGTTGGTATAAGATTCATCATCTAGTCCCATATTAGACAGAAACTAATGTGTCAATTAGTCCCAGTATAGGATCCTTAAACAGACAGGTTGGTATAAGATTCATCATCTAGTCCCATATTAGACAGAAACTAATGTGTCAATTAGTCCCAGTATAGGATCTCTAAACAGACAGGTTGGTATAAGATTCATCATCTAGTCCCATATTAGACAGAAACTAATGTGTCAATTAGTCCCAGTATAGGATCTCTAAACAGACAGGTTGGTATAAGATTCATGATCTAGTCCCATATTAGACAGAAACTAATGTGTCAATTAGTCCCAGTATAGGATCTCTAAACAGACAGGTTGGTATAAGATTCATCATCTAGTCCCATATTAGACAGAAACTAATGTGTCAATTAGTCCCAGTATAGGATCTCTAAACAGACAGGTTGGTATAAGATTCATCATCTAGTCCCATATTAGACAGAAACTAATGTGTCAATTAGTCCCAGTATAGGATCTCTAAACAGACAGGTTGGTATAAGATTCATCATCTAGTCCCATATTAGACAGAAACTAATGTGTCAATTAGTCCCAGTATAGGATCTCTAAACAGACAGGTTATCATAAGATTCATCATCTAGTCCCATATTAGACAGAAACTAATGTGCCTATTAGTCCCAGTATAGGATCTCTAAACAGACAGGTTATTATAAGATTCATCATCTAGTCCCATATTAGACAGAAACTAATGTGTCTATTAGTCCCAGTATAGGACTTTAAACAGACAGGTTGGTATAAGATTCATGATCTAGTCCCAGTATAGGATCTCTAAACAGACAGGTTGGTATAAGATTCATGATCTAGTCCCATATTAGACAGAAACTAATGTGTCAATTAGTCCCAGTATAGGATCTCTAAACAGACAGGTTGGTATAAGATTCATCATCTAGTCCCATATTAGACAGAAACTAATGTGTCAATTAGTCCCAGTATAGGATCTCTAAACAGACAGGTTATTATAAGATTCATCATCTAGTCCCAGAATCAGACAGAAACTAATGTGTCTATTAGTCCCAGTATAGGACTTTAAACAGACAGGTTGGTATAAGATTCATGATCTAGTCCCAGTATAGGATCTCCAAACAGACAGGTTATTATAAGATTCATCATCTAGTCCCAGAATCAGACAGAAAACTAATGTGTCAATTAGTCCCAGGATAGGATCTCTAAACAGATAGGTTGGTATAAGATTCATGATCTAGTCCCAGAATCAGACAGAAAACTAATGTGTCAATTAGTCCCAGGATAGGATCTCTAAACAGACAGGTTAGGCCAACCTTAAAAATATGTTTGTTTGCAGTTTTCCGACTGTACCTTCAGACTGAAGGGTCGGTAGGTAGGAAAAATATTTTATTTTATCAGCCAAAATACAGTTTAAACAACCAAGTTTCTTGTGAAGAAAAAAAAACATTTTAAAACAACAATCACTGGACATGCTGAAAACCAACATCAAATGAACAGGCATTTTCAGATAAAAAACTTTTTAACCAAAACTTTAACACAGTGTCATCCAATTTAAATAAAATATGGTGTTATTATTAAATACTGGAACACTTATAAACAAGGAATGTCATGACTGGAACTGTTTTAAAGAAATATATTCAGACATGTATGCTTCTTGACTAGAATGTTTTCATGAGTAGAGTCTGAGACTACTATAACACAGTGTTATAGTAGTCTCAGGTAGAGTATTTTCATCAGAAAAAATGTATATATTATAGATTTATAAGACAATTATTAAAGAGTGTATTTTTAATAAAAAAAAAATAACCATTGAATCTTCCTCAATTGAAAAAAAGGCAACTTGAAAAAAAAGTATTAAGACATCCGACTGTTTTCATATTTCTAACAATATTTAATTATATGTGATAAGGTTATATTTTTGCCAGGCTTTAATGAAAACCAAAGAAATCTAAAGTTTGGGGTGAAATCCATAGCACCCCATTAAAAGTAAATGGTCTGTACTGAAATGTTTTTAATGCATAAAAAAAATTGGCAGCATAGCTCCTAATGACATGTTTTAATTGAATTCACACAGGCCACACAGTTTGGGTATATTTATATTTAATATTGTAAGAAAGAGAATAATTGCAATGAGTGGGGCAGCCCCCCTTATCCTAAAGGAGCATACTCATTGCAATCGAAGATAGATTTAATATAGAGAGAGTATATTTATTTTTCAAGCTAACCATTCATTTTCTCTACATCTTTGTGTAGTTAGGGTTGCTTCTTATTGATTTGGCATGATCTATACCCATTAACATTTCAAATGAGCCCTTCCTCCGTACAGGCGTGTTTACAGATATCCATGAAGATTTAAGGTTCATGTGGACCCTATGGCTAAAATGGCCGTATTTTCACCTCAAAATTTACTCTGAGTACAGACAAACCTGCGCATCTGTAAAAAAATTCAGGAATAGCATGCCCTAGATAAATGAATTTTAAGTATGTTTAATGTTTAAGAAAAAAAACAAACTTACCAGCATTTTGCCGTGCACTTTTTTTCATTCCTCCAGAAGGTGCCAAAATAAACTAAGTTGGGAAACAGGTTTGAGAACTTCCCCACAGGTAAAAATTAAAGTGGGCATTTTTAATTGACATGGACATTAGATTGACAATAGATACCTGACAATAATTGGTTATTTAAACTGTGTACCTGAGTGGACCATATCAAGGTAAACTCAACTGTTTGTTAATTTTATCATCTTCTGCAGAGCCGAAAAAAAGTGTACGGCAAAATCCAATTAAGTTATGAATTTTCTAAATCATACAATGCATTTGAATTTTATTTATCTAGGGCATGCTATGCCTTAAAACATTTCCAGAGGTACAGGTTTGCCTGTACTCAGAGAAAATTTTAAGGTGAAAATACGGCCAGTTAAGCCATAGGGTCCACATGAACCTTAAGTCACGGAGGAGTGGTTTCATCTTTGTCGTCTTCACAACGATTTGTAGAAAATATGCCATACTTCAAGCTGCTGTCGAATTATTCAACCACTGAAATTGGTTCCGTAAACTGATAAAGTCAGGCTCCCCAGATTCTGAACCAAAGTTGTTTGAGACAGAAATTATGGTTATCGTGTCAGTTATGAATATCCGCTGCATCATCGTCAATGATAATATCATCACACATCATTACATGTGCCTGAATCTGTATAAACAGTTTACTAATAAACTTTTTTGTTTGTTATTTGTCTTAAAATTGACACAAGACGACAGCGTAAAATACTCCTCCGTGACTTCATGGATACCTGTAAACAATTTCCATGTGCTTTATCATTAAATGGTCACATGAACGCTTGACGGGAAGCTAAGAAAAAACGAACTTGAAATGCGTAATTGACCCAGACTTTAAATCATTTCCGGAAAGGACACAAAGTTCCGGATCGAGTCAATAGTGGTATTAAAAAAAATTTCTTCAAATTTAAAGCAATAAAATTTTCACAGTCGGGAGGTTTTTCAAGGGTCGGTCGGTAAACTGCAAACAAACAATATTTTAATTTAAGCCTTATTATAAGATTCATCATCTAGTCCCAGAATCAGACAGAAACTAATGTGCCTATTAGTCCCAGTATACGACTTTAAACAGACAGGTTGGTATAAGATTCCTGATCTAGTCCCAGTATAGGATCTCTAAACAGACAGCTTATTATAAGATTCATCATCTAGTCCCATATCAGACAGAAACTAATGTGTCGATTAGTCCCAGTATAGGATCTCTAAACAGACAGGTTGGTATAAGATTCATCATCTAGTCCCATATTAGACAGAAACTAATGTGTCAATTAGTCCCGGTATAGGATCTCTAAACAGACAGGTTATTATAAGATTCATCATCTAGTCCCATATTAGACAGAAAACTAATGTGTCAATTAGTCCCAGTATAGGATCACTAAACAGACAGGTTATTATAAGATTCATCATCTAGTCCCATATTAGACAGAAAACTAATGTGTCAATTAGTCCCAGTATAGGATCTCTAAACAGACAGGTTATTATAAGATTCATCATCTAGTCCCAGAATCAGACAGAAACTAATGTGCCTATTAGTCCCAGTATACGACTTTAAACAGACAGGTTGGTATAAGATTCCTGATCTAGTCCCAGTATAGGATCTCCAAACAGACAGGTTATTATAAGATTCATCATCTAGTCCCAGAATCAGACAGAAACTAATGTGTCTATTAGTCCCAGTATAGGACTTTAAACAGTCAGGTTGGTATAAGATTCATGATCTAGTCCAAGTATAGGATCTCCAAACAGACAGGTTGGTATAAGATTCATCATCTAGTCCCATATTAGACAGAAAACTAATGTGTCAATTAGTCCCAGTATAGGATCTCTAAACAGACAGGTTATTATAAGATTCATCATCTAGTCCCATATTAGACAGAAAACTAATGTGTCAATTAGTCCCAGTATAGGATCTCTAAACAGACAGGTTGGTATAAGATTCATCATCTAGTCCCATATTAGACAGAAACTAATGTGTCAATTAGTCCCAGTATAGGATCTCTAAACAGACAGGTTATTATAAGATTCATCATCTAGTCTCATATTAGACAGAAAACTAATGTGTCAATTAGTCCCAGTATAGGATCTCTAAACAGACAGGTTGGTATAAGATTCATCATCTAGTCCCATATTAGACAAAAAACTAATGTGTCAATTAGTCCCAGTATAGGATCTCTAAACAGACAGGTTATTATAAGATTCATCATCTAGTCCCATATCAGACAGAAACTAATGTGTCATTTAGTCCCAGTATAGGATCTCTAAACAGACAGGTTGGTATAAGATTCATCATCTAGTCCCATATTAGACAGAAACTAATGTGTCAATTAGTCCCAGTATAGGATCTCTAAACAGACAGGTTATTATAAGATTCATTATTTAGTCCCATATTAGACAGAAAATTAATGTGTCAATTAGTCCCAGTTAGGATCTCTAAACAGACAGGTTATTATAAGATTCATCATCTAGTCCCAGAATCAGACAGAAACTAATGTGCCTATTAGTCCCAGTATACGAATTTAAACAGACAGGTTGGTATAAGATTCCTGATCTAGTCCCAGTATAGGATCTCCAAACAGACAGGTTATTATAAGATTCATCATCTAGTCCCAGAATCAGACAGAAACTAATGTGTCTATTAGTCCCAGTATAGGACTTTAAACAGTCAGGTTGGTATAAGATTCATGATCTAGTCCAAGTATAGGATCTCCAAACAGACAGGTTATTATAAGATTCATCATCTAGTCCCAGAATCAGACAGAAACTAATGTGTCTATTAGTCCCAGTATAGGACTTTAAACAGTCAGGTTGGTATAAGATTCATCATCTAGTCCCATATTAGACAGAAAACTAATGTGTCAATTAGTCCCAGTATAGGATCTCTAAACAGACAGGTTAGGATAAGATTCATCATCTAGTCCCATATTAGACAGAAAACTAATGTGTCAATTAGTCCCAGTATAGGATCTCTAAACAGACAGGTTGGTATAAGATTCATCATCTAGTCCCATATTAGACAGAAACTAATGTGTCAATTAGTCCCAGTATAGGATCTCTAAACAGACAGGTTATTATAAGATTCATCATCTAGTCTCATATTAGACAGAAAACTAATGTGTCAATTAGTCCCAGTATAGGATCTCTAAACAGACAGGTTGGTATAAGATTCATCATCTAGTCCCATATTAGACAAAAAACTAATGTGTCAATTAGTCCCAGTATAGGATCTCTAAACAGACAGGTTATTATAAGATTCATCATCTAGTCCCATATCAGACAGAAACTAATGTGTCATTTAGTCCCAGTATAGGATCTCTAAACAGACAGGTTGGTATAAGATTCATCATCTAGTCCCATATTAGACAGAAACTAATGTGTCAATTAGTCCCAGTATAGGATCTCTAAACAGACAGGTTATTATAAGATTCATCATCTAGTCCCATATTAGACAGAAAATTAATGTGTCAATTAGTCCCAGTTAGGATCTCTAAACAGACAGGTTATTATAAGATTCATCATCTAGTCCCAGAATCAGACAGAAACTAATGTGTCTATTAGTCCCAGTATAGGACTTTAAACAGACAGGTTGGTATAAGATTCATGATCTAGTCCCAGTATAGGATCTCCAAACAGACAGGTTGGTATAAGATTCATCATCTAGTCCCATATTAGACAGAAACTAATGTGTCAATTAGTCCCAGTATAGGATCTCTAAACAGACAGGTTATTATAAGATTCATCATCTAGTCCCATATTAGACAGAAAACTAATGTGTCAATTAGTCCCAGTTAGGATCTCTAAACAGACAGGTTATTATAAGATTCATCATCTAGTCCCAGAATCAGACAGAAACTAATGTGCCTATTAGTCCCAGTATACGACTTTAAACAGACAGGTTGGTATAAGATTCCTGATCTAGTCGCAGTATAGGATCTCTAAACAGACAGGTTATTATAAGATTCATCATCTAGTCCCAGAATCAGACAGAAACTAATGTGTCTATTAGTCCCAGTATAGGACTTTAAACAGACAGGTTGGTATAAGATTCATGATCTAGTCCCAGTATAGGATCTCCAAACAGACAGGTTGGTATAAGATTCATGATCTAGTCCCATATTAGACAGAAAGTAATGTGTCTATTAGTCCCAGTAAAGGATCTCTAAACAGACAGGTTAGGATAAGATTCATCATCTAGTCAAATTTATAGCATCACGGTTTTGATCATTTTAGAAGTCAGAGGATCTTGTAAATGAGATGTCTGGTCGCAAGGTCATAAATTGCATTTGACCAATTTAAAGTCACAGACATGTGTAAGACATTGCTTGTTATATTGCATTTCACACCAAGTGAACAACCCATTTCACCATTTTTGTCGAGCCTGCAACTTTTGTTGCAGAAAGCTCGACATAGGGATAGAGATCTGGTGGCGGCGGCGGCGTTAGCTCTTTTCTTAAAAGCTTTATATTTTAGAAGGGGGAAGACTTGGATCTTCATACTTTGTATATAGATGCTTCATGTTACGCAGTTTCCATTAGTCACATGACCAAAGTCCTTGACCTCATTTTCATGGTTCAGTGACCACTTGAAAAAAAAGTTCAGATTTTTTGTAATGTTGAATTCTCTCTTATTATATAAGTAATAGGATAACTATATTTGATATGTGCGTACCTTGCAAGGTCCTCATGTCTGTCAGACAGTTTTCACTTGACCTCGACCTTATTTCATGGATTAGTGAACAAGGTTAAGTTTTGGTGTTCAAGTCCATATCCCAGATACTATAAGCAATAGGGCTTGTATATTCAGAGTATGGAAGGACTGTAAGGTGTACATGTCCAACTGGCAGGTGTCATCTGATCTTGACCTCATTTTCATGGTTCAGTGTTTTGGTGTGTTTTTCTCATACTAAATGCAACAGGTCTTCTATATTTGTTGTATGGAATGATTGTAAGGTGTACATGTCTAGAGGGCAGATGTCATGTGACCTTGACCTCATTTTCATGGTTCAGTGGTCTAAGTTAAGTTTTTGAGTTTTGGTCTTTTTATCTAATACTATATGCCATTGGTCAACTATATTTGGTGTATGGAAATATTTTTTTTATCTTTAAGTCAGTCGCCCAGGTTTTATTTTACCGTGACCTCATTTTCATGGTTCATTGCACAGTGTTAAGTTTTGGTGTTTTGGTCTATTTTTCTTCAACTGTAAGTAATAGGTCAACTATATATGTTGTATAGAAGCATTGTTAGCTGTACATGTCTGCCTGGCATGGTTCATCTGACCTTGACCTCATTTTCAAGGTTCATTGGTCTTTGTTTAGTTATCTTGATTAATGTTAAGTTTATGTGACAGTTGTAATAAAGCTTTATACTTAGGACTATCAACATAATATCAATGATTAGTACAGAAGGCGAGACATTTCAGCGTGTGCACTCTTGTGTTACAATTTGATGAAATTAAATGCGTAAAAGTCATACATCAAAAAAGCAATAGAACAAACAAAAACAAATCTGATCAAATTCTAGAAACCGTATCATGATTTATGTAATATAAGATTCTTTAAGCATACTGTCATAGCTTTTGAAATAATAGAATTACTAAAACCACTGTCATGACTTTTGAGGTATTTTATACTATGAAAAAATGTTAATTACAGAATAATTATTAGTTTATTATAAGAAATTGGCATATAAGGAAGGTATCCCTGTAATCTAAATTTGTCATGAAATATATTTAAATTTTGTTACAATATAAAATATTATAATTTCAGAATCGTGCAGGAACAGCACCACCTATTAGATCTGCAAGTCCCTTGTCACAGAAACAGAAACTTCATTCAGAAACAGACATAGAGAACTATATGAACAGACATAAAAAGGGACTGTTCGGAAAGAAAATCTCATACGAAGCCATGCTGGTTTGGCAAAAGGTAAAATAAATCTGTTAGCAAAACATAGTTCAGTGAAGAATTGGAGCGAACCTTTTTCCACACCTTCCGAAGCATTTTACACTCACCTTGGGGGGGGAAACATGTTTTTATGATAGAAATAGTAAAAATATTACAAAATGTTCTTACACCTTTCATCATTATTATATATGTAAGAAAATATATCAAATCAGAAAGGTTCCTCAATTTTACCACATTAGCCATTTTCCGCATACCACACATACATTTGCTTTTTAGAATCTAATGAACTTTGAGTTATATTTTAAAAAAGTATAAAAAATAATGTGATGATTGGTTGAAGACTTCCTAAACATATCAAAATTCAACCAATGATGTAACAAGATTTAATTATGGGTTTCTGTTCTCTAACTTAAGTTTGCTGCAACCGAATGTTATGAAACTTGTACACATTACTTTTACCACAAAACTCAGATCAAACACGAATTTGGGTAGCATTACTTTTGTTGTTTGGTTGTTAATTAATGTCCCTATATAACTTTATATGCAAGCAGGGCATCATCTGTGTCCCATACACATTCCCCATTTATTTATACATATATTAAAGTTATTTTTGGATCATTTCAAGCAATCAAATTTGATATCAAGATAACAATATGGATAATAATTGTATTTCAGTGTAATGGGAATCACATGACCTAATGAATTAAATACCTGATATTTAAGACTGCTTTAAAAATTATACATATTTTATTGTATTAAAGTGAAGTAGTCATTTACATTACATAGTTTTATATTTATAGAAGATATTAAAGGGGCACTAGCTGTCAAATTCATGGTCACCAATTTGACTCAAACTCTCATATTTGATTAATAACAATGTAAAACATTTATCCAATCTATCAAACGTTTAAAATAAACAGTTTACAGAGCATGGGGTAGATGATATTTAGGTTCGTTTCGTGTGTATTTAAATCCAGATGCCATCTAATTAACTATCGATTTGACCTCAGATGACCATATAAGCGATGTAAACACAAATAAAGATATGAATAGGTTAAACCAGCACGTGCAATTGGATCTTTATAGGTCTGTTTGATTTGAATTTTTAGATTTAAAATATAAGTTTCTCATTGTTTTCAACCGTATAAGAATGGTTTATGTGGATCGAATTAGTAATCAAATGATTTACCGTAGTTTCACTTTCATTGTTGACATTTTTTTCTTTAAATAACCAGTTCACGTACAATGCATGCGTTGTCAGTCTCTAGCTAGGGGGTTAAATTGAAGTTCACATGAATACCGGTTAGAATGATGATGACGTATTTACTTGCAAGTGAATCAGTCAAAAATTATGTATAATCGCTTATTTCAACAAAATTAAAGCAAATTGATTGCTTAAAGCAAATTATTATTTCATTATTCCGATTTAGTTAATGATTAATCTAAAAAAAATCATACTTTATTTTTTTATATATATCGTAGCTAGTGCTCCTTTAAAGGGCTGAAATACATGTTTAAAACAGGATATGTTTTCATTGACGTAAAATATTTTATATTGTTATTTTGTATTTTAATCCCATGATTAGAAGATGCATATCATATATCAATGGCTAGTTTGAAGAATTTAAATGAAGGAGGGGAAAATAAGGGTTTTTAAAATATTTTTTTGTTGAATTCTTGAAAAAAATATTCTTTTAGTACTGAATTGTCAACCACAATGAAATACAGTTTTTCTCCAGATGGGTATATATATAAAGAATTTTAAGTTTAAAAAAAAATTATAGTCCATTACTAAAAAATCTGTTCCTTTATCTGTTTGAAAAAGAGCCTTTTATTTTATAAAAAATAGAAAAAATAACCTTATTGTGCCCTAATAGATTGATCAATAGTTTCTTCCTCATCTATGTTTTGTTTTACATATTGCGAATATACACAACAGGAAGTTCATAGATATCATCATTCATTTGTTTAATCAAGCATAAATTAATTGAATTTTGAAAGTTCGATTGTCACTTCGTTTTTGGAAAATGTGATATAATTAGCATCGGTTGTCTGCGATGGGAAATGTCTGTGACTGTTTGTTTGTTGAATATGAACCATTGGATGAAACTGAGGCTGTAGTTTATATCAATTTGAATCAAAGACATGTATTTCAGTCGGTTAGTATAATGTTTCCTGTTTTCTTTATGGAGTTGGTTTTTTTAAAGAATTATTCAACTGTGAAACTAATTCTACTATTGATAAGTCTTACATTGCAAGGGAGTAGTTCTTGACAAGATGAAATTTTAAACGTGGGCTAGAATTGTTTCTTGGCTTTAAAGATTCTCTGGCCAGTTTATCTTTGGATAGATGAATCCTACTTTATCCAAGCTAGATGCCTCCTAAAATATACCTTATGTATATTTATGATCTGGTCATGACATAAGGATGCTTCTCAAGTGAGATTTCTATATATTTTTGGTTGTTTTGGAAAACAAATTATTATGGTTGTTCTTGTGTGTGATGGAGAATTGGAGGCACTCAAATTAACTAATTGTCTGTGGTTATGAGTTATAGTTTCCATAGGATTTTGTCAGAATTATAAGTAAAATAATAATTTTATATTACAAATTGTTAGGGTCTTAAAAATGCTTCCCATGCCCCCTTTCCCCTGTTTTTAATTCTTAAACAGTCCTTACAGTGTTGTATAAAACCTATTTTAAAAAATATTCAAAATGTATTATTTTTGAAAAAATTCAATGCATGTGTTTATTTTTAGGATCTGATACAAAAGCCTATACTTAGGACAGAAGATAAAGGAGTCAAGAAAGATGCCTGTGAAGTATTTAGACATATCCTTTTTGTAGAACTATATAAAAAGGGGGGGTATCAGCATCATCATTTTTATGATGGATTTTGTTTATTTATACTTTTACAGTGATGCGGACTTCAAAACATACTTTAAGCTTTTACCAATTAAAATTGAGAATGGAAATGGGGAATGTGTCAAAGTGACAACAACCCGACCAAAGAGCAAACAACAGCCGAAGACATCAACTTTGAGTTCTGTTTATGCTTAACATTGATTTTTGTTAGTACATGTAAACATATATATTAAATACTAATATCCATTAATAGATGAATTATTTACAAGATATTGCTATCCATAGACCACAGAATAAGTCAATTTTATTTTACACATACATATGAGTAAACCTGTCGCCAGTAAACTTAATTTGTGACCATCAAATCACCAATTGATGCCGTCCGAGTTTTTAAAACAATACAGTTAGTTTATCTCCTAAATGAAATAGGTAAATAAGTATAACAGAAGCAATTAAAGATCTGCAGTTAAAATCCATTTTTCCAAAAACACAAAATATTAAGATAGGACATACAACAACTAAACAACTATTGACAAAGTTCAACCTGTGAACTGCACTTAAAGATACTGAACTATTTTTCAAGTTCTTTATTCACAGGAGACGTTTGGTGTGACTTTTTTTTTTTAAATGCTGAAGTGATTTTTCAAGTTGACAAGGACTTATATAATACAGTGTGTATGTGAATTATATCCTATGAGATGATTTATTGCATAATAATGAAGAGAAAATTTCCTTAACTTTTGTACTGATACAAGTGTATATGGCTGATAGAAAGGGCAAGGGGACACAAATCAGTAATGCCCAGGAAATTATCATCAAAGGCTGGCACTGTGTTGCACTCAGGGATGAAATCTATATGCAACTCTGTAAACAAACAACAGACAATCCTAAATTGTAAGTATTTAATATTGAATACTTTATAAAGTTAGGCTAATATTTAATATTCATTTGACACATGATAATAATAAACAAAAAAATATGTGTAATAAATTACCATGCTCAAGATAGTTTTATACCTAGCTCATCTATTCACAATTATAAGAATGCTTATTTCTGCATAGTACCTGTAAATATAAATAGAGAATGGAAATTGGGAATGTGTCAAAGAGACAACAACTGGATCATGAACAGAAAACAATGGGTCTTCAACACAACAACAAAAATTGACACCAGGAGGTGGGCTTCAGCTGGCCCTTAAACAAAAATGTGTACTAATGTCTATGTTATGTTGTATGGAGAAAGGAACTGGAAATATTTATGTTGTTTATTTCAGAGAAAGTTTGCAGAAAGGCTGGGAATTAATGGCAGTTTGTTTAAACTTTTTTCCTCCAACTGTAAAATTTAAAACTTATTTAGAGGGTTATATTTCACGATACATGGATACCGATGACGATCTCCCCGATCTGATTGTAAGTCAGGCTGATGGAATGCTGGTAATTATAACATTCTACTTACTAACATCAACCCCATGGAGAAAGTGTGTCTCAAAATGAGGTCCATCTACATTAAAACAAACAACAAATATCAAAATTACAATAAAAACATTTCCTGAAACAGGATGAAAGTAAAAACATAAGTACACATGCACTTTCTGTGTATATTTAAAAAAAATAGATAAATATTATTAAATCTATGTGCTAACTTTCATTTTGCTTTTATAAATTTGATCTAATTCATACTCTTCAGATCAATGTTTCAGCTTCAAATTGACACTGTCATGAAAACTTTGGATGTATTATTATTTGTGGGATACCAGTTTTGGATGATTGCAAAAAGCAAACCATAAATTTGAATGTTGAACAAAGAACAAATATTTATAAATTGTCTGGCTGGCAAAACCATTATATCAAATATCCATGAAAATTCAATTTTTCTTAAAACTATTGAAAGTTGTACCCTGCAAAATAAAGAATCCTAAGTAAGTTAATTATTCAAATTCATAAAGAGAAATGCTGGTCTAATGAATATAAATCACTAAAGCTTGTTATGTTTACTTTTATTTTTTTCCCATAAAAAATTGTTTCCTCAAGTGCAGTACACGTCTTTCCACTTCACATCTAAATAGTTATTTCCTTTTTGTTATATCAAATTTGTCAGAAAATAAAACATTTTGAGACATGGTGCATGTTTTCTCTATATCCTTTTACACCTTAAAGATTTTACAAAATATATATATGCTGTCTGTTCCAAATAATGTTTTCACTGAAAAAGAAAATAAATGGCATTTAGTAGAACAGTTGAAAGATTTAACTGCATGTGACATTATTTTGATGGTGTGGTAGATTTAGATTTTATATGTAGAGAGCATGTTTAGCTATCTTATAACATAATTGAAAAGTTATCTAGCAACAAAGCTTGTTAAGACTATATTTATAGATGTTAGTAGATCTATGAAGATGTGGTATGAGTGCCAATGAGACAATTCTCCATCCAAGTCAAAGTTTATAAAAGTAAACCATTATAGGTCAGAGTTGGGTCTTCAACACAGAGCCTTGGATTGGAATTGTCAAATTATATAGTCAATTTCTTTTCAGTCTCCTTTAAACATTCCTGCAATACCACATTATTTGAGGTTTATTATATCTTTAAAAAAGCTGTGGTATGATTGCCAATGAGACAACTATCCACAAAAGACCAAAATGACACAAGCATTAACAACTATATGTCACCGTACGGCCTTCAACAATGAGCAAAGCCCATACTGCATAGTCAGCTATAAAAGGCCCCAATAAGACAATATAAAACATTTCAAACAAGAAAACTACTATCACCAGCTGTATTGCTTGACATTTTGTTTGAACATTTGTTTTGTTTTTCTATATCAAATAAGCTACCAATCACAGCTATAGACAATCACTGGTTTTAATCCCTGACAGACAATTCAAACCATATTTGGTGTTACTAATTCCAGTCTAGGCATTGTATAAAAGCACCAACAAATGTTAGAAATTTTAGTTACACCAATTTATTGTTTAATTATTTACAGATACCAATCAGTCATTTTGCAAAACAATGTAATAAACGTTTAGAGAAAATGGTACAAAGTGGACCAAAGAAAGGACAAAGGAAGCCTAACATTGATGAAATAGAACAAGCTAAGGTAGAGATTATGTCTTATAGAGAACTATTGCATTATGAGTTATTTACATGGAACTATAATCATTTGATCAGTCATTTAGTATAGCACTTTTGGAAATTTAGCAGAAAGTCACAATTTGTTAAAGTAAACCATTATAGGTCAAAGTATGGTCATCAACCCGGAGCCTTGGCTGGCACTGAACAGCTATAAAGTGTTGCATAGTCTTCAACGATTGTTGTGTACTGTAGTAAGCTTCAACAACTCTTTGAAATTATAATTCCTACCTAAATAAGCAACTGTTTATATATAGAACAATTGCCATTTATTGTATTACACTTTAAATTTACTATACAAATAGAACTAACTACCAGAAAATTCCAAGATTTGGTATAGCATGACTTTTATTAAAAGATTATTTACAAAACTGTATACATGTATACATGTATATTTCAGAAATCAATATTTAATCCATCTATGTTTGGAAGTACCTTAGAAGAAATTCTAGCCCTGCAATGTGAAAGATTTCCAGACAGAAAGTTACCATGGTTACAGACAACACTGTCAGAGGAAGTTTTGAGGTTAAATGGTGCTCAAACTGAAGGAATATTTAGGTACAAAAAATAAAGTAATACAATATAACATTGTTCAGTAAATACTGAAAGAGTACAATCAGTTAAGACTGAAAGAGTACAATCAGTAAATACTGAAAGAGTACAATCAGTAAAGACTGAAAAAGTACAATCAGTAAATACTGAAAGAGTACAATCAGTAAAGACTGAAAGAGTACAATCAGTAAAGACTGAAAGAGTACAATCAGTAAAGACTGAAAGAGTACAATCAGTAAATACTGAAAGAGTACAATCAGTTAAGACTGAAAGAGTACAATCAGTAAAGACTGAAAGAGTACAATCAGTAAAGACTGAAAGAGTACAATCAAAAAAATCTTTAAGGAAAATCTAAATCAATTCAGATGTGAGTGTATATGTATGTATGACAAAAGAATTTTGAAGTACGACGTGCTTTTATTTTGTCAGAATTGTTCAACAATAACAAAAACTCATATTAATCTGTAACTCGTTGTTATACAACTTCATAGGGAAAAGTAAGGCTAGTGTCCGTGGGCACAAAGAAAAGTTCTTCACAGATGATTTATATAAAATAACATACGTAAGAAGAACTTAGTGAATCTGTCTCTTACAATGGGGATATAAAAATTCACAAGACAGTTACAGATAAAACTGATTCAAAACAAAGATTTATTCCTACAACAAGCTATATTGACTGAAGGATTACATAAAACATGCAGTAGAACTTTTATTTTAGATTCTATAGAAAGATGGGGATTGTACAAACACACTTTTTACATTTAAATTCTCATGATTCTGGAGACAGAAATTTAAACAATTAATGGATCAACCCACACATAGTTATTTGCATTACTTCTGTGAAAAAAATAATTTCCTTTGTTTCATGAATTTTAAAACATGATGTAACTGAGTCTATAATGCAAATAAAAAGATAAAGCTATCTTAAAAATTTAAACAAATGCAGTAATCATGTTTTTCATCAGGAGGAAGTTCATAAAGGATTTTTTAAATCAGAAACTTTGTACGTGTGAGAAGGAAAATAACCAATATTCTTTTGTTATACATTATACTTTTTCGAAAGAAAAAACAGTCACAATATATTCCAAACATTCAATTTCTGAAGTATTTAAAGCTTAATGACAAAAAATTTACTGATTGCATTCCTGAATTAATATTTAATCTAAGATGACTAAATGCATAATCCAAGATCCTTCTAATGTCAATTCGATCGATGAAAAATCATTCTGAAGGATTAAAGTAGATATTTCTTTGAAAATATTTAAATTAAAGAAAAAAATATACGAATCCTAGATTAAAAGTACATAGAAGTACATGTACTGATTAAACAGACATTTTAATGGAGAGTTGTCTCATTGGCACTCACACCACATCTTCCTAATTTTAATTTATTAATGAAGTTAAGAGGAAATAAAGATATCCTAGGCTTGATTGATAAAAATATTGCATCCAAAGCTAGCAAATCTTATAATAACTGCATTTTCTTTTTTTTTTCTTTAGAACTTATGTAATATGCACATACCCAACTGGAATTATCTGCCCCACCTCCAACACCACCACCACCAAACCTTAATTTTGTTCTCTGAATGGGCATCAAATATATTAGCCACTTGTTATTAGCAAACAACAACCACTATACATGAACCTTTATTTAAAAAAAATACTGAGACACTATCTTTTTATTAATAAAGTTTGTAAACTTCTCACCTCATACTTAATAGTTGTTTTTTCTGGGAAACTTTGCTTTAATGATAGAACTGGGTTCCAGTGGTTATCAAATTTACATGTAATGAATTATCTGCTATATTGAGAAATATTTTAGAGGTCTTTTATAAAAAAAAATATGAAGAGATGTAGTTTGATATCCAAAGAGACAATTAACCATCACAGACAAAATTTCATAGAAGTGAACAATTAAAGGTCAATGTACAGCCTTCAACAACGAGAAAAAAAACCACACCGTTAACACATTTATTCAATTGACCATTAAGTAACAAATTGTTTAGCACTTTACAATGAATATCTGTCCTGATAGGAATGTGATAATGATACTGAGTACTTATCAAGGTTAGATAATTGTTAATTTAGTTATGTAACTGCTGCAAGAAATTATGAAACATTAATCACCACCAGGCACTGTTAATTATGTGTATTCCTACTATCCACTTTTTAGTAATAATATGATGTAAATTCTCAAGGTAATGATGTTGTATAATTGTATATTACAGAGTTCCAGGTGATATTGATGAAGTTAATGCATTAAAGATTAAATGTGATCAATGGATAATCCCCTCAGACTGTCCTGATCCACACATTCCTGCTTCCTTATTAAAACTATGGTACAGAGAACTTCAGGAGCCATTAATTCCTCCAGAATTCTATGAAGAATGTATAGAAAACTTTCAGAATCCAGAAGAAGCTATAGAAGTTGTTAATAAACTTCCAGATATAAATAGATTAGTGCTAGCATACCTTATACGATTTCTACAGGTAAGTGGAGATAACTCTGAAGAAGAAGTTAGTAAATTTTCAAATATTAATACTAAGATTAGTATTTGCGTACCTTATAAGATTTGTAAATACAGTTGGAGATAACTCTGTAAATTAATGAAGTGCAAAGAGTCCCACAACACAAAAGTATTACCCTTTTATTACGTTTAAATTTTAGTTTCAAGGTTGTATCCAGGTCATGTCTCAAAAATGTTGCATAGAAGATGAGAACAAAATTAAAAATCTTTTGTATATTAACTTCTGTCTAAATTCTTTGGCAAAATAGAGAGATCACTATTATATACCATTAACAGTATAAAAAGCATAAAAAATCACTGTTACACACCAAAAAGGCGTAAAATCATGTGACTGACTTGGTTCATGCACTATTAGAAACTTGTAATATTATAAACCAGATGTTGTACATAGCAACACAACTTATTTAAACTTTCAACATATTCATGTGCCAGTCCAAAATAGGAACCTTGTCAGTGGTTGTCCTTTGTTTAAATAAATGTTTTAGTCACTTGCATCGCTATCTGAAGAATTTTGAGCTGGTCTTCCATAGTTAATAGTTAATTTATTAGCTTCTTTATGGACTTTTGGACAATTGAGAGATTTAGACATATTGATTAGACAGGTGTTTATAACTTAAGACTGTGTTGACCTCTAGATGACCTTGATATTTTTGGTTTTGTTATTGTTTATGTTAATACTAGGAATTTTCCTGTAATTTTTGTGCATCATAAAATAAATATATTTATTTTGTATTTTCAAGGTATTTGCTGCTGAAGACAATTCAAAAGTAACGAAAATGGACGTTAATAATTTAGCTATGGTCATGGCACCAAATTGTTTACGATGTGAAAGTTTAGAACCACAAGTGATATTTGAGAACACAAGAAAGGAAATGGGTTTTATCAGAACATTAATCCAAAATTTAGACACAAGCTTTATGGAGGGGATTGTGTAATAATTAAACACTGAAGAAACATGTTCATTGTGTGAAAAATTCCTGGGGATGAGCGTCTGCATGTACCAAGGGGTTTAGCTAACAATGGTTAAGCAACCTCTACCCTTTTTGTTAGAGACGAGTATATTATAGATACTGTAAAATGATCTATGGCAAAAAGGGAATTACACATATAATTATTTCGTGATAAAGACAAATTCCTCAAAGAATGTGAAAATTCTAACTGAATATTTTCCACAACAAATTGCATCAATTTGATAATTATGGCAATAGTGCTTCTTTCTGTAATATTTAGTTGCCTTGTCAATTAATTTATTCTTTAAAAAGTAATGCAAAATTACCATTAATTGTAACAAAAAGTGTTTAATGCTAAATAATATATTCTTCCATATGCTGTAATAAATGGAGAAAACAAAACTTTTTTGAAACACAAATACTGCAAGAGAGTGAGACTTTGATACTTATTCTGTCTTCACACTTGGCCACATGGAGACTTTGATACTTATTCTGTCTTCACATTTGGCCACATGCCTTTTAGCCTAGGCTCAAATCCCAATGAGCCTGTAAGATTTAACTATTGCAAGCTAATAGAATCCATACAAAAATTTCCAAATAATGAGCATCAGGCCTGTGGCTGCAAAAAAAATATTGTGCATGTGTATTGTCAGATCATTGTCACACATCTGCTTTGTAAGGTTTATGAATTTTATATGTAAATTAATCTTCTACAAATCATGTATAAATGCTGTTTATTTTATGTCTGTAAGATATGTACATACAATGGTAGATTAGTATTTTGTCAATTTTCTGATCACCACAAATATAAGTATTTTTGTTGTATATGTCCTATTTCATAATTTAAGGAATATTTTGTTATTTGTATACCATATCATTCACAAGTAAACAGCTACAAATGATGCATTGCTATATTTATTTGCATGAAGCTGAATGTCTAAATGTAATAAATAGATTTTTGTGTGAGTTTGAAATAAAAGGCATCCAGTTTTAATTAGATCTGAATATTTTTTCCAATCATCAATAGTACAAATATTGTTTCATTATACATTAGTTTAATCATCTTTGTGGACATCACCTTGTACTTGTTTTATTCAGCTCCAATAAAAAGAAATTGTCACAATGCAAAGCTTTTGTTACATCTATATAGAAAAAACTTAAGAATGAGATCTCCATCCTTATGTATGCCTCGGCCATTCTATACATGGGAAACTTGATAAGAATAAATAGGGCAATATTTAAACTTGCTATGAAAGGGAAAGTGAGCAAAAAGTAAAATTGAAATCTTTCTATTGATGACATTTAAGAAAGTAAGATTTTTGAAGCCACCATCATAAAGTAAGAGTTTATCAAAGTACAATGTTTAGTTTCATCCAGAATAAGAGTCTCATTATAAAACATAAAAAGTCAATTCTACCAGATTTTACATCTTTCGTCTCTGTCTCAATGTCAAAACTATTTTCTTTCTGATAGATTTTTGTTTATACTTCTGGACAGCAATATTATATGGTGCTTACTCACATGTTAATGTCAGGTCAGTGTTGTTTTTGTTTTGTTAATGTGTCAACAATTGCATTTAGTTTTTGTTAAGAAAAGGGCATTGGTGACATGGAAATAGGTAAAAAGGGGAGGTAATTAATTGTTTGACCTATTTAAAATTGGCCAGTGAATTTTATTCTGAAATAAGCAACTTGATTGTTCTTCTAGAATTGAAGTATTTTAAAACCTTCCTTAGATAATTTTCTGAATATGAAGATACAAATAAAATAGATTATATGTATACACAATAAATCCTTTCATCCCATATATTAGTTAAATTGGTCCAATATGGGCCTGAAACATTAAAAGATTTAAATATATATGTATGAAAGATGTACAATTATTTTGTGTGTTATATATTTATGTACATAGCACAGTGTAATATAGACAAAGGAAATCTCTTATAATGTAAACCTGTTATAATTTGGACAGCTACTGTCTTGTTTTAGTATTTTATGTTTATTATGACTGTGATCAGGAGGAATTACCTCCCTTTAATAACTTACAGATGTATTTATGCTTTATGGCTTTATTAGAATAGTCCTAAAAGTTCAGGGTCACTGAATAGTCCTTGTAGTTTTGGGTCACTGAATAGTCCTTGAAGTTCAAGGTCACTGATTTTACATCAAGCATTTGTCTTCAGAGAATCAATTCAATTGTATCCCCTGTGATAAAGTAGCAGACGCAGGATTGGGGCATACTGTTGTCAGCAGCAGCAACAGTTGTGGAAGTTTCACACATATATCTTTGACAAGTTATTACTGATTATGATGTGTAGGGTTATAAAAATTTACTTGTAGCTACATCAAGAAATGTATATTTGAAAAAATTAAGAATTAAATTTATTCAGAACAATTTTTTTTTTTACTTAAGAACAATTAAACCAGCATAATCAAATTAGTTTCAATATTTTAAAAAATTGAATTAAAAAGAAATGATGTTTTTCACAGTCAAAAGACATTGTCATACCCTGAACTTGAAGGTCTTGTTGCTTTGCAGCTTTAATCAAAATGTGCGGGTATAATTCACATTAACTTTGAAATTTATATTTATCCTACTGCTACAAACAGGTTAATAATTTCAATTTAAACATCACAGACATTCTATTCGAGAAGATTTTGTGATTTTTGAATAATTTTTGCTGATATTCTATCTACTATTGTATGCTTTTAAAAAAAACCAGTTTTGTTCAACTAAACTGATAGTTTATTTACAAATTATTGAGAAATTGATCAGTATTAAATGCATGACATCTTGTATACATGGAATGTAAGAATGTATGGTTTTAAATCCTTAAAAAAGAGAACATTCCAAACTGTTACACTAAGAAAATAAACACCAATTATATTACACCAAATATAAATTACATATTTATAATCGGAAAAAATGACAGGAACCTATCATGTATTGAAATCAGTTTAAAGGTTGAGTTTTGTTTAGTTGTAAAATTAATCAAATATTAGTATGTATTCCTTACATCATGTTTTCATTTTTACTAGTTTTGCAATTTTCATAAATCTTTTAAAATGATGCAATAAAAAAATGAATACAACAAAACTAGTACTAAAAAACCTGGTTTGACTGTAAGAACGTATGTTTTTTTAGATGACAGGTATTCTATTTACCTGATGAATTGAAAATATTTTTTGATAAAAAAAAAGCAGTATTTACCATCAACTTCACAACATTTCAACAGCGTCAGAAGATTTCATATACATTTTTATTGACTATAAGTCTTCCCTTGAACACAGTAAAAGAACTAATTTTCAAGGTCAAACAGTTTTTTCAAGAACTTTAAGTAATTAAGTATATACAGTCTATAGTACTATGACCAATGTCTAGTTGACATATCAGGATTATGTGTATTAAGTGTAGTAGCTATATTTGTTTTGTGAATGTATGTAATTGTTAAGAAGAACAAAGAAATTTTTATTTACAAGAAATCTTACATATTCTTATTGAGCCTATGATATTAAATAAACAAATACAATTTTATTGTTTTGTCTTTGTGTTTAACAGATTTTACACAACCTAGATTGTTTTTAAGGTGTTGAATTTCTTGATTGTTATAAAGACTTTTATCTACATAGATGGAAAGAAATCTTTGAAGTTGCCTTTTCTTTTATTTCCATAAATTTTCTGTGCCTGTCAATCATATAAATGCTGAGATCAGGTCTTGTTCTGTACATGGAAGATTCAAAAGATTATTTGTTCATTGAACATAGAAAATATCATGGTTGACTTTTCAGAGGAGAAGGATTTGTTCAGTTCAGAGAAAAACATTTAGTTTGGTACTTGTGTTAGTATTACTAGGACAAAAATGCCACACATACAATAATACCATTTAAACAATTACCACTATATATTACTACTATAAATGGTGTTCCCTTATTATATGCTACTTTTATATGTCCATCTAGTGCAGTGAAATTGGCAGTGTATAACATAACAAAAAACATTAATTGTTGAAATGCCCATCTAGTACAGTACGGTTGGTAGCATACACATTAATTTGATAATTCTGACAATATATAATACTGTAATATCTTTTAAAGATATTATTACATGTATATCTTGTCAGAAACAGAAATAAAATTTTATTCATACATAATAGCAAGCAGAAACCTTATTTGTCCTCATGCTTCAAAGGTTTAACAAATAAGTCTGATATCTAAAACTGTGTCATCTTTAAGATTTAGTAATAAATTTTATATTTTATTCATTGAACATCTTATAACAGGAACTCAAATGATTTCAAAGGTTATTTAAGCACATATACTCATTCAAACAATATAACAGTAGATTAAAGCGCTTATGACAATAAAAGAGGAGCAAAAAATTATCTTGTGCTTTAAATCCTCCATTGAGATTTTGAAGAGTTGGCAGGTAGGATTATTGGTTTGTTCAACTAGAAATAACAGTTTAAAAATATTCTTTACTGTTTATACTACAGGATAACTTGAAAAGAAGATATGTGTTGATAACCTAGTGCATTGATTTTTATGTTGCATTTTATGAATAGTGTAAAGCCAGACACAGGTGTTTCTTTCCATTAGGGTATTGTTATAGACATTAAATATGAAAATAAGAAGATGTGGTATGATTGCCAATGAGACAAACCTACATAAAAGACCAAATGAGACAGAAGTTATCGACTTTAGGTCACTGTACTGCTTTCAATAATGTGCAAAGCCCATACTGCATATCTAATATATGTATACATGTAGTCAGTTTTAATTAAACAGCCTGAAATGACAAATGAAACACAAGAAAACAAGAAAACTAACGGCTTAAATTATGAACTCAAAGATGAAAGAAAAACAAGTATGTTACACAGAAAAAAACAAAAACCTGACTTGGGACAGGCACATATACAAAATGTGGCTGGATTTTTGTTCACTTATCTTCAGCTAAGGCCAATAAAAGAAGATGTCTTACTCGTGATAAAACATTCTAATGCATTGATTGGGTAACGTCACTTTCTTACATGGCATCAATTGACAATTGATGCTATGGGATGTACGTGCAAGCGCAGATGGCATACAACAGATTTTTAATACATGTTTAAAAGTTGTTTTTTTTCAGTTTCATTAGAATGGAGATATCAATATTGTATTTTAAGCTCCGACGGCATCAATTTGGGATTTGATGGTCGCAAATACTGTTACTGTCTCCGCTAACGTGTCGCCAGTAAACTTAATTTGTGGCCATCAAATCCCCAATTGATGCCGTCGGAGCTTAATATACAATAAAGTTATCTCCTAATTGACATGTTTATGTAAAGATATTCGTTTGTTTCAGCATCCTTGCATCTAAGCTGCATGCAGTATATGAGGCTGTCCTTAAAAAAATTGAAAATTGAACTTACTGGTTACATGTAGGTGTAATATGAATAAGTATTAAAGTATGCTGTATGCATGATGTGTCGCTGAATAAGCATCATCATACTTCAGTTTTTAAGAAATACAAGGTTTTCAAAATTTTGGACCCAATTGCAATTGTTTTTATATCAAAGCAAACTTTTCAACTGGTCATAAGTTTTTTACAACTGCTGGAAAACAACAGTGCAAGGTGATAAGATAAAACATACTTACAATCCTTCAAAACTTTAATTCCACTTCATTGCTACACATGTATTATGAATACATAGCTAAATATTTCTGTGCATATTCATTGTAATTGTAAATAATCATTGGAAAGGTGAGAGGTAGTAATTATTACAGTATTTAGTTTTAAATTTCTAACCGTTTTGGTTTGATTAAACAAATTGCAATTGGGTCAAAATTTTGAATGCACTGCAATAGGGGGAAAACATCACTTAGTCATAGTATTATGTATGTATCCTGATTAATTGTGATTAAGTATATCTATAATAACCAATTGACATGAGATATGTTACTACATCAGTATTTATTCACCTCTGTTTAAATGTAAACACTAGTCTAAACCTCATGTCTTTCCTTATTTGGACTTGTGGATACCGTAGTCGTTTAATTGACAATCATACCTTAACTGCCTATCTTATATTAGATAAACTTTTAAGGGATTGCCATTGCCATATACATAAAGCAGGGCTGCCAAGTCTCTAACACACATTTAGCGTGACACTCATGCATGTTCATGCTTTTTTGGTTGCATTTTCCTTTGATCTATTGTTTTTTCTCATTGAACTTTTCAATTTTGGCCAAATCTCAGGCATTTGCTTCATGAAAAGTTGACAGAACTGCATACAGGTCACTATGCCTCTGACTATGAATGTTGGTTTTGAATTCATATCCTTCCCTGTGTAATGATTCTTCTTTGGAACAGTATTCAAAATTTATGATATTGGAACTTTGAAGGTTAGTGTCATCTTTAAGATTTAGTAATAAGGTAAATTGATCAAGAATATGGTCATGCATGAAACTGTGTATATATTTTACAGACATAATTTCTGACTTTTTTAAAAGGATACCAGTAAATTATGTTTTTTTAACACTTTTTTAATATCAAAGTATGATACCTTAAATTCAAATTTAAAAAAAAAAGTAGAATATGTTTTAAATACTTTTGAAACATTTTGTACATTTTCTTTTTTTTTTATGGATCAAAAATCCTTTATCTGATCCAATCTCCAGAAATGTACTTCTATTGGTGTATTGCCAGTCTTTCTGTTACCTAATTTTTCACAGCTTTTCCGTAAGGCCTTTCCCAGGCTAGAATCTAGGCAACTCAAGAGGCATCTGTGAAACTGGAAACGCATGGAAAATATTATAAAGTTTAGCAAATGAACTTCAATCTGTCATCTCACTTATTTTTCAAGTGCTCCATGATTATGTTTTAGGTTGTTAATCAAGATTGGTTAACTGCATACCCAGATGCAGAAAGAAAAGTAGATGTCATATTAAATCTTATAAAAATATAAAGATCTAGGGGTGCTATAAACAGTTTCATATAAAAAAAAACTAGGGGTTATTCCCCGACTTAAAATAGACATGGAGGGAAGTCCCTTTTTGTCAACATAATTGGTGAAAAAGTATCATGTTTTTTGTATTTGGTTGTAAAAATATGTTAATTAACTTCAATTAAAGCAGGTTGAATGATTAAAATAATTTATAAAATTAGATTAAATATACATGTTTTGAGGGGAGACAACACTGTTAACAGTCTGTTTTTTTGGCAGTGAAAATTGAAAACTAATTTTGCCACTGTAGCTCTTTTTGGAGCAGGCGACGTACCCTGAAGCATTAATTTTTTGAAAGACCAGGTAAAAATCTATGAAATTCATACAATTTTGATTACGAAAAATGTGCAGGTATCATGTCTTCAATGGTGTGCACATGACCTGATTTCAGGTTTTTTAAGCTTAAATTAGGCAATGTTTTTTCCCAGTTTCTCTGGATAAAACTTTTTTATACTATTAAAAGTACTCATTTTTTTATTTCATTATAAACTAGAGAACATTCTGATTCCAGTGATATCTAGTTTTATACAAGTATCTTTATTAATCAGTGACCAGTCCACCACTAAGGGTCACTTATACATGGTCCCTCAAAATATGACGTCATAGAAAAAACTGTTGATTGCACCCTAGTACTCTATCTATAATACTAAAATTACGAGGTCCAATTTGTCAGCCGTCATCACGTAAAAACGACGAATCAAATAATTCAACTTTATATATAACTATTATAGTACAAAGGTGTAGATTAAAAATTACACCACTCCAGGCCCTTTTGTTTTCCACGTAATTAATATTGCCAATAATTAAGAAGTTCCGGGTCAAGTCCGATACCGATACCAATAGTATATTCACCTGTTACCTATTACCTTATCTGTGCGTTCCGCATCTGACAGGCACACCACCAAACAGTGTATTCATTATTAATATGCTATATACACGAGTCATACTCATGGGGTTGACACTACTAAATTGTCAAATTGTAACCTATTGTAGTATTTTAATCAGTAAGACTTTCTAAGATAACAATATGAATACTAAAAATCTGGACTAAAAAAAGGCGTATAGGATGTACAGTTTTCAATTTGTTAGTGGGCATGACGTAAAAAACGAATCAAAGAATTCAAATTTATTTATAACTAATACTAGGACAATGCTGTTGATTAAAAATTACTCCATGACAGGACCAGTCACCTTTTGTTATCCAAATAACTAATATTACCAATAATTGATTTGACGGGTTAAAACAGAAAGATTTGAAAACAGAGAAAACTGTGTATCTTATAATCGGCATGACTTTATCAGATGACAATACAACATGTAATACTAAAATTAGGCTTGCGCATAGTTATATACTTTAAATAAGGCGTATAGGTACAGTTTTCAATTTGTTAGCGGGCATGACGTAAAACAGCAAATCAAAGAATTCAACTTATTTATAACTAACATAGGACAATTCTGTTGATTAAAAAAAACTCCATTCCAGGACCTTTTATTTTCCAAATAATTAATATCACCAATAATTGATAAGTTCCAGTTAGACGGGTTCAAACAGAAAGATTTGAAAGCAGAGAAAACTCATGTATAAAGCTTATAATCGGCATGACTTTATCAGATGACAATACTAATACTAAAATAAGGCCTGCGCATAGTTATATACTTCAATTCTGTCATGGACCCGCGATATCACGGGTGTGTTCTAGTAAACATTAAAAATTATACAACTATTTTTTAATTGGAAAAGATTTTCAGTCTCTTGTTGAGAATTGTAAAATAAAACCAGCACTTATTAAAGTGACGGACCACCAAGGGGTAGTAATTAACATTCGGGTTTTAGATTCTGAAAGAGGGAATGGGTACTGGAAATTGAATAATTCTATTTTAAAAGATATTGAATATCAAGATAAAATCAATAATGTGATAAATAGGTTTAAAGGTCGTATAATCAATAGTGACAGCAGTGATATTCGTTTACTATGGGACAATTTAAAAGTCGAAATTAGGGACGAATCTATACTTTACTGTAAAAGAAAATCAAAGTTATCAAGGGAGACAACAAGAAAGTTGGAAAACGAATTAGAGCAACTTACGAAATTAAGAGATGAACAATTAAATGAAGATGAAAAGTTAACAAAAGATATAAAAGAATTAGAGGTGCATTTAGAAGAAATTTATGAATATAAAGCCAAGGGGGCTCAAATTAGATCAAGGGAAAAATGGGTGGAATTAGGGGAGAAAAATAACGCTTATTTTTTAGGGTTAGAAAAACAGCGACAGGTTAAAAAATCTATTAATAAGCTTAGAAACGAAAGAAACGAAGTAACAACAAACCAGGAAGAAATTTTGGAAATGATAAAGAATTATTATAAAGTATTATACACTACAACATGCCCCGATAAAAATTTGTTACATTCATACGTTGCTGATACTATTATGGAAAAAGATATAAATATTAATGACTTTAAAGAATGTGATGGGGAAGTAACTATAGATGAATGCACTAGTGCAATAAACACGATGAAGCTAAATAAATCACCAGGTCTTGACGGCTTGACTTTGGAATTTTATAAGACTTTCTGGGGAAAATTAAAACTAATGTTAGTTAAAGTTCTTAATAAGGGACACGAGGAAAAACTTTTATCGTATACCCAACGAACAGGTGTACTATCTTTATTATTTAAAAAGAATGACCCATTATCTTTGGACAATTATCGTCCTATATCATTATTAAACGTAGATTTAAAAATACTATCCCATGTTTTGGCACAGAGACTTAAAAAACTGCTTCCTAAACTAATCAATGAAGATCAAACTGGGTATGTAAAAAATCGTTTTATTGGATTCAATTTAAGGCAAATTCAAGACATTATGGACTATGCAGAATCATATGGAATAGATGGGGCTATCGTATTTGTTGATTTTACTAAAGCTTTTGATTCTTTGGAATGGGAATTCATGTTAAGCGTTCTAAAACATTTCGGTTTTAATGAATCATTTATATCATGGGTGGAAACTTTATATAAGGGAATACAAACATGTGTAATAAATAATGGATGGGTCTCTGAGATTTTTGAAAACTCTAGAGGAATCCGTCAAGGATGTCCTTTATCTGCTTTACTTTTTGTTTTGTCAGTAGAAATTATGGCTTTGAGATTACGACAAAACCCCGACATCAAAGGTATTCGAATTACTATTGATAAAAAAACACATAGCATAAAAATATCTCAATTGGCAGATGATACAACTCTTTTTTGTAGTTCAAAAACCGACATATCAAATGCTATGAATATAATAGAAACGTTTGGTTCTTTCTCAGGTCTGAGATTAAATCGTAGTAAAACAGAAGGAATATGGATAGGGGCGCTTAAACATAGTAAAGACAAAATTGAGGGAATACGCTGGACGGACAAACCAGTTAAAGCCTTAGGGATTTATTTTGGTCACAACATAAACGAATGTGAAAAGTTAAATTGGGAACCTGAAATTGATAAAATGAAATCCTTACTGAAGGCATGGAAAAAAAGAAAATTAACAACAATTGGAAAAATATTAATTATAAAATCTTTGATCTTACCTAAATTTACATTTTTGGCTACTTCGTGTATTGTTCCAAACAAATACATAAAAGAGATTGAAAGCTGTTGTTTTAAATATATTTGGGAAGGTAAAAATGACAAAGTAAAAAGAAATACACTTATTGGCGATTATCAAAAAGGGGGGTTAAAAATGGTTGATTTTGATAGCTATTTTACATCACTGAAAGCTTCATGGGTTTCCAAATTCAATTCAACCACTATGCCGAACTGGAAGATTATTCCTACCAAATATTTCAACAATCTGGGAAAAAATTATCTTGTCTTTAACATGAATTTAGATAATATTAAATCACTAAAAGAATTTGAAAGTATACCAGACTTTTATTTGCAAGTAATTTCAAGCTGGGTGAAAACAGGGGGAGGTTTTACAAAATTTAAAGACCATTTTTCAAATATAAGAAAACAGATTATTTGGGGAAATAGATACGTTAAACATTGTAACAAAAGTTTGTTCTTTCAAAACTGGGTAGCAAGTGGTTTGATTTACATCAACGACATACTTGATCGTGAGGGAAAGTTATCAGAGGGTTTTATTTTAGAAAAATTAAGAAATAAGTCTAATTGGATTGCAGAGTTTACAATATTAAAATCTTCCATCCCAAAGGAATGGCAGCAAATTTTAATTAAAGAAAACTCTTTAAAGAGTAAAATTAGTATTAATAAGGATAATTTGAGATGGGGAAATAAACAAATACAAGCACAAGATATCTTTAATAAAATGTTATATAATAGTCTAGTAGATCAAAAGTATACACAGCCGATTGGTATCAATATTTGGACAAAAAATTTAAAGCTAGATAGCAAGCCAAATATGTCATTCGTAAACGATTTTATATTTAAATTTTTAAGAGAGAATAAGATGAAAATGTTTAGATGGAAACTGCTAAATTATATTATTCCCACAAAGCAATTACTATTTAAATGGAAAATTTCTACTAATAGTAAATGTAATTTTTGTCAAACAGAAGAGGAAGATTACTTTCATTTCTTTATAACATGTTCTTTTTTAAAAGACTTTTGGGATAAGGTGGAACATCTTCTTGCACAACTCAATTTTAAAAATAAGATATCAGTTAAACAATTAGTATTTGGATACAAAATATCAGATAAAGGTTATTATGGTTTTAACTATTTTTTGACAGTTTTAGGTTTTTGCATTTTCAAGTCATACTATGTTTCAGAGCAAAAATTGAAATATATAGATGTGTATGAATTGTTTATAAAGGAATTAAGAAGGGTTATGAAGGAAAGCAAAATAATTTCTGAAAATGTATTTTTCATAAATTTGAAGAAATTGATTTAATAGAATAAGTTGAAAATATTGTAATAGTTTATGTAATATTGTTTATTATATTCTGAGTATGTTCCTGGCAACTCAGAAGTTTTTTCACAGGAATACTCCACTGGCGCTTGGACAGTGAAGTATAATTGTAACAAGATATCTTTAGAATAAAGACTATATTTGTTGTTAAAAAATAAAATAAAAAAAAAAATAATTATACAACTGCAATTATTGTAATGTATGTTGAAACAAAATAAAGCAGTTTACACATGAAGGGACCCTATTGGAAACAAGCTTTAGAGCTTTCAAGGGTTTATAATATCTGGGAACAGTATATCTAATATATATGTTCCTGATAATATCCGTGATAAAATATGAACAAATTTTGTTTATGCACTCTATAAGGATACATTTTTTAAAAGTTTAAATATTCCCGCCAATTTTTCTTTGCGTGACCTTCACCTTAAAATTACAACAAATCTAAATTTAGAAACCGATTGACGTTTATGCTAATTTTACAGGTCGTGACCTGCGCAAAGGTTGCGACGCATAGTATCCCATTTCCACAGGAAGGAACCGTTTGCATGTCAGCCGACTGGATTTCGAAGTTTTTAATCGTGGATTTTTCTGTATTTAGTGAAAGGAAATTAGTTAAAGGATGACAGAAGATATCTTTAAAGGTATGGTTTTGATATTTTATACTTTTTGTCGATAGATTTCCTGTAAATATTTCGTATGCAGTGAATTTTGTGATAGGCAGTCTGTCGATTTCACAAACGCTCGTCTCCATGGTCAAAACATTTGATGTAATTGTCCTGAAAACAACTGATTTGTAACGAATTTTTGTTCGAATATGATTCGGTTATGAAGATGTATTCATATTTAGTGGGTGTCCTTTCTCATCATTCAATATTTAAACTAATTTTGAAGATTTAAAATTTGGTAAACAATAAGCCGAGTCCTCCATATTCTTTTGTTTGTACAGAAATTGTTTATCTTTGAACAGTTGTTACAGGTTGTATGAGTTGTGATGTTAATCAAGTTCTTCATATTATTTCAGCTCCTAAAAACAGGAAACCTCTGGGAAGATCAGAATATGAGGTAAGAAATGTTGATATATTTTCTTTGAAAATTTCGTTATCAAAGATGGCGGCTTGGTATTTCTGAACAAGTCGGCCATGACTGGGTCGTTTTACAACCGTTTAAATTATTTTCAGGGCGATAAAAGAGAAGGGTTCCATACAAAATAACTTTACTGTTGATTGTTTGTAATATTGTGTTCGATATTTTCAACATAAACTTTAGATCGAAGTTATTTGTCATGTGTCCAAAAATTGAAAGGGGGAGCAGCAGATAAATCAAAACATACAACAATTATTAACAGAAATCCTTCCTAGACAATGTATTTCTTTGAATAATATTTTGCTGCTAAAGAGAATGTTAAGATAGTTTAACAGGATGAGAATGATATATTGTTTACATGAAAATTGTATTTTTGAGGGGTGAAGGACATTGCTGTCACTACAGTATGCTAGCTTAGTTGGTCTTTAATTTCCTATTGCATGTCTAGTATGTCTGTGTTTTTCGTTGAGTCATTAAGAACAACAAAAAAGGACAGGTCAGCTTTATATAAATATTTTATATCAACTAGATCAGCATACTGATGATATAAATCTAATGTGCTAGTCATTAACTTGTCTCTGCTGCATATGCATGTGATATATGATTGATTATTATTAGATCTTATTACAGTCCAAGATTTTTTAATGAAAAACCTTTCAAAGTTCTTTTAAAAAAAGGTTAGCTTCAGACTTCTTGCAATATTTTGACTTTATAGAGGTACAAGTAAATTTAACCCAGAAAGAGAAAATATCTCACTTCAAAGTGAAAATAAAGTGATTGTTTTATGTCTAAATTCAAATACTAATGGATATGTCAATGGAATTCTGTGACAATTTACCAGACATAGCTTGATGTCTTACAATCACTTTTACTTTGTGTGTGTTTCTCTTGCAGTGTCAGCATATACAGGGACATCTTTGATATCCAGTAATTGCATACAAATAATAATAAGGTTTGAAATATTATACATGTACCACTGATTAGTTAAAAATATAGAAACTTCAGGGTATATTCTAATTTGAAACAATCCAAAACAAACCAAAAAGATATGGATATATAGAATTGGAGGTTTGGACATGATCTAAAAAAACAAAAATAAGTTGTCTCTTCTTTTAATTTAATCACCTATCATTGAGTATAAGGAGGAAAGACTGGTTAGCTCTTAGTCATAATAATGTGTTAGGTAGGAATCATACATGTACATACATATTTATTTTTGTTATTTACTAAAACTTTTTTTGTAAATCATTTTGATATTATGAACATTTGTTTACACCTTTAACGGTTCTTTATAATTTAGTTTATTTATTGTTACATTTATTTCAGCAGACTGGAAGTTCGCCTCCAAAGAAAAAGAAAACCAAAGAAGATTTTTATGCTTTTTGTACCATGATTTTGGATTATACACAGTATGAATCAAATAAACATGATGTAAGTAGTTAGTCAGACAAAAAGTCCTTGAACATTTAAAAATTTTAAAATGTTATGGAATATTATCTACTTCATCCATATTCTTATTAAGACATTTGTATCTGTTTTTACTCATCTGTTTACCGGACATAGCATGAACCATGGTATACCCATGTCTGTCCATTTGTCGTCAACATGTCGGACAATAACTCAAAACGCTTTAACCAATTTGCATAAAACTTTGGTGAATGTATTGACGTGAGCTCCCTTTCGTTTTTTTATTTTTTTTGAATTTTAGGCTTCTGAGTTACAGTCTTTTATTCATTGATAAGGGGAAATTTTCCAGTTTTCTGACAATAACTATAACACTCAGCAATTCTCATGAAAATTTGGTGAATTGTTTATATATATTTATGTTAGCTCTCTCTAGATTGTCATAGGTTTCAATATTACATTGAGGAGTATTTGAACTTTATTCTTTGAAAAAGGGAGGGACGTATCATGCACTCATGGTGCAGCACTTTATTTAAAACTAGCTATAGTTTCATGTTTATTTTAAACATTATGTTTCAATATGATAGATAATAAGAAGATTTGGTGTGAGACAACTCTCCATCCAAGTCACAATTTGTAAAAGTAAACCATTATAGGTCAAAGTATGCCCTTGACCCAGAACTTTGGCTCACACCTGCAAAGTAAATTAAAAAAGATTGTAATTTTTTATGAAATACTTACTTAATTTTAAATGTCAATTTTGTACATGTTTCATGATTGCTCAGAACAGCAAATGTTCCTAAACATCCGTATGCAGGATTTCCTAGAATGCTGTAAATAAAGTATATACAGTATCAAATAATTCAGTAACACACTTTATTTGTCCAAACAATGATTATTTTATTGCTACAATAAACAAATGTAACTGAATATCTAATTACAAATATGTAAAATTGAAAATTGATTGCTGATTGAAATTGATTTTCTGATCATTGATTTTAAAAGATCAAAGCCAATAACTTCCTGGTTGAGTGAACAATTATAATAGTTATTGTAAAATGTATTGGGAGGGGAGACATTTCCTTGGGGCAATTTTTCACACTTGGAGGTATAAAAGTACTGTAACCTACAAACATGTCATGATTTGTACAGACTAAATACTTGTATTTGTAAACATATGTCCTCAGGGGAAGAAAAAACAGTGGGGAATGCATATATTGCATTATCAGGAGCAAAGACTCTCTACAAACATTTTAAATTGTTTGAATCTAGAACACATTTAGTAATGTGAAAATGTATAATTACAAAGTGAAGCTTTTCTTATACTCTTTAACCAATTCATATATGAATTCAGATTGACTAGTGATCTAGATTGGACTGAAGAATTGTTAACTTGAATTTTTCAGGAAATGAGGAGTCAACACAATGCCAGTCCCTTAGACAGCAGTGGGAGTACTGCAGACAGTTATACATCAGACACAACCCTCTCAGCTGGTAGTCCCAGTCATCTATCAATGGGGCCAGATATGCCGGATTCAGGTAAGAATGTCTTCCTTGTTTAGTGATGTCCTCAGATACAATCATCCCTGGTATGAAAGTGACAGTCCCAGTAATAATTTGACTGGTACAGACTTGCTAGGATTTGATAAGTTTCCTTGACTGTTTATGAAATTGTTGAGTTGCAAAACCAGACACTACATTACAAGCCATTACAACTATCCTTGTTTGACCTTTGTAAGATCAAATTTCTTGTCTGTTGGACACTCCCATCAGTACAGACAGCCATTGCCAAGATTAATAAGACGCACTTTCTGATATAAGTCAGTATACATACCAGCCATTGATCCAGGTCAGATTTTGGGCTGTCTAACTCAGGATTTACTGTTTGTTCATTGTTTTGTTCATGTAGTAACAAACTTATCTGACAAGTAGATCTCTGATTTTAAGTTTGTTGTATTGTTACACCACTGACCCAAATAAGTCATCCACAAAATGTAGTCAAAATTTCTTGTCCTTAGAAGAAGATAAATGGAATTGTACAAAATAAATACAAATATTGCAGACAGAATCGAGAAAATCATTCATTATTTACAAAAGATTGATATAGTGATTTGATCAGACAAATTGTATGGACTTAAACCTCATTGTAGTAAAATGAAACAAATTCTCTTTTGACAAACTTGATTTTGTAATCGTACTATATTTCAGATGACGAGTCGTACGAGTTGATAACGTGTTTCTGTATGAAGCCTTACGGAGGAAGACCAATGATTGAATGTTCAGTGTGTGAAACATGGATTCATCTGTCGTGTGCTAAAATTCGTAAAAACAATATCCCCGAAACATTTGTCTGTAACAATTGTAGAGACAATCGCTTCACAAAGAGGAAATCTTCACGGACAAGAATTGAAAACAACAAATTTGTTGTGTAGTTTATAATAGTGCTATTGTTTTTGTTTACTATTATACATGTTATATACATAAATTTTATGTTTTAGAACAAATCACCATATTTATGTCTTTAATGGAAATTTAATTCATTTGCCCTCAATAATTCGTTTTTGTACATCTGAAGATTTTTAAACTGTCCTGTTACAAATATAAACAATTTTATCTTCACTAGATTAAACAACAAATGGTATTTTTTCTGGAAATAAGTGGTTATTGATATATTTAAGTGGTTTATTGTCAGAAATATATATATCATACTTCTGTCTATATCTTGAGCAAAAAGAAAATTAAATTCCCATATAAGGACATAATGTGGTGATATGTTTATCGTGCTGAGAATATGTCTAAATCCATACAGAAATCTTCATCTTGATTTTTCCACTTCAAAACTTGGACAATTAGTTTATAAAGTTTTAGACTTCTTTATTATTTTTTTTTAGAAAACAAGAACAAGTTTTTAGTGAAGCATTTAGAATTATGAAAGATCTGATAGATATTATGTTTACATTAAAATGTTTTTATATTTGTATGCACACATGATTTGTGAATTATATTTCCCATGAAATTTTTTGAGATGAATAGTTCTTAACCAATTGAAATTGAATTTGTCCAGTTTATGGAGAGGAAACATCAAGATGTAAGCTTTCTGTACTTAAATAATGTTTCTGTCAGTGCTCAGATTAGGGAGAAATCGAGGGTCAAGGCAGCTATTTTTGTGTTCATTTGAATTATTTCATTTGACAAAATAATTGTGTATAGGAAAATGATATCATCAAATTTATTATAAGATATATTATATAAGTGATAAGCTATTTTTACATGTACATATAGTTTCTATAATGCCAGTATATGGGATCTCCTAAATATCTGAAATCTTGACCTAGATATATTTTCAAGCACTTTTTGTCTGTAGTGGTTTATAAATGTCTTGTTGGTATACTTTATCCTCATTTCTTACAATGATTTGGTCTGCTGCAATGATCCTCACAGTCTATTGTAGGGTAGGTTCCTCACTTCTCATATTTTTAGCACCACTCTTTATTTACTTACTATCAACATTTAATTTTAGATCATTTGAAACCAGTTTCAAAATAATTATTAATTAGGAGAGTTTTAGTTTATTACTAATAATAATCCACTTTTTAATTTTTGTCATTAGAGTTTAGAATATATATTCACATGTGTATATATAAAAATATTGTGAAAGGGTTAAATTTATGGATATTTGTCTTCAATTGAAATGATAATATTTTAAGCACCAGCCTTCAAACATTATATGGTGATCCCTGAAAAGGTGAAAATAGATTAGTCACCACCCTTCAAACATTATATGGTGATCCCTGAAAAGGTAAAAATAGATAAGTTATGAGATTTTCACAGAATCTCCCTTACATAGAAAATCCTTATCATTGTAACAAGTGTGTGTAAACTACAACAAGACATGTAAACAAATCCTGCCAATTGTCAAAGAATTGTATAGTTACAGTTTTACATTTGTTATACTTTTAAATAATGTGAATTATGTTGATAATAAGAATATGTATCTACTATGTTATGAAACTGTTTTGCCATTGCATTGAAGAAATAAATAACCAATAATATTAGTAAACCAAGTTCATTTTCCTTATTAAAATACTAGAACTCTTGATAACACAGCTTTCAAAACGGGTTGAAATCATATTAAAACAATGTTTTTTCAACATAATTACAACCTATTTTATGCTTGGAATTATTGAGTTAAAATTTCAATTCTGATACCTGAAGTTTCATGAAGGTAACCATAGCACAGTCATTAGAAAAGTGGGAGGGGGAATGTCAGTACTTAGTTAAGAAATTAGACTGGTAGATATGAGAAATTGTATTCTATGTGTAGAAACATGTCATATATGCAAGGGCAGCTTTTCATGGTACAAAATACATTTTTCTTTAGATTTCTAAATTGATCAACATGAAATTGTAAATATTGAAACTAGTACCTCAACATTCCTCTGAATGAATTGTACAAATTTCTTTTTGTAAATAAAAATAACAGTAGATATATTTTACTAACTTAAAATTTCCATTGTTTGAGAATCATTATGCAATTGCAAACAAAGCTTTCATTAGTCTTTCATCTTTGTGTCTCTAAGATAAAGCTTGGTTTCTTTTATATGTAATAAATTTATCATGATGATTACTTATCTCAGTCTAGAACATCCATGTACTGAATCAAAATTTGTCAGATTGTGCATTGTCTGCTTGGAGTTTTTAATGTCATTATTTACGTCCTACATAGTTTTAGCAAGTATCTTTTAATTAAAACATTTCTTGGAGGAAAGTGTAAAATATTGTTTATACCTAAAATAATCTACATAATTTCATTGTAAATGAACACATCAGTATAATCATTGGCTCTAAGTCATTGGAGTTAGACATTTTAAAATGTCATTATTTTGGTGCATTTTCTTAATGTTCATGTGATATTGTTTTTAAACATTATAGGGAAACTGTGAACGGAAAATAATGATAATTTTTGCATTGGCTTTATAGAATTTGAATTGCATTTGTGTATCCAAAAAAATTTATGCGTCTAAAAGTAAAACCAAAACTAATCCAATTTTCCTTTTTGAAATTTCTATAAGTACTAAGATAGGAAATAAATATTTCTGAAGCAGAAAATAAAAAAAATGGAGTATTTTAATGTAGAGGGTCACATACTATTGAACCATTTATCTGATTAAATAAAACTCTTGGCAGACTATAGGTACATTACTTTGTTGCATTGTATTTTTACATGAGGCATTGGAGTATTTTACAAGATTTTAGTATTTGTTAAGTTTTGTTTTTGAACGTTATAATTTATTATTTTAAATTGAATTACCTAAGAGTAAGGTTTCTAGGAACTTGCATGTTTGTGCCAGTTTGTCAAATCAACGATGAAGTATAAAAAGGTGAATTTGAACTTTTCTTTTTACGTAAAATTACAAAAGTTTTTAAGCAAATCCTGATTGAAGTAAAAATTTAAATTTATGCAAATATTAGATTTTTTTAAAAATCAGTTGTTTACAAACCAACATGAATGTCTGTTAAATGGCAGAATACAAGTCTCCATAGAAATTTTTGAAGATAAAAATTGAACGCCTTGCTATTCATTATTGACAAAACCTAGAGATATTATACATTTTGTATAAAAATTAGAAAAAGTTTTAGCAAAACTGTTGTAAAAAATGTGAATAAAATTATACAAATCAATGTTTTAATTGTTTGTTGTTTTTAAAATGTGTTCATCATGTCCATTTAAACATGAGGCATTGTCAGGTTTATTTTATGATCATTCTATAATTTGGTACATACACTTACTTACATGTGATTGGTCCATAAGAGTTTCCCCAATATCCACCAATGTTGTCTCTTTGTAGAATCCTGGTCTTGAATGCAAGTGGTCATGTGTTCAATCTTCAGCCTTTGCAAATCAAAAACTTTAAAATTTGCTGCTTTAAAGCAAAACATGTAGCTCTTAGGAGTATGAGCTAGGATTTGTCAGCTATTTTTATACGACCGCAAATTTTGAAAAAAATTTTCGTCGTATATTGCTATCACGTTGGCGTCGTCGTCGTCGTCGTCGTCGTCGTCGTCGTCGTCGTCGTCGTCCGAATACTTTTAGTTTTCGCACTCTAACTTTAGTAAAAGTTAATAGAAATCTATGAAATTTTAACACAAGGTTTATGACCACAAAAGGAAGGTTGGTATTGATTTTTGGAGTTTTGGTCCCAACATTTTAGGAATTAGGGGCCAAAAAGGGCCCAAATAAGCATTTTCTTTGTTTTCGCGCTATAACTTTAGTTTAAGTTAATAGAAATCAATGAAATTTAAACACAATGTTTATGACCACAAAAGGAAGGTTGGTATTGATTTTGGGAGTTTAGGTCCCAACAGTTTAGGAATTAGGGGCCAAAAAGGGACCCAAATAAGCATTTTTCTTGGTTTTCGTACAATAACTTTAGTATAAGTAAATAGAAATCTATGAAATTTAAACACAAGGTTTATGACCATAAAAGGAAGGTTGGTATTGATTTTGGGAGTTTTGGTCCTAACAGTTTAGGAAAAAGGGGCCCAAAGGGTCCAAAATTAAACTTTGTTTGATTTCATCAAGAATTGAATAATTGGGGTTCTTTGATATGTGGAATCTAACTGTGTATGTAGATTCTTAATTTTTGGTCCCATTTTCAAATTGGTCTACATTAAGGTTCAAAGGGTCCAAAATTAAACTTAGTTTGATTTTGACAAAAAATTAATCGGTTGGGTTCTTTGATATGCTGAATCAAAAAATGTATTTAGATTCTTGATTATTGGTCCAGTTTTCAAGTTGGTCCAAATAGGGGTCTAAAATTAAACATTGTTTGATTTCATTAAAAATTGAATAAATGGGGTTCTTTGATATGCCAAATCTAACTGTGTATGTAGATTCTTCATTTTTGGTCCTGTTTTCAAATTGGTCTGCATTAAAGTCCAAAGGGTCCAAAATTAAACTTAGTTTGATTTTAACAAAAATTGAAATCTTGGGGTTCTTTGATATGCTGAATCCAAACATGTACTTAGATTTTTGATTATGGGCCCAGTTTTCAAGTTGGTCCAAATCAGGATCTTAAATATTATATTAAGTATTGTGCAAAAGCAAGTCTTTTCAATTGCACAGTATTGCACAATGGCAAGAAATATCTAATTGCACAATATTGTGAAATAGCAATATTTTTTTTTAATTAGAGTTATCTTTCTTTGTCCAGAATAGTAAGCAAGAAATATCTAATTGCCCAATATTGTGAAATAGCAATATTATTTTTTAATTGGAGTTATCTTTCTTTGTCCAGAATCAACTCAAATCTTTGTTATATTCAATGTATATTCACTTTTTACTACCAACTGATAAATTAAAATAATCTTTACCATTCAGTGATAACAAGCAGTTTTTTTTACATCTTAATATTTATGATGTATTTAAATGAGTAGTTATTGTTGCAAACTCCATTAGAAATTTAATTGAGATAAATTTGGAATAAGGGAAAGGGGGATGTGATTAAAAAAATTGGGTTAAATTTTCTCATTTGAAATGAAAAATTTTGACATAAATTTTTTTTTGAGAGGATTAATATTCAACAGCATAGTGAATTGCTCTAAGAGAAAACAAAAATTTTAAGTTCATTAGAACACATTCATTCTGTGTCAGAAACCTATGCTGTGTCAACTATTTAATCACAATCCAAATTTAGAGCTGAATCCAGCTTGAATGTTGTGACCATACTTGCCCCAACCGTTCAGGGTTCAACCTCTGCGGTCGTATAAAGCTACGCCCTGCGGAGCATCTGGTTAAAATAGTCAAAATAATGTGTCCAGGGATGATATTTGTACAAAGCTTTATATTTCAGTTAGTGCCAATGAGACAACTTTTTTTAAGTCATATTGTGTAAAAAGAAAACAAGTATAGGTGTAAGTACTGCCTTCAACACTGATCATGGGCTTGCACCAAAACAGCAAAATATAAGGAGCCCAAAATGACAAGTGTAAACTATTCAAACAGGAAAATCACTGGTCTATTTTATATGAAAAATTAGAAAAACTTATGAACCTAATAAAAAAAATGTCAACAGGCTTCTGACTTATGACAGGTGCAAAGCAATGCAGTGGATTTCAACAATTTAACAGGTGCCGATCTTCATACCTTGCAAGTAAGCCAAGTAGTTAAGGCAACTACTTATACTAAGGTTTTGTTTCAATTGTCCATTGAACATGTCCTCAGTTTCATTATTCAGCATCTGCTATATTTTCTTTGTTATGAAAATCAACCACTTTATAATTCCTCTACTGATAAAGTCCGGCACATCATTTTCCAAACTTTTTTCTTCATGCTTGAAGTTATTGATTTGATATTTGGTATATAGTTTATGACCAGTTAAAGATCATTCATGTATTTTATTCTTGACTGATGATTTTGTGCAGTTTTAGTCCTTGTTTTTTTTTCGCGAAAAGTCAGATTCATGATTGAATAAGATCAAGTTTGAATTTTGTTCTTGTCAAAGATTTTGGGTAGAGTTATGGTCCTTGGACTACATTATATTCATGCAAATAGTCAGTTTTCCACTCTTTTTTGTTATGTTTGAAGATATTGATTTGATCTTTGGTATAAACTTTTATCTTACCTTCTATACATATCAAGGAGTGTGATTGGTTAAAAGCCGCCTCGTTGAAACCATGTATATTTCATTTTAGGTTAGTAGGGAGGCGGGGCTCATCTCATACATGGTTAGTAGTGGTGTTACGTCGGTTTAGATTCCTTACAAGGTAGTAGGGAGGCAGGGCCTATTTCATACATGGTTAGTAGTGGTGTAACCTCCCTTCATAAAAACAAAACAGTACTGAAAAAATTTCTTAGTTAAGTTTCTCAATGCTACCAGTATTTAAGACTTGCTCATTTTGATAGGTCACTAGTCTAAATTTCACACGTTAAGATAGTTGGTAGATAAATTTGTTACATAGTGTGCTAGTGACCTAATACAGTATAAATTGAGTCAGTAAAAATTCCATATGGGGTGAGAGTGAAAGCACACTATGTAACTTATTATACCATGACGATTTACAGATCAAATTAACTGATATTCTTAAAAGGAATTTAATTAAAATATTGCGACATTTAAATATATCAAATGAGAAAAAATGCATATTTATATTGTACTGACACTAGATAAATGCTTGTTTTGGGCCCCTTTTTCCTAAACCTGAAGAACCATTACCCCCAAAATAAATCACAAGCTTCCTTCTGTGGTTATAAAAAGTGCGTTAAAATTTTATTGATTTCTATTTTATACTAATACTTAAGTTATTATCGGGAAACCATCCGTCTTCCGACGACGCTGACAGTAATGTGATACCAAAAACTGATTTCATAGTGGGTAGAAAAGATTTTAAATATTTTTAGGCATGTATATCTTAAGAACATTAATTGGGCAGCAGTGATCATCACATGTGAATTGAATTTCATATACATATACATATAACGCAATTTGCCAAACACTTAAAATCTTGAAAAATGTCTTCACGAAAAGATTATGGAGAGACATTCAAGGCTATGACTAAATATAAAATCTGTGTATTTACAAAACCTTTCAAGGACATCTTTTGATTCTTTGAATGGTTTAATATTGGTATTTGCTGCTTCTCTGCAAAGCATGTGGCATTAATTAGTATGAGCAAAGACTGGTCAGCTCATAGTCAAAGTAATGTTTTATGGGGAAGGTGTCATGGCTGCTACCTGGTAAACTAGTACGATAAACAGCTATTCGTCATCATCATAAAACTCATTAGTTGTCATTAAACCTTGTCATTAAAGCAACTGCAAAAACTAGGTGCTTCGCTGGGGGCAGCTTTAGACGACTTCAAAGGTCGAACCCTGAACAGTTGGGGCAAAAAAACCTAGTTTTCCCCCTTTTTTTGCCCCTAATTCCAAAACATTTTGAGCCATAACCCCCGTACAGTCAATACTAACTATTCCATCATGCTATGGAAACTTGTGGTATATTTTCAGAGAGATTCATACACTTAAACACAGGTAATTGTTTGAAAACTACAAAAATGCTTATTTTGGGCCCCCTTTTTGGCCCCTAATTCCAAAACAAATGGGACTGTAACCCCAAAAATCAATCCCAACCTTCCTTTAATGGTATTGAACCTTCTAGTAAAAATTAATAAAGATCTATTCACTAAAACTAAAGTGATTGTCTGGAAACAAAATGCATCTTCAAACTACGACGACATGATAGCATGATATACGACACAAACATATTTTTGCGGCCGTATAATAAGACTCTTCACATGTGTTGCATTAACCAAGATAAATAGTATACTTGTCAAAATATGAAAAAAGAGATTTATAATTGCACTTTATTATATCAATTAAAAAGATCAATGTTTTCTATCTGTTATCTGCTTAAGTTGTCAGCTTTCATCAACAGTTCCCTGTTCAGACAAGTTAGTTCCATTCAATTTCACTGTCTCTTTTTCAGACTGGTATCTTTTCCCAAACAATGATTTAAACAAGTCATCTCTGTAATGAAAGAACACATGATTATATTTTACAAACTATTAGTAAACTGTAAACTAACATGACAAATTGCTTGAGCAAGGCTGTTTCAATTTGTTCAATTTATCCTAAATGTTGACCAATATTCTATTCCATATCCAAGCTACCTTCAACATGACTCTTTAAAGCTGGATATGGGTTGTGCATGTGCTAATGAAAAGCAAGCACCAAGAAGAACCATTGACTGTTTTGACCCACAAAAGATCAATCATTAAATACAATTTACATATTTTATAAACTATGCTATGAAAAAAATCTTCATTACAAGATTGCATGTGCTTGGGTGTGTGTTTATACTTATGTATAACTCAGGTTGTAGACTATCAGCAATCTTCTGAGGTCATCTACATAGATAATTAAATGGTGTCTAGTCTAAAACACAAACAAAATGATAAAACTTTTTTTGCAATTTTGATATAGGTTTTAATTTGTTTTAAAATTGTATGAATTTGAGTCCAATAGGTGAAAATGAATATGACATCTAATGCCCCTTTAACAATAATCAAAATATCCATCACAGACTTACTTAGATTCATCTGTCCATGGGATGTTGTCCATAGGTGCCATAAAACTCACAAGTTTTGAATGTGCATTGTACCTGAAATAACAATAAGCAATTGTAATATCTTATTGAAACCTTCATTGTACAAAAGATGAGACATAAAACCATTCCCAGTTTAGCAAAATATGAATAATTAAAAATACATGTATCATAAATAGTCTCACAAAATAATATCAAGCATGTCTCACAAAATAATATCAAGCATGTCTCACAAAATAATATCAAGCATGTCTCACAAAATAATATCAAGCATGTCTCATAAAATAATATCAAGCATGTCTCATAAAATAATATCAAGCATGTCTCATAAAATAATATCAAGCATGTCTCATAAAATAATATCAAGCATGTCTTACATAGAGAATAATACATGGCAAAATCCGTATCATATGTCGTATCATCTCGAGGCATCAATATCAGCCCGAGGGCCTTTAGGCCCGAGGGATGATATTGGTCGAGGGTGATACGGCATGTGATACGGATTTTGCCATGTATTATACGTTTTATCATATATTTCAACAGAAGAGTATTATAGTATATGAACTGTTTTCTGATCCATAGCACTGGGTTACCTTCAGTTCTGCTTTTGTCTTGTTTCAAAGCTTTAAAATAACTGCTCAATTATTTATACGAAGCACCTAGGTTACCTTACAATCTGTTGTTTTGAAAATATTTTGTTTATTATTGTATATATTTAAGTGTTTTGTATTTTTTATAGTTGCATTTAGGGTGCCAAAAAATATGTTGTAAAAACTTGATGTTCGTGACGTCACATACAATATGAAAACTTGATGTACGTGACGTTACATACCAAACAATGACGTCATTCCAAAAAAATTACCTATTTTTAGAAAAAAAATTCTTAAGCAAAAAAAACCCCTAAAAAACTGACTTCATTTAAAAAAAAAAAAAAAAAAAAAAAGGTATGCGATACAGGTTTTACCATGCGATACAGGGTATGCGATATGGGTTTAGCCATGCGATACGGGGTATGCGATACAGGGTAGGTGATACAGACTGGAAAAAAGAACCTTTATTAGATATACAAAATAGCTGTATTTTGTACTAAATATATGATAAAAAATAATATCAGGCATGTCTTACAAAATAATATCAAGCATGTCTCACAAAATAATATCAAGCATGTCTCACAAAATAATATCAAGCAAAGTGATTGGTAGTTCGTTATAACAGCATAAAATTGGTATTTTCGTTGGTCTATCTTATAATTATGGGGGTTTTATTCACAAGAGGGACCGATAGTCCTAAACAGGAAACAATTCTCTAGTAATTGTTTAATCTTTTCCTCCATAATGACGCCACCCCCTTAACTCTACAATGACGGATTTTGAGGCCTTTGTAGTACCTCAGTTGAAATGCTTTGACTACAAAATGTCTACATCAGACTTAAACAAAATTGTATCCAATATGAAAAGGATATTCATGAGAATAGTAGGCTTGAATTTGATTGATGAAATATTTGTTTTCACAGTGCATTAATACTTTAAACCTGATAAATATTTTTTAATGAAAAAATCCTAAGCGAATCAAGTATGTAAAAAAAAATCCATGTAGGAAAGGAATATTTCAGTATATAGTGGATTTTTTTTTCTTTTTTGGTGTTTTTTTTGTTTTGTTTTTTCTTGAAACTTTTTTATCATGTTTTTGGTATCTACTGTCTATTCTTTCCAAGGTGCTTTGTAGAAAGACACTTGCTCCAACATGTCAACAACTTATTTCTCTAAATAAAAATCACAGTGACTCTTAAGTTACAATTACCTAGTCTTTCTTCCTTTACTGGCCTTGGTGTCAATCTTCTTTTTAACTTTGTTACGCAACTTTTGGATTTCTAACCACTGCCTGGAAAGTACAAAGCATGAAAATATTTTAAATATCATTCTGGTAGGCTCTTCACATTCTTAATCAAATCATGTATCATATATTTATAATAGAAAGAAGGTATATGAGATGGATGTGTACCAGAAAAAAAAATCCTCCTATCTGCTACACACACAATTTAAAATGAGAAAAACTAATTAATGACAATTTTATGGCACAAACAAATAAACCAGAATAACCCAATTTACTGAACTAGATCTAACGTAAGGTATGCACCTAACAGTTACTGTGAATAGAGAAATTGGATAAATATTAAGAAATAACAAATTAAACATCTGTACACTATCTTCTCCATTATACCTGCTAATAGCCACAGGATCTTCTATGTCTGCAGTTTTACGTTCTATCAACTCCCGTAACTGTTGGTGATAAAAGTCACTGTCGTCAAATATCTCTGCATCATGATTCCTTAGGTGGTCTCCTGTCACATCAGTTGTCTATTAAATAAATAAAACAAGTTTTAAAACATACATACACACTTAAATAATAGTACATGTAACAAAAATATCCATCTTATATTAAAAAGGTTCAACTGTAAGACACCATAATATCCTTTAAAGTTTTCGCATAAATTTCATATAAGTTCTGAACATAATCTCTGGACATAGATATGATTGATTTGATTGATTTTCTATGTATTAACATCACTTTAAAGGCCTGCATTTACACTATTTTATTGCGGCCAGTTTTTAATGGTGGAGAAAGCCGGAGTGTCCAGAGAAAGCCATGACCTTCAATAAGAAAAGGACATGGATATGAGAACTGTAGAATTAGAAAGCACTTTGTTACTCATGTCATATATCATTCTAATTTCAATGCTTGAATGCCTTTTTACAAAACTACAACAGCATATGAATAGACAGACATTATTAAATATCCCATCCCCCCTTCCCAAATAAAAGATACTGTGGATTTCATTTATTTTCTTGGGTACCAATTTTTGTGGTTTGAGGTAAACTTGCATATTCATTGATAATTAATTTTATGTTTTTTTTTAAGTCTGCATACATTCCTGAAGAAAATTTGTAATTTGTGGAACATTAAAATTTGTACCCACAAAAATTGGTATCCAACAAATTTGATGAATCAACAGACAATTTTACAAGCCTGTTGTATTACTGATGTATGTTTATACTGACCAGTTCATTGTTTATCTGTTCCTCATTATTCTGTTCATCCTCTGGCTTACCCAGTACTGTATAGACAGATCTCTTTAACTGCGTTCTTTTTATCAACCTTTCTTTGTCACCTAAAATCTAAACATAAAACACACTAATTGCAAATAGTCCTGGATAGAAAAAAGTGAAATAAAGAAAAATCAGAGAAGAAATGCATTGTAACAAGAGGCTCTCAAGAGCCTGAATCGCTCACCTTAATTTTTTTGGTTAAATCTCTCATCAATGATTATTTTGGCTTTTCAATTTATTTAAATGATCTTTGAATCGTCCTATTTTCTTCAAAAGCAAAAAAAAAAATCATTTTCTCCTATGTTCTATTTTAGCCATAGGAGCTATATTTCTTGACATACAAGGAAATAAAATATAAAATTTATACTAGATACTCTGAAACTCATTTAGCCTAAGTTTGGCTGAAATTGATACAGCAGTTTCAAAGAAGAAGATTTTTTAAAGTAAGTCAACATGATGAACAAATTGTGAAAAAAGTCTTTAAAGGGCAATAACTCCTTAAGTGGTCAATTGACAATTTTGGTCAAATTGACCTATTTGTAGATCTTACTTTGCTTAACATTTTTGCTATTAACAGTTTATCTGTATCTATAATAATATTCAAGATAATAACCCAAATCTGCAAAATTTCTTTGAAATCATCAATTCAGGGGCATTATACTTGAAAAAACAGTTACTCAATTCGGCTGAAAATTTCAGGACAGGTAGACCTTGACCTAATAAATACTTTAACTTCTTGTCTTATTTGCTCTAAATGCTGGAGTTTTTGAGAAATAAGCCAAAAACTGCATTTTACACTGTGTTCTATTTTTAACCATGACGGCCATGTTTTTTGACGAAATAGAAAATAAAACACAAACTTTATTTTATACACCCTACTGATCATTCAGTTGAAGTTTGGTTGAATTTGGTTGAGTAGTTTTAGAGAAGAAGATTTTTTAAAGTTAGCAAATATGATGAACAAATTGTGAACCAGATGCTCCGCAGGGCGTAGCTTTATACGACCGCAGAGGTTGAACCCTGAACGGTTGGGGCAAGTATGGACACAACATTCAAGCTAGATTCAGCTCTAAATTTGGATTGTGATTAAATAGTTGACACAGCATAGGTTTCTGACACAGAATGAATGTGTTCTAATGAACTTAAAAATTTTGTTTTCTCTTAGAGCAATTCACTATGCTGTTGAATATTAATCCTCTCAAAAAAATGTTTGAAGAAATTTTCTTTTTATTTATGAAATTTCAAATGAGAAAAATTGAACCCAATTTTTTAATCACATCCCCCTTTCCCTTATTCCAAAACTAATCTCAATTAAAATATTCTAATGGAGTTTGCAACAATAACTACTCATTTAAATACATCATAAAATATTAAGATGTAAAAAAACTGCTTGTTATCACTGAATGGTAAAGATCATTTAAATTTATCAGTTGGTAGTAAAAAGTGAATATACATTGTATATTGTATATAACAAAGATTTAAGTTGATTCTGGACAAAGAAAGATAACTCTAATTAAAAAAAAAAATTGCTATTTCACAATATTGTGAAATTAGATATTTCTTGCCATTGCACAATACTGTGCAATTGAAAAGACTTGCTATTGCACAATACTTAATATAATAATTTTAGATCCTGATTTGGACCAACTTGAAAACTGGGCCCATAATCAAAAATCTAAGTGCATGTTTAGAGTCAGCATATCAAAGAGGCCCAAGAATTTAATTTTTGTTAAAATCAAACTTAGTTTAATTATGGACCCTTTGGACCTTAATGTAGGCCAATTTGAAAACGGGACCAAAAATGAAGAATCTACGTACACAGTTAGATTTGGCATATCAACGAACCCCATTTATTCAATTTTTGATGAAATCAAATAAAGTTTAATTTTGGACCCAGATTTGGACCAACTTGAAAACTGGGCCAATAATCAAGAATCTAAGTACATTTTTAGATTCAACATATCAAAGAACCCAACCGATTCATTTTTTGTCAAAATCAAACTAAGTTTAATTTTGGACCCTTTGGACCTTAATGTAGACCAATTTGAAAACATGACTAAAAGTTAAGAATCTACATACACAGTTAGATTCGGCATATCAAAGAACCCCTATTATTCAATTTTGATGAAATCAAACAAAGTTTAATTTTGGACCCTTTGGGCCCCTTTTTCCTAAACTGTTGGGACAAAAACTCCCAAAATCAATACCAACCTTCCTTTTATGGTCATAAACCTTGTGTTTAAATTTCATAGATTTCTATTAACTTAAACTAACGTTATGGTGCGAAAACCAAGAAAAATGCTTATTTGGGTCCTTTTTTGGCCCCTAATTCCTAAACTGTTGGGACTTAAACTCCCAAAATCAATACCAACCTTCCTTTTGTGGTCATAAACATTGTGTTTAAATTTCATTGATTTCTATTTACTGAAACCAAAGTTATTATGCGAAAACCAAGAATAATGCTTATTTGGGCCCTTTTTTGGCCCCTAATTCCTAAACTGTTGAAACCAAAACTCCCAAAATCAATCCCAACCTTTCTTTTGTGGTCATAAACCTTGTGTCAAAATTTCATAGATTTCTATTAACTTAAACTAAAGTTATAGTGCGAAAACCAAGAAAATGCTTATTTGGGCCCTTTTTGGCCCCTAATTCCTAAAATATTGGGACCATAACTCCCAAAATCAATACCAACCTTCCTTTTATGGTCATATACCTTGTGTTAAAATTTCATAGATTTTTATTCACTTTTACTAAAGTTAGAGTGCGAAAACTAAAAGTATTCGGACGCCGACAACGACGACGACGACGCCAACGTGATAGCAATATACGACGAAATTTTTTTCAAAATTTGCGGTCGTATAAAAACTGTCATTAAAGGACAAAAAAAACCTTAAGGGGTTAATTGACAATTTTGGTCATATTAAATTATTTGTAGATCTTACTTTGCTGATCATTTTTGCTGTTTACAGTTTATCTTTATCTATAATAATATTCAAGGTAATGACCAAAAACTGTTTCCTTAAAATTACCAATTAAGTGGCAGCAACCCAACAATGGGTTGTTTGATTCATCTGAAAATTTCAGGGCTGATAGATCTTGACCTAATGAACATTTTTAACCAATGTCAGATTTGATCTAAATGCTTTCGTTTTTGAGATATAAGCCAAAAACTGCATTTGACCCCTATGTTCTATTTTAAGTAACGGCGGCCATGTTTTTTTACGGATCAAAAATCGAAGCACAAACTTTGTGCAGGATAATCTAAGGAACAATCATGCTAAGTTTTATCCAAATCCATTCAGTAGTTTCAGAGGAGAAGATGTTTGAAAAATTGTTAACGACGACAGACAACGGACAACGACGGACGCCAAGTGTTGAGAAAAGTTCACATTTCCTTTTAGGAAAGGTGAGCTAAAAATGTGCAAGGATTAAGAAATGTTTTCATCCTGGTCTGATAAATGGTGTATCTTTTTTAAAGGATTGTGTAAGGCTTGATAGACAAAATCATTTACTGAAAATAAATTATACAATGTATAACTGGTAATTTCTATTAACAGATGGATCAGATCTGGCTATTCAAGTTAATATTTTTATTCAGACTTTGTCCTTATTGCATTGTTTTCCTTTTTTACAGGATTTTGTGAGAAATAATGAATTCTTAATCCTGTTTGACAAAAGTTAATCCTGTTCTCTTTGTTAATTACAACAAAAACATTGGACACATGTAGTGTTTTCAGGTAATTGTATGTCATTTTCCAAATCTGGTTAATTAATGTCCATAATTTGACACCTTGATTCATATTGTATTTAATTAATAATTCACTTATGTCAACTTGTTCCATTTTAATCTAAAACCAATAAAAGATATCAAATTTAGTGTCAGCCTAACAAGTAATTAAGACATATTGGATTCTGAAACTGAATCCAATTAGCTGTATACAAATACCCCAATCTTTAACGCTTGCTTCTGCTCTTGTTAGGTTATAAAACCAATACCCCAATCTTTAACCCTTGCTTCTGCTCTTGTTAGGTGATAAAACAAATACCCCTAGTATCTTTAACGCTTGCTTCTGCTCTTGTTAGGTTATAAAACAAATACCCAAATCTTTAATGCTTGCTTCTGCTCTTGTTGGGTTATAAAACAAATACCCCAATCTTTAACGCTTGCTTCTGCTCTTGTTAGGTTATAAAACAAATACCCCAATCTTTAACCCTTGCTTCTGCTCTTGTTAGGTTATATAACAAATACCCCAATCTTTAACCCTTGCTTCTGCTCTTGTTAGGTTATAAAACAAATACCCCAATCTTTAACGCTTGCTTCTGCTCTTGTTAGGTTATAAAACAAATACCCCAATCTTTAATGCTTGCTTCAGCTCTTGTTAGGTTATAAAACAAATACCCCAACCTTTAACGCTTGCTTCTGCTCTTGTTAGGTTATATAACCAATACCCCAATCTTTAATGCTTGCTTCTGCTCTTGTTAGGTTATAAAACAAATACCCCAATCTTTAATGCTTACTTCTGCTCTTGTTAGGTTATAAAACAAATACCCCAATCTTTAACGCTTACTTCTGCTCTTGTTAGGTTATATAACCAATACCCCAATCTTTAACCCTTGCTTCTGCTCTTGTTAGGTTATAAAACAAATACCTCAATCTTTTACACCTGCTTCTGCTCTTGTTAGGTTATATAACCAATACCCCAATCTTTAACGCTTGCTTCTGCTCTTGTTAGGTTATAAAACAAATACCCCAATCTTTAACGCTTGCTTCTGCTCTTGTTGGGTTATAAAACAAATATCCCAATCTTTAACCCTTGCTTCTGCTCTTGATAGGTTATAAAACAAATACCCCAATCTTTAACGCTTGCTTCTGCTCTTGTTAGGTTATAAAACAAATACCCCAATCTTCAACCCTTGCTTCTGCTCTTGTTAGGTTATAAAACAAATACCTCAATCTTTTACACCTGCTTCTGCTCTTGTTAGGTTATATAACCAATACCCCAATCTTTAACGCTTGCTTCTGCTCTTGTTAGGTTATAAAACAAATACCCCAATCTTTAACGCTTGCTTCTGCTCTTGTTGGGTTATAAAACAAATATCCCAATCTTTAACCCTTGCTTCTGCTCTTGATAGGTTATAAAACAAATACCCCAATCTTTAACGCTTGCTTCTGCTCTTGTTAGGTTATAAAACAAATACCCCAATCTTTAACCCTTGCTTCTGCTCTTGTTAGGTTATAAAACAAATACCTCAATCTTTTACACCTGCTTCTGCTCTTGTTAGGTTATATAACCAATACCCCAATCTTTAACGCTTGCTTCTGCTCTTGTTAGGTTATAAAACAAATACCCCAATCTTTAACGCTTGCTTCTGCTCTTGTTGGGTTATAAAACAAATATCCCAATCTTTAACCCTTGCTTCTGCTCTTGATAGGTTATAAAACAAATACCCCAATCTTTAACGCTTGCTTCTGCTCTTGTTAGGTTATAAAACAAATACCCCAATCTTTAACCCTTGCTTCTGCTCTTGTTAGGTTATAAAACAAATTAATGTCCTATACGGTATACAGTGATCTGGCTTTCATTTATTTAGAATCTGTTCCCCATTGATTGATTAAGATTTGTGAGGTTTTGTGAGGTTTGGTAGAAGGTCAATTATTTGTTTGTTTACCTGCTCTATCTGTTTCAGCGCTGACTGTTCAAAGTTAGAGAATGATTTACTTTTGAGTTTACCACCAGACAGACGAGTCTTGTCATACCATTTCTGGATTGTGTTGTTTCTGTAACAATAAAGTTCATATTTCAATCCTCTTTACTGGAATGAACGTCCCAGATAATTAATCTTATTACCATAATGAAAATAAATTTGCAAAAATACAGAAGCAGTCAAAGACACAACAACAAACATACAAAAATTTCTAACAATTAGTCATCTTTAGAAAATTTCTGACACCAGAATGCAAAAGATGTCAATAGTTTAAAAGTCACAGTCAATTTGATTTCAGATACTAAAAATTGTACAATTGTCAGTCAGTTTTAAGATAATGAAAGTCAAATGTATTTAGAATCTTTTACTTTCAGGGAACTTCATTTTAAATTCTCATTTTACACTTGTTTTATGATTACCTGAAAGTTTGGAAATCTTTATGTCTTTTTGCAAGGAACTCTGGGTAATTGTCCATTTTAATTTTCCTTTTCACACCCACTTGTACGGGTTCCCTTTTTTTAACTGGTTTCTCTTCCTCATCTGTATCACTTGGGATCTCTTCATCGTCTTCATCATCTTTTGGTTGTTCTTTTTTGCCTTTTCTAAAATTCATAGTAAAATTTAACCTATCACTCCAATAGGAAAAGTCTATATTGCCTTTTCTAAAATTCATAGTAAAATTTAACCTATCACTCCAATAGGAAAAGTCTATGTTGCATTTGTTCAAAACTTTATAAAACTGAAAGTTTGCTTTCATATCATAATGACTAAAAGCATTGTTATCCAATTTATAGCTAAAAATCAGTAACAGAAACAGTTTGTTCCACTCAAAACAAAAATGCATTGTCGTTTATTTTATAATGGATCTTTCATGGTAACTTTTGAAATGTTTAATTTAGCAGTATATGTTTATCATCATTGGACAATAAAACTCATGTTATCATTGCAGATTTATGATGTTTACAGCCTGGGAAGTAACCATTTTTAATACATGTTTTATAAATTCTAATACAGCTTATAATTGAAATTTCTCTTTCATTTACAGTAATGCCAAGCTTTCAGAGCACTGGAGACCACCCCTGGGGATTTTAATGGGATTCATGTTGCTTAGTCTTGTGTCTGGTGTACTATTATTTGTCTGTTTGCTGTTTTATTTTTAGCCATGGCATTGTCAGTTAATTTTCAATCTATGAGTTTGACTCACTGGTGTCTTTGGCCCTTCTTTTAAGTCTAGTTTATGCATATAATTTTAAAGTATTTGGTCAAACATTTAACTCTTACTGTCCACTGATCATGTGCCTGGTTTCTAATTGGTCAAACATTTAACACTTACTGTCCACTGATCATGTGCCTGGTTTCTGATTGGTCAAACATTTAACACTTACTGTCCACTGATCATGTGCCTGGTTTCTGATTGGTCAAACATTTAACACTTACTGTCCACTGATCATGTGCCTGGTTTCTGATTGGTCAAACATTTAACACTTACTGTCCACTGATCATGTGCCTGGTTTCTGATTGGTCAAACATTTAACACTTACTGTCCACTGATCATTTGCCTGGTTTCTGATTGGTCAAACATTTAACACTTACTGTCCACTGATCATTTGCCTGGTTTCTGAGTTTTGTAACAGCAGTAATGTCTGTAACTGTACCAGTTTATCCAACAATTTCTTTAACATGGCTTGAGCTACAAAATATACATATAATGTCTTAACATACTGTGGATTCAATGTTGTTTGTTGGTTACCAATTTTCATGAATTTGGTGCATTCATAGAAACTACAAATTAAAATGTTCAACGAAATACAAATCTTCTAAAGGAATATACCGGTATGCAGACTCTGGCAAAACCATGAATCAAACATCAACAAAATTCAAGTTTTCCTCAATCCACAAACAAATAAATGAATCTATAGTATCTTTCCTTGTGTCTTAATTTCTAACCTGAAACATGTTAAGATTTTATTTTATGCACTGAAAATGCAGAGATTTTTGTCATATTTTTATTTTTAAAGAGTTTGGCAACAGGCTATGGCAAAATTAAAGCATGCATTTTGATTTTTGTTTTTTATGCAGCTCTTCCTGAAATTGAAATAACTGAGCTTCATTTTTGTTCATTGTAAAACAATTAGGCACACAAATCAGAACACAACACACATATCTGAATTAAGTTGTTTTTGTGTTTATTCTTCCATCCATTGACTTATTTATTGATAGTTTACACAGTCAAGGGTCTGCTTTCAAATAAGCATTTTAATTACTATTTTACATTTATGAAACACATCATTTGCCATTTGCTCTCTGGTGGAGAGTTGTAATATTGACAATCAAACATCTTTATATTTTTATTTGTCCACTTACTGTCTGCTGCGGATTCTTTGAATTCTGCTCCGCCATCTTTCTCAAACTGTTTCCAGACATCAAACTGAGGCATCTGGTTTATAATTCCGGCTACTTTTTGAAGTTTTATTCTGCCTTCTAGAAAACTATCCCATAATCCTGAAATTTATAATTTAAATGTTTACACAAACACTGTATAAAGGCCAAATCCTAATGTATATTAACAAAATTACTCAATTTCAATGACAATTTTTTCAGCACTGTTTTTAACACTGGTTCTGCAGTATGTCTTTGATGAAAACAAGGTTTTGAAAAATGTAATGTCAGCCATGTAGTTGAGAAGAGAAATAAAGAACTGAAGAAGATCAATGGCCCAAAACGTCTTGAAAAATTGGTTTTATGATACAATTATATAAAGTATGTTCCCTATTGGAATTTTGAAAACAAGGAGTTATAATTCTGGCAATATATCTTTTATTTATCAAAGGCTTTGCAAGCCCAAACTATCATTTTGAGCATACATTCATAAAGAATTATTTATACCTAATTGTTGTTTGGCAGCTTCCCCTTTTTGCACCTCTTCTGCCACACTAGTCCTTGAAAAACTTTTCACATCTTCATCTATAAATACAGGAAATAAAATGTCTTTCAGTGCTGGAAAAAGGCTTGATATATTTAATAATTAATAAAGTTAATCAAGGTTTTCAAGAGAAAACAAAATGGTATAGATATTTTTTAAGAATTAAAGAATTAAATAGAAATAAATAGAAGATATACAACAAAAGCATCAGTAATGTCAAATTACAGAAGCAATGTTACAGTTTGCTTTTACCCATAATTTCTTCCTCTTCCTGTTCTTCATCCTCTTCCTCATCACCAGTTTCATCGTCTGACATATCCTCACCACTAACATCTTCATTGTCACTTTCATCAATGTCATTTTTGTTGTCACTTTCATCTTCATTGTCACTATTATCCTCCATATCATCATCATCTGCATATTTACCAAAGTCTCCATCATCTTCAAAACTAAACATGAAAACAAAGACTGTTCTTGAACAACTATTTATTGTAGAAGTAGTTCATTGTTTCATTGACATTTTCATCTATTTCAATACATATTTCACTAAAAATAAACTTTTTAAAGTTTTCTGTGCTGTCTTCGGATTTGGTTTTTAGAAAATGGATAAAAAAATCAGATGAAAATGCATGATAAATGAAGGAACAGACAATGTCTGAGAAATAATAGCAAGATGAACATACCTTATAGGTAGCTAAACTTGTATATTTTTATTCAGATATTAAAATTATTATTTTTCCAAATGATAAAACAGTTATAGAGAATTGTAAAGATCTGAAGAACTGTTTTTGCACTTCTGAACTTCTGATAACCAGTGTGCTCTTGTATGCATTCAAAGGTATGATGATTCAATTCAAAAAGTAACATCCCTTTGAGAAATCTTGATGTATAACTTTAGCAAAAGTGATTGCATATATTGTAATTAATGCTTATCAATAAATAATAAAGATTGATTGATTGATTGTTGGTTGCTTTACACCGCATTAGCACAAAAAGGCTAGATCACGGGGAGAGCTTATTAGAATCTTTTTACTAAATAATAAAGAGAATAAATTATAACCTGAATCCTGGTTTACTTTCACTCAATGTTGCTGCTTTAAAACTTGATTGAAATTCTTCTAAATTTTCTTCATCTTCATCATTTGAATTATCTCCCTTTGACAAAAGCTCATCATCTGAATCTGTTTTATCTCCATCTTCAGATATGTCTTCATCTAGTTCATCACTTTCATCATCTAAATTCTGATCTTTGTCATCATAAGGATTGTTCCCTATAAAATTCATATTAGATTTCATTAATAATCAAATTCTATATGAGATGGAAGGAAATTTCAAGTTTAAAAATAATGATGTATGGAATTCAGAGTCAAATTGTCCCACATTCCAATTTTCTAGAAGAAACAACAAGCTATTAAGACATACAAGACTGTACTTTGACCTATTTGACATTGCAAGCAATAGCGAAGGATGTCACCCTGTACTGGACATTGTCACAGTAGCCGCAACCATGTTGTGTTTTATTTTTACAGATTGTAATTTGGATGGAGAGTTGTCTCATTGGCACTCATACCACATCTTTTTAAATCTATATACTAGTTTCTTCTTCTTTTTTATTAATAAAGCAAGATTGTTAGTGTTGTTGTGTTTAGGCATACCTCACTAGAAATTTAATTAACGTTTTAAATCATTAATATTGTATACTATGACTACAACATTATTTCTTTTAAATTTCAAAATTCAATTGTAACTTTTTCATATCGTCAATTCAAATAATAACCTTCATTTAAATATTTCTAAAACTTTTGACTGTTCTTTTTTTTTTTATTAAAGCCAATCATTGCAGATAATATCTCTTTTAAGAACCCAAAAATATAATAATAATCTTTATATCTCTTGTTTAAATTTCCCCCACTAATTACAATATAAGACCAAGTTACAGAAATAGACCTCAATAGAATCAATACTGATATATATATTTTTTTTAAATAAAACAATATGAACAACTCAATCACATACCCATTATAAGACATATTGATTTTCTAAATCAAACATACAAATGACATATGAGGCTTTAGTCATTATAAAGTGCTGCTTGCATTAGCTTAATATGACGTCTAAAAATTATCTAATGACTTTTCAAAATCTTCGTTTTGGTTTCTGGTCACGTTGTGCTGACATTACATAATAGCTGTTAATTTTTGTGTCATTTGGTCTCTTGTGGAGAGTAGTCTTATTGGCAATCATACCACATCTTATTTTTATACCACCTTCCTGTAGTTCTACTAGTAATGGAAAGCAAATGTTGTAATTAATAGCAACACTCAAATATTCTATGAATTGTGGATCCAATATGTTCCTTTACCAAAATTCATTCGATGCAGAAACAGATGGATGATGTGACAAAATATAAGTAAGAATAAACAGTGTCATAAACATGTCCTGTAAAATCATGTGACTAAAATTCATGCCTGTTTTTGTTTACTGACTAGTTGATGATGGAGAAGACTTCATAAGTATGATTTACTTGTGTTTAATCCATGCTGGAGAAGACGTCATAAGTATGATTTACTTGTGTCTAATCCATGCTGGAGAAGACGTCATAGGTATGATTTACTTGTGTCTAATCCATGCTGGAGAAGACGTCATAGGTATGATTTACTTGTGTCTAATCCATGCTGGAGAAGACGTCATAGGTATGATTTACTTGTGTCTAATCCATGCTGGAGAAGACGTCATAGGTATGATTTACTTGTGTCTAATCCATGCTGGAGAAGACGTCATAGGTATGATTTACTTGTGTCTAATCCATGCTGGAGAAGACGTCATAGGTATGATTTACTTGTGTCTAATCCATGCTGGAGAAGACGTCATAAGTATGATTTACTTGTGTCTAATCCATGCTGGAGAAGACGTCTGATTTACTTGTGTCTAATCCATGCTGGAGAAGACTTCATAAGTATGATTTACTTGTGTCTAATCCATTTTGCTTTACTTCAGCAAATAAAATATGTTTAAACTAAGTTGATGTTGTATAATATCTCTTACCTAACTCTTCCAGTTCATCCAGTTTTTTTCTAGAAGTTCTCTTGCCAGCATATTTTTTGTCAGATTCTGTCAACAGTGGTGCCGCCCTCTGTCTAAGTTTACTACTTGTGAAGGGGAGATCATCTACCTCATCCTCATCTTTCTCCACTAATCGTGCAGATGTATCTGTAAATTGAGAATGAATTAACTTAAGTTCAATTTGAAATTATGATTTAGGTTTGAGGTACAATTATACCTAGAGTTTAATTAATACCATAATGTTACTTTTTGTAACCATATAACCTGATGCAGATGTTCCTTATGTCTAACACTACATTGTAACATGTGTTGTCCGACACACTGGGGGACCAGGAAAACAATGTTGAATTAAGCAGGGTGTTGGAATACTCAGGTTTTTTCTTCATAGATAGGCATATTTTGGAACCAGGAAAATATTTCCATTAAAGCAGGATGTTGGAATACTCAGGTGTTTTCTTCAACATGCTCATAGATAGGCATATTCTGGGACCAGGAAATTTTTTCTGTCAAAGCAGCATATTGGAATACTCAGGTGTTGGAGCAGGTTTCAATGTATTATTAGTGTCAGTCTGAAGTGTTTTCTGTATTTACCTTCACAAGAAACAACTTGTATTTTTTACAGGAAGGATGAAGGCTTTAAAGACAACTTGCATAACCAAGGAATTTGTCTTTTGTAGGATGAATCACAAAAATGTAAAATGAACTGCCCTTGTTGACCATTGCTCATTCATGGCAAAACATGGCATGAAAATATCTGCTTTGTGATGTTAAATTTTCCAAAAAATACTTTATAGAGGAAACTTGTCTATATAAGAAACCTGGCAATGTGACCAGGATTTTGAATTTCCTGGACATGAATGTGATTTGATTATTCTTTCTTTATTGCATGCAATCTATAGGCATGTATTGCTCTGAAAGAAAGATAACCCTTGAGTAATTATTTTCTAAAAATAAATGTTATGAAATATTAATGCAATTAGAATTTATTGATTGCTAAAGTTAAGGCATAATTGTTTCTATCAATGAAATAACGAAAGACTGGATGGCGTCAAATAAAAAAAATGTAATATCCTCTGCAGGACCTCATATACATCTGTAACTCAGAAACGTAAAATGTAAAGTTAATAAAAAGACTGTGTCCAAAGTACATGGATGGGCATCCCCACTATCATTTATTTAAGTTCAGTGGACAGTGAAAATGGGATAAAACCTCTAATTTGGCATTTAAATTAGAAAGATCATATTATAAGGAACATGTTTACTAACCCAGTGTTCCAGCAGGGCAGGGTGCCAATCCTGAAAAGGGCATTTAACGCGCGATATGATAAAATGAAAAGGGCATATTTTAATAAAAGATGTTAAACAAACATTTGTGTTTATTCATTGAATCACAGGTTATACAAGAACAACATCATTAGCCCATATAGAACTCTATCTTTCTACTTTTAAGGCTGAAAAACTTGTCAAGCAGCTTGTCACACAAGTTTTTTTTATCATTGCTTGGCACAGTTGAATTTATATTTACCAGTTTCACCTTTCTACCCCTGCTGTGCTTAATGGCAATACAGCACAAAACAGCTGTGCTCAGTAAATGCACAATTTTAGGATATATAGCAACAGTGAAAAATTGTATCAAAAATTAAGAATACAGAAAAAGATGACCAAGGCACCATACCAACACTACTACTAAGACCCTCTTTAACTTTTCCCATAACTCAAAATAAATACCTAAACATATATATTCTTAAGCAAGAAGTATGTAGACATATTTTAGAATATGTAAATGGGTTACTCAATGCTAGGGAAAAAATCAGATTGAGTTATCTTTCTTTATTCGGGTGTGCTCCTTCTTTGGAGGATTATAAACAGTACGTAAATATGATGTAAATGTGATCACAATATGGCGGCCGATTTTGTCATTTTCGTATCAAAAATGAAGGCAGCCAATGACAAATACGTCTGAATTTTCTGTTTATTTTACAGAAAACAAGTAAAACAATGTCTTCAACGAGTTTATTATGGTTTTCCAACTTTCTGTCATTACGTTTCCTCCATGAAACTACGGTAAACATCGCAAATTGTGCCCAAGTTGTTGTATGCACATTTCTTCAAAGATAATTGCCGACTGACCGATTCTATTTGAATGAATTAATGTTGATGATCATTAATGACCCATCCGATAACAGATTACCTATAACAACAGATTATGACACCAGTTGTAACCATTGATTAGCTTGGGGTCGTAAACAAAGTCATAAACTTTTCCCCAGGTAAAATTTAGTAATTAGCGTATCATATCAATACGAACAAATTAATATGCAATTGATCTTCAAAAAAGGCAGGGCGCCCTGGAAACTGTAAAAAAGGCACAGGGCGCCACTCGGAAAAGGGCGGGCGCCGCACCCTCTGAAAACGGCCTAGCTGGATCACTGTAACCTCAAGTTGATTGAACTTCAAATTCATCAAAAACTACCTTGACCGAAGCGGGACAGACCAATGTCCCTATTAGATATATAAACAAATCACCACAATTTCTTTCAAATTGGTGAAAGCATTTTTGAGTTATTGTCCAAAAACTGGAAATTCCTTATTTTTTATGAATAAAACCCCATAACTCTGAAAAGTAAAATATAAAATTTATTATTTATAAAAAACAAAAGAGAAAATAGATATGAACAATTCAGTAAAGTTTTATGCAAATTGGTTAAAGCCTTTAGTCTTTTTTTGTTTTGAGTTTTTGAGTTTAAGTTAGAATCGCAGACGGACAACGGTATACCATAATACGTCACGTACAGGCGTATAAAAAAAGTATTTTTTACAGCAATACACTATCTAAAGCATGATTAAAAATTTATAAACCATGTAACAGTGTAAACGGGTGCGAACGGACCCGGATTCCCCTTACTCAGTTTCTGACAATAACTTTATTCTTTTCAACTCAGCTGTAAATGTGATATAAATACATAATGTACCATCTCCAAAAAAATCTTCAGGATCTTTAAATTCTGGCACAGTTGATGATAATTTAGCTATCTGTTCGCGTAGGCTAACCATGCTTGCTCATGTATACGAATCTGGCCATGAAAAGTCTAAAAACTTTCCGAATGCACCCAACGAGAGTAGGCTAAATTTATTACACAGAATTCGAACTCGGTTCCAATTATATTGAACGGTCTCAGTAATAAACGACAAGAAGAATTTTAGAGGCTTCAAAGAGCCGGTGTCGCTCACCTAGGTCTATGTGCGTATCAAATAAAGGACGCTGATGGATTCATGACAAAATTGTGTTTTGGTGTCACTGATAGTTATGTGTTTGTAGATATTGCCCCACCCCTGTGACGCCATATTACTTTACTGAACACTCTTGCTGTTAACAATATATCTATCTATAATGCACTTTGCCCAGCAGAGAAAACCCTTTAGTAAAAATTTACCAAAATTTTCATAATTTATGAAAGTTGTTAAAAATTGACTACAAAGGGCAATAACTCATTAAATGGGGGTCAACTGACCATTTTGCTCATCATGAATTATTTGTAGGTTTTACTTGGCTGAACATTATTGCTGTCTACAGTTTATTTATATCTATAATAGTATATGAACCATAGGTGTTGCCAAGCTTCTGAAGAACTTAAACCCACACAAGGCAACAGGGCCCGACTCGATATCGTCTCGCTTCCTGAAAGAGTTATCATCGAAACTAGCGCCTGCTCTTGCACACATTTTTCAATTTTCAATTAATGTGGGGCAAGTCCCAGATGACTGGCGCATGGCACATGTGGTGCCCCTCTTCAAGAAAGGAGACAAGAGTACTGCGGCAAATTACCGTACTGTGTCTCTAATAGCAATATGCTCCAAAGTGATGGAGCACATACTCCACTCGAAGATAATGGAACATCTAGAAAAACACTCCATTGGTTTTTTTTTCTGTGCAAACTTTTTTCTCAGGGTCCAAAACAAATTTTTTTTTTTACCTAGACCTGGAAACAAACTTTTTTTTCCAAAAACAAATATAGCCCCCCTACCCCCCGAATTCAAATGGTTGCTGTCTAATGTCAATAAACACCAGAAATACAACACCCATAACAATCAATGATCTGCCAGTGGAAATTGTTGGAGATTTCACTTACCTTGCAAGTTGGAAGCATCATAATCAAAGATAATGGAACAGGGAATGATATAAAAGCAAGACTATCTAAAGCACGTGCAACATTTGCAAGACTTCATACAATCTGGAAGTCCAACCAGTACAGTTTAAGGACCAAACTGCGACTTTACAACAACATTGTAAAATCTGTCCTACTGTATGGTTCAGAAACTTGGCGTGTTTTAGTTAGTGACCTTCAAAAAGAAGATGCACTCCATACTAGCTGCCTTAGAAAGATCAACAGAATATTCTGGCCAAATAAGATCAGCAACAAGAGCCTTTTGGAGAAATGTAATGCTAAGAGTATAACAGCAGATATTAACAACGAAGATTAAGATGGTTATGCCATGTACTGAGAATGCCACAACACCACACACTTAAAACAGCTCTATATTGGACATTACCAGGGAAAAGGAAAGCAGGGAGACCTAGAATCACGTTGCGAAGAATATGGTTTTAAAGATTTTTATATTGTATATGATGATGTATATTGGATCGTGACACTATAATAAACTATTTACTTACTTACTTACTCACTGTTACAGCAGAATTAGAAGCAATGGGTTACACATGGGGCCAAGCCCAGTACATGACCAAGGACAGAGTGAAGTGGGGGCAGTTTGTTGTAGCCTTGTGTCTCACTTGGGATGAAGAGAATAAGTAAGTAACTAGTTTTTGATGTTCTATTATCACCGGTTTGTTACTCAACCGATCAAGATTAAAGGTGGAGGGTTGACATCTTAATATATACTTAAAAAAATAATATTTAAAAACAAACTTAATCATATAGATATAGGAAGATGTAGTGTGAGTGCCAATGAGACAACTCTCCATCCAAATAACAATTTAAAAAGTAAATCATTATAGGTTAAAGTACGGCCACCTTGGCTCACACCGAACAATAAGCTATAAAGGGCCCCAAAATTACTAGTGTAAATATGTCTGTTAAATTTGGTCATTACTTTGCTAAACAGTAGATTTGGATTTCGGAGGATTATAGTTTAAACTCTTTTTGTTGAAGACCGTACATTGATCTCTTTTTATTTTTTTCCTTGCTTGTGTTGTTGGGTTGCAACAGTATAATTGGCACATACCTTACATATCCTTTGATTAATGACCAATGCCGGATCAAACAGCACATGACAGTCGAAATGCTGATTTTTCATATGGCAGGTGATATGCTGCTTTTCCACATGACAGCCGACACTCTGCTTTTCCACAAAGCGTCGAAATGCTGCTTTTTCACATGACAGTCGAAATGCTGCTTTTCCGCATGGCAGTCGACATGCTGCTTTTCCACATGACAGTCGAGTTGCTGCTTTTCCACATGACAGTCGACGTGGTGCTTTTCCACATGACAGTCGACATGCTGCTTTTCCACATGACAGTCAACATACTGCTTTTCCACATGACACTCGACATGCTTCTTTTCCTCATGGCAGTCGACATGCTGCTTTTCCACATGGCAGTCGACATGCTGTTTTCCACATGACAGTCAACTTGCTGCTTTTCCATATGACAGTCGACATGCTGCTTTTCCACACGGCAGTTTACATGCTACTTTTCCACATAGCAGTCGAGGTTTAGGAGTAAGAGGATAGACTTGTCAGCTCGGAATAAGAATAATGTATCCTGCTAAGGCAACGTTTTTTGCACCGGACTTATTAATTGTGAGACTTATTAATTCTGAACTAGTCCGTTCAAATTCCGAGTTATTGTATCGGTCATTTTACAAAGCAGAACACATCTGTAATATTTGCCACTGGACATCTTAATCGATGATACTTATAGATTTCTTTAACAAAAGCTTGTCGTCCGTGACGGTGTTCGTCGTTTAAATTTGCCGATAATTCAAATGCATTGGATTTACATAGTAATTCAGTTGCAGATATAACTAAACTTAATTATCAGGTATTACATATACAATGCAATTGAGTAATTGCGACTTGAAAAGAAAACTATATTGTATATGAAGCGCTAGAACATTTGTATCGATCGAAAGATGACAAATAAAACCACATGAGAGAATTGAATGGAGCCATCAAGGTATGTTTTTTGTTTTAATTTTGTACAATTAATTTTTAATAGAATTTAGTGAAGCAAATTTTCTAAAAGCAACAAGTCATGGCATCATTGATTTGTGAAATTCCTCTGAACGGATGCACTCTACAATATCCAGAGATGTGACATGATGCTAATATCTGTCCCAAGAGTATTTTCTCCCTTGTTATGAATCTCTCCATGAAAACTGAATTGAACCGGGATATTATAATTGGCACAGTTTACTTTCATTGCGTGCTAGAACATAAAATCGATCACCTGTATCGGGTTTAAAAAAAAGTAACTCTATCTTTTAATTTAAAGCACACTTAATATCTGACTGAATTGCTGCGTATAATAATACAGGTAAAGATGGCTATTTTTTTCTATTAATTGTTGACACGTCTTTTAGTATTATATCGATGCATATCAGTGGGATGAGCAGTGGCGGATCCAGCCATTTTAAAAAGGGGGTTCCCAACCCAGGACAAAAGGGGGGGGGGGGGGGTTCCAACTATATGTCCCCATTCAAATGCATTGATCGGCCAAAAAAAGGGGGTTCCAACCCCCAGACCCCCCCCCCCCTTTGGATCCGCCACTGGTGAGTATTAGTATTAATTTTATGTTTGTTTCAAAGGTATTACATGTATTACAAAATGTCAAATGCTGTTACCTTAACACATTCTAGACGCGTCAGTTGATAATGGTTTGAAACGTAACTGTCCTCTGAACATACATGCCGCTGAGATGTCTCGAGTTATAACTGGAGGTTTGCTGCAAACTTGACCTCGTTTCGTAGTTGAAGTAACCAACATTGCCGGGTCATCTTCAAAAAACAGTTAATCAATTTGATTGATAACCAATTTCATGCGTTGTGTGTGCATGGCAATCTGGCAGAATAACGTGACATTTTTACACTAGAGCATAGTTTGAATAATCTTTTGTAGGAACTAAGGGATTATATTTCCTTATAAATATTTAGCTCATAAAATAATGTAAACTTTAAAACCAGAGACGTATTGTATATATATATGTCTCTAGCCAAAAGCACGAACACAACAAATAAAAAGAACGAAGATGCATCGTACAGCGCCTAGAGTACCCACGTTTACTGAAAGCTAGTTTACAGACAAGAAATATAACAAATACTTAACGAAGTTTTTTTAATCTACGTTATGGTTTAATACACCGGAAAGTTTAATTCTAAAAGGCAATATACATGTATGTGTCAGACCACCAATTCAAAATCCCTATCAGTTCATTTTTTCCCTCTCAATTTCAAAGCTTTCTAAACATTTTACTCAAAGTTTAACTTCATAGAAATATGTGCATCCCGAATTTAACATGTACCACCTTTTTTTTATACATGCCAATTTTCAACCAATGTTTTAAGTCTGACAATACCGCGTGGACAATACTACCGTTGGGGAGTCAATTACTACTTAAAATAACATTTGCCATATAAAATTTTAAATAAATTCGACAAAGATGCTAAAAAACAGGAAAAGAAAAAAAAACCACCAATTAACTCAATTGAAGAAATGTAATTAATTAAGCAGAATAAGTAAGTAGGGGAAAAAAACCGAGAGTGAGCTTGAAGAAAAATTGGTGATGTATAAGTAGTCCTGAACTGAACTGGACCATGAAGATATTTAAATAATTTTATAATTTTTAACAATATCGTTTCACTAAACCTATATTTTCTAATATCTAATTATTTCACTAAATCTATATTTTTCTCATATCTAATTATTTCACTAAATCTATATTTTTCTCATATCAAATTATTTCACTAAATCTGTATTTTTGTCATATCAAATTCCTCTTACTGTTAAACTAAATCAGTTCATTCACAGAGTTACTGGACCATTCATTTTTTCTTATTAAGAGAAGCACATTAGACTTTATACTTTTTATCAGATCAAGTTTCCGTGTGTTGATTTACAACATTGTAAATGTTCGGACGTTTACCGAATGGATGACTGACGGTAACTGAATAATGCTTATCAAGTAAATTAAATATGACTCTTTTATACCGTTGCTACGAACATTCAATTTATGATATGAAATTGATATGAAGGTAAATGTGAAGTTATTAATTTCATGTAGGTAACTATTAATGACATCCTTTCAATTATTTTTTTATTCCCCAAAGCAATTGCAATTTTATTTCATCACACTTAAGATAAACCCTGTAGCATGGATAAGGCTATCTTTGATTTTACATGTGTTTGGTTATTAAACTATCATAGGTTGTTCAACCAGCGCCACTGATGAGTCTTAAATACGGAAGGCGAACAACGCCACTGATGAGTCTTAAATACGGAAGGCGAACAGCGCCACTGAGGAGTCTTAAATTAGGAAGGCGAACAGCGCCACTAATGAGTCTTAAATACGGAAGGCGAACAGCGCCACTGATGAGTCTTAAATTAGGAAGGCGAACAGCGCCACTGATGAGTCTTATATTAGGAAGGCGAACAGCGCCACTGATGAGTCTTAAATACGGAAGGCGAACAGCGCCACTGATTAGTCTTAAATACGGAAGGCGAACAGCGCCACTGATGAGTCTTAAATTAGGAAGGAGAACAAGCGCCACTGATGAGTCTTAAATTAGGAAGGCGAACAGCGCCAACTAGCCTACCATATTATGAGCTAGGTATCTGAGGAATTTTTATAGTAAAACAGGTAAAGGAACATCCAAATTAAGAATGGAAATTGGGAATGTATCAAAGAGACAACAATCCGACCATAGAGCAGACTACAGCAGAATGTCACCAACAGATGTTCATATTTATTACCTTATTACCTTATAATTTGTACAAACTTTCATCTTGTACACAACATATATACCGAATATTTTAGCAACAGCTTGCAAAACCAAAATAATATGAGTTTTGCGACAGGAGATTAACAATAACTAGAACGAGAACAAATCATATAGGTCTTTCCACTGAAAATGGAAAGACCTAATAATTATCAGAACACAGTCACAACGTCTTTCTACGGAAAAATGGAAAGACCAACATTTCTTTAAACATGGCAACAGCATTGTAACTGCTCAATTATAAATTTTTAAAATGCACGGTTGTAAAATTGAGAATGGAAATGAGGAATGTGTCAAAGAGACAACAACCCGACCATATTAAAAACAACAGCAGAAGATCACCAACAGGTCTTCAATGTAGCGGTAACAAAGGCCAGAGGCTCCTGACTTGGGACAGGCGCAAAATGCGGCGGGGTTAAACATGTTTATGAGATCTCAACCCTCCCCTATACCTCTAGCCAATGTAGAAAAGTAAATGCATAACAATACGCACATTTAAAATTCAATTCAAGAGAAGTCCGAGTCTGATGTCAGGAGAAGTAACCAAAGAAAATAAACAAAATGACAATACAATGTAATACATAAATAACAACAGACTACTAGCAGTTAGCTGACATGCCAGCTCCAGACTTCAGTTAAACTGATTGAAAGATTATGATTTCATCATATGAATATCAGGCAAAATTCTTCCCGTTAGGGGGTTAGTTTCATACCTTCATAACATATATGAGAAGAACATAACCCGTGTCATGCCAACAACTGGTTTTTGAATAAATGTGTTTAGTTAAGATGCAAAGACCCTATAAGTGATTCAATATTAACGCCAAAATAAGCAATCTTTAATGACCTGACAACAGCATCGTAACTATATCCCTTCTTGATAAGCCTATTTAAAGGTTTTGTTAGTTTATGAGGTGAATACTGACATTTTTGTGCTTTATAAAGAATATTTCCATAAAGAAATGGACATGAAATACCTGACCGTATAAGAAGTCTGCATTTTGAGCTATATTTACGAATGATGTCCTTATACCGATGATAAAATTTAGTAAATGTTTTGACTAGTTTGTGATACCGAAAACCCTGGTGTAATAATTTTTCAGTATTACATAAAATTATCTCGTTAAAATCTAAAACATTGTTACATACAAGAGCGAAACGTACAAGTTGAGATATATAAACACCGTAAGATGGTGACAAGGGAACGTCACCATCTAAAAATGGATAATTAACAATAGGAAATGAAAAATCATCTCTTTTATCATAAATTTTAGTATTAAGCTTTCCGTTAGTGATATAGATATCAAGATCGAGGAAAGGGCAGTGGTCATTGTTAGTATTAACTTTGTTAAAAGTAAGTTCATCAGGATAAATTTATTTAGTATACATACTGTAGTTTGAAATGAAGGTATTTTATTTTAGGGAGGATATTTAAACACTTCAAGGAGCCATAATCGCTCACCTGTCAATTGTTCGTACACTTGATGTTCAATGGGAATGGTTGTTGATTTTCGAGATATTTTTTTTACATATGTTCTAATTCAAACTTTTAATCAGATAGTCAGATTTTAAACATACAACTTCTGTAGAAAATGTCTAGTTAGATGAAATCAGTATTATTCTAATAGGTCATAATCATATGGCTAAAATTGGCATATGGAATCTCACTCAAATATTTTTCAAATTTTAATCATTATTGAACGTGTATATCATAGGATTATGATTTTGTATTATATAATTATATCAATTATTGATATTTTAAAAATTTATTGTCAACTCAATTTTTCAAAGGTTTCATATTCACGAACAATAAGACAGAAGTAACATCTCAAAAATACTGAACTCCGATGAAAATTCAAAACGGTAAAACCGAGCAAAAAAATGGCAAAATCAAAAGCTCAAACACATCAAATGAATGGACAACAACTGTCATATTCCTGACAAAATGGTGGATTACATCTGGTTTTATATCTATTTAAACCTCTCACTTGAGACAGCTGCATTTGTCAGTGTTTTGACAACGATGATGAACAAAACAAACAGACATAATCGGTCAAAATGTCAAAAATAGGGGAACAGCAGTCAACATTGTGTTATTATCTTAATCGCTATTAGAACAAATAAATATGTAAACACACATTTACTATGGCACAATGACGGGATGTGTGAGTACAGGACTACGTCGCATGTAGCAAAGAAACAGAGAAGGGCATGTAGACAAAGCATATTAGCGAAAATGAAAAAAAACAAGAATACAAAAATTATCATAGAACAATAACAAAATGACGGAATGTATAAGTACAGAGCCACGTCAAATGAATACCACCAAAAAAACAGTAAAAGTTATATCAATAAAGACAAATAAAAATACTACACGTTATTAAGATGATAAACAACGTCAGTAGCCAGAATCTATACTTCAAGACCATCGTGTAAAATTGATAAGGAATACTTATCAACAAGGTCTTGGTACCTTCCGATGAACTTATTGTTAGAAAAAGGACAAGACGTTCGTTCTTGGACATACCTTTGGTTCATCAACTTTCTGCTAAGACACCGATGAAGTTTTACAAAGTCTGACTAGTTGCTACATTATATTGAATACAGAATAGGTTGGGAAATGTATATCCCGTATGCAGGTGAAGTTGGTATATTGCTACTAAGGTGTGTTTATTAAGGTAGACAGTGCAGAGATAATAATTCTATAACCTTGGGTTGCTTTTATATGTACGGCATGGGTGGTTTGTATATTTCATATATATTTTTTTACGAAAAAAAACCCATAATTTATGACAAATAAAACGATTTGTCCTTCAGTCAATTTAAGATCATTTTTTTTTTCAAAATATGTCATGGGATTGTCTGTAAAATGTAAGAACCATTAAATTTGACTTTATTATTTTAAACTAGAAGCGGCCACTGTCGTTCCAGAAAGTCGTGTATTTTGACGTTTTTGGGCCATTTAAATCTCTATTTACAAGGGCTTTGTTTATTGTTAAAGGCGGTACGGTTATTCAAATTCGAACCAACTAGACTATGGTGAATATGTATATGTATCATAGACTATGGTGAATATGTATATGTATCATTGGCAATCACCCCAAATCTTATTTTTATATTATCTGTGTCTATTTCAGTTCAATTGAATAGATGCGATCAACAGTCAGCAAACTTGTGATCATCAATAGATCTTTTAATACAGAGGAATGTGAAGCTAAAGGACAAACACTGGTTTATAGATTCACGATCATTTTGTAATATTTTGACAATTTTTTTCAGATGCTTTTCATAATATGTCGGAGAACATGATGTATTTATAAATTGTAGTTGGCTTTACATTTGTTTTCAGTAACTGCGACTGCTCTTCTTATTTCGGTGTTAATGTTATCTTTTTTGTTCTATATTTCGCCTTTAAATGAGGTCAAGATCAGGTGTTCTATTTTTTATTTTCTGGTTATTTTTCAGGAAGAATGCAGATTTTAATTTCAGACTGGAAACATCGAGTGAGATCAGATCGTGTATGGCATTTTTACCGACGGTTAACTAGGATCAGAGTACGGTTTAAAAGATTGCTGAATCTAGCTTTGTTTCTTTCTGTGTTTATTTACTTAAACTATCGATTTAACATGCCAGTCTTCCATGTTTTCCGAAACCAAAATATTTTATCACCTTGCTTGTTACCGTCATATGATCTGTATGACAGTTCTATACAACAATTCTTCTGGAAGCAGCAACCGGTGCCATGTGAAAATTGGTTAGATCTGTTTTATGTAGATACACGTGGTTACATAACAATGAATAACACTGCCGTTAATATTTCTGGGTATTCAAATATAAGATGTGAGTATAGATATATTACACGTGTATCAGAAAAAGAAATGAAATTTTCGGATAGATTACTGTATACCCATCCAAGCTATCTTGATGGAGATTTTATTCACATGGAATGTTATGATAAACAGGGAGAACGTATGTATAATAATTTACATCTGAATATTGATACAAAGACCGTTTATAAGACACGTGTGATAGCAAACGAGTCAGAAACAGATCTTAGTGTGTATATTGTAGGTATTGATTCACTCTCTAGGCTTATAGCTGAACGGAAATTAAAAAAGACTATGGCCTACTTGAAATCTGAATTGAATGCTTACATTTTACATGGGTATACACGTATTGCAGACAGTTCATATCCGAATATCATGCCAATGTTTACTGGATTAAAATCAGGACAAGAAGATCAAGCAGGAGTAAATAATTTGCCATATATATTTAAAAACTTTTCAAAACGCGGTGCTGTCGATTTGTTTGCTGAAGACTGGTATGAAGTTGCTACATTCAAAGGATTTGCTGATCAACCCACACAGCATTATAATCAGCCGTTAATACAGGCTATGGATATAGTCAGGCCATCGAATCTAGCGGTTTCTATGTCACTGAAGTTTTTACAAAACCACAACATTCCTTTGACGAAAGTGTCCGCAATGTGTTTTGGAAATGTTTACAGATTCAACGTACAATTACAGTATTATAAACGTTTTATTGAGGCATATCACAGGAAGCGAAAATTTGCATATTGTTGGACGAATGAAATCGCTCATGACTTTTTCAACATGGTAGAATTGGCAGATAACGACTATTTCGAGCTTTTGAAATGGATGAAAGATACACATAAGCTTGACAATGCAATTTTGATTGTAATGTCAGATCATGGTCCTAGATATAGTGAAATACAAAATACCGAAGTAGGACGAATTTCTAATCTTCTTCCGCTAATGTCAATAGTCATTCCAAAACACATAACATTAAAATATCCTCACATTGACACACATTTAAAATCTAACATTAATACATTAACTACTTCTTATGACGTATTCGAAATGCTCAAAGATGTTTTAAATGGAAACTTTGAAGGAAAAAACAGTCCATCTAATGTTTCGCCACTGCCAAGAGGAATAAGTCTATTTCAGAAAATTCCATTGTCCCGGAGTTGTCGAGATGCAGATATATCGGAACATTACTGTCCATGTTACTCATCTAAATTAATTTCAAAAGATGACAAACGCGTGATTCGCTCTTCAGTTTTTTTAGTGAAACAAATAAACGCCATTTTGAAAGATGTAATGCATAAATGTGCCAATGTAATTTTATCTTCAGTTGTAAAAGCTTCCCTGGTTTATCCAGATATGCAAAGAGACTCAAAATTAGAAAGGTCTTATTCACTGCGTAGTTTCCTCTGGACCATTGAAGAACGGATGAGAATTCGAGTCACATTTTATACAAACCCTGGTAATGCCTTATTTGAAGGAACAGTAGAATATGCAAGTGAAAATAACGTAAAAACTCTCGGCGATATTAATCGTATTAATAAATATGGAAACCAGTCTGCTTGCATAAAAAACATAGATCGTTTAGAAGATCGGAGAAAACGTTCTTATTGTTACTGCAATTAACTATAGGCTGGTATATTTGCAAACAATTGTGTTTTTTTAAGTATTAGTTCATGATACAATAATAGTTAGACATTGTGATATGTAATTAAGTTCTTCCAGTGAAGCTTTCTGATTGAACTTCACAGAAAAATCTTATGCAATTTAATTCAATGTACACGTACTTAATACTCATTTTGTCTTATTAATAAAGTTTGAATCATATTTTCATGTTGTCATTCAAGAAATCAAGCATCTTGATTATTTCAGTTTTAGAGTATACTATGTTTCAATTAGCTAGATTTTTCACACAGTTTGAAATGATATATCCCTCCCGAAGTTAAGATACTTGTATATTATAAAAGTTGGACTAACTCTTTCAATTTTTCTTATATTTGGAATGGGTTATATTTGTATAAAATGTAGAAAAGTCAAATGTTTCATACTTAGGTTGTATGTAACTCAAAAGAACTTTGGATTTTTTTAGTATCAATTAAGATCTGATTCACACCAACTCTAGAAAAGGGTAGTTTCACATAACTTTACCCTGCTTTGCTTGCTGATAAAACTGGCGTACACAATTAAGAACTAGCTCGAGGAGCACTTAGAGGACCCATCAATATAATGTTGTTTGTTGGGACACTTATGCAGTTTATGTATCCAATACAGTTCTTGCAGATCCAGTTCTTCATTTTTGGTTGAAATTCCAATGGGAAAATTGAACAGACCTATTATTATTCGGGCTTTACTCTCTAGTAAGTGTCTTAGGGGTATATGTTGAGTTTCCAAGTGAGTTGTCAATACCTAAGTCATTTATCAACCAGGATATGAATGTGATTTGCACACAAACAACGATGTTAATAGAACCATTCAGGTTTTTTTTAAATTTTGACTTGCATGAACAAACCCACAGCCTTAATTGATTCGGAAGAGTATCTACGTCTACTTTCTTTCTCGCTTTTAACCCATTGTTTGGCATAATCCTCGACTGAATCCATCAGTATTGTATTAAAACCTTCATGTTTAGTTCGTCTATTATCACTCATGTCATGAACAATAATCCCAGTATATAAATAATCTCATCATAGATACCAGGACTAAATTTTGTTTTTACGCTAGACGCGCGTTTCGTCTACAAAAGACGCACCAGAGACGCTCGAATCCAAAAAAAATAAAAAGGCCAAATAAAGTACGAAGTTGAAGAGCATTGAGGACCAAAATTCCTAAAAGTTTTGCCAAATACAGCTAAGGTAATCTATGCCTGAGGTATTTAAAAAGAAATCAACATTTTGTAAACAGTAAATTTATAAATATAACCATATCAATGACAAATTCACGTCAGCACAACAAGTGCCGACTACTGGGGATACCCTCGGGGCAGTGGCATCGACCTTGTGGTTGTAAATAAACTCATCATAGATACCAGGACTAAATTTTGTATATACGCCAGACGCGCGTTTCGTCTACAAAAGAATAATCAGTAACGCTCGAATCCCAAAAAGTTAAAAAGGCAAAATAAAGTACGAAGTTGAAGAGCATTGAGGGCCAAAATTCCTAAAAGTTTTGCCAAATACAACTAAAGAAATCTATGCCTGAGGTAGAAAAGCCTCAGTATTTAAAAAAAATCAATATTTTGTAAACCGTTAATTTATAAATATAACCATATCAATAATAATTCATGTCAGCACAAAAAGTGCTGACAACTGGGCTTGTGATACCCCCGGAGAAATAAATCTCCACCAGCAGTGGCATCGACCCAGTGGTTGTAAATAAACTCATCATAGATACCAGGACTACAAAAGGACTACAAAAGACTCATCAGTGACGCTCGAATCCAAAAAAGTTAAAAAGGCCAAATACAGTACGAAGTTGAAGGGCATTTACTCATGAGATTTCTAAATCTAATTTTCTCGTGAGATTTATAAGTGTAATTTATTTTGAGATTTGAGGAGACGCTGATTAATAGAAAATAGAAGGACGCTATACATTTATGTTCTAACTAAACTCTTATTCACAAAAATTAGCTGCAGTGTCATTAAAGATCATTGGAAATCAATTGAAAAAAAATCTTTTCTTTTTAAATCCTCAAATATCAATTTTTAACTAACAGAACAGAAAAAAAATTACATTAAACGTAAATCGATTGAATCATATGTATGGTTAAAGTAAAACCTCTTCGATTTCTACTAGATCTGAATGATATTTCAACAGTTTAGATTTGAGTGTTTCTGATGAAAGATAAAACTCATTAAAGCAGCGCAGCGTGACATTTATGAAGTTGTTTTTTTCATTTTTTAGCACTTGGTCAATTCAACCGCAGGAGAGTTTTAAGTCTCTGAGGGTTTCAACCGCTCTGAAGTCAGAGCTTCGTTTCTGACATAAGATATAATAATATTTATTCATTTATTTTATTTTTCGGGGGGGGGGGGGTAAATTTCGTTTAAAAATCAAAAATAACCAAGAAACTTGGGTTCCATCTGCCTTAGGGAAGATGGACTTTATCATTTCTTTTCGTCATACACAACTCCCTGCTAATATGTCTAAGGCCTTTATACATCACTTTCAAATGTTTGGGTTTAAGTGTACCTGATGAATATTAGTGCAGGAAAGTAATCCGTATTCACGAAGTTAATGACGTGTTACGTTTATTAACTGTCGTAGCGAAGAAGTTTTGAAAAAGGCTTATTTTGCTTTTTAAAGAAGTGTATAAATTGGAAATCATTTGTAATGCATGAATTGACATGTGGATTTACAGAAAATGTTAAAAATGCCAAATTATAGTTTATTTAAACTAAGCTCTATAAACATTTTATATGAATCAATTCATATTATTAAATTTATATGGATGAATTTTGTAAAGTATTTTTTGTCATACTATTCATGTTAGAGGACAGAAAAATCACAAATAATACTAAAATCCGAGGAAAATTCAAAGCGAAATATCTTGCATCGTTAAATTCAATTCATCTTATCAAATATATAGATGCATTATGTAAAGTATTTTTTGTCATGCTATTCATAGAAAAGAAATTTCAAAATTAATTCATTAGTCAGACATACAAATCACATATTACATTTGTACTAAACGAAGGTAGATATACACGTTTTATTTTAATAAACCACACAAATTTGAAACAAAATTGATCACATGTGCGTGAATTTAATTAATACAAAATACCTTGCTATGCCAATCTACGATAGCAGATGGCCATTATGTTCGTTGGTTCGTCCGTCAGTCCCGCTACAGGTTAAAGATTTTGGTCAAGGTAGTTTTGGATAAAGTTGAAGAATAATCAACTTGAAACTTAGTAAACATGTTCATTATGATATGATATTTTTTAATTTAAAATGCAAATAAGATTTTTTACCCCATTGTCAAGGTCCACCAAACATTGAAAATGATAGTGCGAGTGGGGCATCCGTGTACTATGGACTCAATCAAGTGCTTCTCCTGCATAATTCGCTATTGGTGGTATTTTTTTTTGTATTAAGTTTATTAAGTTTCTTGTATACAACTAGATATCACTGAAATCGGAATTTTTCTCTATCTTTAAATGAAATACAAATAAAGGGTAATTCTAATACGATAAAGGTTTTGTCCGAAGGTAAGGATAACGAAATTGCTGTCTCCCACAAGGTATACTCATGAAGGCATATTTCAGAAAACTGTTCAATTCTCAAAGATACTCTTGAAAAAGTAACACTTATCTAATCAATAATTCCAAAGTTTAGATTTGATTTTTTCTGTCGAAAGAATTTTCTAGCTCTAGGTCCACTACATGAGGATTGGAAGTCCCTGAAGGTATCAATCGCTCTAAAGTTAGAGATTCTGTTCTGACGTAATTCATAACATCTTTTAATTTTTTATTGACTAAGAAACTACGGTTCCTATTTTCAATGGGGTTCGTGTTGTTTATTCTTTAGTTTACTTTGTTGTGTCATGTGTACTATTGTTTGTCTTTTTGTCCTTTTCATTTTTAGCCATGGCGTTGCCAGTTTATTGTCGATTTATGAGTTTGACTGTCCCTCTGGTATCTTTCGTCCCTCTTCCACCTGCCTCAGGGATAGGTAAAGGCAACAGTAGTATACTACTGTTCACAACTCACCAATCGATTGAGAAAAAAACAAAATCCGGGTTACAAATCAAAACTGAGGGAAACGCATCAAATATAAGAGGAGAACAACGATACAACAGAAACATAACTTTAAATGTAAAACACACAAAAACGAACTCTGATATTAAATGGCCAGTTTCATGACTTGGTACAGGACCTTTTAAGAAAAAAATGTGGGGTGAACCTGATTTTGTGGCATGCCAAACCTCCCACTTTTATGGCCATGTTAAATATAACATTAAAATGACACCATAACATGACAGAACTACAATACAAATAAATGGATAGGAATTTAGCTGATTTTGCTTTTCTTTTCGTCAGTCACAACTCCCTGCTTATATTTATAGTATATCAATACTTACATTAACTGTCGTACAGAAGAGCATTTGAAACAGGTTTCACCTTAATCGAATTTGCCTACTATTTTGCTATAAAAAAGTGTTTGAATTGGAAATCATTAGTTCTGCATGCATTGGCATGAGGATTTAGAGAAAGTGTTAAAAGATGCCAAATTATAGATTACTAGTACTTATTAAACTATGATCTATAGAAAATTTATATGTCTTGTATCATTAAAATCAATTCATCTTATTAAATTGGTACAGATGCATTTTGGAAACTGTTTTTTATGCTGTGTATGGTAGAGTCATACTTGATCATTTCAGAATTTCATTCATTAACCAGACATAAATATAAAAAAATGCATGTGTACTAAATGTAGACAGAAATACACGTTTAACTTAAAACAAACACACAAATGTGAGAGAAGATAGGTCATATGTGCGTGAAATTATTCGGGCTTTTCAACTGGTCAACATACCTCTTTGAATGTTCAATCAAGAGTTTTTTTTCAGTTTAATCCTAAAGCAGTGGTATTTTGTTTTTTAAATACGGATACTTGTATAAAACTAGATATCACTGGAATCGGCATTTTCTCTATTTCAAAATGAAATGCATCTTAAATGTAATTCTAATATAATGATAAAAGTTCTGTCCGAAATGATAAAGAAATTGCCTTCTCCCACAAGTGTGTACTCATAAAGGCATATTTCAAACAATTTTCTCCAAGATTCTTACAGGGTAACTTGAAAAAGTAACACTCCATTCGTTTGCGCTTCAAAATATTTGCTGTAGTTGCCATCAAATGAGTTCTCAATATTTCCAAACAAAAAGGATGGTTTTTAGTCCTGGTATCCATGATGAGTTTATTTACAACCACTGGGTCGATGCCACTGCTGGTGGAGATTTATTTCCCCGGGGGTATCACAAGCCCAGTAGTCAGCACTTGTTGTGTTTACATGAATTGTCATTGATATGGTTATATTTATAAATTTACTGTTTACAAAATATTGAATTTTTTGAAATACTAAGGTTTTTCTACCTCAGGCATAGATTACCTTAGCTGTATTTGGCAAAACGTTTAGGAATTTTGGTTCTCAATGCTCTTCAAATTCGTACTTTATTTGGCCTTTTTAACTTTTTTGGATTCGAGCGTCACTGATGAGTCTTTTGTAGAATAAACGCGCGTCTGGCGTATATACTAAATTTAGTCCTGGTATCTATGATGAGTTAATTTGAGTGTCCCAATAAACCACATTTCTTTATTCTTATTCTTAGTCATTTTGATTACTCAGCAGGTTTTTTATTGAAGCTAAACACGCAAATATTTCTATCAAATACCAATTTTTTTAACTTTTTTTATAGTTTTTTTTTATAGTTTACATATATTCATATAAAACTGTTGATGTGTGTGTGGATGGGACAGCTTTATTTCTGTATTCATCGAATATTAAAGTAGTTTTCTCCATCTTTAGAAATGGCGCTAATTCTTCAAAACTCTCAAACAAATATTTTTCTATCATTTTTTTTGGTGAATAAAATGATTTCTTTATTCTGTGTATCGTTTATTTCTGTAACCGTTATAGCATTGCATTATTCTTTTATATTCCATATTTATTCTTGTGCAAATTTTTACCTTATCATTAGTTTTCGGGCCATTATTCTATAATCTGAAAATCCCATCCAGATCAATGTTTTATACATAATGTATGTTTACTGATGAACGGGAGATAATCTAATACGCACAATACAGATTTCCATTAAAATGACATTACTCGACATAGCCATCTGAACGCATCACGGCCAAGTCAGAAGACAACTTCGAAAAAAGAGGGACTAAAGATACAAGAAGGACATTCAAAGTCATAGATCGAAAATAAACTAACAATGCCATGCTATATAAAAAAATATACAACCAGATAAATGAAACTACGAAAGACACAACAGAGAAAACTACAGACTAAGCAGCACGAACCCCGCTAAAAACTGGGAGTGAATCGCTCTCAGGTGCTCCGGAATGGTAAGCAGATCCAATCTAATTAAAATTAAATCCTTTAATTGTTCCTGTTTTGATAAGAAAGAACTCAAACACGCCCGAACATAATCACAGTGCACTCGACTTTCTATATTCTATGAATTTACTCCCCATCTTTGGGATTTCCCCCTAAATCTGTCACCGAGGCAGAGATACTGACAACTGTTGAGACTTATTTAGGTGCAAAACGCAAATAGCTGAACATATTATAAGCCTGTTATATTAGATTATGGAAAGGTCATATTTTGCAAAATATGACACATTAACAGAACAATTATTCTAACCCTTTATCGCTTAATATTGCGTAGATTTAGCAACTATCACGATTTTGTAACATCTAATTGCTGATCGACCTCTAATATTGAACTGACCAAAACCTTATATAAAAACTTAAATGACTACCGTATATATTTTGTAATTTTTGGCACATGCTCTTAATAAGTGCCTCCAAGATTGTGATTTTTAGACGTAAACCTTGTTTTTAAAGAAATAAACGTATAGCAAGTTGTTTGTTGTATGGGCCAAAAATGTGCGGTGAACCGGCGTTTGAATATAACAAGAGTAGATCTATAAATGATAAGCTTTAAAAATACTTTTTAACATTGTACAAAAATATTCTTTTAAAAAATGAAAAATTATTGGTCGTGTACCCGTTGATGCAGTTTGTTATAATATTGCAATTTCACATGTAGTATATCCGACTGAACTTATAAGACATACATAGTCATTTTATATGATGTGGATATTTTGTTCAGTGTTCGATGAAATGATTAAACTTCAGGTACTAGTTTTTAGTTTGAGTATGAGACTCGAATATCACTACAGCTCTTTTATAACGACATTCTTAATAATCATTTTCTTTTATAAGTTTAACCATATAAGCCTCCATTGAAAATATTTTCAGATGGCGCATACAGGATAGTTTTTCTTATGAACCCTTTTCTATTAGGCAATCCATTACGGGTAATATTTGGCACCATTGTATATTATATGCAATAACAATAAAGTTCTCGAACTCTATCGCGCACCTGGCCTATTCTAAGACAAGCTGATTGGTTCCCATACTTATTAATACGATTGATATCACCAAGAATTTTAATATTGTTTTTATCGTTGAATTGCACTGTTGCTTCATATAAAGCATTACCTGGATTTGTCCAAAAAGTTATACGAAGTCGAGTTTGTTCGGCAATATTCCACAAATAACTGCGGAAAGAAAAGGATCGCTCTTTTTCTGTATCACGCACCATGTCTGAAAAAACTGATCTCGCACTACGAACAGATTGTATTACTACTTTGGCACATTTTGATTTTACTGCTTCTAAAATATCATTGATTTTATCCACAACAGCATGGACTGAATCTACTACACGCTCGTCCTGTATTGGAACATTTTTTGTTTTATAACAGGGACAGTAATGTTCAGAAATATCAGCATCTATGCAACTTCTAGACGATGGAATTTCACGGAACAAGCTTATTCCTCGAGGCAACTTTTTAAAATCTGACAAACTATTTTTCTTTTGAAAATCTCCATGCAGTATATCTTTCAGAGTTTCATACACGTCAAAAGCAGTTGTCATTCTCTCTGTATTTATTTTCAAATTCTTGTGAATGTGGTTAAATCTTGATTTAATGTGATCTGGTAAAACAATGGTAAAAAGAGGTAGTAAATTGGAAATTCGACCAACTTCTGTATTTTGAATTTCACTATATCGAGGTCCATGGTCGCTCATAAATATCATGATGGCATTATCAAGTTTCTTTGATTCCTTCATCCATTTAAAGAATTCTAGGTAATCATTATCAGCCAAGCCTACCATGTTTAGAAAGTCGTGACCGATTTCATTTGTCCAAGCAAATGCAAATTTTCTTTTCAATTCATAATTATCTAAAAAACGCTTAAAATATTGTAATATTAATTGATACTTATAAACATTACCAAAACACATAGGAGAAGTATTACCGAGTGGAATATTATGATGTTGTAAAAACTTAAGGGTATATTCAATAGCCAAACTATTAGATTTAACTTTATCAATTGCCTGAAACAGAGGCTGAATATAATGATGAGACGGTTGTTTTCTAAAGATGTCAACAAAAGTGGCAACCTGTACCCAGTCCTCCGCGTACATATCTATGCAACCTTTCTCGGAAAAATTGTTAAACATATACTGTATGTTGTTTACACCCACTTTATGTTCCTCGCCGTATGCTTTTAATCCAGTAAACAAGGGTAGTAAATTCGGATATGAACCATCACCGACTCGCGTATATCCTTTAAACATATAAGCACTCAAATTATTTCGTAAAAAGTTTAACGTTTTCGGAATTTTGCGTTCTGCTATAAGTCTTGATAGAGAATCAATACCAATGATATATACACTTAGATTCGTTTTAGTTTCTTCTGCCAGTTTACGATTTTTTAAAACATTTTTACTATCAATATTCATATGCAAGTTATTGTATAGTAGTTTTCTATTCGAATCGTAGCATTCTGCATGGACAAAGTCACCATCTAAATAAGCAGGTTGAACATAATCCATTTTAGACGAGAATTTAATTTTTGATTCCGAAACCCGTTGTATATATCGATATTCACATTTTATATCTGAATATCCAGAAACACTTACGGCAGTTTTATTCATTGTAATATATCCTTTGGAATCAACATACAACAAATCTAACCAACCTTCACATGGCAAGACCTGTTGGTCCCAGAAAAACTGGTCCACTGAATGGTCATATATATCATACACTGGAAGAGTGCATGGTTTATTAATATTAGGATTTCGGAAAACATGAAAGACAGGAAGATTATATCGATAATTTAAGTAAACAAACGCAGACATGAAAATGATAAAATATATGAACTTAGTGAAAGTTCTTCGTGTTCTTGCTATCTTTATATAAACATATCGCAACACTTTCTTCACAGAATAAACTCCATATATTAACGATACATTTTTACTTTGTCCTTGTCTTGTCATTCTAAATTCCTGTAAAAGACAAAAAAAAACATGGATCATTATGTTAAAGGGTGATTATAAGTGTGCATATGATTACAAATAATTACTGAACTCAGCGAAAACAAGTTAACAGACGAATCAGTTATACGACAAGATCAGCAACATAGAGCAAATATATAAGATTACACAAAAGCCTTCGCCCACCTTACACACGATTCTTTTATGCACCTAGTTATATCAACAATAACGTCAAAAAAATAAGGCCAACAATGGCTGGGAAAATGCTTCTGGAAGACAGACGGTAGTTTTTTTTTTAGGAATTGCAAGGTACAGGAAAGTAGCGTGGTGGGTTAGAAATTCTTAGAATATGAATAAATTTCCATGGTAGAGTCATGGTATTTGTCGTCATCAAATGTAACACTTTTTGCAGACGCCATTAAATAAGAGAGCGAGGAGATGCAAAATTCCCTAATACAATCTAAAGTATTGAAACAGTCGGATTCAGGCTTCAAGATGGAATTCCAACCACAAAATGTAAACTCATCATAAAAAACATACAGCAGAACCCAGTGAAGCCATTATCATCGAGACCATTTTCTTAAAAAGATTGAATATGAGAAATATAAAGACAACAACACATAAATCATGCGTTAGACAAAACATATTTATAGCATTGCAAAGTTATGATACTCTACAAAATCTTTTATCAAAAAACATCAAAAACAAGTCAAATATTAAATTAAGAGATGAGGAATGATTTCCAGTTATAAAATCAGGTCTAATCAACCAATTTCTATATAAAAAATTGCCAGTACCAAGTCAGAAGTAGATCAGTTGTTATCCATTCGTTTGAAGTGTGTGAGCTTTTAATTTTGTGATTTCATTAAGGACTCTCCGCTTGGAATTTTCCTCGGCGTTCGGTATTTTTGTGATTCTCCTACTTTGCAATGAGACGAATGTCCACCAGAGACCAAATGACTTAGAAGCTAGAATAGGGGTCGCCGTATGGCCTTAAAAAATACCCCTTTAATAGCAGACTAGTTTTTGTACTGTTACGAATCACAGTTTATGACTAAACTCAGTAAAGACCCGTCGAAATTGCATTTAATTGATAAATTCAACAACACTTACCGTTATCTTGATGATATTTTTCGTTAAATAATCAAGAATTTTCTCAATATACTGCTGAAATTTACCCCAAGGAACTTACTTTAAATAAATCAAATGTATTCGGTAATAACTGCCCTTTCCTTGATTTAGATATTCGGTTTTAAAAGGGAAACTACACACTAAAATTTACGACAAAACAGACGATTTTTCGTTCCCTATTGCTAATTTTCCATTTTTAGATGCTGATGTTCCTTTGGCACCATCTTACGGTGTTTATATTTCACAACTTGTTCGCTATGCCCGTGTCTGTTGTGACGTTTTTGATTTTAACGAACGCAACCTATGTATTACTGGTAAATAATTAAACCAGGGATATCGTTACTATAAATTACTTAAAACCTTTACTAAATTTTTCCACAGATATAAAGATTTGGTTTTGAAGTTTGGTTGTAACCGTAGAAAACTTATTTCAAACGGGATAGCACATCCTCATTTTTACGAAAATGTTGTTAACCGTGCCAGGAAATTTAGAAATGATCCATGTAAACTTGTTGCTCCTTTAAAAAAACTTATTCTAAAAGGTTACCTATTCAACACTGTAATAAGATCATTGAATATTGTTTTCATTGGTATAAATATTGATTTTGTTATCAGTAGATTAAAAGTTAACTAAATATTACTAGCATGGTATATACATATACATTTTCATGGATCTACAATCTGTCGATACCTGTAACTTGGCATTGCACAAGGTCATGTTTTTCTATGGCTGTTTATGCCGTCTTTACGCTAAATCCATTGTATGTTGGATGTGTACGGATTGATTGTTTAGTCTTAGAGGCATGATTTTTTTATTAGTTGTTAGTGGCTTTGAACTAACTGTAAGATAACTGCGAGTACTCTCAGATATGTTCATTGTGTTTTTTTGTGTAGGGATGTATAAGTACCCGGCCACGTCCACTTGTATTTTTTGTCTATCTGATGAGTTAAGCCTTTTTCAACTGATTTTTAAAGTTCGTTCTTATGTTGTACTATTATACCAATGTCCCAGGTTAGGGGAGGGTTGGGATCCCGCTAACATGTTTAACCCTGCCACATTATTTATGTATGTGCCTGTCCCAAGTCAGGAGCCTGTAATTCAGTGGTTGTCGTTTGTTTATGTGTGACATATTTGTTTTTCATTTTTTTTTACATAAATAAGACCGTTAGTTTTCTCGTTTGAATTGTTTTACATGGTCTTATCGGGGCCTTTTATAGCTGACTATGCGGCATGGGCTTTACTCATTGTTGAAGGCCGTACAGTGACCTATAGTTGTTAATGTTTGTGTCATTTTGACTAATTCTACAATCACTTAAACTCTTATACAAAATTGGACTTAGATCTCAATATAAGCGGTTCGCTATTTCTGTTTAAAGAAAACAGATATATACCCAAGAATAAAAGGCCCTTATTTTGATCAGGACGGTTGTAGAGTAAATGTAGAAATTAACACGTGACAAAATATTTGTTAGATAAATCTGTACGAACCAAATGATAAGAAAAAAATAAATCATGACTGTCTTTAAAAAAGTAAATGCATGAATCACTGAATATGCCTTGTAATTTCATATGTTAGGATCCGGAGAAAGTATGAACGAAATAATGAATAAGGAAGACAGAAAAAAATAAAGATAAAACAGGAAGATGACCAACATGCCTTTAGTTTAAAAAACATTAATCAAAAGAAAAGACAATAAAGTTTATAGATATATGGACAATATTCCATTCTACAGGACAACACACGTGAAGAGAAGAATAAACCAATGACCTTGAGACAAGCAAGATTGGCTTTCTTCTGATCAGTGAAAAACTTATCGAGAACACAGATTTCAGACCAGCCCTGATCTCCGGGGAAAAACCTTAACTTTCAAAAAACACATTATAGATTATTTTCGACTGCTAAGAAGATCGATTATAATAAACTTGTCTTAAAATGTTTCGAATGAAGTTATAAGATTATATCCTAGTAGGACATTGAAAATAAAGCAAACAAATCTAGCAGCATGTGTTATCTGTAAGTGACAGACATTGACTTACCTTTAGTACTTCATTGAGTGTAGTTATTTCAAGGAGTTATAACAAAAATGTATACACCTTCACAACAGTTTCATATTAATTTTAAAGCATGTCAAATTCTTTAAAATTTAGTGATTGGGTGTAAAATAGATAGAGTAACAGTAATTCTATTGATGTAAAATGTAATTGTATATCTAAATATAAAATAAACAAGACAGATGTGCATTGGCTAATACAAGCAAAGGTAACTTTTTTTTATAATAATATATTTAAAAAAAACTGTTAAAAATACATCTAAATCTGTAAAATTAATCAGTTAACATAGAATTTAAATTTTAACTTGTATGTAGAGGCGTCGATATTTCATGGATGCGTACCTTTCACAAAATTATTATTTTTCACAAAGAAATAACGAAGTCGAAGGTTGGGTATTAAGAAAAAGAAAATACCTGTAGCAGGTCAGGTATATGACAGATGTTATCCATTCGTTTGATGTGTTTTGAGCTGTTGATTTTGCCATTTGATTTTATAGACTTACCGTTTTCGTCGGACCACGGTATTTTTCAATAATATACACATTAACCGAAGATACATACAATACAATACTAGCATGACAAAATGTACAGTTGAAGTAAATCCACAATTTCTATTGAATAGCATAACTGAGATGCAGTGTGCAAACTTTTTCATATTACGTGGTAATTTTTTTTTTTGGTCAATCCCTTGATCAATTTCAAATAAGGAAAACCTATAAAAATTTTAAGTTAAATATATTTGAATAGCATACAAAATTATAAGCCTGTTATCTTTGATTCCCCGACCCCAAAGAAACAGTAAAAAAGAAGTACGATGTCTATGTGCATATTACCACAGTAACTATGTTCTATTGTAAGCCTATGCGTCTATGTTGGTTAGCCACCTTTATCACCATACTTGCTTTTCCTCGTGTATGATTGTGGCTCAGTATGGTTCAAATTAGGCAAGTAGTCAGTTAAAGGGGAGTTGATATCGGTAAACGTTAGTGGACGATATCCGTTCGTTATCCGCCCACTGATGGCAAAATTATCTCAAACAGTGACCCTTTTGATCAGGTGTGCTAAAATATATATGCTACATGTTCCCCTCTTCAATCAAAGGACCTTTCGTTTAAACATACTTACGTTTAAGTCAAAGCGTCTTTTTGTTTGTAATGTTTGTACAGCCTACATATCCTGAAAGACAAAATAAAGTTGTGGGATTATCCCGTGACAAACGGAAATATACAGTTAACAGTTTTTTACATAGCAATTATAAAAAAATCTTAAAGGTAACAGGAAATGAGTATTCAACATTATACGATTGCTATGTATTTGTGCATTGACGTCCCGTATTTCTTTTTCAAATCTAACTAGTCTCATAATTTAAATACTTGTAAAAATGTACTTGCATTTCATTTATCTGACCTATATAATATAATGTAAAGAAAAACGTATTTGGACTTTCAAGTTGTCGACTTTAATTTAAGACGCATAAATTATAAACGGCTCAGTTGCAGATCCAAAAATTTTCAAAAGGAGGGCCACTGACTGCCAGGTCATAGAGGTCCCGCTCCAGTCATGCTTCGGCGATTGCCTAAATAATCAACAATTTTTTTTCCCGAGGCCGATGCCACCTGTGCTTCCCTAAATCTGCCTTTGGTCTTACATATAGAACAGAAATACATGTATACTATTTTATTAAAATATCAAGAGATATACAGGATGAATCGGATGTAATGGAAAATTATATTGCATACTAGTATGTGTAAGCGTTTGTAAGCACCACTTCTTTGTGAACTATGTCAAATAGATTGATTCAAGTACTAAATCAAACGTTCACCGACATACATAAACTTATAACTGTGTCGTCTGAAGGGGTCCACAGTAGGCACTTCGATGAATTTTAGGAAAAAAAGCTTTTAAATGACCGAAGGTTCGAATCTAAAGCCAAATTTTGAAAATATATTTTTTTATTCTCCCGTGTTTTGACTTGTTTTTTTTGTACAGTAAACATTAACATGGTGGAGTGTGGTATAATTTTTTGTTAAGACATCAAAAACTTTGTCTGACCTTCCATGGATTTCGAAACAGACCAAATATAAACCCAAATAATTCAGTCGTTCTGTTCGCTGATCTGCTATAACTTCATTAACATCATGGCTTAGCATGTAGGAGAGATCGATTAAAGGGAGGCACTGAATTATTTGGGTTAATCAAATATGTTGAATATCTAAATAACTTTGTTTTTGAATTTTAGATAACATTCTTGTGTTAAAAATTTAAAACCTCAAATGACATTATCAATTCGTCAAGCAATTTACAAAACTTTGACGAATGCTTCTTCCTCATTGCTGAGTAAAACAACATGATAGATTTTTCTGTTTCTGTTCTAAATTTTACTGAAAAATGAACATAGTGAGTCAAATGGCAGTCAACAATATTTACTCGCAGTCGGCGATTTATAGTCTGCCGCCCCTGTAGTTTTTCGTAATAAAAGGGAGCGGCGGATATAAAAATTGTACGAAATTAAGATTTTCTGCTCAGGAAATAAAAAAGGTATGATTTTCCTTTTGCCTTGTGGGACATTGAGATTTGTCCAGCTTGAAAAATCACATCTCCCTCAGATGATGCTCTCAGAAAATATGATTTTCTTGCATGGGTGAACAAATGTTTATATCTCCCCCGTCACAGGAAATAAATGTATAATAATCATTAAAAAGTAAAATCACAAAAAAAAACCCTGAACTTCGAGGAAAATTCAAAAAGGAAAGTCCAAAATCAAATGGCAATATTTAAAGGTCAAGCATATCGAACTAATGCATGGATAACAACTGTTATATTCCTGGTTTGGAGCAGGCATTTTGTTATGTAGTAAATGGTGAATTAAGATAAAACCTGAATTAATTTATAGAGTAAAAAATAGTAAAACTTGATACCGAATGAAAATAAATTGCTTTGTTCGCACCAGTGGGCGTATGGCAATTGCGCCGATTTTTAAAATTTTCAGTCTTTCATTTGCGCTGATTTAATTTTCATTTGTGCAGATTTTATATTTGCTCCTAATTGCATTTATAGTTAGACATAGGTGAGTATATACTGGCCATGCCCATTGGAAGGTCAGTGCTAATGATCGCGAGCAAGGTATACTGATTTTTTTCTGCACACTCCAATCTTGAATGTCTTTGCAATGATATATCTGCAATATTAATAAATGGAAGTTAATAGTACGGATTTTCATCTAAAAGGCGGACAAGTTTGTTGTATAAAGCTATCGGATAACGGTCTTTCAGCAGCTTAACTCAAGGAAATAGACAATTAATGTACTTGTCTTCTACAGGAACTGAAAACCAAAAAGGATCGTATTCAGTAATTAACACTCGTCTACACAATTTGGTATTTTTAGGCTAAACTCAAAAACTTCCAAAACATTTAACAAGAGTGCACACGCTAAAATGTCTCGCCTTCTTTACTAATTATTGATATTATGTTGATAGACCTAAATATAAAGCTTTATTACAACCGTCACATAAACTCGACATTAACCAAGAAAACTAAACATTGATCAATGAATCATGAAAATAAGTTAAGGTCAAATGAACCATGCCAGACAGACATGTAAAAACGTCACGCACGCTGTTCCTACAACCCCTATGATTTAAAACAGAATCTTCGAAATTTCCTCCGCAAAACAAAATAAAATGTTAACAAACACTAACCACTATAAAAACTAATTCAGTATATGTTTTCCTTTATGTTCTTATAGCTCTTGGTCATATACTAAGTAATATCTAGTATATTTGAGGATTGAAACAACAATGCTATATGAAAAAACCGGATGTCCAACGTTACATTTATGAACAACTGTTTTATCTCTTATGTATAGTGATCCTATTTCTTATTCTCTGATCTTCCCGAAACTTGACAGAAGCAACGAAGTGTGTCAGTTCTTTGTTAAATTAAAGCCGTTCTTTTGTCGAATTTCGTTTGACTCGGTGGCTGCATATTAAGCTGGAATATGAAAAATGTCCAATGACGTTTTTCGTTGACTTAACGGCTAAAAGGTAGTTTTATAAGTAGACATAGCTAAAAACGTCTAAAAAATGTGAGATAATTATAACATCTACCGAAAGAACAAACATTTGCCTCAGTTTTCGTGAGTTCAAAAATTGTAGATTCTATAAAACCATCTCTACACAGTCGTTTTTCAAGCGGTAGCCATTTTGTCCAAGTTGATATTTAATTTGTCCAAGCAATTAATGCGGGTTTTTTACTTGATATTTCAATAAGTAATTCATAATTTACCAAAACAAAAGTTAGATACACGAAAAGAACATAAAGACTAGATTCTTTTTTTATTAACTGCATGTTTGAGTTTTACAGGAATAAAATGCTACGAAACATTACAAAACGGTAGCCATTTTGTCCAAACGTCGAAAAACGTCGAAAAATCCAAAACAAACGCTTTTTCCGACGTTACATGTCCAAAATTTGATCCATTGTATATTCCTGATACTTGAAACGAATCGGGTGGTGTAATTTAAATTAAAAAAAAATCACGGTGCATATTGTGCATGAAACGGAGACAACTGAAAGACTTATCGGAAACAGCAACAAAAACAGTTTCATTGAATTAACGCAACCCCGTATCATACGGACGATTCAGGAGAAGATAAGTACATTTTAAAGCAAGCAACTTCAAATGACTGGGAAAATATTTTTTAAAGATCGGGTTATAATAAAAAAAATTAATGGTTGTATTTCGAAAAGTTATGTGCCAAGCAAATTTTTAATACAATTCAATTCAAATGAATCAAGGGTAAATATGTTTTTATTTACTTGCAGAGTGTCGGATATATTTGTATTAGGGTTGAATCAAGATATGAAAAATTTACAATAAGAGATGATAGTATGCACCATGCAATTTTAGCAGCCTGTGCTTAAAGTTTTATAATAATTCATTTATTGAGAACCATATACTAATTCTGTCCCTTTTTCCTTCCTTCAAGTTATTACTTACGACAATACAACATTTTAAGTCGAATTAAGGGTAAAAATTATTTAATCGATTTCCACAACTTGAGATAAATAAACATGATAAATTCATGGTAAATATACATCACAAAATTAATAGAGACAGATTTAGAATCAACCAACTACATAAAAAAAGCAAATGAAACTTGCAAATTGAATAAATGAACGTCAAAAGTTTCAAAAAACTCTCTTTGACGTCGTGGTGGTGTAACGTCGTGTTGTAGGAACATCGTGCTCAACGTTAAAGCTAACAATTTTTCAATACAACAAATATAGTTGACTTACCGTATTGCTTATAAATTAAGAAAAGCAGACCAAAACACAAACACTTAACACTCAGCAATGGACCGTGAAAATAAGGTCAAGGTCAAATAAAACCTGCGTAACAGACATATAGATCATAAAATATTTCCATACACCAAATATAGTTGACCTAATGCATAAAGTATTAGAAAAATAGACCAAAACTCAAAAACTTAATTTTGACCACTGAACCATGAAAATGAGGTCAAGGTCAGATGACACCTGTCAGCTAGACATGTACACATTACAATCATTCCATACACCAAATACAGTAGAGCTATTACATATAGAATAAGAAAAACAGACCAAAATACAAAAACTTAACTATAACCACTGAACCATGAAAATGAGGTCAAGGCCAGATGACACCTGCCAGTTGGACATGTACACCTTACAGTCCTTCCCTACACAAAATATACTAGACCTATTGCTTATAGTGTCTGAGATATGGACTTGACCACCAAAACTTAACCTTGTTCACTGATCCATGAATTGAGGTCGAGGTCAAGTGATAACTGTTTGACGGGCATGAGGACCTTGCAAGGTACACACATACCAAATATTGCTATCCAATTACTTATAATAAGAGAGAATTTAACATTACAAAAAATCCTAACTTTTTTTTCAAGTAGTCACTGAACCATGAAAATGTGGTCAAAGACATTGGACATGTGACTGACGGAAAGTTCGTAACATGAGGCATCTATATGCAAAGTAGGAAGCATCCAGGTCTTCTACCTTCTAAAATATAAAGCTTTTAAGAAGTTAGCTAACACTGCCGCCGCCGCCGCCGGATCACTATCCCTAAGTCGAGCTTTCTGCAACAAAAGTTGCAGGCTCCACAACAACGAAAAAAAAAATCAATTAAAATATTGGTGGTTGCATGGTGTGGTTTGTTAAACTGTTAAATAAATATTTTTGGTGTTATCCCTTTTTTATATATATTTAATTCAATATCTTTAAAATAAAATGTCATTGCAATTTGTAATTTTTCTTGACTGATATGTCCACTCGAACGCTTGTTTCAGTAATATTTCCTTGTTACGCATAATTTTAAACAAACTGTTATTTCGAAACTTTAATAACTCTAAGTAAAGATTGTTTTCAGACATTACTCTACCTGCATGATAAAAGGATTTGTATATCTTAAAATGTCAATATTTGTAGTAATAAAACATTTCACATTTCAATATATTGATTAGTAAGAGATATATTAACTAAATGACTGGGGAAAAAATCGATGAAATAAAGATAAAATGAAATTGAAAGAATTTATTTGTAAGGAGACATATATATGAAAGGAGCCCGTGTTGCTCTCCAGTTATGTATGCATAATATTAGCTCATTCTGAGTTGTCAATATATTGTATAAAAGTTCTTCGATTGATAGTCAGCGGAGAAACGTTTAGGTAAATACACCATCATGAGTGATGTCTCAGAACAATTTTGTTTCAATTACATTATTAGTTGCTTCATAAGACGATAAATTTAGTGAAGTACCAGGAAATCCCCCAAAATGAGCTTCCAAGTACAGGTACTGTTATACTCTCCCAGGCTATGCTTGTGGTGCAGTCATCTGAATATAATGTATGTAAAATATCATCAAATATACCAAACTTATAATAAAACGCCCTAACGCTAGTATACATAAAACTCATCAGTGGTGCTCCTATTAAAACAGTTGCAAAGCCGCATCAAATATCATTGGCGGATCCGAGGGGGACTGGGGGCCAGCACCCCCCCCCCCCCCCCGTTTGTGTGAAAAATTAGCTTTATTATATATATAGGGAATCACTGAACCATGACTGGAACGCCCCCCCCCCCCCCCACACTCCTTTTATGAAAAGTTCTGGGTCCGCCACTGAATATTACGTAGTTAAAGATTTAGTAATAAAAAATTTAGAAAAGCGTTCCAAATTCGGATAAGGCAATCTTAACCTGTGATTTTAAACCCATTTCACAAAGATTATTTAATCACATTTGATCATACTTTAATATGTTTCATGGTAAGTTTTATATACCGAGTAAAGTTAGTTATATACTTGTGGGAGTGCTTTAAGGATCATGATACTTGAGTGTTCCTTGGCAAATTGCATTAGATTACAAACACATTTAATGTACATTAATTTTATATAACTTAGTATACTAAAGGAAGTAAAATATAATACTCCCATGGTAAAGTATACTTCTTAATATGACTTTACCTGATTTATAATAAAGGTTGTATATTAAACTATACCGATTCCTTTTGTTTATTTTACTACTCAAGTTCTGCTATGTTTCAGTTATAAAAAGACTTACTGATGTTACATCAACGATCCTACATTGGTTCAGTGTCCCTCCATTTTTAAGTTGCAGCGACTGCAATACTGTTTATAATAATCTCTTTCATATGTTTTAATTTCATAAAAAAGGAAGTGAATTGGGTCTCCATTGGGGTACTGTTTTCTTTTAATTTTGAGAGCATTTTCTCTTTATTATAAATTTGCCTGTTATTCTCTATTCTTTATATTGTAGCACCCTATTATTCTCTATACTTAATTTTTGGGGCATATTTTCTTCTCTTCTTATTTGTTTTCTGTACAATTTGCCCATTATATCTATCAGGTAAACCTCAACCACACCCTATATTATTCGAAATAAACTGTTTCACTTTGTGTATTATATATAATATTTGTAACAGCTGTTATTGTTTTTATAAACCTTAAATCCTTAGATATATTAGATAAATTCAGATAGAAAAAGAAAAATAACCTGACTATATACTGTATATTGAAGTACTTTTATAGATTTGCCTTCATCAGGATTGCTCACAGATTTAAGAAAACAGACAAGATTGTATAAGTATCGAAACATACAAATAGCTATATAACCAAAATATGCAGAATACGGATAAAGGAAGTTACAGGAAATATTTGACTGTACAACATATTACAATACTGATTTTTACTTTACATCTTCTTCGTCTATTTCTGGTCACTGATATAACTATACTTTTATTGTGTAGCAAGGCTATATATAAAAAATGTTTGAAACATATTTTGTCACACATTGATTTGCAATATGATAAAACATTGAACGTTTTTTGTCACGTTCTGAAGGAATTATTATGTTGCTATGCATTACTAACGATTGCTTTCTATATTTTTGTAATTACTTCTTTTTTTTTTTTTAGATAATATCTGTTTTTGTGAATATCCTATATTGATTAGTGATAAATGAATATATTTATATACCTATGAAAGGATAAATTAACACAAATTCAATAATTTCTTATTAAAAGGTTAATGTTCTTAATCATTATGATATATTGACATAGTGTCTCAACTTGAATATAGAATAAGTGATCGCTTTGTACCAAATATTGCGTTAGGGTTCTCAGTAAAAAGTTTTGTTAAATTTTCAACCTTATCTCATTATTGGCTTGTGATGCTAGAGTTTTATAATGTGGATATATATGGAAAAAAATAAATATTTGTTCTTACCTTGGAAAGAGGCATACACATGTGACTTTTATAATATGTGTGTGAAAATTGATAACCCAGTTTACTTGGATTACTGAACGATTTCTGTTGTAAATATCTTTATCTCATTGGCGGATTTTACAATCGCATTAGTTTATTATAGGAAAGCGTGTATGGACCTAGAGTAATTGCTGTAAGGGTTAACGAGGAGATTATTGGTCTAAATATAATGTAGCGTTATCATTTAGGATAATATCGTGTTAATTAAAAAGCAAATATCGTGATATTCATTCGATTATTATATCCTATAGTATGTAATGTAACGCGGATGTAACTTAATGTTTGTTCATTAAGGTCCATGATATAAGCATTTAAATATACAATTCCTTGATATATGGTGTCATATGTATATATATTTTTTTATTTCCCCGGAGTGCTAGTACAGTAACGTCAATATAATACTTCGATATTGACCTTTAAGAATAATTGTCTCCTTAAAATCGCAATTTCTTGAATTTCAAAAGATTTATATATCTTTTCATGTGTTAAAAAAATTACCAGCAAGTCAATGACGGACGCCCCCCCCCCCCCCAACAAAAAAAAAAAAAAAAACGCAAATGAAAACCCATCTCACTTAGCCCCCCCCTCCACCTAACCCCCATCCCATAAAAAAATCCCCAATGAGGACATGGTAAATCGGAAACAAATTTTGTTGTTAGTAAAGATATGTATATTCTAACGTTATTGTCAATAGGATACGAATGATTTCAGTATAGTTTGTGATGTTCTTCGATGCAAAATTACACAAAAACATGTACACCTTGTAATTTGGTATGAAATGCATTTAACGGCAACATGTGCCGCTAAATATATTGTTTTTGTTTTGTATATCGATATTGTATATATACGGTACTCTTTAATATTAAATTTCTAGTATATAGGACTTGACATTAAGTATAGTTTACAATAATATTCACAAGGGGGACAAATTCAGGAGAAATTCGCTCTAACCTTTCGGGGTTCAGTTAAATTAAAAAAAACATCAACGAATGAATGATACTATCCACAGAATTGAGGTTTCATGGATTTAACGAAGTACACAGACATAAACGTACAAACGAAGCACACAGACGTACACGTACAAACAAAGCACACAGACATAAACGTACAAACGAAGTACATGCACATGCAGACGTGAACACGTACAAACGAAGCACACGGACGAACACGAAGAAACTGTTCAAAGAAAACAATATATGGAGGGAAAAGGTAACAGAGAATGCATGTTCACTGAAAGTCAATGACGTATTTAGGATTTAAGAGGGGTTGAAGAAACTACCAGTTAATAGCTGAACCAGCAAAAGGAGAGGCAGATTTGCAACTATGTCAAAAATTCTAAAAATGCGCTATAACATTTTCTGTTATAAATGAATTGTTAGCATAGTACAAAATCACCCATTAATTTAGACAAAAACAACTCCATATATATACGTACTCTCGCTCATGACAAATTTAAGATGTTGTAAAAACAGGATATTAAAATTGGGTTTAAGTAGCTACAATGCAGGGGTTAAACAATGCATCTGGGTCATACCATATTTATACACAACTTGAAACATTGGAGTATTGAATAATAGTAAATGCTTGAAATAAAGATTATGTTGTCGTCCTACCTTGACATTTTACGATTCTTGCACACCATTTCTTTCCGCTGTAGATAATGTGTTATGACTGCTTGGTTATATGTTGTCATGGTAGCAATACTTCGAATGATATCAAATTTGGTTTGAAAATATTGAATGTATATATGATTATATGCATATATTTATTAAAGATTTGAATAATTACTTGAATAATTAGAGAAATATCGTATGGAATGAAATCGACCCCAGGGGAAAACTTTAAATGAGGTCTGACATCATGGAACGGTTTCATCGTGATTTGCATGTCAATTTTGCATAGGGCCATGCAAACCTTCTCTGAATCGTTCGTATCTTCGATTAGATAGTACGATAAAGACGGACGGTATTTGAACTATTGGTAAGAGGGTGTTCTTCTGGGAAGAGAAACAACAAACGTTCCTATATTTCAAGAGAATTCAGAGGCGGATCCAGCCATTTCAAAGATTGTGGGGGAAGTCCCAACCCAGGACAAACGGGGGTTCCAACTATATGTCCCCATTCAAATTCATTGATCATAACAAAAGGGGGGAACCCTCCCCCTGGACCCATCACTGGAATTAAAATGAATATGGAGCACACTCATCAAAGGCTCTATTCAATAACCTGAAGAAAGCTTCCCCAGTGTTCGGAGGGTTCAATAAATCAAACAGTAAACCAATGAACCAGTCGTTTTAGTTAATAAGAGACACCCATTTATAATAAAAAAAAATATTTCCCTCATCTGTGGTATTAACAAACCAATTAAACTTTATTATTGGAAATTTTTAATGATTAATTCTAAATGTATTGACATCGATTTTTCGTTAAACGAACATATGTATATACAAGTTATCATTCATAATTTATCTCTCACGGACGACTAAACAAATTTACTGAACGGAACGGAATGGTTTCCGTTTGTCGAATCCATAGAGACATGTTCTGACTAGCTGTTTGTGAGAGCCTGGGTCATAGAGTTTAGATATTCAGTTAGAATGTTTCGGGAAAATAAAGGGTAGAGAACTATCAATAGGGGTGGCTGATAAGGTAAAGAAAAGAAGATGTGCTTAAATTAGATATAAAAAAAGAGGATAAGGGGTGCTTATATTAGATATAAAGAAGAGTGAATAATAAAAAAAACATATATTTAGAATACAGAAAATTATCCAGAATGCCTATATGAAGAGGGCGCGAGTAAATAGTTAAAGAGCATTTGCAATATTTGTAAAAACTGTCATGTGAAATAACTGATCAAGCAAATAAGAATACTACAGTGGAAAACAATAGTATTTAAGGATTATATATGTGTTACTTATAGGTGTATGGTCCAGTTTATGGCAGACAGTTGTGAGACATTTGGTGTTCCTCTGACAGGCAGATAAACCCTTGAATGCCAAACTGGGGCGTCTGTTTGTTTGCGAAGGATGTATAAAAACGCAGCCACGTCCTTTTAGAATGGGGCCATTAAATCCGATGTGGTTTTCCTATTACAAAGGCTAAATTCTTACCCTATCTATGTTATTCTCAATTTCCAGTGGTATGCCAGTTTTCGCGCCCTGCACTCTGGTCAAACATTGGTACAGGATCTACCTTTTGTATTTATCATTACTTTTACTCGTCCTCTTGTATGAAATATTTGCCACTGAAGTAAAACAATCTGTTTCACTGAATGATAGATCGATAATCTTTCTTTTCTCGCCCTGACTGAATATCGTGTTTGAAATAATTGTTAAACAATCAATAATATATCATTTCAATACACTCATAATTCGTGATATTGTTGAATGGTTCTGAATTTAAGTTATCCCAACTCGGTAAACACATATTTACAAAGAATCGTATTTTATATCTATACAGATGCATATAATTAATAAAGATCAAAATGGGTAGCTGATTTATCTTCTGACATGATGGTCAGAGACGATCTGAAATGCATGCAACTTTTAAATTGATGAAATGGTCTTAGTGGTGGTGGTGAACACAATCGTCAAATACTTCACACGGTGTGTCCCTTTCTTGTGGGTGAATCATTACTACAATGTCTCATAAGTTGAAATATTTTTTATTCCATGACAATTTTGCCCTGTATAACCAATATTATTCAGTACGAGAATTAAAAAAGGAGTATATGAAAATGAAAAAAAGTCTTATGAATCCTTATGAGACAACGTTTCAAGAGAGACCAAGTAACGTAGTAGTAATTATAAGCTGAAATATTGGTCATCAAATAATTATTTGTACTTTCTTTAGTTAGCTTTCTTGTGTCCATTTCTTTATTTTAAATTGCTATGCTGAATACATACATAAAATCAATAAACGCGAACGGAATTAACTGGTTTGGTAACCAAAACACTGGTGTGTGCTACCAAATATAGACTGATTTATGAAGTGTTTAAATTAATTTGAAAATATTGTTTACGAAGCTTACCTGGTTGCTCTTTTAAAAGTAAACTCGACTTTCCGCTATATAGATGACGTTCTTTCACTAAACAATTCAAAATTTGGTGACTATGTGGAACGCATCTATCCCATCGAATTGGAGAGAAAGGATGCGACAGATACAGTTAAGTCGGCTTCATATCTTGACTTACATCTAGAAATTGACAATGAGGGTCGGTTGACAACAAAACTTTACGACAAAAGAGATGATTTCAGCTTTCCAAAGTGAACTTTCCATTTCTAAGTAGCAACATTCCAGCAGCACCTGCATACGGGGTACATATCTCCCAATTGATACGATATTCCCGTGCTTGCATTTCCTATCAAGATTTTCTAGATAGAGGGTTACTGCTCACAAGGAAGCTATTACACCAAGAGTTCCAAATGGTGCAGTTGAAATATCCCTTCGTAAATTTTACGGACGCCATCACGAGTTGGTTGACCGTTATGGTATAATCGTTTCACAAATGATATCGGATATGTTCCTTACGTCGTAACTACAATCCCCTTCCCTTTCATGAATGTGACCTACCGAATTATACTATATTTACCGGATTTGTAATCACATAAGCAACACGACGGGTGCCACATGTGGAGCAGGATCGGCTTACCCTTCCGGAGCACCTGAGATCACCCCTAGTTTTTGGTGAGGTTCGTGTTGTTTATTCTTTAGTTTTCTATGTTGTGTCATGTGTTCTATTTTTTTTCTGTTTGTCTTTTTCATTTTTAGCTATGGCGTTGTCAGTTTGTTTTAGATTTATGAGTTTGACTGTCCCTTTGGTATCTTTCGTCCCTCTTTTAAAAGTAAACACTCGCATAGATCAAAACAAAAACTTTTTGATAAAATTGGTCTGAATTCTTAAAGTATATTTATTTTATGTGTATATTTGCGAGTGGGATAGTTGGGTCAATGATCAGGGCAGCTGCACACGTTCTAGCATTTTCACGTGACTTTCTTTCGGAATATCTCTTTACTGTTCCTTACTTCAAGCTGAAGCCACTTGCTTTGCCCAGGCGTACTTTTGTATCTAGCATTTTGTTAAGAAATAAGCGATGGATTGACTGTATAGTTTTACAGCAGATGGTTGTTGTTAAGGCCTGTCAATTCTTTTGATAAGTGTGCATAATCAACACGTGGAAACCGGTCTATTATGAACCCTTTTCCCCACAATGCAATGTGAAAAATCTGGTAGCAGACGCTTTCTACAAAAAGTGAAAAATGCGAGACGATCATTGTAGAAAAATAGTTCAGAAGCAGGCTTATGATGTTTTGTCACATAAATATGGAATACTTATTGTCATTGGTGTATTCATTTTCATCACGTTGACATCTTTTTATTTTGGAGAGGTGAGATTCAGTTATAAAAAAAAAGTTACCAATTATTGTAATTGAGTTTGTGCCAATACAATATTTGTATTTGTATAAGACTAAAGTGCTCTGAACCTTGGAAAAGTACCATTGTACATTTACCAATCAACATTTTATACTCAGAACCCCTAACCACTTCTGTCAGCTGAAAGTTTTATATTTCTACTTAAGGTAAAGGTAAGCACCTACTGGCATGACTATGTGTCACAGTAAGTATATTTCTCATTTGACATTTGCATATTGGTTGGACTAATCTATTGCTAGAGTAGTTATGCAGTATTTGCACAACTCTGCATACAAAAATAGGAGATATAAACTGTTTTACAAGTAAGGTCGAAGGTCGAAGATGACAGGAATATATGATCAGTCCTACAACTCAAAGTCACCAGTTTCAGTGGATTTTGCTAACAGATGATCATGCCATTTTTCAATGTGTAAATGGGATATTAAAATGTTTGACTTAACATCAAAGGAGCAGAATTTGATGATTTGTCATGTTTTTCAGACTGTTGTGGAATGGAGTAATGAGAAATATGCTCAGGTTTTCAATTCCTACAGTGACAACATAGCAGGGAGATCTTACAGGGAAAGGTATATATTACTTTACATGTATATTAAGGTGTGTTGTGTATGCATCAATGAGAAGACCACTGAATGAAACCTGTGTCAACATATATAGTCTTAACAATAGACAGATATCAGAACAACATGAACAATGTGTTAAGCTGTAAACTGACCAGTCAGTGTCTCTAACAATGTTGTGAATATATTATCTGAAAATATCAAAGTTCTGTCAAAAACAAATTATCCAAATTTAAAAAAACAAATTGTAAAGCACTTGGTAAATGACTACAAATAATCATGGAAGACTCTGATTACACTTATTATTTGTACTAATCATGGACGACTCTGATTACACTTATTATTTGTACTAATCATGGACGACTCTGATTACACTTATTATTTGTACTAATCATGGACGACTCTGATTACACTTATTATTTGTACTAATCATGGACGACTCTGATTACACTTATTATTTGTACTAATCATGGACGACTCTGATTACACTTATTATTTGTACTAATCATGGACGACTCTGATTACACTTATTATTTGTACTAATCATGGACGACTCTGATTACACTTATCATTTGCTTATTGTTTGTACTAATTATAAAACCACACACTGAAAACTTTATTTCTATAGTTTTTTGTTCCTTTTTTGAGAAGTTGTTGCTTTGTCTCATCGTGGTTCAAATTGGATGGATACATTATTCTCTCTCACATATATTCTATTGATAGAAGGGTAAATTACACATGCTGATGGTGACTGTACTGTTATTAAAACACAACTTTAAGGCTTTTCCAAATACCATTTAGGTTTTAATGAACATCTATAGTTTTACCATAAAGATATGATTACCATGAAAGATTGTAAGGAGACCAAGGACAATAGGACATAGATAATCCAGTAGTCTGTGTAAATTTGAAGTTTCAAATTGTAACAATGCTTGTTTTTATCAAATCAATATTCAATGTGCATTATAATATATTATCTTATAGGTTATGCTCACCATTACCGATTGATGTGGTGTATACATGGGTGAATGGAACAGATCCCAAGCTGTTAAATCAACTCAGAACTCTCAAGTTAAATATAGAGGAAGAACTTAATATAACAAGGTATGCTGATTCAACAAACACATCTCAAATTTGGTTAATAAAAAAAATCAAGAGATACTAACTTAATTCAATGAGGGAATGAAACAGCCAAGATTATTTTAAGGGCAAGATCTGCTAAGAACCAGCATGTCCGTTATCACCAGGAGTTACTGACCTTGAATGACAAGTTTTACCCATTTGTTGTTTTACCAGTAAATATATTTTATTAGAATATCAAATTTATGAAAATGCCAGGTGAACTAGTTAAGTATCCTTGGGGATTCTTGTTTTTTATCTATTATATGAAATCAAACAGATAAAGTTGTGAATGGAAATGGGGAATGTGTCAAAGATACAACAACCCAACCAATGAGCAAAAAAACATTTGAAGCCCACTAATGGCTCTTCAACACGGAGAGTAAACCCTGCACCGATGGCAGACTTCAGCTGTCCCTTCAAAAAAAAGAACTAGGAAAATTGTACTATATACTATTGCTCAAGCGTACTTGTATATTTATAATGTTTATATTTTTATCTATACTGAAATCAGGGGCAACTCCCAAGAAGCTATCAGGTAATTTCATTTGGCTTTGAAGAAAAATGCATTTTAATGATTTAAGCTCATTTATTTACCTTAGAAACAAATACAGGTAAGATATTAAAAGACTGAACGCTAGACCTTGTTTATTGTTAGCTATTTGTAATGTTGAGAGCATGTGGTAATTGAATTTGTACTGTTTCATGTACATGATATATGTATGATCAGCTGGTAAAGGGATAACCAGACAGACAATTTCATATCCATTATGCATATTTAGAGCTAGCAGTTATTCAACAAATAATAGACATACTAAATGAACTAATTTTACATAGATTTCATGTTGTTTAAAAAAGATAATATGCCCTTTTATGCCAAATTACAGATATCGGGGGCATTATGTTTCTGGTCTGTGCATCCTGGACTAAACATTGAAATGTGATATAAATATGAATGGGGCATGAAGTTCAATTGACTCATATTTTTGTTTACCACTGCTTTTATTGGTAGCTGGAAATTGTAAAAATTGTAACTGTGCATAAATTTTGTAATCTCGTGTAAAAAAATCACTACAAAACAGTGCGTCTAAGAATGTAAAAGATTTGAAGAATGATGTTGTTTTTTTTTAAATCCAAAAGGAAAGAGTATATGCTGGATAATTTTGATAAAAAGTGATGAAAAAAACACTAAATTATTACCTTTGGTGCTTATATTTATCTTTTCTTATATATCCACTTGTATTCTTCATGTATACTACTTAATTATCCAGGTTTTTATTCAGGAGTATTTTTATTTTCATTTGCTAAAGTAAGGTTTACCTCAATTCAGAGATTTCTTTGGGTATCCATTAAACAAATGTCTTTTCTTGTGTATTTTTATAGTTCCAAATCAAGATTTTGCTAGCTAGTATTTATATGACTTGCTTTTACATATTCTGAGGGTAATGTTACAATGTTATATTAGATTATATGAATCTTCTACTCAATAATAAGTTATGCAGTCTGTGTTAAATCTTGTAATTATAAGACAATTCATTGCAATGTAATAATGTAAGTGATTATAACATGTAAATATATTCTGTATTTCCTTTACAATTATAGAGAGGTAAACTTGAATATAGAACTAAATAAAAAATCATGGGGATATTTAGTGAAATTAATACATTATATCAACTGTAGCCTAAATTTTGATGCCCCACCTACGATAGTAGAGGGGCATTATGTTTTTTGGTCTGTGCGTCTGTTCATTCATTTGTCTGTCCCGCTTCAACTTCAAATTTAGTACACATATTCCCTATGATATCATCTTTCTAATTTTTATGCCAAATTAGATTTTTGACCCCAATTTTACGGTCCACTGAACATAGAAAATTATAGTGCAAGGTTCAGGTTAAAGTTTCGGTTAAAGTTTTTGGTTTTTAAGGTAGTTTTTGATGAATTTGAAGTCCAATCAACTTGAAACTTATTACACATGTTCCCTCTGATTTGATTGTTCTAATTTCAATGCCAAATAGATTTTATCCCAATTTCACTGTCCACTTAACATAGAAATTGATAGTTGGAGTGGGTCATCCATGTACTGTGGACACAATCTTGTTTTTAATGTCATATTTATTGAAGAAATATTGCAAATCCAACTGTCATGAATAATGTTATCCATTTTAACATTATTTATTTTTTTCATGTTCTATATATTGCAGTGATTCCAAATGTGTTTTTACCAACTGCCTAGCAACCAATATGGTTATTCTTGACCCTGTGTTGCCAAAGGAGATGACCTTACTGAAGTTATCATTGGTCTACAAAGTGTTTGTTCAGGCAGAGAAGATGTTTACAGTGTCCTTAGATACAGATGAGAATGCCAATTATACTGTGATTGTCTTTAAGGAAGACACTAACAGTAAGTCATATCATTTTGGAGAACCATTTTAAAAACAGACTCAGAAATCCACCAATCAAAAAGCCATGCCTTGTGGTTACACAAATTTTAAGAAAGATTCTTATATTCAGGCTCACAAAAATCAATTTATCAAAAATCTGTATTTAGGGTTTTGAACATAATTCTGCACTCCTGATTATTGTGTAAACTTTGATGACTGAAAGCCAAGATTATTTTATATTTTGAAACCTATGTAAGAGAAATCCCAAAAATTAAAAATCCAAATGATCAAAAGACAAAGGTCTATATCAAAGCGATATGTATAGAAAGTGCTGAAGTAAGAGCCTGATCATATAACAATGTTTCATGTTGTAGGAAACTAATAATGTTTCCTTTTATTTTTAGTGACAGAGGTATTAAGTCAGCCAATATTGGTACATGAGATAAATACTACAGTGAGACGAGGTTACATTGTAAGAACATATATACTGTTATTTTATTAATATAAGTCATTCAAAGACAAAATAAAAGTTATGTTTGTGCAGTTTCTTTTATCTGAAAATCAGTATGCTCAATACTGTTCTCCTGTCATTCAGTTAAGCTAACTTTAGAGCAATTTTTTATCTGTATATCTTGAGCATATAATTTCATAGTTGTAATAAATTATACAGTATTAAAAACTATACTGAATTAATAGCAAGGATGTTTTTTTTTATGGATACCCATTTGGATTTCGTAGGTATTGTTTGACCACAAATCTAAATGTTCAATAAGATACAAAAGTTCAATAGGCTTGTATGAAATTGAGAATGGAAATGGGGAATGTGTCTAAGAGACAACAACCCAACCATAGAAAAGACAACAGAAGAAGGTCACCAACAGGTCTTGTATGCAGACTTTGGCAAAACCATGATATCAGATATCAACAAAAACATAACTTTTCTCAATCCACTAAAATTAGTATCCCTGAAAATAATTGAAAAAATAACAGTCTACTTCATTTGCCAGTGAACTATTTTTCGTGTTGAACTAACTTTCAAAAGTGACGAATTTAGAATATTGATGTACTAAAATAATCTTAATTTACCAAATATTTTTTCTTTCATTATTGTATTAAATTGTCTAAGTTTGAATTATTCAAAGGTATATTAAGACATGTTGTAAAATAGCATAATATTTCCTTTCAGACAACAGATTGGACTGTACACAATAGTATTATGCTATATTTACTTTCAGACAACAGATTGGACTGTACACAATAGTATTATGCTATATTTACTTTCAGACAACAGATTGGACTGTAAACAATAGTATTATGCTATATTTACTTTCAGACAACAGATTGGACTGTACACAATAGTATTATGCTATATTTTCTTTCAGACAACAGATTGGACTGTACACAATAGTATTATGCTATATTTACTTTCAGACAACAGATTGGACTGTACACAATAGTATTATGCTATATTTACTTTCAGACAACAGATTGGACTGTACACAATAGTATTATGCTATATTTACTTTCAGACAACAGATTGGACTGTACACAATAGTATTATGCTATATTTACTTTCGACAACAGATTGGACTGTACACAATAGTATTATGCTATATTTACTTTCGACAACAGATTGGACTGTACACAATAGTATTATGCTATATTTACTTTCAGACAACATATTGGATTGTACACAATAGTATTATGCTATATCTTCTTTCAGACAACAGATTGGACTGTACACAATAGTATTATGCTAACAGATACTGCTATAATGGCTGGATTCCCTCCTCAATATACTGCTCAACAAATTCAGACCAAACTACCAGACAAAATAGCCAAAGGAATTACAAAGGTAAATTAAAATAAATAAGTAAACACAGTGTCTTGTTTAAATTGTTTTACATTTGTCATATCAGGGCCTTTTATGGCCTGCTAAATGGAAATAGACTGACTTTTCTATTTTTCCAATACTAACATTGACAATCATACCACATCTCCAGTTTGCTATTTCTCCAAGGCTAACATTGACAATCATACCACATCTCCAGTTTGCTATTTCTCCAAGGCTAACTTTGACAATCATACCACATCTCCAGTTTGCTATTTCCCCAAGACTAACATTGACAATCATACCACAATCATACCACATCTCATTCTTTAATATGGATGAAGGATTTCCTCAGCAATATACAACACAGACAAAATCAATGTAAAACTCACATAAGATGGCTCTAAAGGAACAATATACAACACAGACAAAATCAATGTAAAACTCACATAAGATGGCTCTAAAGGAACAATATACAACACAGACAAAATCAATGTAAAACTCACATAAGATGGCTCTAAAGGAACAGACCAAACCTATGTAAAACTCATATAAGATGGCTCTAAAGGAACAATATACAACACAGACAAAATCAATGTAAAACTCACATAAGATGGCTCTAAAGGAACAATATACAACACAGATAAAATCAATGTAAAACTCACATAAGATGGCTCTAAAGGAACAATATACAACACAGACAAAATCAATGTAAAACTCACATAAGATGGCTCTAAAGGAACAATATACAACACAGACAAAATCAATGTAAAACTCACATAAGATGGCTCTAAAGGAACAATATACAACACAGACAAAATCAATGTAAAACTCACATAAGATGGCTCTAAAGGAACAATATACAACACAGACAAAATCAATGTAAAACTCACATAAGATGGCTCTAAAGGAACAATATACAACACAGACAAAATCAATGTAAAACTCACATAAGATGGCTCTAAAGGAACAGACCAAACCTATGTAAAACTCACATAAGATGGCTCTAAAGGAACAGACCAAACCTATGTAAAACTCACATAAGATGGCTCTAAAGTAACAGACAAACCTATGTAAAACTCACATAAGATGGCTCTAAAGGAACAGACCAAACCTATGTAAAACTCACATAAGATGGCTCTAAAGTAACAGACCAAACCTATGTAAAACTCACATAAGATGGCTCTAAAGTAACAGACCAAACCTATGTAAAACTCACATAAGATGGCTCTAAAGGAACAATATACAACACAGACAAAATCAATGTAAAACTCATATAAGATGGCTCTAAAGGAACAATATACAACACAGACAAAATCAATGTAAAACTCACATAAGATGGCTCTAAAGGAACAATATACAACACAGACAAAATCAATGTAAAACTCACATAAGATGGCTCTAAAGGAACAATATACAACACAGACAAAATCAATGTAAAACTCACATAAGATGGCTCTTAAGGAACAATATACAACACAGATAAAATCAATGTAAAACTCACAAAAGATGGCTCTAAAGGAACAATATACAACACAGACAAAATCAATGTAAAACTCACATAAGATGGCTCTAAAGGAACAATATACAACACAGATAAAATCAATGTAAAACTCATATAAGATGGCTCTAAAGGAACAAAATACAACACAGACAAAATCAATGTAAAACTCACATAAGATGGCTCTTAAGGAACAATATACAACACAGATAAAATCAATGTAAAACTCACATAAGATGGCTCTAAAGGAACAATATACAACACAGACAAAATCAATGTAAAACTCACATAAGATGGCTCTAAAGGAACAATATACAACACAGATAAAATCAATGTAAAACTCATATAAGATGGCTCTAAAGGAACAATATACAACACAGACAAAATCAATGTAAAACTCACATAAGATGGCTCTAAAGGAACAATATACAACACAGACAAAATCAATGTAAAACTCACATAAGATGGCTCTAAAGGAACAATATACAACACAGACAAAATCAATGTAAAACTCATATAAGATGGCTCTAAACAGAGCTCCAGATAAGAATTCACAAATTGGGTTTTTTACCCACCATTTTCTTATACAATTGGGTGATAAAGTTTTTTAATGCATTATCAATTCATATTCACCCCTCATGTTAATATCAAATTGGGGTTTTCACCACCAAGCTCCTTAATGTATTGGGTTTTTTCATCAACACAATATTGAATATTTAGGGAATATCAACCCCAGATTTTTTTCCATCTTAACTATGTTTCTTTCTTTGTTTAGCTGTTTTAATTGGTTTAGGGTTAGGGTTAGGGTTATTTGCTAGCTGTTTCATTTGGTTTATTCATTGAGGAGCAATTGTAGGTTTAATTTGTGTTCCGTTTCAAACCTTCTGCCAGTTTTGTATTTTCTCATATAAACTGATACAAAAAGGATATGTGTATTCACAGGCACTCGTCTTATACCTTTATCATGTTTATAAATTCGGAGACCAGTGTATGTGTGTGTATTCATTAATTAACCATAAAATGAAAAAAATAGTATATAAACTCTAATTATACTTGAATGTTTTTGTTTTATTCCAATTTTCATAAATCTGGGTTTAGTTGTCTTTTATTTGAACTTTTGGTTTCTGATGCTTTATCATGTCAAAATTGATTTGGCCTTTCCCTTTTTCCAACTGATTTCGTTTTTGAGGAAACCCCGTTATTATCAGCAATGTTCTCGTTAAGATACGCACACACGCCCGTGTGTTCGATGGACGCTTCCTAAAAACACTGACTAAGTCTTGTTATCATCATAACTTTCCCTCAGCTTTTCAAAAGAAGCAGAAAATATGCTTCTATTCAATATTTTTACCGGACATTCACTTTCGTTTTAATTCAATGTATGTTATGATAAATCCTGAGCAATGCCAAAAAAATTTGACTTCATGACACACGCTAATTGGATAAACGCCGAGAAGGTCGAAATGTTTTCAAAAACACGTGTACCTATTGAGCAACGGAAAACTCTTACAGGGACCCAACTCAGTTACTTGATGCAGGGATCTATTTTTAGAACGAAAGGAAATTTCCAATTATAAATATTATAAAAATAGTTTACGCGACGACTGTAAACAGATAAGGGTAAATTACGCAAGTGGTAGCCAATAAAAGGGTTGAGAACTCATGGTATTGGCATATAATTGGGTTTTCCTTTGAATTAATTGGGTTATTGAACCCTACAATGTGCAATTGCATTGGGTTTTTTATAAGACCGCAAATTTTGAAAAAATTTTCGTCGTATATTGCTATCACGTTGGCGTCGTCGTCTTCGTCGTCGTTGTCGTCGTCGTCGTCGTCGTCGTCGTCCGAATACTTTTAGTTTTCGCACTCTAACTTTAGTAAAAGTGAAAAGAAATCTATGAAATTTTAACACAAGGTTTATGACCATAAAAGGAAGGCTGGTATTGATTTTGGGAGTTTTGGTCCCAACATTTTAGGAATTAGGGGCCGAAAAGGGCCCAAAAAAGCATTTTCTTGGTTTTCGCACTATAACTTTAGTTTAAGTTAATAGAAATCTATGAAATTTTGACACAAGGTTTATGACCACAAAAGAAAGGTTGGGATTGATTTTGGGAGATTTGGTTTCAACAGTTTAGGAATTAGGGGCCAAAAAAGGGCCCAAATAAGCATTATTCTTGGTTTTCTCACAATAACTTTAGTTAAAGTAAATAGAAATCAATGAAATTTAAACACAATGTTTATGACCACAAAAGGAAGGTTGGTATTGATTTTGGGAGTTTTGGTCCCAACAGTTAAGGAAAAAGGGGCCCAAAGGGTCCAAAATTAAACTTTGTTTGATTTCATCAAAATTGAATAATTGGGGTTCTTTAATATGCCGAATCTAACTGTGTATGTAGGTTCTTAATTTTTGGTCCCGTTTTCAAATTGGTCTACATTAAGGTCCAAAGGGTCCAAAATTAAACTTAGGTTGATTTTAACAAAAATTGAAACTTTGGGGTTCTTTGATATGCTGAATCTAAAAATGTACTTAGAATTTTGATTATTGGCCCAGTTTTCAAGTTGGCCCAAATCGAGGTCCAAAATTAAACATTGTTTGATTTCATCAAAAATTGAATAATTGGGGTTCTTTGATATGCCAAATCTAACTGTGTATGTAGATTCTTAATTTTATGGTCCAGTTTTAAAATTGGTCTAAATTAAAGTGCAAAGGGTCCAAATTTAAACTAAGTTTGATTTTAACAAAAATTAAATTCTTGGGCCTCTTTGATATGCTGAATCTAAACATGTACTTAGATTTTTGATTATGGGCCCAGTTTTCAAGTTGGTCCAAATCAGGATCTAAAATTATTATATTAAGTATTGTGCAATAGCAAGTCTTTTCAATTGCACAGTATTGTGCAATGGCAAGAAATATCTAATTTCACAATATTGTGAAATTGCAAATTTTTTTTTAATTAAGAGTTATCTTTCTTTGTCCAGTATAGTAAGCAAGAAATATCTGCAAGAATTTTTTTTAATTGGAGTTATCTTTCTTTGTCCAGAATCAACTTAAATCTTTGTTATATACAATATACAATGTATATTCACTTTTTACTACCAACTGATAAATTTAAATAATCTTTACCATTCAGTGATAACAAGCAGTTTTTTTTACATCTTAATATTTTATGATGTATTTAAATGAGTAGTAATTGTTGCAAACTCCATTAGAATATTTTAATTGAAATTAGTTTTGGAATAAGGGAAAGGGGGATGTGATTAAAAAATTGGGTTCAATTTTTCTCATTTGAAATTTCATAAATAAAAAGAAAATTTCTTCAAACATTTTTTTGAGAGGATTAATATTCAACAGCATAGTGAATTGCTCTAAGAGAAAACAAAAATTTTAAGTTCATTTGAATACATTCATTCTGTGTCAGAAACCTATGCTGTGTCAACTATTTAATCACAATCCAAATTTAGAGCGGAATCCAGCTTGAATGTTGTGTCCATACTTGCCCCAACCGTTCAGGGTTCAACCTCTGCGGTCGTATAAAGCTACGCCCTGCGGAGCATCTGGTTATTATTTGTATTGCGTGATCGCGCAAATACGCAGCTTATCTGGAGCTCTGTCTAAAGGAACAATATACAACACAGACAAAATCAATGTAAAACTCACATAAGATGGCTCTAAAGGAACAATATACAACACAGACAAAATCAATACAAAACTCACATAAGATGGCTCTAAAGGAACAATATACAACACAGACAAAATCAATGTAAAACTCACATAAGATGGCTCTAAAGGAACAATATACAACACGGACAAAATGAATGTAAAACTCACATAAGATGGCTCTAAAGGAACAATATACAACACAGCCAAAATCAATGTAAAACTCACATAAGATGGCTCTAAAGGAACACCTAAAAGTAAAAGAAAGTCTAAAATGAAAACATGCTATGGTGATTTCTTATTCATCTGGCAACATGTCTTTTAATAGTTCAGAGTTAGAGCCTTTGACCTGTCTGTTAATTTGTCCATACCTAATTATTTAATCAAATGGTTTTCAGGGGATTACATATTTGAGTTTTAACAAGATTTTCATGAATGATAATGCTTTTGAAGGAAAAAAAAACATGCATGTTTAGGGTTTTTAGATAGCATTTTGAGGTCTTTAGTTACCTTAGCATGAGATGAAATTAACCATTAATGGGTAACAGCAAAAGATTATGACAGTAATTGCATGCACTTGAAAACATGAAAAAAATACTTCTTTTTTTCAACATTTTATTAATTCTTATTTGTGACATTGTTTCTTTTGTAGTGTTGAATAAGATTGCTTCAAATATTGTAGTTTCCATTTCAATATAAAGGTTAAATGACCTTATAAATCATCATTTAATATAAAGAAATATTCAAAGCCTGACTTTTTACATTTTATAGGAACATGATTTTGATTATTTCTTTTAAAATTCAGAACCTACAAATAAAACAAAAGCAGTAAAAGTTATTGACAATGAACAATGATTTTGTTGATTTCAGTTTACAATGCATGAAGATGAAGGCTTAGCTGTTATACAGATATCCAAAAAAGACGATTTTGAAGCATTGGTGAATGTAAGTTTAGTTGTTATTATGCCCCACCTGCAATAGACGAGGGGCATTATGTTTTCTGGTCTGTGCCTCCATCTGTCCCTTTGTTCGTCTGTCTGTCTGTTCGTTCGTTCTTCTTCGGGTGAAATCTTCACAATTCCAGCATTTTAGTTAAATTTTAAACAGTTCCAGTGTAAAAAAAAAGTGGCCGCATTCGTGTTCATCCAAAAATATTGAAATGGAAGTTGTATTTGATGATAATACATAACATATATAAAAATTGAGAATGAACACAGATTCGGCCACTTTCGTTTTTGAAAAAAACCATCTGAAAAGTGACATTTTTTGGCATATTTGGTAGATTTTTAGCTCACCTGGCCTAAAAGGCCATGTGAGCTTTTCTCATCACTTGGCGTCCGTCGTCGTCGTCATTAACAATTTTTCAAACATCTTCTCCTCTGAAACTACTGAATGGATTTAAATGAAACTTAACATGATTGTTCCTTAGTATATCCTGCACAAAATGTGCGCTTCGATTTTTGATCCGTCAAAAAACATGGCCGCCGTTACTTAAAATAGAACATAGGGGTCAAATGCAGTTTTTGGCTAAGATCTACAAATAAGTTAATATGACCAAAATTGTCAATTGACCCCTTAAGGGGTCAAATGCAGTTTTTGGCTTATATCTCAAAAACGAAAGCATTTAGAGCAAATCTGACATGGAGTAAAAATGTTCTTTAGGTCAAGATCTATCAGCCCTGACATTTTCAGATGAATCAAACAAACCATTGGTGGGTTGCTGCCACTTAATTGGTAATTTTAAGGAAATTTTGCAGTTTTTGGTCATTATCTTGAATATTATTATAGATAAAGATAAACTGTAAACAGCAAAAAAGATCAGCAAAGTAAGATCTACAAATAAGTTAATATGACCAAAATTGTCAATTGACCCCTTAAGGGGTTATTGTCCTTTAATGACAATTTTTCACAATTTGTTCATCATATTTGCTAACTTTAAAAAATCTTCTCCTCTGAAACTACTGAATGGATTTGGTTAAAACTTAGCATGGTTGTTCCTTAGATTATCCTGCACAAAGTGTGTGCTTTGATTTTTGATCCGTCAAAAAACATGGCCGCCGTTACTTAAAATAGAACATAGGGGTCAAATGCAGTTTTTGGCTTATATCTCAAAAACGAAAGCATTAAGAGCAAATCTGACACGGACTAAAAATGTTCATTAGGTCAATATCTATCAGCTCTGAAATTTTCAGATGAATCAAACATCCAATTGTTGGGTTGCTGCCACTTAATTGGTAATTTTAAGGAAATTTTGCAGTTTTTGGTCATTATCTTGAATATTATTATAGATAAAGATAAACTGTAAACAGCAAAAATGATCAGCAAAGTAAGATCTACAAATAAGTCAATTTGACCAAAATTGTCAATTGACCTCTTAAGGAGTTATTGCCCTTTAAAGACTTTTTTCACAATTTGTTCATCATGTTGACTTACTTTAAAAAATCTTCTCTTTTGAAACTGCTGTATCAATTTCAGCCAAACTTAGGCTAAATGAGTTTCAGAGTTTCAGAGTATCTAGTATAAATTTTATATTTCATTTCCTTGTATGTCAAGAAACATAGCTCCTATGGCTAAAATAGAACATAGGAGAAAATGTTTTTTTTTTGCTTTTGAAGAAAATAGGACGATTCAAAGAACATTTAAATAAATTGAAAAGCCAAAATAATCATTGATGAGAGATTAAACCAAAAAAATTCAGGTGAGCGATTCAGGCTCTTGAGAGCCTCTTGTTCTTATTTGAGCTTGAATCGGATCGTTTTTAATGACTAAATAAGTTAAAATCTTTCACATAAATTAATTGAATCATATGAAATAGACACTTAAGTGTTCAAAAATTAGTCAAAATTTTCGTCAGATGAAACTGAAATTTGAGGCCAAAATCAGTCCTTACCGGACCTACTCCTTTATCCAATTTTTAGAATTAAGGTCAAGTTACAGTAAATGGGCTATGTCATAGATTTCAGTAAAATTTGGCATACAGCTCTGGCTCGATGAACTTCAACTGAAAATCGAAATAATAATGCATTTATCTCAATTATCATTTGAAATATTACTGATTGAATTCTTACAAAATGGGTGAACATTTGTATAGAAAGCACATAAAATCGGCGAAAACTCTTCTAAAATTTGTCTTAAAATCGCCAAATCTCTAATTCTACTCCATAGATTTTTCTTAAAAAACTATATGTTGTTGATACATAAATTTCCGTTATAATGATGCAAAATAAAGATAGGGTCACCGACTTCGTTTTTACGGTATACATCATTCAAAGATGCGTTCTTTGTGAAAAAATCCAACAAAACGTCGAAATAATTGTAACGTTATCGCGTTGCAGGCCGTAAAACGTTGATTTTTGACGTTTTTCACTACCAATAAGGTAGCAAAATGATTATTAGACAAAAACGAAGTCGGTGACCCTATCTTTATTTTGCATCATTATAACGGAAATTTATGTATCAACAACATATAGTTTTTTAAGAAAAATCTATGGAGTAGAATTATAGATTTGGCGATTTTAAGACAAATTTTAGAAGGTTTTTCGTCGATTTTATGTGCTTCCTATACAAATGTTCACCCATATTAAGAGAAATCAATCTGCAATTTTTCAGAAAATAAAAGAGATAAATGTATAATTTTTTCGATTTTCAGTTGTAGTTCAACGAGCCAAGATTGTATGCATTTTTTTTAGCAAAATCTGCGACATAGCCCATTTACTGTTCCTTGACTTTAAATGTAAGGTCTGTATATTTAGATAGAACATTAAATTTTGTTTGAAAAATTTTCTTTTCATTGTTTTTACAATGATAAAATTACAATTTTTTTTTTTTTTTAAATATTAACTGTTCCAGTCAACCCTAGCAACCACTATAAACAAGGCATTCATATAGAAAGTGTATTAAATCTCTTTGCCATTAAAAAGAATGGGATAAATAATGGTATGATTAATTTGAAAAAAAAGTAAATTTATAAAAGACTCAAAACATACAATCTTCTTTTTGTGATTTAAGCATTGTTTCCACTATGTAGATCACTGTTAGCTATTTCATTTCAGATTGAGAATTTTACACTTGAAGGAAAGAAACCAACATTTAGTGCTGCTAACTTAGTATGGGACTTGAGAGATGTGAGTAACTCTAAACAGCTTCATTTATTCATCTGTTTGAATACCTTTAAATATCAATAGTTGTTTACACTTACTAAATTCTGAGACATTGATTATCAGAAAAAAAATAAGAATTATTCTCCATGTTTTTTGGGACAGAAACCAGTGCAAATATCACATTGATATTCATGTCATACCAAATACCTTTATAATATTGTCTGTTCTGAAAATGCTTAAAATATTTACCCCTGAATTTTTATTAAAAAAACAATAAGCCAATATTTCTCACTTTCTAATTTAATAGATATTTTACTTTTAGAAAACACTTTTTTTAATCGGAAATTTGTGAACCTTCTAAAAGATTGTTTTCTGGTTTTTTTTGTGTTCATACAAAGAAATCGCCACTTTGTTCTTTCTAAAGTAGACGTACCTTCCAATAGTGCAACATTTCTCAGAGATTTTTTTTTTATGGTAAAACAAAACCATTGTTTTATTTCAGTTCAGAAAAGATTCAGATATATCAGCCAGTAGATTTGAGGACAATGAAGAATTGAGGTATTCTTTACGATCTCTAGAGAGGTTTGCTCCATGGGTCAGACATGTTTATATAATAACCAATGGACAGATACCTTACTGGTTAAACATGGAAAGCTCCAGACTTACTATTGTTACACATCAGGTAAGATTAAAAACTGTATATTGGCAAATTTTGGCATATGTATGTATGTATGTACTAATTTTCTCTATTTTTTTATAAGCCTGTTTATGGGCCGCATTATGGTATACCATTCATCTGTCCGTCGGTTGCCAATATATCAAACATTAACTTGAAAACTGTTCAACCAATTTGCATGAAACTTTTGTGAATTGTTTATATCTATTGATGTAAGCTCACTTTGTTTTTTTTTATAAATTTTAGATATTACTTTTCAGAGTTATGGGGTTTAATTCATTAAAAAGGGGGATTTTCCAGTTTTAGAGCATTAACTCAAAAATGCTTTCAGCAGTTCTCATAAAACTTTGGTAAATTGTTTATATCCATTGTCTTTCTCGCCCTCTCTGTTAGATATATTTTCTACTTTAAGTTTTGAGTTATGGAATATTATTCATAGAAATGATAGAAAAGGGGTGATTTTCCAGTTTTCTGGACAATATCTTTTAAGTAATTTTGGCATTTTTCATTAAACTTTTGTGACTGATTTATATCTATTTTAAGATAACCTCCCTTTAGTTTATCATACATTTATGCTATGACATTGAGAAGTGATTGAATTTTATTCTTTGAAAACAGGACTGATGTATCAAGCGCTGTTTATTTGTAGACATCTAATTACAAAATTAACCCTACACAAATATTTAACTAAAAATTCAAAATGCATTGTACAATGCTATGAATCGTGATAAAACTCCCTCTTTTTTGAAACACCAACTATTATTAATAAAACCATTCAACATCTGTTAACAGGAGATATTCACAAACACAACACATTTACCAACATTTAGTTCTCCTGCCATAGAGGCTAACATCCACAAAATACCTGGTCTATCACAGAAGTTTATCTACATGAATGATGATGTAATGTTTGGTAAGGATGTATGGCCAGATGATTTTTACACCTACAGCGATGGATATAAGGTATGGTACATATGTTATATTTGAAAATTATATTTTACTTTTTGAAGTTTCAAATGGTTCACTAAGGAATATTTTGTTGTGGGAATACACAAATCAAGTATTGAAATATGGAGAAACAGAAATTCTGGGTTTTGAAAAAGTAGATGTTAATCTGCAATCTACTGTCAATGTTATATGAATTAATTTGGGTTCAGTTAAGGATAAAATTTATCGTAAGTGTAAAATATATATGAACCAACTTTTCAACTAAATATTTTTTATTGTAAGATTAATTTTACACTTAAGATTTTTTGTGAAAAGGGCTACAGTCTTAGCTGAGATGATAGGTTGGGCATTGAATAATACCATAGATGACAATAATGCACTATACCTGGGTAATGTAAGGAGGTGATGAGACACAAGGTTTCAATGTATTTAGACTTTCTCAGCAGTTCATTGAGATAGAGATGATTTTCACAGGCCGAAAGCAGTTTTGAAAGTCTGGGCTGCTTGGCCTGTGGTCATGGTGGTAAGGTGTAAAGACTGAGACAATTTTAAAATCTGTATTGATATTTTAGGTATATTTAACATGGCCAGTACCTAACTGTAATGAGGGATGTCCATCATCGTGGATTAAAGATGGCTACTGTGACAAGGCCTGTAACAACACTGAATGTGAATGGGATGGTGGAGATTGTCATGGTCAGTGGTCATATTACTGTAAATTCAGAAATTATTGTGAGGTTTTTATTATTGGGAAAAAATGTGACAGAGTTGTCAACACAATCATTCAAACTCACATTTTGAAATATTTTATAAGAATGAAACATGATTTTTCTCAAAATCGTAAAAATTAAAATCGCATTTAAGTTTGAAATGGCTAAATCACAATAATAAATGCATACAATAATTTCTGAATTTATAATAATATTTCATAGTTTTTACACAGAGATTGAGAATATAGAATAGAACAGATCTATTTAAAAAGATTGACATTTTACACATTATGGCATTATGCAATGAAGAATTCATCTGACAAATCATCTTTTGATGATGTGAGGTCTGCATCAATTTAATAATATATTACTTTTATACAGGTAGTAATGTACAGGCTGGTGCAGGTCATTGGAGTGGTGGTGTTGGCTGGTATAATGATCAGAAAGGTAATAATATTACAGCACTGTCATAATCAGATACCAATCAAAATGAATTTTGTATCAAATGTAAAATTACACTTGGTTCAGTATTTAAAATAAACAGTTTCAAAAGTATCAATACTATTGTTTTTGTCCAGGAAAATAGCAGATTTCAAATTATTATCAAACCTGCAGAAGATGAAAATATCATGTTAAACTTTTCCCTCATAGTCTAGCTTTGAAGTGAAGACCACATATACAATAAACAACTAACTACCGGTACATGAAGATAAGATCTCAGAAAAAAATTGACAGAGAGTAATTATACTGTAAACCAACTTATTATCACGGATACTTTATTTCGCATTTATCTCCAGCTAGTCTACTTCACGGCGATTGAATTTCACGATTTTCTAATTAATTTGATGTAGTTTAATAAGGAAAGATCCAACTTATACATATACACGACTATTTAATTTCGCATTGTTTTTCTACTTGCCAAAATTAATCGCTCGCGAAATTAAGTTGGTTTAAAGTAATTGAACTTTTCTATTGTTTGTAGAACATTGTAATAAAGGATGCGCTGATTCCTGGCTGGCAGATAGATATTGTGATACTGTAAGTACCACGACTTTAATACATGATGTAAATGGCTTAAACTCTTTTGAAAATGTATTAGTAGACTAAAAGTAAATTAGTATACCCAAGGAGTAGAGGCTATATTTTTAGCACCTTGTCTGTCTATCCATTTGTTCAAAACATATTTCTGTCACTCTTTTCCCAAGATTTTTTTCAATATTTTGAATGAATTTTGAAAACAATTGTCACGAACATATCCACTTGTTAGTTTTAAGGTGTGAGTATATGTGCTTTTCTCTCTAACTTTAATTTCGTAACAGTGGATAAATAAATAATGATCATAATTATAAAACAGTCTTTAAACTTTTCAGACCTGTAATGTAAAACCATGTGGTTTTGATGTCGGAGATTGTGGTACATCTAAATATGACCAACTTATTGGCTATAAACTGGAGGCAAGTGTTACAGAATTCATAGTACCAAAAGGTAGGAGACTAGGAGTCACTTAAAAATCAAAGTACATGTACTTTATTAAAATCCTTGAGTGATTGGATTGATTATTATTCTATCCAATTCTAACAATGGCAATGTCAGACCTTTTCCATTTCTAGTTTATTATATTATTTTGTTTATATCTGGAGAGATAACTTTTTGATATGTTTTTACTAATTGTAAAATTATGAAGGGACAGGTGAAATTTTAGATTTTGACAAATAAGTAAAAACTTTAGATGACTTCATTATTTTAACTTATTTCAAATAGATTAAATGAGATATAGATGTACTTTTGATATCATGAGATATCAGCTTCATGCATAAAAGTTGAAAGATCCTTTGTGCCTCAGTGTGAATTATATATATAAATTAATTGTAATCTTATTTCATTGATTTTAGGTGAGGTAATTGTTTACTTCAACATGACAACCCTGATAACAGACAAAGGAAGTGTAGAATCAGCAGAATATGAGAAATCATCAGTTGTCAAGGCAATAGCTGTAGCTAACAAGTTCAAGGTCATCACTATGGTGTTCAATAAAGGTCACAATGCCACCAAACTACACATTCATCTGAAAGGACACTATGCAAATGTAACAGAGAAATTCCAGGTGAATTTTACTTTATCTCTTTCATTAATGTGAAATAGAATTTACCAACTTCTATCATTGTTAATAATATCAAGCAGTCTAAACTTCCAGAGTTTTTTTTTAGAAACAGCTAAAATTATATAAACATTTGCAAAAAACCCTTTATTCATGATAAAAAAATAGGGAAATTTGGTATGATCGCCTATGGGACAACCCTCAACTAGAGATAAATCAAAGAGCAGATTGCTCTGAGGGATGCGATTGCCATTGTGTCATTGACACATGTATACATGTAGCTGGATAATATTATTTTCCAAACTTAGTCAACTGCACATGTAAAATTTAGTTCATGTAATCTGAATAGTTACAAAATAGCCAATCCCGTATAAGAGTGTATGAACAATGTACTTAACTTATTGTGTTTTATTTTTGTACTACCAATTCCAAGTTTACTTTCCACTACAGTCGCAAGAACTCAGAGTGAGAGAAGGTATTTCACTTCATAGTTATCACCTATAAGGCTATTTTTCTACGTTAATTCTAGGAGGAACACCATTTCTAACTCTTTAAATATTTAATTTCCTTTGGGTCAGTGATCATGACTCCTTTCCGTACACACCCCTCGGTTTAAATTGCGATTGTTATTAATATAATACGACGTTTATAATACTCGCCTGTTGTTTTGAGAGATTCAGAATTCAGGGAAGTTTCTTTCGGAAGGGAGATAACTCGAAACGATAATATGGAAGACTCCATTTCGCCTGAAGGGGTGTTCTTGTTACAACTTTACGATTCGGAATTCATTCATTTTAATTTAAATGATGGATATGATTTAAATTTATGCAACAACAATAACCATCAATAGCAGACATACATATAAAAGATCCCATGAGTTATAAATTAATTAATTGAGTGGGGAATCCAGAGCAACCATTCAATCTAATACCCCTTGAGGTCAAGAAAACTATACGCATGCGCATAATTACCATAACAAACCCTGGAACAAGAACGTTTATTAAAAATGTTTATTAAACGACCTAGATGGTTCTCTATTTATTTATGGAAGTACAATCTCAAATATTATCAGTTTCATAATGGTAACAAATAAGAAAAATTCCACTTTAGTTCTTAGGGGTACGACAGAAATAGATTTATACGAATTCAGAGAACTCTCACAATTTTATCAAAACTGAGGAATTCCCTCTGACGTGTTTCTAAATTTATAGAAACACTAAATATAAATACTGCTTAATTCTGATTTTCCGTGTTTTTAAAAACACGCATATAAGTCAAGGGAATTATCAAACATGAAGTTTATGAAAAGAACATTATAGGAAAGTTGTTTAAGTTCAATCCCTTTGTTTGTTTTTACCTTTAAAAGCAAGACTATCATAAGAATATGTGATGTTCCTTAGTGTTTAGAATAAAAAGGTTGACATGAGGGCATTGCTCTGAGACAATGCTAAAAGTCTACAGATTGCTTGAAAGCAATCGTATCCCAAAAACAAAATCTATGTCTTTATCAATGAACAAAAAGCATACCATATAGTTATCTGCCAAAGTCCTGACAGGACAAAATATGGAACAATTCAAATGAGAAAACCAAAAAAGCTTGATTTATACTAAAACAAGAACAACAAGAATGTGTCCCAAGTACATGGATGCCCCATCTGAACTATCATTTTCTATGTTCAGTGGACCATGAAAATAGGTGAAATCTCTAATTTGGCATTAAAATTAAAAGATCATATAATAGGGAACATGTTTACTAAGTTTCAAATTGATTGGAATTCAACTTCATCAAAAACTACGTCTACCAAAAACTTTAACCTGAAGTCGGACAGAGGGACAGACTAATGAACAAGGGGATGCACAGACTAGAAAACATAATGCCCATAAATGGGGCATAAAAATAGATATAACAGACATGAACCAACGACAACCACTAAACTCAAGCTCCAGACTTGGAAAAGGCCCATATAGAAAGTGGTTCAATAAAATATGTTTGTGAGCAGTCAATTCTTCCCTAACGTGAGCAATGGTGTATTAATAGCACAACATAATACAAACTAATTTAACATCATTAGGAATATTATTGTATATCATGCTTTAACAGTAGATTGTATCTTATTTTTCCAGTATAACTTTACTGTGATGGTAGATACTACACAAGAAAATAAAACTTTGGAAGTAGTACACACTGTAGATAACGTAAATAAAACAGCTTTAAATGTAACTGTGGCGAAAGAGATTGAACTACCAGTGGTGTATGAAGTAGCAGAGGAACTTATGTAAGTGTTATATGTACTGTAAATTTGCAATAATACAACTCACATTTTAAAATGGTTTGAAAACTTGATTGGTGTTTAAATATTCACCAGAAATGGTATTGAGGACATGGTGGCATTAATGACCAATTCTCAAAATCATCAGAAACTTCAAGGAAGCATATTTTGAAAGTTAAGGGGATTAATAGAAAAGCAAATCAATCTATAGCTAAGAATTCATTTAGATATCTTCTTTTGAGCAGTTATGGTGTAAATTGGCCAAGTGAGTTTGTTTATACAAGTAACTATTTATACTACATAAGAAAGAGACCTTAATGTAAATCATACAATGTACAATTAAGTGGTGTGTAGAAAACATTGTTGCAAAACATAGTGGAAAGAATCAATGGTTGCAAAATATTAATTCACTTATTCTTTTCAAGATGGATTTATTTTACAGTTGCAATAATTTTGATTTCAGACAAGTAAAACCTAAGCCAGTAGATCACAAGGCCTTACCAGAACATGTTAACCTCACAAATATAGATCTGCCAGAATTCATCAACATACAATATGAAGCTCTGTTTAAGGAGAAAAAGGAGGGTAAATATTAATTGTGCATTCCACTATAAATGCCATATATATTTTACAGCATAACAGCACTATTTCGGCTGATGCATAATGTTTATATGAATTTAGACATGTGTTTCTATACATTAATGTGAAGTCTAGTGCAATGTGATTCTGATTAGATATAGGAAGATGTGGTGTGAGTGCCAATGAGACAACTCTCTATCCAAGTAACAATTTAAAAAGTAAACCAATATAGGTTAAAGTACGGCCTTCAACACAGAGCCTTGGCTCACACTGAACAACAAGCTATAAAGGGCCCCAAAATTACTAGTGTAAAACCATTCAAACGGGAAAACCAACGGTCTAATCTATATAAATTATACATTCTTTCACAGGAATATGGAATTCTCTATTAATTGTTGCAGTGTGGTCAGTCTTGTCATTCCATACTTTTAATTTTATTTTAAATATATTTTAAAACCAACTGGTCAAAAGCTTTGAACATTTTCATTCAGAAAAATAAAAAAGTAAAGTAACCATGGTTAGATTAAAAGTACAACTTAGAAATATTGTATAAAAAATGGTACAGTTTGACTGCACAGGACAAAATGAAAACATTTTATTATGAATACTGTAAAGATATTATTTTTACGGACTCTTTATTTCAAACTAAGCTGACTCTAGCTGACTTCACATTGATTTGTTTTCACGATTTTCCTATTTTGTTGTTGTATTTATATATGGAAGACTCGTGTTTTACATATTCACTTTGAATTACATCAATTTGATGCTCTTTTTCTACTTGTGAAAGTTGCGAAAATAACTTAATAGCAGCAATTGGTTGATTTACAGAACTTTAAATTTGACCAATGTGTTTTAATAGGTGATATAACAGAGAAAGGTTTTAAGATTGAACAGATGACACTGTGGCTGAAGTACCAGGAATATCTGAGAAACCCTCCAAAGAATGATACAACACTCACTAAACCAGTCGTCAGAAAATTACTTAGCTTTTTAGAGGTCCCTATTCTTGAAATGAATCAGGAAGATAAGGTACCAGTTTATAGGAAAAATGGTTATTCATACCAGACTTTAGAGGACATGCTAAAATCAGGAGGAAGATTTACAGATGAAGGACATTTTCCATGGGAAGAGAAAAATGTATTTGGAAAATTTGAAAAGGTAGGATTTTTGTTTTAGTTATTTGTATGATAAATGTCTATAACTAATATCACATTATCCCAGATTGTCATGAAATATTCCAACTAGATTTAAAACAACCAACAATTTTAATCTATTAATACAAAAACAAGGCTGCTATGAAGCTTGGTTTATGTTTTATAGGACACATTTCAGTGAACCATGATTTGAGATATTGTGACATCACAGAGAAATAAAAAAAATAAAAAAATAAATTGATAATGGCAAATTTACTCTTTAATTAACTGTATTTAACTTTTAAGTATTATTTTTGTTTTCAGATAAGGAGAAAAGAGGCCATACAGAAACAATACACAGATGATGTTTACCCCCCTAGAAGGAGACTTTTAGATACATTTGGTGATTCACTACGTCATGTCAATAAGATCTACAACAGAGAGTTTGGATTTACTGCCAGGAAAGTCCCTGGACACATGCCACACTTTGTTGATAGATCTGTCATGTATGAACTTCATCAAAAGTTTCCAGAAGAGTGGGATACCACATCTTCACATAAAGTTCGTAGTTCTGACGACATGCAGTTTGCTTTCTCGTATTTCTATTATATGATGGGAGTAAGACGTAATGTGACAGCAGAAGAAATCTTTGATGAGATGGATACAGATAAGTCACGGTAAACATCAAAACTATTTTCTTAATTTACTTTTACCTGAAAGTATTTTTTTATTATAATTCTGATTTACTTCATCCATATGTAAAAATGCAAGTCATTTAGTTTAATGTTTCCAATAAAATTTGTTTTCACACTTTAAAACAAATTAATTCTGTGTAGGATAAAGTATTGAACAAAAACTTAAAAAAGAAAATATAATTAAAAATTCAATGTACCGTATCAACTTTATTTTTTAGTTTATTTATAGATTGAATGTGTACATGCTCTGTATTAACCCCTTTTAAGAGCACCCCCCATGAACTGTAAAACACACTGTAAGCACAGATTTTGAGCATTTGCCCACCCAGTTTCCTGATCTGGCCATCCATGACAATTCTTTTACCAGTATTTTCTTATGGTAACAATTCATAGCTTTGAAGTACATTTTGTACTAGTATATGTTTTTCTTAAACTGTTGTAAATAGATTAGTTTTTGAAATGTGTGATGAATTGTTAACATTTTTCTCTTACCAGATCTTTATCAGATAGAGAGATAAGAACATTAGCAGCTTCACTTTATGATTTACCATTGGATTTAAAAGTAAGTCTACATTCTTTTCAGGACATTTTGTTTGATACAACTGTAGAATTGTTATTCAGATAATTATTTTAATTGAAATAATAGTGTAATGTTACTCAGTTTTCCTGGCATTACTGATGTGGTTTTCTGTTAGGAAATTATGATAAAAATCAAAATTGAAGTTCATTTGTTGTATTGCGTTGCTTGAGTAGTTACAGCAAAATAACTAATACAATGGTACATACACATATAGAAAGAAATCAGTATTATGTTTACTCTAGCATGGCTTACTGGAGACTATTTTGCCCTGTCCTTGAATTCATGGTCTTTTTGACTTTGAAACTTTTGCATAGTTTACATGTTAGAGTTTGTGAATAGGTCAGTTTAAGGGGAATCACTTATGATGTCTATAATATTTCATTTGCATTTGTAATTAGCATTGGCTTATCTTATATCTAAGAAATTGTTTAGCCCTTTTCCTTCAGTCATGTTTTTTTTTTGTATTTTGCATAATTGACATGTTCTAAGTAATGCTATTCTAATTTTAACATTTTCAATATACCATCAAATTATATCCTGGCAAGACATATCTCTGTGTCAATAGCTTCTTTGCAAATTCCGGTGAAAAATATCACTGGTTCAGACATCAATTGAATGAGACGATCTAAACTTATTATAAATTTGGTACACCTGAAACCAAAGGATAACATATGTGCACAGTGTAAATACTTTAACTTGACCATATCTCAAAATAAAGTGTGTTTAAGGTAACAGGTACGTAAATGGCTTGTCCACCGAATTTTTTAAGAAATTGTATTCACGTAGAACTTTTAAAAATAAACAGAAAAATTCAAAATTTTGAGTGGGTAACCGATCTACTTTCAAAGTTACAGTCATTTGAAATTGTTAGAAAAACACCATGAAGTACATAGAAATAACATCAAATTTACGCAAAAAGTACGAAATTTCCAGCTTATTTTAATCTGCAGTTAAAACCATTCCCACGATTTGTCTATAAAAATTAAATGTTTTTATGATAGAATTTTCCTTTCTATTGATATATAATTTTCCGCCGTTGAAAGGGTATTGCTGACGGTAAAAGATAGAAATTGCATGACGTCGCCGAAGAGGATTACGCAACGTCAAGTCTCTATCAGCAGAATAGTCACCAACATAAAAATCTTGTCAAATGAAGACAACAACCCCTACCTCAAGGCGTCTCTTTGTTTATAATGTGTTTTTAAACTAATTATGCGCTATAGCGCTTATGAAATAATTATCCTGTCTGAAAAAGTATCACTAGTTATTACGGATATTCATTTGTTTACGGATTAGATGAGACCCTAGTCATGTATAACTTAAAAGTGTGGGGTTTACGTCAATGAACAACAATTAAGGCACTGATTTAATGATAAAAGGAAATCTTTAAACAATGGACTGGTAGTTTAGAATCTGTAAAAGTTTAAACCAAGTAAACGGAAACTATCATTGAAATCCACAGAATGACGATATACATTCATTGAATACATTTTCGACCCGAAAATACATGAAATATTTGCTGCTGCTCAATCAGTAAGGAAAACGAAATGTACCAAAGATGAAAACAAATTGACAATGCCGCAGAAAAACTGTAGAAAAAGTCAAAAGACAAACTGTACTGAAAAAACACATTTTTTTACCTAATCGAGTCATCAATATGCCGATGAATCGTCGTACGACGTACAACACAAAAAATAGACAAATACTTCGAGTCCAATAGTACTGATTTATTATTCCATCCTGAAATTAGATGGTGACTGTGTTTAATATTATAAAAGCAAAGGGGATACACGTAATTTATAGATAAAACCTACACAATATATCAAATTTTGATGCAAATCTTCATTATCCTTTTATCCTACTTTTTGTTTTGTTCAATGATCGTGAATTGATGTCAATATTATAAAATCGTAATGTGTTTTATCTAGAAACTAAACGTGTAATATAAAATAAAAAAAATAATGTATAAACGTTCAGACAATGTTTTTTTTCTAGTTTTGCAATGACATAATATGTTCTGAAATCGAGTCCAGTATCTTCTTGTCTTTGGTAACTCGGGGCTTCCCATCAATCTGTTCTGTAAGCAATTCGCGTATACCATCAACACCTCCTCTATTTCCTGCAAGGATGAGATGGTTTAACCGTAAACCGGATTTGGCAATTTTGTTCAGCATTGTCTTTGAACAAAAAGTAGATGGTATGTTGTTAAATGACTCCAGTCTAGATTTAGTTAGCTGCAGCTTACTGATCATGTTTACTGTGTAGTGAACAGAGAAGCTGTGTTTTTCAAGCATTCTTGGAGAAACTTTTAACGTGTTGATCAGCTGTTGCAGGGATTGCACATCACCAATGGCATTGTGTGCATCATAACTAATTCCAATTATATCTTTCACGAGTGATTCCTGGTTGTATGACTGCTTACTTGTCTTTCTGTCTGGTAGCTATCGTCAATGATAAGGTGTCAATAAATCCAACGCATTTTAATTCAAAATCTGTCATGACATAATTATTTTGTAAAGCCTTAGTCAGAATCCTGGAATCAAAAATTCTTGAATTGTGACCAAGCAGAATGCATTTTTAGCTCACCTGGCCCGAAGGGCCAAGTGAGCTTTTCTCATCACTTGGCGTCCGTCGTCGTTAACTTTTACAAAAATCTTCTCCTCTGAAACTACTGGGCCAAATCAAACCAAACTTGGCCACAATCATCATTGGGGTATCTAGTTTAAAAAATGTGTGGCGTGACCCGGTCAACCAACCAAGATGGCCGCCACGGCTAAAAATAGAACATAGGGGTAAAATGCAGTTTTTGGCTTATAACTCAAAAACCAAAGCATTTAGAGCAAATCTGACATGGGGTAAAAATGTTTAACAGGTCAAGATCTATCTGCCCTGAAATTTTCAGATGAATCGGTCAATCGGTTGTTGGGTTGCTGCCCCTGAATTGGTAATTTTGAAGAAATTTTGCTGTTTTTGGTTATTATCTTGAATATTATTATACTTAGAGATAAACTGTAAACAGCAATAATGTTCAGCAAAGTAAGATCTACAAATAAGTCAACATGACCAAAATGGTCAGTTGACCCGTTTAGGAGTTATTGCCCTTTATAGTCAATTTTTAACCATTTTTCGTTAATTAAAGTAATCTTTTACAAAAATCTTCTCCTCTGAAACTACTTGGCCAAATTAATCCAAACTTGGCCACAATTATCTTTGGGGTATCTAGTTTAAAAAATGTGTGGCGTGACCTGGTCAACCAACCAAGATGGCCGCCATGGCTAAAAATAGAACAAAGGGGTAAAATGCAGTTTTTGGCTTATAACTCAAAAACCAAAGCATTTTGAGGAAATCTGACATGGGATAAAAATGTTTATCAGGTCAAGATCTATCTGCCCTAAAATTTTCATATAATCGGTCAATCGGTTGTTGGGTTGCTGCCCCTGAATTGGTAATTTTGAAGAAATTTTGCTGTTTTTGGTTATTATCTTGAATATTATTATACTTAGAGATAAACTGTAAACAGCAATAATGTTCAGCAAAGTAAGATCTACAAATAAGTCAACATGACCAAAATGGTCAGTTGACCGGTTTAGGAGTTATTGCCCTTTATAGTCAATTTTTAACCATTTTTCGTTAATTAAAGTAATCTTTTACAAAAATCTTCTCCTCTGAAACTACTTGGCCAAATTAATCCAAACTTGGCCACAATCATCTTTGGGGTATCTAGTTTAAAAAATGTGTGGCGTGACCTGGTCAACCAACCAAGATGGCCGCCACCCCTAAAAATAGAACATAGGGGTAAAATGCAGTTTTTGGCTTATAACTCAAAAACCAAAGCATTTTGAGGAAATCTGACATGGGAATAAAAATGTTTATCAGGTCAAGAACTATCTGCCCTGAAATTTTCAGATGAATCGGTCAATTGGTTGTTGGGTTGCTGCCCCTGAATTGGTAATTTTGAGGAAATTTTGCTGTTTTTGGTTATTATCTTGAATATTATTATAGATAGAGATAAATTGTAAACAGCAATAATGTTCAGCAAAGTAAGATCTACAAATAAGTCAACATGACCAAAATGGTCAGTTGACCCCTTTAGGAGTTATTGCCCTTTATAGTCAATCTTTAACCATTTTTCATAAATCTAAGTAATCTTTTACAAAATCTCCACTGAAACTACTAGGCCACAATCATCTTTGGGGTATCTAGTTTGAAAAATGTGTCCGATGACCTGGCCATTCAACCAAGATGGCCGCCCATCTAAAAATAGAACATAGGGGTAAAATGCAGTTTTTTGCTTATAACTATGAAACCAAAGCATCTAGAGCAAATCTGACATGGGATAAAAATGTTTATCAGGTCAAGATCTATCTGCCCTAAAATTTTCATATGAATTGGACAACTGGTTGTTGGGTTGCTGCCCTCCAATTGGTAATTTTTAAAGAAATTTTGCTGTTTTTGGTTATCTTGAATACTATTATAGATAGCGATAAACTGTAAACAGCAATAATGTTCAGCAAAGTAAGATCTACAAATAAGTCAACATGACCTAAATGGTCAATTGACCCCTTAAGGAGTTATTGCCCTTTATAGTCAATTTTTAACAATTTTCATTAATTTGGTAAATTTATGTAAATTTTTACCAAATATAGTTCTCTGTTACTAATGGGCAAAGTTCATGATAGATATAATTGTAAGAAGCAAAATCGTTCAGTAAAGTAAGGACTTCAAACACATCACCATCACCAAAATACAATTTTGTCATGAATCCATTTGTGTCCTTTGTTTAATATGCACATAGACCAAGGTGAGCGACACAGGCTCTTTAGAGCCTCTAGTTTTGGAAGCCAAGAAATAAACTGCTTAAAAATTTCAGTTTCTTCATCTGTCTGCATAATTTCCCCGTTTTTGTACAAAATTAAACCACTTTTTGAAAACCCGGTTACTTTGGAGGCAGATGGCAAGATACGCTGACTAGGTACCATATACCGATTATAATTTTGATTGGCATATGCTGCAGCTAATTGAATGATATCACAATCAGTACCTGAAAAAGAAACAATTCAAAATAAGTCTTTGATATTAATACTTAAAAATTGCCGTCCTATCATTCATCTTACGATGCACACAGTAAAAAACTACAATGATTATCGTTTATGTTACTTAGCAATACTAACGGAAACGCATACAATCAAATGCAGAAAAAAACGGTTGTTGTTTCATGTTAAACATTATATGTAGCGATTGCGGATGTGAAGGGGATTTTTTCTTTTTGTAGTGTCCTCTGAATTTCTGAATTCCAGTTAATTTTTCTCTTTATTCATAATTATTTAGCCTATTTATTATGTATGCATAATGTTAAATACATTTGATATTATTATTCAAACTTCTTAGTATTGGTAAAAACGCTGGCAAGCCGATTAACTTTGTTTTCAATATATCTGACTATAAATCATCATTTATTAAATTAAATATTATTGATTGTGAGGAGATGCCTGAATTTTGTTTCGTTTTTTCATAAAACTGAACACATCGACACTTCAAGATTTAATTTTAGATGTTCACCATTTGCAATGATTTATTTCTTCATAAAGGATTTTTTTTAAATTGTTCAACTATAAACTACATGTATAGAGACATTACTATCCCAAGTGTGTGGTAGCCAGGATAAGTTTAACCTCACCACCTTCTATATGTGCTTGTCCCAGGTACGGAGCCTGTAATTCAGTGGTTGTCATTTAATTAGATCGTTAGTATTTTTCATTTAAATTGTTTTACGGTATTTTGGGGCCTGTTGAAGCTACCTATTCGTTATGATCAGCGGGCCTTACGGTCTTATACATGTAGTTGTTATGCCAAAATATATCACGTGGATAGTTTTCTTAATACATGCATCATACCAAATCTTCTTAATTTTAATAGATATAAAATTTTGACTTACCTGCTTAAATCTATTTCTTCTTGTAAAGCTTTCTGACAAGACATTTCAGCACACTTTTCAATAGTTTTACCGATTTCTCTTTCTCTGATCTTTAAATTCTTAACTGCTATTGGGGGGATGGTAATGCCAGCAAGAAAATTTACTGTCTGGTGTGGACCCATTCCAGCATCTAAATAGGCTAAACAAAAGATTTTTTTTCATAAATACAATGTATCCGATATATATGTAATAAAATTTGATTTTATTGGAAAGACATTTATATGAAATGTTTGTACTTGAAAAATACATATTACAAAAGCAAAAACCAACCCCAAAGTCTACATTTTAATTGCTACATTTTTATACTTTTTTTTAATGAAATTGCAATAACTAGAGACATATATTTTCCTATTTCAAAATGAATTAATCAATGCATGCAAAAATTTCCTAATTTTCTGTATACTATATGAACTCGCCTTATCTTTTAATTTTTGAAGCGGCGGTTATAACGGATAATCATTAAACACCATACTATTCTTATCAAATCAAAATAAAATAAACTTGTAAACTCTTTTTTTAATTTTTTTTATTTGATTTAAAAGACTACTTTGCTTCTCGTTTGTCTGTGTGTGCACAATGTCATCCATATTTCGTATCACAGTCAATTTTATTTTCCTTTTCTCTTGCTTATAATAATCACTTCCGATTTAAGCATTTTGAAAATTTCATTTCACGCAACAATTAAAATTCAATGTTCAATATTTCTAGTAAAAATTATTTGTTTTAATCCTACTTTTTTCACTCTCGGTATTAGCAATTTCCACTTCTATTAATAGACCATATTGCGGACGTGAAAGAAAGCACTGTAAACAACGGTTTCTATTTGTATGAACGTCCAAATGTTTATATTAGAGTGAAAAAATGATTGTCAAATCAATAAAACTCATTATTTAGCATATAAAAGAGTATTTACTCTTTATTTATTTTCTTGAGAGAGTCGAATTGAGTGTAGACAGTTGCGTTTACTTTTAGAAACGATATTGTACATGCAACTACGGTAAAGTAAGTGTCAGTCTTCAACTTCAAAGATTAGAACGAAAATAAAAAAAGTCAACGTTACATAGTACGCTTTTATTTGTTATTGTGTGTATATATGCAAGTGTTTGTAATATTCTTACCCAAACTGCATTTTGTATTCACATCCCATATCAACATTCCCTTTTTGGATGTTTCTGATCTGTGTCGTTTACCAGTGTATATTAAGTTGGTGTAGGGACAGCTGCCACAAGGTATATACAATATACTTCCTAGGCCATATCTTTGTTCTTTTGAGCAGTTGTGAAGATATAAAGGTGAATAACAGTTCTTACACGCTTTAACATGTTTAAGTTGGTCAGCTAATAATCCCAACTCAACCACTCTTCGACCATCACGCCATGCCAAGGTACTATTACTATCATTTTCTTGGGAGGGAAGCAATGTTTCATTTGGACAAGACATTTCATTTACTACTACCACACTTTTTGTTAGATTTTGACGAGAATTGTTGAATACTTTACCACCAAATTGACCATTTTTACGTCGAAGCTGAATTTCTTCCGACATTTTGAAAATATTTTTTCTGGTGTAAGGGGAATAACTCTCATAACAACGAACTCAAATTTTCCCGTTTTCCGCTAGAGGCGTTCATTTACGTACCTCTCACCTTAATCTATTTCTGAATTAGGAAATAGAAAGCATACATTCATTTCTCTAAACAAGATCAATACTACTCTATAACTTAGCCATTCAGGTTTGTTTTTGGTTGATATATAATAACAGTAAAAAATTATTGATTTGCTTTGTAGACATTGAGTGGATTAGAAAATATTTTGAAAAATTGTTCTGAATACCTACCAGATGATAAAAAGATTGAAAGACCACCTCCTACTGATTTAGAAACCTATTATGACAAAGATATGGTTTGTTTTTCTTTATTTATTTCCTTTATGATATATTTCTTCAGAGTAATTTGTGTTTATCAAAGTTAATACAGTTTTATAATTTTACAGCAAAAATAAGAATAAAAAATGCTTATCTGTACTTATTCCTGATGTTTTCAATGATTCTAATTCTTTTCTTTTACTTGCTTTTGTTTTACCTGAACAATTTTTAAATCAGGTTTTAAAATGTAAAAAATGAGAGCATTAACATATAGTATTCATAGACAATGTACTTTATCATAGACAATGTTCTACATCAATGACTACTTTATATAATTATGTATTTTATCAATGACTATGTACTTTATCAAAGATAATGTTCTTTATTAATGACTTTGTAATTATCATAGACACATTTGTCATTGGTAATGTACTTACCATAGAGAATGTTCTTTTAACCTTTTTTTAGCCACAAGCTACAAGAACTTTATTCCTCAACTGTGATGAAATGGTGGAACTAATCCAATCAAAGTTCAAATCCAGACAAAAACATAAGTATGTATCATAACATCTTATTTCTTATGATACCAGAAAAATGATTCTAGACACGTTTCACATGTAAATAAACTCATCATAGATACCAGGACTAAATTTAGTATATACGGGCATACATGCGTTTCGTCTACAAAAGACTCATCAGTAACGCTCCAATTCAAAAAGTTAAAAAGGCCAAATAAAGTGCGAAGTTGAAGATCATTGAGGACCAAAATTCTTAAAAGTTTTGCCAAATACAGCTATTAAAGTATTCCATGCCTGAGGTAGAAAAAGCCTTAGTTTAAAAAAAAAAAATTAAATTAAAAAATTTGTAAACAGTAAGTTAAATATAACCATATCAATGACAATTCATGTCAGCACAAAAAGTGCTGACTACTGGGTTTGTGATACCCTGGGGGAAATAAACATCCACCAGCAGTGGCATCGACCCAGTTGTTGTAAATAAACTCATCATAGATACCAGGACTAAATTTAGTATATACGCCATACATGCGTTTCATCTACAAAAGACTCATCATTGACGCTCCAATCCAAAAAAGTTAAAAAGACCAAATAAAGTGCGAAGTTGAAGAGCATTGAGGACCAAAATTCCTAAAAGTCTTGCCAAATACAGCTAAGGTATTCCATGGCTGAGGTATAAAAGCCTTAGTATTTCAAAAAAAAATTTAAGTCCATAAAAATGTTGATGTAATGAACAGGACTGTTTTATGGGAGGATGACAATTCATGAAGGTTGAACTTGTGTCCAATTCAGAATAAGTCAGAGTAAAACACATCTTAACACATGGATGGTCCAAAATCAGTGTTGACCAACTATTGACCCAAGACAAACTCCTTAGACCACTGGGCCTCTGAGCTTGGTTGCATAAAGTAAATACAAATGTACAAAGTGAAAATTTGTTTAAATATTTTGTATTCACTCTGGACATTTGTAAATATATTTTCATAAGTAGCTTCGATGGATTTGATAAAGTGATTGAGTTAGAAGGATATTAAAATAGAATATATTCTGCTATGAAATGAGAACTAAATTTTACATTACAGATTTGTGACTTTGGAAGATCATGAGATAGCATTTAAAATGATAAAGAGTAACATATCTACTGTTGTTGGACAACTGGATGATCTCCGTAAAAATCCTAAGTATGTCTTCTATAATAGGAATGATGTCAATCTTTACACCTGTTCTTGTAAATAAAAACTTTTTCATGTAAAGATGTATGACGTATTTATCCAACTAGAATACAAAAGTTGACCAGTAAAAGATACCTTGCTATCAAACTTTTAATAAGAGCCTAGACCAGATTGTAAACATAAAATCTTAATGAATCTTTACAAATTATCAATGAATTTTATTCTGAATTTAATATCATATTCTGTAGAATTATTAAAAATATAAAGGGACAACATCATCATTCAAGACTTAACATAAATACTGTGGATTCATTTATTTTCGTGGGCACCAATTTTTGTGAATGAAGGAAAACTTGCTTGTTCGTTGACATTTAATTTTGTTGTTTTGCAGAAGTCTTTCTGCAAGCCTTTCGAAAATTTGTCATTCATTCAACATTTAATTTTGTGGTTATCCTATACCCACTAAATCCACGAAAATTGATATCTATTAAATAATAATGAATTCACAGTATATAAGTTAGAGTTTTATGACAACATAACCGTTCTATTTTATAAAATGAATTCAATAAAACAATTGGTGAATTAAAAAATATACCTCAATAATCATTATATATTGATACTAACTGCTTTTACGTAAATATACACAAGCAACATAATAATATACATTATACATAAGAATCAACTGAAGACCATATATTATACCAGTACTTGATAGATCTTAGAAATATTAAAAGAGTCTTCCTTTTTACAAAACTTCTGATTTTTTTGCCTTCCTATGATAGTAGAGGGGCATTATGTCCAAATTTCACGGTCCACTAAACACAGAAAATGATAGTGGGAGTGGGGCATCCATGTTCTATGGACACATTCTTGTTACTCATGAATAAGAATAGCATATAAATGAAATAAAGTATTATGTTAATCTTTGTAAGAAATTGCACAAAACCTGTATTTCTATTCAACAAAAACAAATCTTTGTATACATTATCTAGGTCTGTTTGTTCTGAAATTCAGGAGCTTATGGTTGTCGTGATGATGCACACCTTCAAAAATTTTGACAGCATTCATTTTATGTACTGTTGTAATGAGATAAAGCTCCTAGTTGGTTGAGTAGGGAATTGTATTTTTGCAATCTAACAAATATTTAGCTATGATTAATTTTTTGTAATTTCAGAAAGTTTATATGTTTGAATGACAACATAGAACACAATAAACCTGATGCACAAACAGTAAGTGTAATCTTTACTTGAATATATATAGAGAGGGAAACACACAGTATGTATAATCTGTATTTTTTGTATATAGGTCTTTGTACAGTGATACACTATGAGTCTTTCATAAATTGGCAACACAACAAGAAAGAAATAAAATTTTTGAGAAAAAAATGTTTTAGTAATATTTGAATATCTTGACATCCTAAACAAGTAAAGCTTCCTACAACATTATTTTTACATGATTAGTTAGCTCTCAGCCTCTCATATGTATATTTTCTTAATTCTTAAATAGATTATTTGGTTTTCCTGTTTGAATTTATAGCTTGCTGTTTGGTGTAAGCCAAGGCTCCATGTTGAAGGTCGTACCTTGACCTATAATGGTTTACTTTTATAAATTGTTATTTGGATGGAGAGTTGTCTCATTGGCACTCACACCACATCTTCCTATATCTATTTATTAATATTTATAAATACATACTTATGGTTGTAAGTATGATGAAAAATGATTTATCACTTTATAAAATTTACAAGGTTAAGTAGAACCAAGAGGTTAAAATACTTTACATCAAATTTAGGAGCCTTTGAAGACAACAGGATAAATATTGCCAAGCTACAAGTTTGTGAAACATTTAGTGTATCTTTCCGTCTATTAGTAACATATTGAAAAATAAATAAATAATAAATTATATGTATCATTTATATTGATGTTTCTTTGTTTCTGTCTTCAGGTGAAAGCCATATTACAAGACTATTATGAATCAGTACTGCCTATACAGTCTCAGTTTGAGTTACCTAGAGAATATAGAAACAGATTTTTACATGTGGATGACTTAAGACAATGGTAATACATTTGTTAATTGGTTTCAATTATCATGGTACCTTTTATCATTGATTTTGGCCTTGGCATATAACAAATAAAAAGAAGCAAACCTGTAGAATTGATTGACTATTTTTATGCCCCACCTACGATAGTAGAGGGGCATTATCTTTTCTGGTCTGTGCGTCTGTTCGTCCGTCTGTCCCGCTTCAGGTTAAAGTTTTTGGTCAGGTAGTTTTTGATGAAGCTGAAGTCCAATCATTTTGAAACTTAGTACATATGTTCCTTATGATATGATCTTTCTAATTTTAAAAACAAATTAAACTTTTGACCCCAATTTCACGGTCCACTGAACATAGAAAATGAAAGTGCGAGTTTCAGGTTAAAGTTTTTGGTCAAGGTAGTTTTTGATGAAGTTTAAGTCCAATCAACTTGAATCTTAGTACAAATGTTCTCTATGATATGATCTTTCTAATTTTAATGCCTAATTATATTTTTTACCCATTTTTACGGTCCATTGAACATGGAAAATGATAGTGCGAGTGGGGCATCCATGTACTTTGGACCCATTCTTGTTATTGAATATCTTAATATGGGTAATGAAGCCCTTCATTTTCATTCCCGTACGTACCTGTAAGTAAATGTAAGCTTTATAGCTTTTCCAGAATTGGAACAAAACATCATATTTTAAGCTCTTAATTTAGTCAAAACATTAAGGTCGCATTCATATTTCACTTATGTCAAACAGAAGACCAAATAAATGAATGCTGCTTTCCTGTCTTGCATGCAGGGAATATTTCCCTTTGATAAACTAGCACTTGAACGAAAAAGGATTCCTGTTTGTATTTCACTTAATTTTGGGCTTTAAAAAGATTGGATAGTATGAGGATCTATCCACAAGAACTTCATGTGTTTGAGAAAAAGTAACACAATAAAATAGCTCTTATATGCAGTTAATCAGCGTTTTAACAGATGCTTTTACTTTATTTTGTAGGAAAAGATTAAGAGACTGGTTGAAGTTTTTTACACATATTGCTTTAGTGATACTCGTCTTGTTTACAGTTGCATCATATTTTGGTGATAAGGTAAGAAATATGGAAATTGATGAAAATTCAGTATAATAATATCATCGGTATATTATAGGTTCAGTACAAAATCATTCAGACACCACATTGCAATTTTTTCCAAAGAAACGCCCTGTACCATCAGCTATACTGTGTGATGCGTTTTCAGATTGATCACTTAACTTCCTGTTTACCGAACACTTGTATGATTTTACACATGATAGCCAAGTTGAAAATTTTCGTCACATTTTTCTCAGGAACTACAATACAAGGATTTCTGAAATCCAGTTTCAGGATTTATATTAGTCAGCTAAACGTGTGATGCGTTTTCAGATTCATCACTTGACAACTTCCTGTTTACTGAACACTTGCATATTTTTACACATTATCCACTTGCGGGGGGGGGGGGGGGGGGGGGGGGATGTATCTTCAGTGAGCAGTAGCTCGCAGTTTCACTTGTTACTCATTTTTAATGGCAATATCTAAGATGTCCTTACTATTAAAGATAATGTTATGAAGATATAATCATGGAAACAAAATGCAGATTAATCACAAAGGAGTTGATACAGTTGATACAGTTTCAGCAACGTTAATTGTTGACAAGCCTGTAATGTTCTATGTCATGTTGATTGTAAGTTTGGTAAGGATAATGTTGTGCTAAGGATTACAATCATAGGATTATGAAATTGAAAAATAAAACTTCAAGTAAAACTGATGATCAAATTAGGGTAAAGGAAATTTACAATTTTGTTTTTATATTTCAGATTGAAGCTTTACAGAAAAAATTTAGACGACAAAGACCCTCGTCTGACGAAGGGAAATTGATGACCGTATGACGGTTACTGCTCTGGATATTTACACCTGACATCTTAATGATAGTTCTAATAATACTCCTATTTATAATCATATCTCTTATGGCCTTTGAATACAGTAAAAGTTAATTTTTATCTACAGCTGAAATTTTTAACTGCTGTCTTTAAAGAATTTAAAGAATTTAAACTGTTTAAAATAAAATTGTATAAATAAAGAAGAATGTCTATACAAGGAATGATTTTCAGTACACTTAACTATCTGTCATAGTGCTTAACTATATAGATATTGAGTCAGACCTTTCTTGTGCTTTGAATTTAAAAAAAAAAGCTAAATTTCCTTGAATGAAATTGTTATATTTTATTGTATATGCAATGTTTTCTATACATATCTTTTTTTATAGTGTACAAAGTATACAAAAAACATGTCTTCCAAGTTATTTATCATAGCTGTTGTATACAAAAGTTTTTTTGTTGTTTTTTTTACTTTATACAGAAAGCTACCTGTTATAATGATAAGAGATTTTATAATTTATGATGTCAGATTTAAGTACCCAGAGCATTTGTTATTTATATATTATGTATTGTTTCAAATGAATTATTTTTATCAGAACAACTTACTGGTCAACATTTATCATTTTTTCATGTAAAGTGGGCTTTGTTCAGAGTAATTCAGTTTGGAATTACAATGTAACTGATTTATTTTAAGCATTATAGTTGTGGGAGTTGTTTCCATTTTTGGTGGTAGAGACAGATAGAAAAAAAGTTAAGTGCAGACTTATAGCATTTCATATCCGGAATGAATAAACCTTCAGGAAGTACTGAATTTCCCTTTGTTTTCTGTGATGGATATTGTGTATTTAAAAGGATATTGTGTACAATTGTTTAAAAAAAAATAAAAATGCTAAATTTATGACTTGAAATAAATGTCAGTGAATTCCCCTTGGAATGATTGTGTTACAAAAATTTTGCATTTTAAACTACCAAAAAAATGTTAGTTTGTTTTCTTTTTTTCGCCATATCATTACCTATTTTCGTCTCACCTCATTGCCAGTAAAAATGGAAACAATTCCTATACATTGTTTTGATAGTGGGTATTTTATCCATGTATTATTGTGGGGAATACTGTTTATATGGATCATCATTATCATGATGTGTGGTGAATGATGAATTTAATTTAAGGATATGATTGTGGTATGATTAAATGAATGGCGGGATATAATTGTAGATAGTATAATTATGATGACTGTAGTTATTAGTATTATGTTGAATTGATATCATTTTATAATCATGGAAACATGGAGGGGCATTGTATTTTTTGTTTTTTATACTGGTTGTTAGCTCTTAAAGTACTGATCTATTTATGGGAACAATCAAATGTGAACAATGTGCTTCAAAATTTTGTATGTTTATTATCTCCCCTCTCCAAAAGGAGGAGAATATATATAGATAAATGACATTTTTTTTATTTTGGTACTGACTTTACAAGCAAAATGATGTAGCCAGCCAATTAGGGTGTGATGTTATTTGAGCTGATCAAGTCAATAAAAAAAAAATGCCACTATTCTTATCAGTAATTTGTCTTAATAAAAAATGTTTTGGGTTGAGATTATAAAACAAACAGTTAGTAAAACCATTTCAAGTGTACAAAACAATGGGCCAGTTGTTCAGTTGTATGAATGTACTGACAGGCATTTCATTACAAAATTAAGGGCCAGTTGTTCAGTTGTATGAATGTACTGACAGCCATTTCATCACTAAATTAGTGTAGGTGGTCATGAACAAACAATGTCATTGCCTAATATTTTCAAGTATCAATTGCTGTCTATAATTCAAAAAATTATAGGCATAAAGATCAAAGGTAAAATATTGAATTGCTGATAAACTGCTTTACGTCTGTCTAATGAATTTTTGTTGCATTGGTATCAATTTTCATGTAAGCATGCTATACTGTGTTATGCATTTTAACATTCCAGTGGCGGATCCAGAAATATTCATAAGTGGGGGCCCACTGACTGATCTAAGAGGGGCCTGCTCCAGTCACGCTTCAGTGATTCCCTATATAAGCAACCAACTTTTTGGGCCCCCCCCTAAATCCGCCTCTGCATTCATTGCTCATCAATTTCTTGTTGACCAAATACTTATATATTATTACACATCGTGGCCATGTCATCCTTTGATTTGCATTTTTCTCAGGAACTACACTTCAAATATTTCTGAAATTTGGTATGAAACTTTATATGAGCATTCTGTATCTTGTGATGCATTTTAAACTTTATCACTAATTAACTTTCTATTTATACCAATCACTTAGTATATTTATTCCTACATATAATGGCCATGTATGTAATTTTCAATGCACAATCAATGCACATTTCTTAGAAACTGCAAGACATACATTTTTCTGAATTTTCATATCAAGCTTTATTTGAGCTTGCTCTACTAAGGAATGCATTTTCAAATTTGTCAATCATCAAATTCTTATTTATATTATATTTATAGTTTATGTATAAGTAGTGAGCAACACCTCACTTTCAACTTGTTTGTTTCTTAAAAAGGTGTGGTTTAAGTTTAAATGATACATTGTATCAGAATAACTACACACGATTGTAAAACTTCATATGATAAATGTTGCTTACATGTGCATCATATGTATATCATAGATAAGATTATTTGTACATGTATCACACATACATATTAAGGTCAGAACCTTTACACATTTGACAAATGATATATACCCTTTTCTCTAATTTTCATGTTTTTTTCACATTTCCTGACCGGTGTGAGAAAAATATTTCTTATCTCTAGTGAAAAATTTGTTCTCAGCAAAGGATTGGTAGAAATTTTATTGTCCCATTAAATTTTCTTTGTTTCTTCTGAATTTTTCTATTTTGATGTAATGAAAAAAGGCGACCATGTCTGATGACGTCACATAAAAAGTACACAACTTTCTTCAAATCATAGAAAAAGAAGGATAAAAATCATTAGAGAAACAGATTCCACCACTATAACTCGTGTATTATGATATTTCTCCACTCTCGACAGTTAAACTTTAAGTAAAATAATTTAATTGCTCTGCAAAGACTCTCGCTTTAAATATTAAAATTTAACTGTCTTGAGTAGAGAAATATCATAACACACTTGTTGCAGTTGTGGAATCAATATATCCATGATATGACAGCATATATGTTTCATAAGTACGTTTACAGTACCAGTGCAGTTAATAAAAATGTAAATTTGTGCACTTTTGTGCTAAATACAAATATTGTGCTACAAAGATTTATAGCGATAAATGAACTATTTTGAACATTCCAAATAAAGATAAAATATTAAATGTATTTTTGTTTTAATATCAGGATTCAAACAGTGTGAATAATAGTCTATTTGTACAAAAATGAATCAATTATTTACAAAACTTAAATACTCCACTTACTGATATTTATGATGAGAAACTGCATGACAAAATGATTGCCAATGAGACTGCTATCGGCTAGAGGCCAAATGACAAGGATGTCAACGTCTATAGGGGACTGTTCAGTCTTCAGTAATGTACAAAAACATAAACCATTTAGTAAGAAATAATAGACTTCATGTGAAACAATTTTAGGTAGATCTCTCGTCTTTTTGTGAGCACCTCTTCTGGGCATGAGGCAAAAAAAGTTTTTTGTTTGAAAATATTTTACCAAACTAAAAATCTATTGTGGAATATTTAGACCCTCCAGCTACCTTAAATCATATTTTGATTGTCCTAGCCCTCTTCCGAAGAAAATTGTCATCTTTGCTTTCTTTTTCTTATGATGTACTAGGATACAATACCTTGGTGAACCAGTAAATGTAGGATACAATACCTTGGTGAACCAGTAAATGTAGGATACAATACCTTGGTGAACCAGTAAATGTAGGATACAATACCTTGGTGAACCAGTAAATGTAGGATTCAATACCTTGGTGAACCAGTAAATGTAGGATACAATACCTTGGTGAACCAGTAAATGTAGGATACAATACCTTGATGAACCAGTAAATGTAGGATGCAATACCTTGGTGAACCAGTAAATGTAGGATGCAATACCTTGGTGAACCAGTAAATGTAGGATACAATACCCTGGTGAACCAGTAAATGTAGGATACAATACCTTGGTGAACCCGTAAATGTAGGATACAATACCTTGGTGAACCAGTAAATGTAGGATACAATACCTTGGTGAACCAGTAAATGTAGAATACAATACCTTGGTGAACCAGTAAATGTAGGATACAATACCTTGGTGAACCAGTAAATGTAGGATGCAATACCTTGGTGAACCAGTAAATGTAGGATACAATACCTTGGTGAACCAGTAAATGTAGGATACAATACCTTGGTGAACCAGTAAATGTAGGATTCAATACCTTGGTGAACCAGTAAGTGTCAGATACAATACCTTGGTGAACCAGTAAATGTAGAATACAATACCTTGGTGAACCAGTAAATGTAGGATACAATACCTTGGTGAACCAGTAAATGTAGGATTCAATACCTTGGTGAACCAGTAAATGTAGGATACAATACCTTGGTGAACCAGTAAATGTAGGATACAATACCTTGGTGAACCAGTAAATGTAGGATACAATACCTTGGTGAACCAGTAAATGTAGGATACAATACCTTGATGAACCAGTAAATGTAGGATACAATACCTTGGTGTACCAGTAAATGTAGGATACAATACCTTGATGAACCAGTAAATGTAGGATACAATACCTTGGTGAACCAGTAAATGTAGGATACAATACCTTGGTGAACCAGTTAATGTAGGATACAATACCTTGGTGAACCAGTAAATGTAGGATACAATACCTTGGTGAACCAGTATGTAGGAAACAATACCTTGGTGAACCAGTAAATGTAGGATACAATACCTTGGTGAACCAGTAAATGTAGGATACAATACCTTGGTGAACCAGTAAATGTAGGATACAATACCTTGGTGAACCAGTTAATGTAGGATACAATACCTTGGTGAACCAGTAAATGTAGGATACAATACCTTGGTGAACCAGTTAATGTAGGATACAATACCTTGGTGAAACAGTAAGTGTCAGATACAATACCTTGGTGAACCAGTAAATGTAAAATACAATACCTTGGTAAACCAGTAAATGTAGGATACAATACCTTGGTGAACCAGTTAATATAGGATACAATACCTTGGTGAACCAGTAAATGTAGGATACAATACCTTGATGAACCAGTAAATGTAGGATATAATACCTTGGTGAACCAGTAAATGTAGAATACAATACCTTGGTGAACCAGTAAATGTAGGATACAATACCTTGGTGAACCAGTAAATGTAGGATACAATACCTTGGTGAACCAGTAAATGTAGGATACAATACCTTGGTGAACCAGTAAATGTAGGATACAATACCTTGGTGAACCAGTAAATGTAGGATACAATACCTTGGTGAACCAGTTAATGTAGGATACAATACCTTGGTGAACCAGTAAATGTAGGATACAATACCTTGGTGAACCAGTAAATGTAGGATACAATACCTTGGTGAACCAGTAAATGTAGGATACAATACCTTGGTGAACCAGTAAATGTAGGATACAATACCTAGATGAACCAGTAAATGTAGGATACAATACCTTGATGAACCAGTAAATGTAGGATACAATACCTTGGTGAACCAGTAAATGTAGGAAACAAAAAATGAAAAGACAAACAACAGTTTACAAAACAATTTAAAAAAAAAATCTAAATTAAAGACAGCCCAAGAACCCCTTTAACACTTAAATAAGGGGATGGTGTTTTGGTGAGGTTTTTATATCATGCACTCCACATGTGCTGTAATTGTGTTGCTCATAGTGAGTCTTATTTGGGATGTCACAGTTGAGGAAAAATAGACCAGATTGTGGCTATGACATTAGAACATATCTGTAGTCACTGTCAATCAAATCAGATGGTGTCCATATCACACTGTCAATCAAATCAAGATGGTCTCCATATCACTTTAGAAGGTATGACTTCATCTTTTGTACATGTACTAGTAACTCTTTGATGTCATGAAATAGAAGATCCTTCATAATACAAGTTCCAATTTGAAAAATATTCTGTAATATTATTCCCACTAGAAATAACAGAATAAAGGTTATAAAGAGGAACAGATATTATAGCATTGTTTATAAAAAAAAACCTTTCCAGTGGAACAAATAGATGTTGACAGGTTCAATAGCTTCCTACTTAGCAATGGAAACATGAAGGATAATGAAGGTCTGGAATTTCATTTTAACTGGGAGATATTTACCTATATACAGGCACTGCAATAGAAGGTTGCTACAGGTTCACAATTGGAAAACTGAAATCATCTCCTTTGTAGTAAAGTGTGGTATGTTTCTAACCAGCCCTCATTTTCAATTTCTAGTTGTAAGTTAAGATTTTAGGCATTCTGAATTGTATCTATGATATCCATAATTTGAAGTTGGATGGGAAAGATGCAGATCATTTAGTGACAGGATATTATATGATATACATAAAGCAGAATGTGAAGTTAAAAGTTAAATGCTAGCTTCTCTTCATTTATTGTGAGAAGCTCTTGTATGAAATATATCTCATAAATAAAGGAAGAAGTTGACAAGAATAAGAGAAACACAGTTGGCTCCCCATGGAGTACTGGTTGTCTGTTGAAACGAAAGAATGTTGTTTTTTAATTAAAAAAAATCAAGCAAGTTGACGAGGTCAGCTTTAGAAAACTTTATGTTTCAGAATCGGTGTTTTTTTCTAAAGCAAGTAATCTGTACTACCTTGGCCATACTTTTAGTAATGTCTTCAAGTAAGTCTAATTCTTTCATACTGTTAAGACTTAAGAATACTAGTATAAAGTGTAGAGAAGACAAATAAATAATGTGTTTATAATGCTGCAAGAAATTTTAGGGTTATCAGAGGCGGATTTAGAGGGGGGCCCAGGGGGCCCGGGCCCCCCTTTTTTGGGAAAAAAAATGATTGCTTATATAGGGAATCACTGAAGCGTGACTGGAGCGGGCCCCCTCTTAGGTCAGTCAGTGGGCCCCCACTTATGAAAATTTCTGGATCCGCCACTGGTTATTTCCCTTTAATGTCAATTTTGAGCAATTTTGTCTGGCCTGTGAATAGTCTTGGGAATTTGTGATATAGGGATTTCAATCTCGCAGCGGGGACAATAGCTTTAACATTTTGTATGAAGCTCCTTCTTTCAGAAGGTAGAATAACTAAAAGTTTCATAGCTTGTATGCAGAGGACTTATGTTGAGTGGTTTCTATCTTGCATATGTCCATTGTCCTTGCCCTTATTTTCATGATTTTATCAACTGTTAAAATTATAGATTTTTGTCATGTAACATACTCATGTATGAGAGATAGGATAATATATTTGGTTTTTAAGATCTTCACATGTCTGTCAGACAGGGTCCACCTGACCTTGAACTCATTTCCTAGAACAGTGATTAAGATTAAGATTTTGCATCTGTAACTCAGCATTTGGTGTATGAAAAAATAATTGATCTCATCACTAAATTGAATATGCAATCTATGCAAAATGTTTGAGCTAAAAGACCATGACTGATGGGGCAAAGCCAAATAATCTTCACGCAAATGAGATAATTTAATGCTAGTTCATCTGCATACCAAATATTATTGACCTTCTACTAGTGGTTCCCCTTAAAGAGACCTTATTGCAAACTTATACAAAATTTAGCAAAAGTTTCAAAGTCAATATACCACAACTGAGGTAGTGAGGCCAAATGATCTCCATGAAAAATGAATTGAGCCAACGCTAATACCACTGCTTAGTGCTTACCAATTATCATTGACCTACCAGTAGTGGACATAATGGCTATCCACAAATCGACCTAATTACAAATTAACTCCCCTGCCAGAAATGGCAAGCCTTAGTCTCAATTTTTCTAATGCATCAAGATAAGGAGAATTTACAGTGGTACATGTATCTTCCTGTCACTGGAAAGAACTTCAGATAACAAACAATTTGACACCCAGAAAAAAATTACAACAAGTTACTGTGGATTCATTATTATTCAAAGTTTAATTTATTGTATACAAAATATAAGGTGCTTTTTAAAAACAGTTCTCTACTCGCCATGTGTGCAGAATTTGTAAAAATACCACACAATAAAAAAGCACAATATTTTTTTAATGCACAAAAGTTGATATCCCATAAAATAAATGAATTCACAGTACCCTTACAGTAGACTGTGAAGCATTGAATGTGTTTGTAGATAGATGTTTTTGTGTTCTGTTTAATTGTTCCTTTTAAAATTGTTACACGATGATGACTACTGTACCCATATTTTAACTATTTTATTTATTATGTCTGTTTAGTTCATGTATCATGTAAATATAATGGAATTTAAAGAGACTGTCAACTAAGCGATAGGTTTAGTGCTATAAAACCAGGTTTAATCCACCATTTTCTACATTTGAAAATGCCTGTACCAAGTCAGGAATATGACAGTTCTTGTCCATTCGTTTTTGATGTGTTTTGTCATTTGATTTTGCCATGTGATTAGGGACTTTCCGAATTGATTTTCCTCTGAGTTCAGTATTTTTGTGAATTTACTTTTTGCAAGCAAAGTTATCGCTATCTATTTTCTATCAATGAAAGCTAAAAAATTGAAGGTAAATATTTATTCAGTATGTTTTATCAAATGACATTTATGACAGCTACAACAAAATATGTCAATTAGATTATATAGCAAAATATTTAAACTTTGTATTAAGTTTGTCATAAACAACACAATCAATGCCATGTTTAAAGTTCCTGATATACAACATTCATTTTGACATTGATGCAGCAATATATAGGAAGCAATACAGAGTTATATTTGTATCTTCAGGTCCAACTTCAGAAGCAAACTGATCATGTGTAACCATTATCATTGCCTCTGCTAAACTTTTGATTCGACCAACAACCTTTTTTCATCGAACTAAATTATTAAATCATCTGTTAGCTTCTCCTAAATTATCCTCACTTGATATCAGCTGTAGTATTTCTTCTGCATATGATTTTTCCTCCTGAAATATAGATTTTTTTTTTTAAACTCAAATTTCAATATGTATATCAGGGTACATACTATTCTAATTTGAAAGAATAGGAATTATATTTCCACTCAAACTGACGAGTTATAGTTTTAAAAGTAATGACAATCATTTACTGTTAATATTGAAATTTTTCTTTATTATTTTAACAAATTTCTTTCATCGAAGAGATTGAGAATGAGTTAATTCTATATGCCTCCGCCTGCCTCCGCCTGCCTTGCCACTGCATGCACAAACCTTTGCAGAAGTCAACACTTTTGATGTGAAGGTTGCAAATTTTATATTGTGTGTTGTGTTAATGATTGTTTCTCATCTACCCCCCTTTTTTTTTGTAGCGATAAAGAGTGTTTTTTAAACAACAGAAACATTTAAAAAAAACCAAAAAAAACACTCAGTAATAGTTTTCTTTTGTTATTCGTAAACTGAAAGGAAACTTGAATTATATCTATAAAATCTAAAACAAAATCAAAAACCTACGGTAAACTGTTCTTTTCCAGTGAGAAACTTAATTCTCTGTTGTAACACATTGTGTAAATCTAATTCTGATCTTTGACATTCCTCCACAGATCGTGGATGATCTCTTACAATGGCTAACATGGCGGACATCACATGTTCATGGAAATTACTATGTTCTTCATTTAAATGTCCTACTAACTGATCTATCATACCTATATCACATAAAATATCTGAAAATAAATTCACAAAAATTGATAGTAAGTACACACAGGTTGTAATGTTTTATTGTCAGAATTGCAATAATCAATTGATAATGAGCAGTATTCTATTGTCACTAGTATTCTAAGTAAGATATAAACTGGCTGTTTACAAAACTTTAAACTCTCTGAAATTCTTAGGAAGTTTCTACTTCAAGAATATTACCTTAGATATATTTGGCAAAAACTTATTTTGGGTCCTCAATGCTTTTTTAATTTGTATATTGTTTGTTTTTTTTTAAAAACATTTCTTATTTGATTATCACTGATGAGTCATTTGTAGACAAAACAAGCACCTTGTGTACAAAATTTATAATCAGGGTAAATAGTAGTTAATCTTCTTTAGAATTGGTACATATGTATAATCAACAAAAAACATAAGTTTATCTATCATCATTTGAAATTTTCAACTTTAATTGTCTAAATCTCCAGCTGCATTTAAAATTTAATTCCAATTTTCATTTCTGACGTAAGGTCTGAACGAGAAACTATGTGAAAAGTGTACTTTTAGCAATGTGGTTTTTTATTTGGTGCTTATATCTTTATTTAAAAAAAAAACCCAAACAATAGGTTAATCACAAACATGTTTAACATTTAAAGCCATGAAGATGTTATCAAACTTCAAGCTGGAGATCTGCACAGAAATCTTCATTTAATTCTTATCCTACATGCACATTTAATGACATATATGTACTAAAGCATATATATTAAGTTTATAAATCAACAACACAAGGAAAACATGATAAATATCAGTATTCCTTTGATAATATCAATATTTAATAAATGCATAATACTTTCTAGATCATATTAAAAGATAGCAGCTCTCCGAATAAAGTTTGGAATATATATATCCTGATAATTATATTTTTAAATATGAAATATGTATTAAGATGTACCTTTAAATTCAGGTGTGTTGTTACAGAGAGCTGATAACATAAAAGCAGCTTTAATTTTTAACTTTTCTACATCTTGTTGCATAGCTCTCATCAGTACAGAGAAACCATCATTATCTGTGAATATTTTCTGGGCTTCTTCACAGTCTCTTGTTAGACCTGTAGAGGAAAAGACCATACTTAAACCAATTAACTTGCAATGACTCAACATATATATATAATAGTTAATTGAATACCATGCTGCACTAGACTACCAATAACAGTACTCAATCAATTTTCAATAACATTCTCCATATTTGTACTTTTACACAATTCACCGATATTTTATTACCTATGATGGTACAACAAAAGCAATGTTTTGTTTCATGTACTTTTGATGCAGTTTCTGGTTAAGAATTTTTTGTTTTCAATCTAGATCTTAGCATGATTAAAGCTTAATAACAAATTTCAGGCAGCTCTTATTTGTAGTAAAACAATTGCAATAAAATTGAATACATGGCTATCATTGTTGGAATATATAAGTATTCAATAATCATTTTGGTCATGCTGACTTATTTGTAGACCTTTCTTTGCTAAACATTATTGCTGCAAACAGTTTATCTCTATCTATAATAGTATTCAAGATAATAACCAAAAACAACAAAATTTCCTTAAAATTACCAATTCAGGGGCAGCAACCCAACAACTGGTTGTCCGATTCATCTGAAAATTTCAGGGCAGATAGATCTTTACTTGATCAACAATTTTACTCAGATTTGTTCTACATGCTTTGGTTTCAGAGTTATAAGCCAAAATGTACATTTTACCCCTATGTTCTATTTTTAGCCATGGTGGCCATCTTGGTTGGTTGGCTGAGTCACTGGAGACATTTTTGAAACTAGATACTCCAATGATGATTGTGGACAAGTTTGGTTAAATTTGGCCCATTAGTTTCAGAGGAGACGATTTTTGTAAACGACAACGGACGCCAAGTGATGAGAAAAGCTCACTTGGCCCTATGGGCCAGGTGAGCTAAAAATGTGACAGAAATCTTATGGGAGGGACAGGCAGGGATAAAACAGCATACCCTGTCCTCCAAAGCAAGGAAATTAAAACACTTGCACACCTGGCCTCACAGTCATAAAACTTTTGAGCATGATTTTTGTACTCAGACTCGAAAATCAACCAATCAAATTGCTGGATTTCATGTTTCGAGCATGATTTTTGTGCTCAGAGCACTGAGCAAAGTTTTATGCCTTCAAGACCTGGTGATCTAATCAAATATCAGTATTCTTCTGTATACAGGAATTTACCTTTCTTTCCATGGAATTAAACATAGTACATTATTGTTATATATGTTTACTTACATGAAACAGCATATAATGCTTTAGTTTTCACTGTAGAATTGTCATCTTTATCTAACATTTCAAGCAGTACTGGTAACATTTTATTCTGTAAAACTGCATTTTGACAATATGGATTGTTCTGTACCAAACAGGCAACCAGTTCCAATGTCTGCCATCTTATTTCTGCTTCTTCGTCTGATAATAACCTTGGGAAAAGGTCAAAACCACCAATCTTATGAAAATCTGAATAAAATTTTTCAATATCATTTGAAAATCAAGAAAAAAAAGAATGGACAAAGTATTAAGCTGTAAAATGAAAGCAGAAAATTAGCATTTTGAATGATGTTCTTATCTGACTGTTTCTTTGTTTCAAAAAAAATATCAATTACCAAAATCAATGTCTAACTAAATTCAAAGTCATTATAAATCTATTTCAGATATTTAATACCTGTGATCTTTAAGCTTGAAAAATATCGAATGTGTATATCCATTAACAAAATTAAAATGTATTTTAATGCATTATTCTGTTCCTTGCATGTATGTTTTGAAAACTGAGATATCATTACAGTTAATGTCTCTTTATCCCCGAAATTCTATGAACATATATGTACATTCATAAACTATTGAAATAATAATTATCTCTGGCCCAGAAAATTTATCTAATAATGATATAATGAAAACAAAATATCATAATAGTCCTCACAAAACAGGTTGGTACACATATGTAAAATTAATTTGTTTTGAATTTCTAAATGATGAACGAAACTAACATTGCATATAATTATGTGTTTTTATCATTAAAAACTGTCATTTAAAAAGTTGGTCAAATTAGGTATCATCAATTCATATTCAATTCATATTCAATTCATATTCATGTAAAGATATATTTCGAAACCTGTGTAAACAAAACCCAGTGGAAAACAGAAGCTTAGCTAAACTGAACAAATGTGTCAAGACCAACACAAAGAAAATGTTCTATACTATAGTAACATGTGTATGAACTGTAAACCATTTGTAAAATGACAACTATTTTTTTGTAAAATACCTACACCTTTCTTCAAATTATTTGAATGTAAATGTATTTGCTGGTTTAAATGATTTACTGAACAATATACATGATATATACAGATATATGTAAAGTGTACTTTATTTTTTAATTCACCATATGTATGGAAATATAAAACATAATTAGGTTGTCTTTGATAGATGGAAAAAAAAGCTCCCCCTTTTCTTATAATGTCATTTAGAAGCTATTTTGTCATACATTTTGATTTCTAATTACTTGTATTTGGCAGTGGGACAAAACTATACACCTTATCGCTAGTCCCGGCCGCTTGAACTTTTGACGCAAACAACAATCACTTTTCCATTATGTCGTCAGATATTTTGTTTTATGACGTCAAAATTTTACGGGAACCTGTGTGATATCCAATAATGGGGGACAAATAGCAATATAGTGTATTGTTTACAGTTCAGTGTGAACATTAGAATATTAATGGCCACAATAAGGCAGTATGACAAGCTTTTTCATCATTTTATCCAAAAATAACATGATACATGTATATGCATAATAAATAATAAACTACATACTTGTAGCAGGCAATTAAGTCAAAGTTCAGGCATCCAATCAGAAGGAAATTGTATGGTGTTTTAGGGCTTAAACTTTCTATAAGGTTTACCTGCGGCATAATCTATATTTTCCCCCCATTCAATCAGTTCCTCCATAGCTTGACTTCTTTCTTCCTCACTGCTTTGGTTGTTCTTTAAACATTCAATACATGTCCTCATTCTTTGTACAGGACTTACAGACATACCAACCAATGCCTGCTCTAACCATTTCTTTCTCTGTCAATATTATACTCTATTAGTTAAATTAGCACATACATGTATTTGGAAATCTTTAATTTCAATTATAAAATATAAAACAAAATTTATACTTTGAGCCCTGCAATTATAAACCTTACTTAATTACTTTTTGTCTCAAATATTTATCTTGTTATAGCAGTGGTCACATACATGTAGCACTTTTTTTTAAAAAGAATTTGTTAAAATTTATGGAAGCAACCATTTCACTTGGGGGACGGGGGTATGTACCGGTATGCCAATGGTTTTATGGCAGAGTCAGAAAAAAAATTGTGCACAATCATGACAATTTTATTTAGTTTTTCAATGCTATCAATCAAATTATTTATTTTTCAAAATTTAACACTATGAGGTATGGGGAAAATCTGGAATTAGAATATTTGTTTTGGTCATCTCCTTGAACTGAATATTTTTTCCATCAAATAGGGATCAGGATATTGTTTTCCCCTTTAAAGTAAAATTGTCTTTCCCTAAGTTATTTATTATTATATATACTTGAATTTTGTACATAGATGTTCTAGGGGTGAACAAATGAACAGCAGTATTAAATAAGCAGGCTTTTCATGCTTTTGTTTGAATGGTGATGATAAAAATATGAAATAACAGTATTCAGAATTAGACTTGGAATTTACAGTTAAGAAAAACATTGAAAAGATGTGTAGTGATTGCCAATGAGACAAGTATCCAACAGAGATCAAATGATGTAGAAATAAGCAACTATATTTAACCATATACATATACATGTATGTTATCAAAATAAAGTTTGACATGACCCAAAGTTTACCAGGGAGGTCACTTCTCTGAAGAAGGTATATTGTACTATATACAATATATATCAGAACTAAAAGTTTTTTTTGTTTTTTTTCCTTAATTTTGTTCTTTTTCTTGTACATGTACCTAATGCAGATCAGTCACATGAACAAATAATTGTCAGGAATAAACTATTCATTCCTTTTAATATACATAATTTATGCAAAAAAGAACCAGTGCTTAACAGGAAAATTCCTTTCAGAATACAACTAAGATATATCAATCACAAAACTTAAGGGAGGAAACAAATCATTATAACATGTTCAAGTTAAAACACCGTTGATACTTTATATCTACATTTTTTAGCTACTACATGTACATGATATCATAAAACAGAAGTGATGACCTAAGGACAGAACCACAGAATGATGGGAATATATAATTCTTCTTACATTTATGCTCCTTGTTGGTTTCCCATTTTTTTTTTTAAAGTATCCAAACAATAAACGTTCTAGGGTAAAATAGAGATTTACATTTCTGTTTTGTTTTTAAACATGTTAAAAGGCCATATTTTTTAACATTATTTTTTTGTTGTATTCTAAAATCCAAATATTGATGATGGATTGTCAATGTTTCATTTAAATATCAATAAACTTCATCTTCAACCTCACCTAAACTGCACCTGGTTATTAATATACATGTAATTAAGTGTTGATTTGTACTGAATAAAGAATTATGTATATTTTCTAGTACCCTGCAGGTTTGCTAGTGTTGCAAATTTTTTTTTGGACTGAGACTTTTTAATGTTTTTGCTTTAGGTGTTGTCCACATTTCATCAATTTTGTGTACATGTAGGTACATGTATGTACACAAAAATGTATCTACACATTTTCCATTGATTTTTAAGCCACCCATTTTTCGTATAATCATGATCTCATGTATATGGTGGGATTTTTTTGACCAATTTAGTTATATGGATTATCTATTGCAGGGTTCTAACTTTGCAGAGTCCATGAGTTCTGGCCTAATAGGCTATTGAAAATATGTCTGGACTCATCATATTTAAAACTGGTGAGTCCAAAGATGCTGTATATCAGGTAATTTATCAACATAATTAACTGATCCCAAATATCACCATTGTATAGTTGAAGTTTAAATATACATGTAACCTAAATTTGACACCATCTCACTTCTCTATTTAGATGTGGAGAGTGAAATACAAATAAACATATATGAAAAAAAATCTTTGACTCACTGTTGAAACCGGGGCTGCCATGACCAAATATACTATCTTGCCTTCAAAATCACAGATTACAGATTCTTTATTTCTTATAAAACCAATTTAATGGTACAAAGAAAGATATTTTTACATAAAATAACATACAGATTCCTCATCCTTAGAGAAACCCTTGATATACAATGTATTGTTCAATCTGGGAAATCCTCAATCATCAATTGATGGGATACATGTCAACTCGTACTTTCGGCAACTCGTACTCAGCCAACTCGTACTTTCGGCAACTCGTACTTCTACCAACTCGTACTTCTTCTAAGTCGTACCCAATATTTTTTTAGCATTCATTATAATATAAGTTTTCTACGTTTATCATGTTTATATCCGTAGATATGGATATTTTAACTCCTTGAAGTTGAAGTATCCCAGAGCACCCTGAGGTGGATCCATAGAATATGAAAAGGATATCTGTTAGTGAACAAGTAATATGTGACACTTTTTAAACCAATTATTTATTGCAGTTTGGGTGCCGGTGATTAATTGATCATTGACCATTGTTTCACACCTGAAGCATGTCGATTACCAGTAAATCGGTCCTTATTCACACACGAAGTGTGCCATAATTAACTTATCAAAACAACTTCACACCTGATCTAATCTTTCTGCATGTACGTTTGCACAATATTTTAAAATGTATATTTCATCACAATACTACTTTCATTTATATACGTATTGACATCAATTATACAGTAGCACTTTTGGATTGTAAAAGTATAAAAGTTAAAATAAAAATTAAGCCAATATTTAGAAGAATTACGAGAGACGTATTAAAAAAAACCACTAGTATCACTAATATTTACACACACGTACATTGTAAGAGTTTAATCATAAAACAATCCATTCTATTTTTATAGATATGTTATCCACTAATGACCATTGATTAGCATATTGTGTACTCATAATTATTTTAAGGTGCATATCAAATAAATTGCCGTCCAAACATTTTCAAACAATCAATTCTAAGGAATACTTATGATTATAACGATTAGCATTTTGTAAGCTTATTTAAAACAATTATGATTGCATTTTATTAACAATGACAGTTCTGAATCTGAATCTGAATTAATACGTTGCAGGGCCAGGATATGGCATCAATGGAAACGGGAGAGAGGCGCTGGAAAATTAGTCCAACGTTGTGAGAGCAACCGAAGTTTTAAAGATCTCAATTGTCTAAGCACACACGAGATTGTATGGTAGTCTATTCCAATCAGGTATTGTTCTTACAAAGAATGACTGTTTGTATTGTTCTGATTTGCTAGGTGGAATTTTGAAACAACGGCTGTTGTTTTGAGCAAATTTGTCTACAATGTTTGTTGTTTTAAAGTCACTAAATTGTTTTGGTTTAACTTGTCGTTTTGGTCTCTCTTTGACTAATACTGAGTCTTGTGGTATAGCTGGTACCAACTCCCCGGCCACCTTGTAGACAAAAGTAAATCTACTGTGACGACGTCTGTTTTCCAGTGTTGGAAGTTTTAGTTCAATCATAAGTCTCCTTATGCTACCTTCCATTCTGCTTGTGTAATCCCCACTGATGAAACACACTGCTGGTCTCGAGATCTGTACTTTTTCAAGTGCATTAATATCCTTCATTAAGTAAGGGTCCCAGACTATGGACGCATATTCTAAAAGTGAACGGATAAGTCCTATATACGCCTGTTTCCTGCAATCCTTTGGACAGTGGCGGAGATTTCGTCGCAAGAAGCATAGAGTTGAGTTGGCTTTCTTCACGGTTTTAGCGATGTGGGCGCCCCACCTCAGATCATCTGAGATAATTACACCGAGATACAGATTTTGTTGTACCTGTTGCAGTATCTGATTGTTTTTTTATTTGTGTTTTGCTATATAGTGATATACGAAAGAAAGTTACAATAACTATGCATATAAACTAGATAAATAATATCAAATAAAACATGGTTACGAGTTGGTAAAAATAGGGTACGAGTTGGTTGAGTACGACTTGCCGAAAGTACGAGTTGTCGTGTACCCAATTGATGGACTTTGAAAATAAAGATTCATATAATCATGGTGTCATTTTACTGTTACTTTGATTAAGGTAATTATTATTTTTAATAACCTATAGCATCCTCTTTCAAATGTTAGACCTGTCTCTATATCAGAGTATTTATATAAACAAGTACATGTACCTCTTCATCCATAGGAGCAAATTCCTCTGATTTTGCATCCTCAACCTTTGTTGCTTCCAAACAGAATTTCAACAATGCTTTCATATCTTTTGGATTCCTCTGGTCCTTACCATCTCCACTGGCCATTTCAAAAAGTTATTCGTCAACAGTTTTTACGTAAGGTACACCAATAAACAGACACAAAATGTGAGCAAATTAATATAAAAGTAATAGCTGGCTAAGTTGCGATTCAGTTGCCTGAGTCGAAGTGAATCTCTAAAATTTCGAACTACTGTTGAATAAATCGAATATAATTAAGTTCACGGAACATATATCGATATGATTTACTTATATACTTCTCTTTTAGAACAGAAATGACTCAGGTAAGTTTAAATATAGTTTAGAAAGTTGTAGAAAATTCTCCGACAAGCACATTGAGATATTCCGGAATACATTCTAAAATTAGTTTTGGTGTTTCCGGGAAATAGGGTTATCTAAAACATAGTCAATATATTCGAACTTGTTACGCTTTCACCCCATACCACAAGAAAACATAAAACTATTACATAAAAGAATTGATAAAATAATTAATAAGAATATTGTCTTTCGTTTAGTCAGTAAACAATTCCGAAACATCATTTAATTGTACTCTGTATTCTGTAATGATTTATTTGTAATATTAACATGTGAAAATAAAAAGATATAAAAATAAAATTAAATAAATATGATGAAATCGAGGAGACTTCTTTACATTAAAAATTAAAAAGAAAAAAAATCAATAAGAAAGAAAGAAAAAAATCAATGAGAAAGAAAGAAAAACACTCACCAAAGATACCAGACGAGTACCAAATTAATACACCAATCGTTTATCAATCGTTGGGAATTCAAGTTTGATTTAAACAAAAATTACGGGAAGACATTTGATTAAAAAGTAAAATTAGTTTTCGAACTTTGATCCTTTAAAACAGAATTTTATCATTTCTATCACAATTTAAGCTTTGTTTTCATTAAAAAAAAAGTGCATTTCAATCATTCATTAAATTATTTTATAAAAAGTAATTGAAGATTCTACTCTTTCTGTAACGTGCCATTCTAGTGGAGTTCTATAAGGAAATGAAACTCTACTCTAGTTTTAATTGTAAAATAAACAAACATTCAAATCTTATTAAGAAACAAAACTAATCCCATTTTAATCTAATCATTATCAGTACAGGTTTACAACATAATTAGTAAAGGTATCAACAAAAGAACTCAATTATAGATATCAAATGTTATCAAAACATCTTAAGTATACTTCTCACTTATCACCCGTTACAACAAAGTAATAATAGAGCAGACAGACATATCTCAAAAACTATAAAGTCGTCCAAAAGTCTGATAATCCAATTAAGTCACAACTGTCTTTCGTTTATAAAAGAACGTCAAACAAATATTAAAACATTCAATAATTCCCGAATATTAAAGAAAGTTTAAAAGAAAGGTAAGAGTTTTATGAGGGATACGTTTTCTTTGGATGGTTTTAATAAAGATAAGATGATTATTTATTCTTATTTGTGAATTTCTGTTCAAAACAATCTCAATCTTCATTTTATATATTATCAAGCTAGTGCATATTAATTTGACCATTAGTTTCAATGCATTTCGTACATGGTTTGTTTAAAAAAAAAAGATTTTGAAAATAGACGTTCTGGTCTTAGAATTATAATTAAAATAATTTATAATGAATATCTTATTTTTAATTTACAGTTTTAGAATACAAAGATGTACAATACAACAATTAACAAGATTCCACAAAAGAAGATGAACAAAATGGTATACGACCGAGTCCCAGTTATCAGTACTCCCAGAAAGAACAACATGAACGTGGATAGAAGTGGTATGGTGGCTCTTTTTATGGACGACTGTTCTACCACTTCTGGTAGCTGTGTGCAAAGCCGTATTCTGAGGCCATCTGATACCTACTCAACAGTATCTTCGGAACAAAGTCTTCCGTTCCATCTGATGTCTGACAGCTCATCATGTACCAGTTGTTCACAGAACCAGTGGAACCTACCTCCTTACACTGTCATAGACCCATACAGACACTACGCAAACGTACCAGTCTATAAATCTACGGTAAGTCAGATTAACTTATAAAATTATTTATAAAAATATGAAAAGGATCAATAAATTATTTATACAAATATGAAAAGGATCAATTGTATAAAGTTCAAGATTGGAACCCATTGAAGCAGTTTTCTTGTTTGATCTTCACTTTTATTATGTCGCTTCTATCGTCAGTAAAACACAAATACATGTAATGCAGTCTATATAAAAGTGACAGTCGTAACTTTGACGTTTGTTAATAGTAGGCGGAATTAGTCTTGAGATAAGATATTACGCATTTGTTTGTTTCTGCAACTGACTTTCATATGGAAAAGGAAGGAAAACATGTATAATATATATATATCTTCCTAGTTAGTAACGTACACAAACACACCGCAAGATTAAAAAAAGTTGTAACTCTATTTCTCCTACTGATTTTTATTGTTGATTCTGTTTTATAGATGATATAAAGATTGATTTATATTGCCTTTCCTAAATATCTAAATACCAAATCAATGTCAAACACACTGTCATTTGCATGACTGTGTGTAGTTTACATACATCTTACAATTAAAGATAAATGGATTATGTTGTTAAAATAATAAAGATAAATGTATTATGGTGTTAACATAATATAGATAAATGGAGTATGTTGTAAACATTTTATTTATTTTTACAGACTGTTACACTGAAGACAGTAAAGAGGACATCAAGGAAGAGTGTATGGCTTGGTCTTATATTCGGTTTCTCTATATTCCTCCTGGTCGTGCTTGGAGCTGTCATCTCATATGGTTTAGAAAATGGCATGCTGTGAATAACAAATTCGCTTCAAATAAAAGATTTAAAGTGAATGAATTGAGTTCTACAAACGAGCAGATGTACAAGGATAGATCAAGGCTTCGGAGCATCAATATCATGAACAACGTTAAATCCAGTCATGCCCAGTGTTTGCCCAGTAACGGAGTGCACAACGTTCGACTGCACATCGGAATGCTCTCGGAAGAAACGGGGTTGTAAATTGGAACTTTTTACAATTAGTTAACACATAATTCAAATTGTTAAACCATGACTTAAGTTATTACTGACTGCTTGTACGAAATAGTGCATTTGAAAACTATTATTAGTACTTAATTGTAATATATATATATATTGTGAATTATGTATTTATTGTACTCCTGTATTTATTTTGTTCTAACTTATTACTGTTTGTTTCAATTAAATATTTATTTGTGAAAAAGCCTTTGATGTCTTATTTCTACAATCTAAAACAATTTTCAAAGTGACAGATACATGGGGAATGTATCACTTTATCAGAGTTTCCGCCTACGTGGTTAGTGACAATAAGCAACAAAACATTAATCCCACGCAATGTTTTTACAACACAAGAAGCAGAGGTGAATATAAATTTCTTTTATTGGATTGTACCACAAGACAGTCAAAGGAGTTTCGAAATCAATTGCATATTTACTACAGCAAAAAAAATCCTCTCAACTTTCCCTATACATGAAATCAATTGACTAATTATTCGTTTTACGTAAGTTAAACAATCGCTTTATCGGCGAGAAAATACATTTTATTATAATTAAGACATGACGTAACAACCGTTTAATTTTATATAATGCACATGCAAGTACTACGATAACCCGGTCGTATTAAATCCAAGCATCATGTAAATGAGGACAGAGGGTGTTTCAAAATATTCGCTTCACCGCAAGAACAAAACTCTAGGTTAACATTCAGATACCTTTGGTTTTACAGAATCTTTAAAATCCTCAATACAGATTTGGGAGGTAAATCGGAAACTCTGTGCTGGAAGATGGCAATATGTCGTTACAAAAATTAACTTGTCTTATGCCAAACGTAACCTTCAATACCGAGAGCGGCCATCTAAACAGCCGGACAACTTTATAAATGGATGATTATTTGATGTTGTGCAATTTAATTCAAGGTTAACATCTATATTCACCCCTGTCTTTTGACTGAGAATATTAAAAATATGATAATAGCCACGTCTATGTTATCAATATTAATTATACATTTATTTATTTACATCTTAGAAAAGTACCATACATTCAATAGTAACTTAGTATATTTTAGAAGTTAAACCACAGAAAGTTTTTCTAAATAAACATTGAACAGCTGAGAAAACATGAATGATCAACTAAACAGTCTCTCTTGAAAATACATAAAATCTTCGCAAAACTGCACAATTTGGCATTACCAGGGATATTTTTTGTTTCTTATATTTCTATTCCATTTCTATTCATTTATACGAAACCCATTTCTTAAGATAAAAAATCCGAAAATGAAAGTTACCCATATTATCGATTATGTTCAAAACCATTCGGATAAATAAAAGGAACATATGTCCCAATTTGTGTTACCGACCTAATTTAACACATTAATCGTATATGGTTCTTTAACATCGATTGAGACGTCTGCGATTGCATATTTCTTATTTTAATTTCCCGCATATTGTTTTTGCAATGGCATTGTGAGTTTATTTTTCTACTTTTGAGTTTGAATGTCCCTTTTGTATCTTTCGTCTCTCTTTCTATAAATATCAATCGTTTTCTTGACTGTCAGTGAAATCGTTTTAATAATGCATTTGATTCTAATAATCATAACATAAGCAAAGTCGCACGAAAATAAATATTCAATCTATAGAACTCACATATACATTGGCAGAGGAACAAAATATTCAATCTATAGTACTCACATAGACATTGGCAGAGGAACAAAATATTCAATCTATAGTACTCACATAGACATTGGCAGAGGAACAAAATATTCAATCTATAGTACTCACATAGACATTGGCAGAGGAACAAAATATTCAATCTATAGTACTCACATAGACATTGGCAGAGGAACAAAATATTCAATCTATAGTACTCACATAGACATTGGCAGAGGAACAAAATATTCAATCTATAGTACTCACATAGACATTGGCAGAGGAACAAAATATTCAATCTATAGTACTCACATAGACATTGGCAGAGGAACAAAATATTCAATCTATAGTACTCACATAGACATTGGCAGAGGAACAAAATATTCAATCTATAGTACTCACATAGACATTGGCAGAGGAACAAAATATTCAATCTATAGTACTCACATAGACATTGGCAGAGGAACAAAATATTCAATCTATAGTACTCACATAGACATTGGCAGAGGAACATAATATTCAATCTATAGTACTCACATAGACATTGGCAGAGGAACAAAATATTCAATCTATAGTACTCACATAGACATTGGCAGAGGAACAAAATATTCAATATATAGTACTCACATAGACATTGGCAGAGGAACAAAATATTCAATCTATAGTACTCACATAGACATTGGCAGAGGAACAAAATATTCAATCTATAGTACTCACATAGACATTGGCAGAGGAACAACATATTCAATCTATAGTACTCACATAGACATTGGCAGAGGAACAAAATATTCAATCTATAGTACTCACATAGACATTGGCAGAGGAACAACATATTCAATCTATAGTACTCACATAGACATTGGCAGAGGAACAAAATATTCAATCTATAGTACTCACATAGACATTGGCAGAGGAACAAAATATTCAATCTATAGTACTCACATAGACATTGGCAGAGGAACAAAATATTCAATCTATAGTACTCACATAGACATTGGCAGAGGAACAAAAACAAAAAATAGCTACACTATGTATCAAAGTCTACCATTTTGTAAACTGAAAAGGTGGCAGACATGAATCCCTTGACACTCACCTGTAGTTATTCTAGACTCTAGTAGCTATTGCATGACCCAATACGTTTCTTCGAACAGTGTTGAAGTGTTTTGTAGAATTTCATTGCTTGAACTTTAACAAGCGAGTGGCCATATCTTTCAAGCGTGAACTTCAAGACCAACCAGAATTGATATAGCCGTTTCAATGTCTTACTCTGTAAATTTGTGTTACTTAGAGTCTTTTATTGGCTTATAAGGTAAAAGGTAAAATCTCTTTTTTTTTTAAATATGTAGCCTACTAGGATGGTTAAAAATATGAAACATAAACCTATTATCTAAATCATGCGATAAGCCTTTAAAATACATCTATGAATTGATATCTTTTCAAAGGATTGTCCATAAAAGCGTTTCCGCATATTTTCAATAGGGTCATTTTATGTCTTCCACTTGTTAACAACAACACATTAGTTTTGATTTCATTGAAATACTTGTCTTGTGGGAGAGGCAAACACATGAAAAAATGCCAAGTTTCTCGAAAAGCTACATTGTACTGACTTCATCATGCCAGTTATATAGAATCTCAAAACATATAGACCACGTGATAAAGATATAGAAAACGTACTTTTAACGATATTCATGGAATCAATTTGTACTGGAATTGTTGAATCTAATTCCTCGAGGACTCAAATGAAACACGACTGACAAAGTTCATCACAGTGCACTAGGAACTATTGTAAAGATACTAAATGTAAAAACAGACTAAATTATCTGAATTAGAAAGATATAATTCAATCAGCTGGCATTTCAACTTGTTTATCATAATGGTAATTTTGTTAACTTAAAATACAGAATTTCTTCCTATTACAGAATCATAATTTGGTTTCAAAATTTTGATAAAATATATAACTCTGTTAGAAGTTGAAATAAGATTTGATAAACACCCTTTAATTATATTACATCGATATATATAAATTTACTGATTATATACCGTCTACTTGGGCTTCAGGTGCTATCAAATGTTTCAAAATGGTAGAAATGACCTTTTGCAAAGATTTTGTTTTTATAATGAAATGCTAAATTAAAGTCTTAAAAATAAAGTTTATTTAGGAGATATTTTTTGGCCAATCTGTTATTGTTTTCTTGTGCTTGATCTAGGATACCAGTATAGCTGTCTGAGTTGCAAATTCACCGATTGTGTCCTATGTGAATTAACTCGTTCACATGTGATGCGTATAGCAAGAGAAGCTTACGCGGTAGATACATAATGATAATAATAGTAAATTCTTTATTTAAAGAGGGTTACTCAATTAGAACTAGTCTAATTTTCATGGAGGCCCTCAAACATTTGGTCTAGCGTTCGATATCCAAGAGCTTGCACCTCCTATTCAGACTTTGTTAAACGTCACCAATGTCTGTGCAGAAAGTTGATGAATCTGGGTACATTGTATGTCAAAGAACGTCTCGTCTTTTTCTAAAAAAGTTCATCGGAAGATACCAAGACCTTGTTGATAAACATTCCATATAATTTTCGCAAATATTACACGATGGTGTTGAAGTATATATTCTGATTACTGACGTTGTTTGTCATCTTGATAGCGTGTTATAGTATTCCTCTAATTGTCTTTATGGATCTTAAATTTTTCCGTTTTAGGTGATATTGACGTGGCTTTGTACTTATACATCCAGTCATTGTGTTTTTGTTCTGTAGTAAATACTTTTGTATTTTTGTCTTTCATAATTGCTTATATGCTTTGTCTGTATGCCTTTTTGTATTTTTTTTTACATATGACGTGGCTCTGTACTTATACATCCCGTCATTATTTTATTGTGCTTTGGTAAATTTTGTATTCTCGTCTTTCATTTTTGCTAATGTGCTTAATCTATATGCCCATTTGTGCTTCTTTGTAACATATTGGTTTATTTATGTAGTGATTAAAGTTATAACACAATGTTGACTGATGTACCCTATTTTTGACATTTTTTTAATATAAAAAAAATTGTATACGACTGTTCAACAAGTGACATGTTTATAAAGCTATAAAATCAGATTTTATCCACCATTTTCTACATTAGAAAATGCCTATACCAAGCCTGGACTTATATGACAGTTGTTATCCATGCGTTTGATGTCTTAAGCTTTTGTTTCTTCCATTTTATTACGGACTTTCCGTTTGAACTTTTTCTCGGAATTTTTGTTGTTGTAATTTTACATTTAAAAAAAATTCAAAACAACCCTATTATATGTATAAACATTTGGTTCATTCGCCTCGCTTTTCTAGATTAAAATTCAGCAAGAACATCGAAACCTCCATTTTTAAAGCCAAGAACGTACAAATATTTGGATACGTTGATATAAGATGAAGTTGGACCATTAACATAAAATCTAAATTAATGCAAATTTTGTGACTATGTTTGATAATCTTTTATTTTTTTGTATATTTTACACCTTATTTCATGCATTTTGTCAGTTTCTTATATTTATAATTAATCTTTTTACGGCTACTATAGATATAACCTTTAGAATTGTTATTGCTATTGAAGACACGACTATATATCACAATCAGAACTGATCATACAGAACTGTAAGAAACATCTTTCATACTATTATTTTGTAATTTGTAGAAAATAATCTCGGAAGTCTTGATCTTTAAGAATAACAACCAATATTGTAATTCTTTTTATCTTCATTTATTGCTAGACATGGAAATGAAATGCGAAAGCAAATTTACAGATCTAACATTGTTGGGTTGATGTTTAGACGAGTTGTATATACATTATGTACACAGCCATGTATCACCATCATTGATGGTGATCCGATGGATACATCTGTTGTAGGGTTGTCACTGACTCAGACGTACTTATGAATATAATTATTTTCTGTGACTGTATCTTACATTAATTTGTAGGATCCTTTACTATAGATAATTTAGCTGATCTGTAACAATAACATCTTCATGCCTTATATATCATGTACTGTAGTACGCCGCTAGATTAAAACTGACGTGGAAAGGTAACATATGGCCACCGAAAGCTCTTTTTTGAGAGCCCAGGTGGTCGTGTGGTCTAGCGGGACGGCTGCAGTGCAGGCGATTTGGTGTCACGATATCACAGTAGCATGGGTTCGAATCCCGGCGAGGGAAGAACCAAAAATTTGCGAAAGCAAATTTACAGATCTAACATTGTTGGGTTGATGTTTAGACGAGTTGTATATACATTATGTACACAGCCATGTATCACCATCATTGATGGTGATCCGATGGATACATCTGTTGTAGGGTTGTCACTGACTCAGACGTACTTATGAATATAATTATTTTCTGTGACTGTATCTTACATTAATTTGTAGGATCCTTTACTATAGATAATTTAGCTGATCTGTAACAATAACATCTTCATGCCTTATATATCATGTACTGTAGTACGCCGCTAGATTAAAACTGACGTGGAAAGGTAACATATGGCCACCGAAAGCTCTTTTTTGAGAGCCCAGGTGGTCGTGTGGTCTAGCGGGACGGCTGCAGTGCAGGCGATTTGGTGTCACGATATCACAGTAGCATGGGTTCGAATCCCGGCGAGGGAAGAACCAAAAATTTGCGAAAGCAAATTAACAGATCTAACATTGTTAGGTTGATGTTTAGACGAGTTGTATATATATATATATATATACGAGTCTAAATTGAAAACTACGTTCAAACCTATGACTGCGTTGGATAAAAACCGCAATTTTTATACGTGTGCATGTCACACAAATTTCGTTGTAGAAGGGTCTAAAAACAGCACAAACAACATTTTCCAAAAGACCAAAAGAGTGAAAAAGGCGATTTGGTGTCACGATATCACAGTAGCATGGGTTCGAATCCCGGCGAGGGAAGAACCAAAAATTTGCGAAAGCAAATTAACAGATCTAACATTGTTAGGTTGATGTTTAGACGAGTTGTATATATATATATATATATACGAGTCTAAATTGAAAACTACGTTCAAACCTATGACTGCGTTGGATAAAAACCGCAATTTTTATACGTGTGCATGTCACACAAATTTCGTTGTAGAAGGGTCTAAAAACAGCACAAACAACATTTTCCAAAAGACCAAAAGAGTGAAAAAGTATATTTAAACAAAACGCATTTGACTAACAGGTCGAACAACTGATGTTCTTTAACCCTGCTGACTGCCATTGGCGATTGCCAAATAAAATTGATCACAGGTTGTAACAAAATGGATCTTATATATATATATATATATATACAAATAGGGGACGGGGTAAAGCGTGCAAACCTGTTGAGTACATTGAATATTATTGCGCCTGTTCAAAACTAGGTTTGAAAACATTAAAGTAGTTGTCTAAGATAATGGATTTTTTTATCCTATAATTATTTCTTATGGTTTGATACTTTTGAAATTTGTCGTTAAACAGATTGTCGGTAATTTTGATATAAACTTATACATTTGACCATTAGAAGCTTTCGTATAATGACAAGTGCATGCTCCTGGTAGAACACCATATCATAAAAAAACCAAACAAAAACCCAATCCCTATTTATTTTATTTAACATGAACGCGTTACAAATGTACTTTCACCAAAATAAAATGTCATCAGGCTTGTCAAAGAACTAAGATGACAAGTTTAAAGAAATCCACATAAATGTCAACACAGTCCAAAATGGCAGCATAGAATATAATATAGACATGATGTAACAATATGTTATGTTTGCAAGTTAGAGACTTGGAAAGGTTAATGTTTTCAAAATGAAATCCCCCAAAAAATCTTCTGATAAAATACAATGAGCTAAGACTTCACACGTACATCCTGTATATTTTCGGTTGTAGTCCCTGAGATTCTAAACTTAAGGGATGTCGTCTGTTTTTAAAAGTTATGATAGGTTTGAAGATTTTATAGTATTGATTTTACAAGTCTTTGATTCTGTAATGAATTACTGATGATTTACACTTATCATATTACTTGACGTGCCTTTAATATAGCATGCCCTTATCAGTGTTTGCATTCGGTGTTGACACAAATATCAATAATGTGGTCATTTTTATAAATTTCCTGTGTACAAAACTTTTGAATCTTTCGAAAAACTAAGGATTTTCTTATCCCAGGAATAGAGTACCTTAGCCATATTTAGCACAACTTTTTGGGAATTTTGGATCCTTAATGCTCTTCAACTTTGTACGTTTTTGGCTTTATAAATATTTTGATATGAGCGTCACTGATGTGTCTTATGTAGACGAAACGCGCGTCTGTCGTACTAAATTATAATCCTGGTACCTTTGATAACTGTTTACATCTTTAGAATTATTGTTGTTGAATAAAATTGAGAATGGAAATGGGGAATGTGTCAAAGAGACAACAACCCGACCAAAATAAAAACACACAACAGCAGAAGGTCACCAACAGGTCTTCAATGTAGCGAGAAATTCCCGCACCCGGAGGCGTCCTTCAGCTGGCCCCTAAACAAATATATACTAGTTCAGTGATAATGAACGCCATACTAATTTCCAAATTGTACACAAGAAACTAAAATTTAAAAAATACAAGACTAACAAAGGCCAGAGGCTCCTGACTTGGGACAGGCGCAAAAATGCGGCGGGGTTAAACATGTTTGTGAGATCTCAACCCTCCCCCTATACCTCTAACCAGTGTAGAAAAGTAAAAGCATAACAATACGCACATTAAAATTCAGTTCAAGAGAAGTCCGAGTCTGATGTCAGAAGATGTAACCAAAGAAAATAAACAAAATGACAATAATACATAAATAACAACAGACTACTAGCAGTTAACTGACATGCCAGCTCCCGACTTCAATTAAACTGACTGAAAGATTATGATTTCATCATATGAACATCAGGCACAATCCTTCCCGTTAGGGGTTTAGTATCATACCATCATAACATATATGAGAAGAACATAACCCGTGTCATGCCAACAACTGTTTTTAGAATAAATGTGTTTAGTTCCGACGCAAAGACCTTATCAGTGACTCAATGTTAACGCCAAAATATGCAATCTTTAATGACTTGACAACAGTATCGTAATTATATCCCTTCTTAATAAGTCTATTCAAAGGTTTTGTAAGTTTATGAGGTGAATACTGACACCTTTGTGCTTTATAAAGAATATTTCCATAAAAAATTGGATGTGAAATACCTGAACGTATAAAAAGTCTGCATGTTGAGCTATATTTACGAATGATGTCTTTATACCGATGATAAAATTTAGTAAATGTTTTGACTAGTTTGTGATATCGAAAACCCTGGTGTAATAATTTTGCCGATTGGTCGATAGATGCTGTTTGTGTTTACAACCGTTCTAGAGTCAGGTGATATTTTGAACTGTTTCGTTTATGTAAATCTGTTGGTTGCAGTCTAAATGACACATATATCATTACATTTTTTCACCTTCATGATGTAAATTGAGAATGGAAATGGGGAATGTGTCAAAGAGACAAGACCCCGAACAAAGAACAGACATATAAGTTTGCATTGCAATGTTCGTAGACGACAAACTCGGAACCAAACAAAAAGGATATCAGTCGATTCTGAGACAAGTCCTCTTTAACAGCATTGCACTTTTCTTTTAATTATATCAGATACAAATGTTTTATGCATAAATGTGAAAATTTAAAACTTTATTGCGAATGAAAACAGTTTCAAAGAATATTGCACAAAATACAAATACAAATATTAAATAACAAATTGCATTATACTATAAAATAGTAATCTACAATATAACACAATATTACAAACAAACAAATCAGAAGTAAAAGTTACAGAATAAGTTATGGAATGAAATAAAAGTTTACACTTGGAAAATTCTTGTTAAGTGTTCGAAACGATTAATCTAGACAAAATATCACAAACGTTTTTTTTGTTTTACTTGAAACTTCTACTTTTGAGATGGATAAATTCGAAAATACGTAACTTAGCACAAAAGAAGTAAGTGCTCGAACTCATATTCAAACTACTTAATTGAACATTACTATAAACATAATGTTCTTCTAACAAAACACAATATTTGTTTTTTACGTTCTGTTCTGTCCTTAAGGGAAATGTCCTGCCGTATCATGCATCAAACTATTGGCATTCAAAATAAATGTAAGGTGATTTAATTAAAAGAAAATTTGAAATCGCTGATACACATTATCTTATAATGTTTCTTTTGTTTTCAGAATCTGTTGAATAGATCGTCGTCTTCTCTTCCCTGGGCTTCTGCCGCTCCCTAGGAAGTTAAACATGTCAGCGATGGCGGAGTACTCTTGTGTCTGACAGTGGAACCCGAGATTTAACTGACAACTCTTCTTCCTGTAAAAAGAAGATGTTACACGTTACATAAAATTAAAGTAAAATTAAATAAAATTAAAAAAACCCAATTGTTCAGAGAATAATTGAGGGTCTGTCTACATCAATTTTATAAATTATTGAGGACTAGCTTCTTTCGGTTTACTCAGAGTTACTATTGGTGTCCAAGCATAAAATTCTTCATACTGATTCCCATTTAATCCTGGGAAATTTAATCCCCTCCTCTTCTATCTCAAAATCGATCATACTCAATTCGAAAAGTTAGTTTAGAACTTTTTGTGGGTCTATACAACTCTCCATCCAAGACAGAATTTTTTGTAAAGAGAGTACCTGATGATTGTTAAACCAGAAAAAAATTCCCTTCTTTAAATAAAAAAAAAAGGATCAAACAATTTTTCTTAAGTAGTACTCATATTAGTGTTTTACTTCTAGCATTTGCATAAATTTACCTTTCTTCATGGACTGCATTGTCAGCATATGTCAAGATATGTTTTAGTCTTTGAATCATCTCTTTCTTTCTTAAAAGATCTTGTAGAAATCTAAAATGAAACAAGACATGATGAAAACAAAATAAACATGAAACGCTGTAACCGTATCCATGGTATATCTGAATTTTCAAGGCTATTTTTTTTTAACCTAGTAGACATCCCATTTTCGTCATTGTCGTTCAACTCTTTTGCCCACAAAAAAGTATCCATGTTGGTACCATACTTTCTGAAAAGATTTTAACCTTCTATTCCAAATTATTGATTTTTTTCAAACACTATAGCCCTTAAGCAGGAAAAAACAGCTTGACAAAGTTTTATATATTTATGTTTAATTTCATGACTCAAGTATGAATATATTTGATGTCATCTTTATCTATAGTGTGATGATCACTCATTTCGTTAGTGTGATTGATAACGTGAAGGTAACTTCAAGGACATAGTCATCGTACTAGTAATCATTTCAATAATGAAATGTATTTTCCCGTTTATACTTACTGTCGAAGTGAAGGGTCCATACTTGGTACAGATCTTTTTCCAGGACTATTTCTATCATGTATTACTTGAAAGCTCCTTTGAATTTCATCGATATCTACTGTTGAACACATTTCGTCGGACATTCCCCCTCCCCAAGTACATTCTCTGAAATAATGAATGTATTGTTATATCATCAGTATATGATTGTAGTTTTTCCCAACTAAGTGAAGTATCAAATGACTCTGTTTTAGATAAAACTTACTTGGTCAACTGATATGTATGTCCTGTCATCTTTGAAATTTTAAAGAATGATATTTGTTACAGTGTAAATATATGGATGTGCATATGTAAGGGAGTTGGAGACAATAGGATTAACCGAATGAACATATCCAAAGCGGAAAATTTGTTTGTTTGAATTATTACAACGTCATCGCTAAACATAAATTAAAAGCAAAACAAATAAGAAGTATCTAGTAGATACATATAAACTTAGGTTAAAATATGTTTTGAACTCTCAGCATATCGTATTTTTAATAGAACTATACAAAGTCTTCTGTAGTGTTTGTTTACATTTGCATATAAAATATACTATTCTTACATAGAAACACTGTCATAAATATTACTACCACACAGACTACCGCACAAACTCTGATCGAAAGTTGTGATAAGGTTGCTGTATAAATTATTGTTATAAATGTTCTTTTTTACACAAATAGTTGGATAACTCGTCTCATAGTTGATTAAACAAACGAAATTAAAGCAAATAAGGCATGAAACATAATATTTATTTCTGATTTTGGTATAATTAGGAACAGAAAAAATAGAAATATACTTATTTCAACTGATAGTTTTTGTTCTAAAAATGAAATTCAGAAGATTTTTTTTCTCATAAAGAATTGGTTTATTTAAGGAATAACTCTTATATTTGTTTCTGTTCATGGAGAAATAACATTAAAATGTGGTGCGCACTGAATAAACCGCGTAGCACAAAGTGTGCACCACATTTCTTATGTTATTTCGAATAGGTAGAAAAAAATGTTACATAAAACCAGGTTTAACCCACCACTTTTATTCCCCTTTAAAAGTGTCCTGTACCAAGTCAGGAAGATGGTCATTGTTATATTATTGTTCGTTTCTCTGTGTGTTGCATTTTAACGTTGAGTCGTTTGTGTTTTCTCTTATTTTTGAGATATTGAGATAAGACGTGGCACGGTACTTGTCTATCCCAAATTCATGTATTTGGTTTTCATGTTATATTTGTTATTCTCGTGGTGTTTTGTCTGATGATTGGTCAGTTTCTCTGTGTGTTGCGTTTCGGTGTTGTGTCGTTGTTCTCCTCTTATATTTAATGCGTTTCGCTCAGTTTTGGTTTGTTACCCCGATTTTGTTTTTTGTCCATGGATTTATGAGTTTTGAACAGCGGTATACTACTGTTGCCTTTATTTACAGTCATTCCTTATACTTCAATTCTAAATTCCATTTTAAACAAGAGTAACACATGACGGGTGTATGTCTATGAGCTGATAGACAAAGCAATGTAAGCCATTCAGAAGACGCGTTTCATCCAAAATTAAATCATAACGTTATATTAACTTACTCTTCAATGACGTCAGAAAGTTTTTCTAAAGACTCTGTTACTGATTTTAAGTTATGGCGGACGTCATCTAGCTGCTGTATAAGTCTGAAAAAATAAAATGGCAAGTTTTTCAATTGATTGATAAATTGTTTGCTGAGCGTTAAATTGTACATTATTCGTATACTTGCACGCATTGTCCAATCTCTAAAAAAGTTATTGGATTGAATGTCTCCTTTCCGACCGGACGTGGCGTCGTATTTACACGTAGCCAAATTTCATAATCATATATCATTAGAGATGCAACTTTTTATACCTTAGTACCGTTAAGCAGGAAACTAGTAGCTAGAGCATGTTATTGTTATGCCAACATGGCATGACTTACATCAGAAACAAATTAGATGTCTTTCAAATGAAAATATTTTTATCTATAGACCCCAAGAAAATGTATAATCTTCTTTTTCTGCGCTGGTAGTCTCCTGACAGAAAGAAGACCCTCCGATTTTGAATATAAACCTCGAAGGCTCTTCCATTGAACACCAATTCAACGGTATCTACGACCTGTAAAATATTCTTTGTTCGGTTGTCCAATTATTGTTTGTTCACATATACATAATGCACAATGCACTTGTTTATTTTAGAAGGATGTTGTTTATTTCAATGAACTATTCTATAATTTGTTTTGCAGCAAAAAGAAGATAAAACATCACAAAATAACAATGTTAAACCAGTTTAAAACATTTTCTACATAAGATCATTCCTGTACCAAGTCAGAAATATGACAGTTGTTTTCCATTCGGTTGAAGTAATGGAGCTTTTGTTTTTGCCATTTGATAAAGGACTTTCCATTTTTAATTTTCCTTGGAGTTCGATATTTTTGTTACTTTACCTATTAACGTCATGCTTGCCAATAAAATATTTGTTTCTGTGAGTAATCCACTATATAGATTTGAAAATGAATTACATGTATGCAAATTCGGTCTATGGATTATTTAGATGTTCAATCAATTAAGGAAAGTGTTGTTTTGTCACTAAACTATAAAGAATTCATTGTTGGAAAATTAACAATTGCACATAAAATGAGAAGAAAAAAGTCTCTCGTCAAAATATAGTCCTTGCCATAAAGGCAATCATTGAAACATGGTAATGTAGATATTAATCTATAGACCAAAGTTTTTAGAGATGGCGGTACATACACACTTGGTTAAAGTCACGCTAAAATCTAATTACCATAGACTAGATCGTAAAACCTTGCCACTATTCTCTTCATTTACCACCATATGTTTGTTATTCCATAGTTATATTTTAATTAAGCCATGATATAACATTAATTTCTTATCAGGACTTAAATTTATGCCAATTAAAACATATATAGTGACAGTCTATTTACATATACCAAGACGTTTAATCTGTTATACAGAAAAGCGAACATTAGGTTTGTAATGGTGTAAGTGCATTTTCAATTCTTATTAATTGACAAAATCAAAGCTAAACTTTAACTTTGTATATTTGATTATCACGCGGTCTATTTACATGCTCCCAATTAACTTAGCTCTTTTATTTGTGAGTTATGCCAAATGTATTTTTGATTCAACCAGAACATTTTCTTAACATACATATGGAAATAAAAGTAATTTGTCCGTAGTATGATAGAATACCTCTTGTATCGATGTACAGATAGTCACTCATTTGCAAGTTATAACAGTTTATATTGAAGACAAAATATTTTAACCCGCATCGTAAGAAAAATCAGGGTATATATTTGTATTGTGTTCCAAACATGTTCTCGTGCTGAATATGTTTTTAAACTGGAGGTCATCTATCCACACATCCATCCATTCCTTTATATCGAAGTCCTTGATACGCCGAATCACTTTCCCTAACCTTATAAAGAGTTATAACTAATTTACATTGGTTCGTGTTGTCTTCTCGTCAGCTTCTGACGTTTGGGATTATCAATTGTAAGTCGTTAACACTACAAATTAACATCGACAAAGTCATCATTCCGAGGACTTTTATTGTATTATTCGATTTGTAATTAACTGAGGAGCAAAATTGTTATACACAGGAACCTTTAACGTTAATTTACATTTATCTCTTCAATAATTTCAAAAAGGAGAAACAAAGTATTTAAAGTCCATGAACTCGTAGTTCTAAAATTTTATAAGAATTGAAGTTATTTGATTTATATTTTGTGTTCTTATTTAACCTTTAGGGGATATAGTGACCGAAAACAAAAGAGAAAAACAAAAACAAACTTATTTTACACTATTGTCGTATTGAAAGTTAGCTTTTAGAGATTTGAAATTGTATCTATATGAATTGACTACTTCGGCAATATTTATTGTTTCAATTATGTTTTCAGATTTTATGAAAGATTTTGGATTTATATAGATTTCAGCACAATATATATGCTCAATTTATGAAAAAGGATAGTTGACTTTTCCTTTGGGTAAATTAATCAGCACGTTATTCTAAACATATCCAATTTACTTGTTTCTTTAACAACTGATAAACATAAATCAATTTGATATAGCCGTTTTGTTATTTGAAAATACAAATGGGAAATTAAAACAAAGAACATAATACGATTTTAAATAATCAATTTTTAAAAATCTCTATTAAGACGGAGTGTTTCGGTTATTAACTAAATTTTGGAATCAATTTTCCCTGGAATATTAAATCAAGAATTGAAAATGAAGAGTTAGCCATTGATTTTAAGTTGTATACTTCCTAAGAGCTAATTTACGAAAGGTTATCTCCACAGAAGCCCATCTTAACTGCTAACTTTCAAATAAAGACGTCCTTCTGGTTTCCGACACACAAAAACGAGTTTTGACACATAGAAATCATTAATTTGGCATCATGGAGTTGATGCCATTACTCAAAAAATAAAAACAAATGTCAATTGAAAACAAAGTCATGTATTCTAATCGAAATAGTGTGATCAATTTGCCTAAAACGATTTGTTTTATATTGTTTTAGATTAAGAAAAAAACTCAACAAACAACAGCAACAGGGTTGTAGCTGGCAAATAGCCTTTTATTTATTCTTCTATAATAGTTCGAACTGAATATTATTCGAGTAAAATTTTGATCCCTTTGACAAATTGAAAAATCTACCAAAACATTTGAACTTTTCTCAATGATTTGACATACTGTGTTCGTTTTTGACAAAGTCTGTATAATTTTTATTTGAATATAATCCTCATATTTCATTTTTCCATTATATCATATGCTTAAAATACAAAGTTAATTTCGTTATGATACAATTTGTTTTGAAATTCAATTCGTCAGACATTATAAATAAAAGATAGAAAATCAGTAAATTAAAAGGGATACAAACACGAGAAGGAAGTAAGACAATGAAATGAAAAGAAACGAAAAAATGGTGAGTTCATATAGATTGTGTACTTAGATAAAACATACAGTTTTAAAACAAGAAACGTCTCAACATAATATTGATTTCTGGTTTTTTTATAGCCAGAAATTGCTTTGAAACCGGACCTTGAATTCTCCTTTTTGCAAAATTGGCTTATTGAAAACTGTACACAATTGTTTTGAGTAAATTCAAACAAAATTAATTTCAGATTACAAATTTTATATACTAGTATTATATTTTATCAAATCACAACGCCGTTTTATTGTAAGCATACTTATTGAGATACCTTTAAGAACTTTAATTCGTCCAAAGGATATGGAAAACTATTTTTCAGAACCGACAAAATAATTTAGTATTCTCATTTCACTGATACGTTATACTAATAACATCATTTGTTTAAATTTCTTCCCTATGTTGTTTTTATTGTTCTAAATAATGGACATAAAAGATCTGTTGAATAAAACGAATTACACACCTCTAATCCTGCAAACAAAGCCCTGCTGGAACAGGTAGTCTTAATTGTTATATTGGTTACCCGTTGGTGTCGTTATTGTCTAACGTTCAATATATATTGTTATACCTTCAACAATAGTAACTCTTTCATTGCTGTAAGTCATTAATGGAAAAGTAATTAAGTCTATAAATGTATGATTGTGTCCGGTTGATGCTAACATTTCAGTATTAATAAAGGTAGCAATGACGAATGTCAACCTTGATTGTAGGAGTTGGATACATCTAACGTAAAAGACCCTGAAATATTTGTATTGTCTAATAAGCTGTCAAGTACCATTAAGACACAGTACCAATACAAGACAAACGTAGCAGGTTTTGTCTACCTTCAAACGCTAATCCATATAAGGATAAACGCGTAGACATGAAAAAGAGAATAGATTAGAAGGGGAAATGCATTGATCCATGCCACACAATCACTAAACGCATATATGTATGACATTCAAATATATTTGAAGCTACACTAAAGGCCACCTTGAAATATTTGAGACATTTGTTTTCTTAGGAAGCTTCCGTATATTTAGAATAATTGAAAAAGTAATTAAAAAAAACCCACCAAACTCCGAGGAAAAATTATATGGAAAGTCCCTCATCATGGCAAAATCAAAATCTCAAACACAACAAACGATAGGATAACAACTGTCATTTCCTGACTTGGTACAGGCATGATATTATGTAGAAAATGGTGGATTAAAAACTGGTTCTATAGCTAGCTTAAACCTCGCACTCGTTTTATACATATATATGACCGTTGGTTTTCCGGGTTCTTTTGGTTTACACTAGTCATGCTATGGCTCTTTATAGCTTGTTATTCGATGTAACCCAACTTTGCTCAGCAAAAGGCTCTGTTTTGAAGTCATACAATTGTTAACTCTTTATACTTGTGACTTGGATTGAGAGTTGTCTCATTGCACTCATACAAAATCTTCTTATTTATAAAATGCAACGCGTGATTTGTAATAAGTCACGTCAATACCAATTTATATGTACATATTCATGTATTCATGTATCATGGAGTTTCAAAATGATGGATTTTCTACCACTGCACTACAAACATCGAACATTCGATTTGTTTTTCTTTGATGTTTTATAAACAACAGTAAACTAAACACAACATAATAAACTAGAGACCCAGAAAAATGAACCCCAACACAACGGACTGGATATTAGATGTTCGCGTATGGTCAGCAGACCTTGCTTCACATGCGGCACTAGTCATGAAGCTCACGTATGAACAAACCTTATGATACGTCTTAATTCAGTAGGTCTCATTTGAGAAAAAGAGGTCAGGATTTTGGTTACGACAATTGAAACATACTAGTATATTCGTTGTCATCTGTGAAACAGATATTCCATAACTGTCAACCAACTCATGAAGTTGTTCGTAAAATTTGCTAAGTAAGATTTTTACATTACTACTTGAAACTTTTGGCTTAACTGCTTCCTTGTTAACATAACCCGTTTATCAAAGAATGAGTGATAGGAAATGCAAGCATTTTGGTATATCGTATAAACTTGGAGACATATTCTTCATATACAAGTACTGCTTGAATGTAACTGCTGTTAATCTGTCAGTTCTCACCTGATAAGTCCCCTGGAGTCAATGCAAGACCATGTGTACTATAGGATTTGTTCCAGTTTAACTAAGTGGATGATATATTTTGAACCTGGTTTTGAGCTTAAGTGTCGTAATTCCAAGCTTCGTTGTCAAAAAACTGTTTAAACCACTAGTTCGTGTCCATTTTATAATGGTGTCGCTACCTAAATAAGTCGGCTTTGAGCTCACCAGATTAAGTAAATGTGTCTCACATACAATAATTGGGTCATGCTTAACTTTAATTTATAAATAGAGAGAATAAATGGTTTTGTACATACTGTTTTCCTCGGTTCGTAACGTCGTCTTCGACTGCTGCCGAGGTCGTCAGAAATAAAATAGCTGTTATTAATAACCACATGTAAGTTTCAACCATATCCAACAAACTGTAATTTCTGAAAATATACAAGATATCAAAACTATATTCAAGTTATATCGCGCAATTTCAGGAAAGATAGTGCACTAATGTGATTATATTACAATTATGACAAATGAATAATAAGAGATATGGAGAACACGTCATTTGTTTATGTTTACACTATTATGGGCTGAAGATGTTTTGCATGCTGCTTAGCGTTAAGTGATTTTTTAAAGCCATGTTTAAAACATTTATCAGTATAAAACAAATGTCTTTTCGAGTAAAACCGAATTTGATTTCTTTTTTTCATTGAAGGGTAAACCATAAAATATATTTCAAGTAAATAAATGTATTATACCGATTTCAATGACCGAGAAACAAGAAAACCTAGAATCAGACACGCTGGAGACCAAAAAATGATGACGATAATAATTGTGACCCAACAGACTGGAGAATAAACGTCTAAGATGCCACAATTAAACCAGACACACTTAAGAGTCCACACTGAAATCAGGCATACTAGAATCAAAACGTTATGGAGGTAAAATATTCAGACCAGACACACAGGGGATCAAATGGCAAACCATTTGTACATGAAAGTCAGGCACACATGATCACAAACATTCATTACGCACAAGACCTTTTTAGAACAGTATGAACAGGACTTAGAAAACCGTTGGATGAAAGAACAAGACTTTTCAGTTAAGTTCGTATGATATGCCTATGCCTTATCGAGGTACATTATTTGTTCAAAATGTTTTAATCTCTATAAATCTTGTGTTGATCAGAATTATTTGCATTGCTGTCCTGATTTTTTAGTACTTGTATTCCCTTTGAATAAACTCAGAGCAATAGTTTCCTGATTAATTGCACCAAAAAGATGTAATGATCTTAAATTGAAATTTATTTTCATCTTATTTATTTTCATGAACATCTTTTAACAATGCATATGTGTTTGATCTGAACCTAATTGAAATATATTGTAAACTTAATGATTTTGCACTTCCGTGTTTAACAATAGGGAAGGAAGGGGTTCATCATTTAGTTGACTCATTTGACTTGTCACGCAAATACACATTAAACTTTTAGGTCAAACATAAAAAGTTTACTCAATATTCAGGACACAATGCCCTCATTTTCTGACGGAACGTCGTAAAACCTATAAAAAATCTTTGTAATTCGGGTGAATGTATAGTAGGACTTTTTACGTCGATAAATTACATACTTTATTGTTTGATTTCCAGTCTGTAATAATAAAACCAAAGATAAAAAAATTCTTTTAATTATTTAGCGTTGCAATTACAATGTTAACTGTCTTTTTTATTACTACAAATTACTAATCAAATTTTAATTTTCCGCACGTTTCCGTGATACAGGTGATGATAAAATCGTGTGTTGTGCTTGTTTAAATTCAATTTATGCTTGCAGTAGACATTGATTACAATGATGAAGCTCAAAAGTTAACAGCAAAATTGACAACTCAATAATTGTCGTCCGTTATAAACGTAAAACGTTCTGCTAATGATTGTCGTAACATTGAATCAAGTAGTCTGCTTTAATTGTTATTTTATGATGATAAGGATGTAATTGGTACCAGAATATTAAATATTCTGTTGTTTTAGAGGTCTTTTGTGTTAATTTTTGTTACGAAGTGTAAACGTAATAGTTTGTAAAACTTAGAAACAAATATTACAGTTTCCATAAAGACCTTTGATCTATATATTCTTACTTGTAATATTGTTTAAATTATTTTGATAGTCCGATAATATGATCTTTAAAAGAAATAAACGTCACATTATAAAACACAAAGGTCAAACTGGGAAAATTTTAATGTAGGCATAAAATAAAACACAAAATCAAATCAATTCGGGTAACTATGGATGTGGGCATGATGTTAGGATTAAAAAATCATAAGTTAATTAGAAATAATATCATTATTGAACACATTCAAGATTAAGACAAAAACTGACTACAGGAGTAAATTTTGTTTGTGCAGATCGAAAGAAGTTTTAAGTCTAAAGAACATAAGGCGATAAAAGGTGGATAATCACTAATCATTAATCGATGAATTCCAGACAATACTATAAACAGAAGTGAACATGCGTTTACTTTTCTACATTGGCTAGAGGTATAGGGGGAGGGTTGAGATCTCATAAACATGTTTAACCCCGCCCCAATTTTGCACATGTCTCAAGGCAGGAGCCTCTGGCCGTTGGCAGTCTTGTATGATTTTTAATTTTAGTTTCTTGTGTATCATTCGGAGTTTAGTATGACGTCCAGTATCACTGTACTAGTATACATATTTTTTAGTGGCCAGCTGAAGGACACCTACGGGTTCTGGAATTATCGCTACATTGAAGACGATTGGCGACCTTCGGCTGTTGTCTGCTTTATGGTCGGGTTGTTGCCGCTTTGACACATTCACTATTTCCTTTCTCAATTTTACTTCCTTAAATAACCCTAATAGTTGTGACTGAATGAGCTTTTTGTTGTGCTACTTAGTAGACAGCTGTCTCATGTAAGGGATTGAACGTCCACAAACATGTTTTTATCCTATGCATCAGTACATTTTAAAATCAGTAATTAGCAATGCATGTGCTGGTTTATTTGCAATCAAAACACATCTCCTTATTTTTACCCGAATTAATGTTGGTAGATGAGTTTCTATTCTTTAATATTAGCATAAATGCAAAGAGCTATTTAAATGCATTGCACAGTTCAAATTTTAAAATGATTTTCTATAAACAGACAGCACCTCATTAAAATAAAGATATTTTTTGGAATCATTTCAGATCTCATTTTAATACAAAAATTGAAAATAACACTATAACTTTCGTGTGTCTGGGTGTATCTTTATGGGAAAGCTCACCTGAAGGGTTAAACATGTTCATGAGCGATCAACCCTCTCGCTAACCAAAAACACGAAAACGGGTTTACATACATAAATGTTTTGGTTGCTCGCCAATGAAATAAGACTTAACATATATATTTTGAATTGTTGTTTAATACCGTATTATAAAGTTGTTTATACAGCTGGTTTTTTTTTGGTTTTCTGATATCGATAATTATGAGTAAGTAAAGTGTTCAATGGAAGATATTATTTTGTTCTATCATTCTCATGTACTAGAAACCACCATAGAATTGTAGGACTTTTGAACATGCATTTTAATCGTAGTTTCAAATTCATTTTTAAAACAATTAAAATATATGAAAGCGTATTGAATTGGGTTTTGTTTTGGTATTCGATTTCTCGTACGTTTTTAATTCAAGATGACATAACATCAGATGCAGATTTGCATTAAAATAAAATGAAGTTGTCGATGTAATATATATGCTTGTAGTTTTGAAGATTTCAATAAACTCTGAGAACATTTGATTTTACATATCGTTTGAATAAATGTCCTTAATTAACCGTTATTTTAATTGCTGTTCATATAAGTGTGAATAATATTAAAATCTGTACATTTATTTAACATTACATTGAATGATATTTTTCCATTGCAGTATAAAAACTGATGAAAACTGTTTTTATCTTAGAAGTTTCAAACAAAAGGTAATGGTTGGGGATTATCTTGAATATTTAATGAGGTATAGTGGATTTATTCAGTATATGGAGTGGCTTATTTCTACACCACGTAGCAGGTTAATTTCTTAGAAATTTGTTATTTGCATGTTTCAAAAGAAATGAATTTCTTTTCAGGGAAAATTCAGATTTCTCACGGCTACAACTAAATAGTTTAATTGTTCTGAGATGGTAACGTATACTTTTCAATACGTCAACTATTTATTAAATGTGAGATTATATTAATTGATTTTGAATAAATTTAAAGCGATGTGTGGAAAATATCACGAATGATTCTAAGACAAGAACATGAAATTCCCCCAAAGGTCCACGTGTGTGTTTGACTATGGATTTAAGAGGTATTTATTATACTTATAATTCCAATGATATAGTGAAAAAATATTAATAATTCGAAAAAGATAAAATAAAACTAGCGATATTGTTAGTTTGTAGTTAAAAAATGCTTTAACCTTTTAAATTAAAAAAAATTGAAAAAATAAGATATCTGTCAGACTATTAGATCAAGATTAAAATCACAAGTCGTATAAGTGTAAAGACCCCCCCTCCCGAAAAAAAAGAATAAAAAAAAAGATCAAGGTTAAAAGGGTAGGGTTATAATATGGATAAACTAGATACACCCCTTTTACATGTTTATGTGCATGCACCTAGTAAAGAACCTCGTCAGTGTTTGTTTTATTTTATTACTTAACGTTTGAAAGAGAAGTCGTTGCTGATACTATTAGTCTTTGTTTAGTTTTACACATTTTTGTGTTTCCTTTGACATTATGTATATACGTAGGTCTTTTTCTGCAGACTGTTTGATTATGATTCGATGTCCCATTGCTTATGATTGTTGTTGGATTTAGTCTTCTTTTCGTAAATGTAGCTTTACGTTTAATCACTGTTTATAAAAAAATTACATAAAACTGAAAATTTAGAAACAGCAAGTCTATTTGACGTGTAAAGCCGTTCTGGAAGAGAAGTCTGTTCCTACCCACTTAGTAAGTGTTTTTAGAGCCCTTAACTTTGATCTTAGAATCACAGTATTATTGAAAGCAATCTTATGTTGGAAGAGCTCAGTTTGTTCCTATAAAATAATATTACTCGAAGACATGCTATATCGCATAACTGAACTTTAAATCTGAAAGAATTTATCTCCAATGTTTTTTTTAAGAATGTAGACAAAGTGTAAAAAAAATCTTTTTACATTTTAAATAACTATATCAAAGTTAATATTATATTGTTCTTTTTACCTTTGAATTATCTACATTTAGAAAATATTGAATTGCGTAATTTAAGCATGAAAAAGCAAACAGTTTTGTTTTATATTCTCTTTTATTGTTTTAAAAATATTAACATATAATAGAGATTGCATTAAATAGGTTCTATTGTAGACCATTTATGACGAGGTCATATGCATTCAATAGAAAATGTCAATGCTTTATTTTGAGGGTAAAGAATTCTTAATCTTATTTCAAGCATGCATTCAGTATTTGATTTTTTTCTTTGATCCGACATATCTGATAAAATATAGTTTTTATTTGTTTATGATGTATTGTATTTATCTAGCTAAAACAGACATTATTGAATAAAGTACTTTTTCATATTTCATTTTTCCTATTCCTGCCAGTGGTTGTTGCTTTTCCTTTATGATTTTCGTATTTGGGCGATTATCATCCAAGGTTATTGGTGGACCTATATTTATTTTAATGTTTAGTGTTTGATGAACTGTTGTTTGTCTGCTCGTCTGTTTTATCCAGGACATGGTATTTTTTTTAAATTTTCTTCGGGTCATGGTGTGTTACGTTCTCTTCTTATCATAGTGTTGTAGGCTTATGGTCATGCAATAGTCTGTTTTTCTTTAAGATACAGGTTTAAATGCCTCTTTGCACTTTTTTCTCTCTCGCTCTTCAGACTTCATAATCAATGGAGAAGGTTTGTCAATTCTATTGTGAATTTGTGGAATTCAGCCAGTTCCTCTGTGACCAAATTTTACCACATTTATGTTTCTCGTTATTTATCAATGAAAATAACTTGGATTGAAGCATTCTCCTGTGAATTATATTGACTTTTATGAGCAGATTATACGCTTACAATTTCCAACCAAATAGGTACCAACCTATTAGTCAGCACTTCGGTGTTGATATGGAATATCAATTATATGGTCATTTTTATAAATTTACATATTTGAAAATATATGAATGGTTCGAAATATGAAGGATTTCCTCATCCCAGGCATAGATTAGCTTAGCTGTGTTTGGCACAACATTTGGGTATTTTTGGTCCTTAGTGCTCTCAAACTTTGTACTTGTTTTGGCTTTCAAACATTTTTGATCTGAGAGTCTTATGTAGACAAAACGCGTCTGGGGTATACAATTGTACGACTGTTACCTTTGATAACTATTCAAAGGTTTTTATATGAACGCGTAACAAATACAAAAGAGGGAGAAGTTGATTAAACAAGAAATAGAACAATAAAATAGAGAATATTTAAATACTGAAGGCCAATACGGTCTCACAAAACTAGAACTTAGCTCATATTGTCTAAAAAAAAGGATCATATTGTCAAAATGGGCATTTGTATCCCAAAGTGATCCATATGGTCGAATACGGTTAGGATCACAATGAGTAAACGATGGTAATCTTTATCTAATTTCATTATACTGTATACTATACAACCTTCATTTATAATAGCACAAGCATTCCAATGATTTCGTGAAATGACGAATATGGGGTGGATGTTAAAAAATCAGGCTATTCAACAGAAACATGATTCGTTGTTCTCTTATTTGTAACGTCTATAATTAATCATTTTACTGTTATATTTTACGTTATAGTTTATGCACTATGAAATGTCATTACTTAAATTTGTATGTATCTAGATAAAAAGGGATGTCAAATCGCTACTGCGAATGTTAACATCGCTTTTCTTTAAAAAGTGACAATTAAACGGTTCTAACGCAGTTCGAAATTTCATAATATATTATATTAACTGATATAACATAGGTACATACCTTCTTTTACATATAAGCCTAGTTGTCTAGATAAATGAACTTTAGATCAACCCTCATAGCATTAAATAACAAATATACAAATAAATATATTACCATTGCGATAATTATCACTTGTATCAATATTTAATTGAATAATATTGTAAGCCATATTTATCTTTTTTATTCCATTTAGATTATGACGTAAAAACCAATTAAGCTGGCTACAAATCAGTTTGTTACAACTATGACTTTGCAGATAGAACGTCTGACTATAGAGAATAGACATATATTCTGTTCAAACTATTCTAGTCTCGGTTTCTATTTTCTGCGCAAAACTGCTTCATTTTCACCCCTTCGATTTATAAATAACTCCATTGGTAAAATTCGGAAAGAAGTGAGTTAGATAAAGGTTATATTTGGCCTTGTTGTGCAAGTTAAATGTTTCAAGATAAAAATATTTTAAGCTTATGAAAAGACATAATTTTTATATCTAGTCATTGTGTCTTTTGTGATATCAAATGTGATATCGGTCAATAATTTTTGATTTACAATTTAAGCTCTTTAAGGGCTTTATCGAGTCGACACCTTTACATCCAAAAGTAACAACACAATGATACAAAAAGTAAACTAAACTAAAACACCAAGGGAAATTTAAAACGGAAAGTGATTTGTAAAATGGCAATGTCAAAAGGTCATACACATCTAACGAATGGAAACAATTGTCATAATTGGTCATTACAGGCATTTCTTTATTACAAAAATGGTTAAGTTAACCTGACTAAATGGCTGCCTCAACCTCTCACTTGCATGGAAACAATATGTGAGCAAAATAAACACACATAATAGGTAAAAACAACAACAAAAAACCAGCTTCACAGCAGTCAACATTGTGATATAATCTTAATCATAATAAAAACACAATTATACACAAATATTTGTTTTGAGATTCTACCAATGAACAAATTGACATTTCGCGCGGGGATCAATTTCGATTATTTCGCGATAACGAACAATGCAAAAATCCCCCCCTTCTAGAAAAAGAAAAAAGAAAACAGAAAGCAATCAATTATACTTCGAAAGCCGTTATTGGTTGATGCACAAAACTGGCCATCGCGCAAAAAATGTTTTGCAATAAAATTGGGATAACAAAAACATAGAAAATCATTCAAATTTTTCAGTATTTAGTTTTGGGCATAAATGGTGTATCAAATGATATTATAATCTGTATCTTATATTACTGTAAATAACCTTATCATTTATGCCAGGCTTAAAACGTGTACGCCATGTGCATGTTTCGTTGTTCCGAAAATAAAAGACTCATCAGTGACGATCAAGTAAAAAAAGTAAAAAAGTTGAGGTGCATCGAGGAACTCAGCATATTTAATTTTGTGTACCTTGTTTGTTCCCTAATTCTGACCTACGCCTCATACGCGAATTTACATTTAATGCATTTTTCAAATTTATCATCAAAGCTTGAGGAAGTTCTTCCAAACAATGTTGAAGTATGAAATTTAAAACCGATTAAATAAGATAATAAAGTAGAAGACAAAACCAAAGAATGAACAGTCTTCAGAAGTTCTTTTGTATAATGTATAGTGTTGTTTTCAATGTAAAATCTAATAGTCTATCATAACGAGATTATCTTTGAGACAAATTCCGTGTAATTATTCTTCACTCAATATTGTTTGGCTTAAATTGGTTCACATTTTCATGTTTTGCCACGGTCTCGTCAAGTGTTAAATGCAAAATTTAATAATGAAGTCCTTGTCTTGCCGTAGGAACAATAAAAAGTACCAACTTACGTCTCACTAAAAGCAGGTTTCTTTTCAACTCTGTAGGTTGATTATTTTAGGAAATATTGACTTCATTTCATAAATAGATTCTGTTGGTTTCCTTTCTTTATATGTTTAAACAAAGTATGAACTATTCAATTATCAATTAAGAGAATAATGCATACGTAGGCATTGAAATGAAGTTGATAGTGCGTTTCATTTCTTGCTAAATATTTCATGTTATTGTCGATAGGTATATGTAGCTGTAGTAAAATAATAAAAAATACCGATCTCCCAGGAAAATTCAAAACAGATAGCTCTTTATCAAATGGCAACATTAAAAGCTCAAATAAATCAAACGAATGGATAACAACTGTCATATTCCTGACATGGTACTTGACATTGACTAAAACTAAACCTCTCAATTGTATGTCATTTGCATAACACTCGATAATATTTGACAAAAATGTGATAGTAAAACAAAAAGATATAAAACCGGTAGGTAAATCTGTAAAAAGGGGGTACAACGGTCAACATTGTCTTTTAATCTTGATAACAGCGTGTCTGTCACTTATCATATTGTTGGTTGTAGATATTGCATTTCGATTGACTTAGACCTATATTCATATTTACCCCTGATTATGGTTGAAAAAAAAATTAAGGTTTCAATAATGGGGATAGAGTGGCTTTAAGTAATTTAAATTACTTTGAAATAAATCACGATACATTTACGATGTTCATACTACTAGTAATTAAATAAGTTACAACAGTAAACGTAAGACCTTATCACAGTACAACCACAGGAAACACTCATTAATTAATAGGACAGATGAACATTTCGACAATCAGTTACTTTAACAACAACTATTCCTCCGCATAAATTGAAACTGAAAGACAATACAGATAGTAGATATAGACAGTTAAATCATAGAAAAGAATAAAAAAAATAGAGAGTGAAAGTCAACTCCTACAAATTATATAGATATCCTGTCGTAAGTTTTCTATACTTCTTTTTGTTAAAGCTTATTATGATTAGATAGTAATCATGAGAAGATAAAGTCTTTATATGACAGTTAATAGAAATAAATAAATAGAATTGATGACATTTTAAAGAATCATGCAATATGACTAATTAACCTTTTATATATATCAGCTTTACATTAATATCCCTTTCCATACATGTCTGATCTGTCTCAGCTTTGTTAAACCGATTTTGATAAGTGTATATATATAATACGAAAACACTTCTGCAATTATTGAGAAAATATACACACGTATTCGATTCAAGACAGACAAACTCGTGAAGTTGGGAATTGATTGGTTAAAGTATGGCTGCTTCATATCTAGTGGCAAATAACCCCTACATATTGACGAGAAATGAATAAACAAATAAACCCAGCATAAACAAGCCAAAACCATGGGTTGGACTTGATGGTGCTAGCTCACAAGGTAACAATTTGTCGAAAGACATATGCCCTTTTTATCTGCGTCAAATTTAAAATATGAACACTGAGCACAGTTTATGCAGAGTACTTGGCAGAGAAACAACAATCACAATCCTTTAACTGTTTAAATTTGGCGTTACATACACTATATGTCTAGTACTAGGCGACATATGACCACTATAACACATATTCCCTGAAATGGGGATCCGAATTAGATCAGAAGATCCGTTAGTCACAACAAAAAAACTTTGAATTTGCCAGATGTCTTTGAATACTATTTGTTTTTGATTATACCCATTTATATAATAAGTAATTTAAATGCTTATTTTTAGCTTTCAATATCGTTTTGTTTTATCCTTTGCATAAACCAAAGAAGAAGCCTAAATTACCACCAGGTTTTCATTGAAGCTGTTGTGTAATAACTTTAAGGAATTTTTGGTTCTCAATGCTCATCAACTTCGTTCTTTATTTGGCCTTTTTAACTTATGTTATTCGAGAGTCACTGATGAGTCTTTTGTAGACGAAACGTGCGTCTGACGCAAATAGAAAATTTCAATCTTTTTATCTACGATGAGTTTATTTGCCATTACTTTGGCAGCGTACATACTTGTTCTAAGCACTAAGAACTACGATGACAATGGAATAAACGCCGAAAAGAGACAATATTTTATATACACTTTTCAACTTGCATAATTTAGTTAGAAAATCATTTTTTACTATGCATTTTTTTCCATTCATATCTTTATTACTTTATGGAATACTTGGTGTATGTAGGACCGTTTATAACTCTTGTTTATCATAAGTTTGTATATGTTTCCACTTAATTTACATCCTCGTTACAGAAAAGTAGAACGTAAATAATGAGTATGCTGCAAAGCAGTGAATCAAAATGAAAAGTGTTGACAAATTTTGATCAATTTCATCAATCATCTTAAACTTTTCTATTTCAAAGATGCCTGACTTCTGTGAATTATGACGGAATTAAGTCATACATTTGTAAATTGGTATTTCTAATTATTGCTTCAATCGAATTGGAATAAAAGACACATCTTTTCTACTTAATCATGTAAGAGGCAAACGATTAAAACGACGCCTTCTTAAATACACCTTTGTAATTGTAAACAAATGAAAATTTTAAAGTATCTTCCTCAAATGCGTTATAATGATGATCTAATACTGGCTAATTTACATTATGTACAACTAATATAACATGATTTGTTATACTTTACATTTTAATGTCTTATAATCAGTAACATATCTGTCCAATTTGTCTATTTCCTCCAATGTGCGATCTTATCATTGATACTATTTAGCAAACTCCCAAATAAATTGTTTAACATTATTTCACAAAAATCCAAATTTATTCTGAGCGGAAGATGTCGTTTTCGTTTGTTTGTTATATGTTTTTGTTGAATCGGCGTCATGTTGAGTTCCCTCACATCTTCATTAAATTTTTGATTCTTTTGAATTACCAATGTGCAACGCTCGCGCGCACCTTGTTTTTTTTTGTTGAAATAATGTATCTACTTAATGTATAATTTCAGCATGTGTAAACTATGCACAGCTTTACGTTAATAAGTTAATTTGTTTAAGAGAAACAAACAATCCTTTATATGACACATAGAAGACAACAGGAATAATCTTCATTTGAACATTGATGCGTTAATATTTGAAAAAGGCTACTAGTAATCAATTGCAACAAAAATGTTTTGAAAGTACTTTGTTTGCCTCCAGCTTTGGCTTTGGTTCTGTTTGAGAAAAAAAAAATGAAAAAAAAAAATGATTTGCTGCCTGCAGTCGTTTGTAAGAAAATTTGTTGTAAAGAACACAAATGGGATACATTACAGTGCAATCCAAAACGTGACAATTTGCTGTACAAAGTGTATCGATTCACGTCAAAACTACAATTGTATAGAACAAGCATGCCATATGAGGAGAAAGAACTTGTGATAGCATAAGAATTTAACGAGTTATACAATATCATATCAGCTTGAAAAATTAAGACAGAATTGTATCAAGTCGGAAAATAAGAAATAATACAATTATCATAAACGTAAGATTAAGCAACAAAAATGTCCATTACTAAAAAACAAAGTCATGTTACAGGCATTCAAACACGTGAATGACGACCAAAAGTTTTCACTACCATTATCTCTCGTGTATTATCTAATTTTACTACTTAAATTTTAACAATTGAATAAAAACATATCTTTAAGATCATATGCTCTACTGACAACGTGTTTCGATAAACGATCGCATTTACTTTAATTTCCACTACAAAATGTATATCCAGACATCAAACTCTTACAAAATGTTTGTTACACTTAAAAACATTATGTGTGATTTAAAAACTATTCTGTCGATACATTGCAAATGTGCTAATCATCGTCATTCTAGATAGGTATACTATTAATACAGGCCTAGATTAATGGCCATATGAATTCATAGTTTTGACAATTTGGTATACAATTAAGCAAAGATTTATTATACATATAATAAACACATGCATGTATTATATATAAATTTTGTATGACTTTTTTTTTAAAAATAAGGTGACTGATCTGTTTCGTAATACAATTTTGATTATGAATTTATAGCGCTTCATTGGATAACATATTTGTATCTTTATTATTAACAAAATTGCTTATATGCAACAGATTTAGATTACTAATGTGTTATATGAGAAGGTCAACAATCTGTACGTTAGTTCTGCAAATATTGTATTTGTTATCCACTTCAATTATGAAACAAATGATACTGATATTAATATACAATATGTTTTGTTAATTTGAACCTTCAAAATTGCGAACCAGCACACACAAAGTCAAGAGTACAAAACCAATAAGCTTCTCTAACCAGATAACGTAAAAGCGTTTTAAAATATATCGAATGAAAACTTGGTATCCAAAGAAACTGACTGTTACTTTCCTGTTTTCATTTAATCATTAAACACTACTACTAACAAAAAACTAGCATAACCGTTCAAAAAAACACATTGATCTCAAAGTATGTATGTCAATAATTTTATTTACTGAGATTTAAAAAGTATGTTAGATAAAAAGGAAAATTCCAAAAATACTGAACTCAAGAGGAAAATCAAATCGGAAAGTCCCTAATCACATGGCAAAATCAAGTGAGCAAACTCATAAAAAACGACTTGGTACAGGCATTTTCAAATGTAGAAAATATATACATTTTAAGTGTTTATAAGCTATTTTGTTATTTTTTTTTCCTTTTTTTTTTATTATAATATGATACCAATTATGACTGCTTTCCTCGTACTCTCCATCTACATATGATACAAAGTAGACATTTGTCATTTGACGTTGGTTTAAAGAGTCGAGTTGTAGTATTTAATAATATATAATTGCAATAGAATATTATTTTCTAAAATCAGTGATACAAAAAAAAAGTAATTTGTGTTGGTCGGAAATTCTTTTGCTGGAATACATCCATCTGTTAACAACTAAAAACTATTTTGCATTGAACGTTAATACTTTATGTTCGTGCTCATATGTATTGCTTTTTATCTAAATAATATTTCTTTAACAATGTTTAACAGAACTATATAAGAGTAAAACAAACTCTAATACATACCTTATTAGTTAAATTAGTTCTTGAAGTAGAAATTCCCAAAAAGTCTTTTGTCGTCAGTAATTTTGTTAAAAGTGTTGTTTCTTAAATAGTTTGCAACTTTATAACACCTTTGAAAAAAAAAACGTGGGTTCCGAACGTTTCCCGCCTTTAAATGCTTCCGCTTATTTAGCTTCGTCCAAAGTGAAATTACAAACACTTGTATTTACTTTTGTAATGAATTTATTAATATACAGATCTACGTAAACGGAAATGTAAGTCCATCTGTTGAGTTATAATTATTGTAATATTTAAATGTTTTCGTATCCAAGCAAGATTCGATGTTTAAGTTATACTCTTTGTCGGTTTATTTAAATTGGCCTTTCATAATTAAGTAGCCATTGACACCACGTGATCCGAGTTAGATTTTATGGCAGTATATTGAATCTTTGAAAACCAATCGCATCCAAATTAAATAGGAGCTTTGGTGATCTTTGATGGGTAGGAAATAAAGGATTGCAGAAACGTAGTGCGGGTCGAGTAGCTAAGTCAATAATTAATTCCAATTGATTTTTTGTCCATGTAAAGCCAGGTAGAAATATGTCATTTGTGTTTCCCTAACAAAATCAAGGAGGCCTACCTTATTTTTCAACAAATTATGGAAATCCCAAATGGAGATTATTGAAACTGAATAAATTGATTTAACGGTTTTTATCAATTTATTTCAATTATGATTATTTCCATACAAACAAATTTTGATGTAAATTATTAAATTTTGATAAGGAAATTGAGTAATTAATATTCATCAGAACTAATCGTGATTTTTAGACTACCTTATTGGTCAAGACACTCAGGGATGTTGTAATACTATGAAGGATGTGATGCATTTGTTCCACACCTTTACATAACCAACCATATGTTTATCTTTTCTTTATTAAAACAACCTTTTATGTAATTTTAACGGTTATAGTATAACCATTTCATTGAAACCAATTCCCACATATTAGTATATGAGCTGAATTTACAATATAACGTTATAATTACGCCTTTCAGAGTATAACTCTACAACAAAAACGCCTAGAATATAGCTTGTTATAAATACCAAACAAAAAGGAACGGTTCTAACAGTTGTTCGTCTATACTAACAATTTTACCTCTTTGAATCCTCTTTAAAAATTATTTTAAAAACTTGCTCATTTAGTATAAAAATCTGTAGAAGTAGAATTTGACTATAGGTCACACACGGCGTTCAACAATGACCAAAACCCATATCGCACATTTAGTAAGCTATAAAAGCTAGTCTGTTTCCTGGCCGTATATTTCAAAGGCATACTGAATGATATACGGAGGTTTCTAACCTATAAAAGACCCGAAGTGACAAACTTTATATGTAAAACGTATAACCGACCGTGTCAGTGCTGTATAGCCAATCCAGGTCTTTAGAAACTTCTATCATCATCGTAAAACAATTCACACAAGCAAATTATTACTTTTAGAAAGCAGGTATTTCAAATTTAATCAAAACATACATGTACCAACTAAATAACCAATCATTTAAATTCATATACATGAAATGTAACATGTTTGCTGTAGAAATAATAAAAAAAACCATGTTATGGGTTAATGCTGAAATGTATAGCGAAAACAAATACAATGAAACAAATACATTCAAACACTATTAAGGGCACGAAGTTATAATAATGTTAAAGGTCGTAACCACAGACGTAACCACAATACAAAATGTGTGCAGAGACAATGATCTGTTTTTCATAATCACAAAACTATGCAAATTCTCATTTTTTACTAAATTTACCATTCACTTTAAAGTTGTTGCATACAAATCAGCTTTGAAAACATAACATGCAATACATACAATGATTAAGCGATTAAGAATATACAGTTAGTTTTAAAATGGTTAATACAAGTGAATGGTGTGCATGTTTCAGTTATCCATGTATTATTTATAACATTAGTTTGCATAGTCACCATGAAAAAAAAGATAAAAAGGGAAATAGATACATTCATTAAGTTTTTGTTCCGTTACAACATGATGACTTTAATTTCGACTTTGGGTTTCATTACGGATTTTTTGAGGAATGACTGTTGCTACAAGTCTGAATGCAAGGATATTCCTTTTATATCTACATATCTGATTTAAAAAAGAGATCACATTTAATTACTTTACGATATGCAGGAATAATTCATGTCACCAAGTAAAGACTGTTAAAAAAAATATTTACACAAATGAAACTATTTGAAAAATCTATTTCATTTTTAAATATCTTTTTAAAAAATCTATTACGTTCACCAAATTTAATTCCGTTTTCATAAAGTTAAGAAGTTATTCTATTAAAGTGCGAAAATTGTATTGCAAATGAAAGTTAAATTGTCTTTTTTGTAATATAGTTTGAGATGAAAAAGACAGTGACCTATTATCGATTTTTCAATTGGTACTATCGAATTATCTGATTACATGGGAATGAATTTAAGGATGACGACTGTTGAAATGATGGTATATTGCTGTCCTTTCTTTTGTCATAAAACAAATACTTAAAACATTCTTATCTTCATACTATCAAATTAATGTACTCTAGGAACGGAGACGAGAAAACGAGTACCATTTCATTATTTAGATTAATATAGAACCTAAGAAGCATTGCAATATCGAATATTTATTTCTGATGAAATAAATAAATTATCCCAGTCTGTTTAAGAAAATCATATTTCCTGAGACAAAAATATTCATCGTTGATAGATTTAAATGCGCTAAAACTCGCCTCTGGCTATAGGGGACAATCTTTTACAAAGCATTTGTACGCCATATTTAATATTTCTACGTTTTTCTCTAGATAGTTAAGTTTCTTTTAATAACTAATTCCGACTTCCGACCAATCCTATACATATATAAAATAAGATTCCCTTTCTGTGTCCATTTTAAACCTGAAAGCTGGTTACATTCAAAAAGAAAATTATGGTTTACTTGAAATATATGACTTTAAACCCAATATAGAAAGATGGAATTCCGAAGCGCTTTTGCCAAAAAAAATGAGACATTCTTGAGGGTTCTGATATCTGTTCCCAGTGAAGATGCAGTCGTAAAAATTTGGAATGGAAACCAAACGAGGAATGTGCCAAAGTGAAAACAACCCGAACAAAGATCAGACAGCAGTCCAATGCCAGCAATATGTCTCCCACTATCCATGTTTTCACCTTCTATACGATGCTTTGAGTTATACTCTGCATTAGCTGTGTAACTATGTATCCCCTCATTTTTTCCAGGGTTTATTTTTTGCTGTTCGAGAAACATTGGAAAACTCCAGTACTTTATAGAAAATTCCATCGAACTGAAAATGTCTAAAAAACATATTTCAAATATAAAATACTATGTTGCCATAATTGTTTTTTATTTTTATTTTGGAACATATTTTTGCGGATTGTTTCGTCTGCAATGATTTGAATTTTGTGTAATTCTAATTTGAGAGAGAGAGAGAGAGAGGGAGAGTACATTAAGTGAAGTACTTTTATAGATGTGCTAAATCAAGAATATAGATAGATGTAGTTGACTTTTCGTGATAAAACGGGAGTCTTATATTTCATTCTAAATGGAAGTCAGTTTAAAACTTTAGGTCGAACAAAAAGAACGGATATTTAGAGGAAATTATACATACTTTAACCTTAATGTTACTTATTTATATATTTAAATAATACCAGACGATTATCACCTTTGATTTGAGAACTATAGTCGATATTTCATACAATACAAAACTTGACATGACAGATAACGCTCTCAGGGGTTCCTTCCTAAATACGGATAACTTTATCAATTGAAGAAAGGGATGTCAATATGTGTAGTCAGAATTCATAACTTGATTTATAGTCAGATATAATATATAGTGGTCTACTTTTTATACGCTTTTGGTAGAAAGATAAAGAAAATTAATTTGATCTTTCCACTGTGATTATTGATGCTATATTTTTCTCGTGTTTTGAATCTTTGTCGCCAGTATATTCCATATAGATTCTACCACTGCATCGAGTGTGAGATGCTATATTTTTCTCGTGTTTTGAATCTTTGTCGCCAGTATATTCTATATAGATTCTACCACTGCATCGAGTGTGATATGCTATTTATCTACTCGAGACAGTTTAACATTTCAAATTTATAATGCAAGGCTTGCCGAGCGTTTCAAATGATTAAAATTCAATTGTAAGGAGTGGATAATTATCGTATTGCACGAAATTTGGTTGAGGAATCTGTTCCCCTAATAATTGTTTATACGATATGCAGACAATATTTATCCTTTCTTTCCGAACGTCATCAGTCATGATCGCCTTTTCATGCCGTCACAAAGGATATTCGGAGGGAAGTATGAAATACTGACGTCGTAATCGAATTTCGACCAATAAAAAACTAAGATCAAACGAACAACTCCTTTAAAAGTAAGTATAAATTTTACCACTACATGATTGTAATACGATATTTATCCACTCGATAAGTTTAATTTTCAAATTTAAAACGCAAGGTTAATTTATGTACAAGAAATAAACGAAAAACAAAAATGTTACACGTAAAAAAACGACAACCACTGTATAAAAGGATCCTGACTTACGACAGGCACATACATACAGCATGTGGTGGGGTTAAATATGTTTACGGGATCCCAACCCTCCCCTAACCAGGGACAGTGGTGTAACAGTACAAAATAAGAACGATCTATAAAAATCAGTCAGACAAGGCAAGTCTCATCCGATAAATACAAACAGAAATACTACACAGAGCGGGCGTATGACATTTGCGCCGATTTTAAAATTTTTCATTCTTTCATTTGCGCCGATTTCATTTTTTCTTTTGCGCCGATTTGATATTTTTTCCTAATTGGATTTACAGGTAAGTTACAGGTAAGTTCAAACTTTTTGCATTGGCTGAGCAGAGAGTATACAGACAAATCAAGTGACATTGCAATTGGTAAATGGCTATCCCAATGTTTCGGGTTACCATTCCTTTCCCTAAATGAAATCGATGACTTCTTCACGTTTGACATTGTCTGACGCTCCGCTTCTTCTGATGACAAATGTCATACATTCTTAGACAACGTACAAGTACACATTCGGCATAACGGTCAACCAATTCGTGATAGCGTCCATAAAATTAACGAAGGGAGGAATTTAACTTCACCATTTGGAACTCTTGGTTGAATAGCTTCCTTGTGAGAAAATGCTATCTCTAAAAATGCCCCACTAGTACGTATGTCAGACAAAGAAAAGGTGGCCTTCATTATCGACAATTACGCCAAAAATAGAAGAGACGGAATCATAAGAAAGATGTGTTGCCTAAACATACTCGGAAAGAACAGATTTATAATTTGAATGTATTCCGTTTTTATGGATTTGAATGTTGTACATATATTTTTAATTCGTCATTATAAACAAAGTGCTTTTATCTTAGGTTTTTAGTTCTTGAGTTTAAGCAGGAGACACCAGTTATATACATGTTATGATTGCATGACAATTCATAACATATGTACAACTGGCTAACGGAATAGGTCTTTAATGATAAATGAAAATAACATTACTTGGATGGAGAGTTGTCTCATTGGCACTCATACCACATCTTCTTATATCATTTCACCTGTACTTTACCTGTTATTTACCTGTAAAAAAATCGGCGCAAATGAAAGAAAAAATCGGCGCAAATGAAATGCAGATCGGCGCAAATGCAAAACGCCGCACAGAGCGGATGTGGCCGGTTACTTGTGTATCAAAATTAACAACTTGAACATGCATGTATTTAGTTGCCATAATATAAAGCCATCCCGAAATGAAAACACTTAATTAAACGTAAATTACTGTGACAACACCGATTTTTGTTTTTTAACAGCATACTTTATTTAATTAAGTAGTGAAACAACGTTGCATATCATATGACTCAAAAAAGGTATGTCTCTACCTACGGGGCGCCGAATGGGACTCTTGTGGTTTTGTACAAAATTCAATTCTGTCATAACAAAATCATTTTTGTCTTACAAAACTATGTGCTACAGACTTGTTTTGTGAGAACTTCAATTTTGTGATGACAAAATTCATTTGTGTAGACAAAATTCATTTTTGTCATGACAAAATTCATTTTTGTAGACAAAATTCATTTTTGTAGACAAAATTCATATTTGTCATGACAAAAGTCAATTTTGTCTTAAAGGTATGCAAATATAAACATATTTGCATACAAAATTGACTTTTTGTTACCTGATATGGAAATTAAATCACAAAAGTCAATTGTGTACGGTAAGATTCAATTTTGTGAGACAAAATTGACTTTTGTGAAACAAAATTAACTTTTGTGAGACAAAATTGACTTTTGTGAGACAAAATTGACTTTTGTGAGACAAAATTGACTTTTGTGAGACAAAATTGACTTTTGTGAGACAAAATTCAATTTTGTCATTTTTGTTGAGACAAAATTCAATTTTGTCATTTTTGTTGAGACAAAATTCAATTTTGTCATTTTTTGAGACAAAAGTTAATTTTGTTAATTTTGTTGAGACAAAAGTCAATTTTGTTAATTTTGTTGAGACAAAAGTCAATTTTGTCAATTTTGTTGAGACAAAATTCAATTTTGTTAATTTTGTTGAGACAAAATTCAATTTTGTCAATTTTGTTGAGACAAAAGTCAATTTTGTCAATTTTGTTGAGACAAAAGTCAATTTTGTGACGACAAAATTCATTTTTGTGGTGACAAAATTCAATTTTGTAACAACAAAATTGACATTTATGAGACAAAATTGACTTTCGTGAGACAAAATTGACTTTCGTGAGACAAAAATCAATTTTGTTGAGACAAAATTCAATTTTGTTGAGACAAAATTCAATTTTGTTAATTTTGTTGAGACAAAATTCAATTTTGTCAATTTTGTTGAGACAAAATTCAATGTTGTTAATTTTGTTTAGACAAAATTCAATGTTGTCAATTTTGTTGAGACAAAATTCAATTTTGTCAATTTTGTTGAGACAAAATTCAGTTTGTCAATTTTGTTGAGACAAAATTCAATTTTGTCAATTTTGTTGAGACAAAAGTCAATTTTGTCAATTTTGTTGAGACAAAAGTCAATTTTGTGTAACAAAAGTCAATTTTGTGTAACAAAAGTCAATTTTGTGTAACAAAAGTAATTTTTGTGTAACAAAAGTCAATTTTGTGTAACAAAAGTAATTTTTGTGTAACAAAAGTCAATTTTGTGTAACAAAAGTCAATTTTGTTTAACAAAAGTCGATTTTGTATGCAAATTAGTTCACAGAAACCAAACTAAACTAATCTAAATACAAAATTGACTTTTGTCGCTCAATTTTCAAATTAGGTAACAAAAGTCAAGTCTGTGTAACAAAAATGAATTTTGTCATGACAAAAGTGACTTTTGTCCGCTGATAGATAATTTTGTAGTTTGATACAAATTTTGTTAAACTGAACTTATTTTTGTTGAACAAAAGTCACTTTTGTCCGTACAAAATTGAATTTTGAGTACAAAACCACAAGAGTCCCATTCGGCGCCCCGTACTACCATGCAACGTTCTCAAAATAAAGTGATGAAAGAGTAACTTCATGTTTTTACTTTTTGAACAGTGCATAGAAATAAACCGAACATATGTAATGTAGATGTTGTGACTGTTCCGACTGGGATTTATACATTCAAAGCTTAAAGATGTCAAAATTTTATTGCTCAAAAATCCTATTTTTTTTTATTTCAAAGAAATGAACAGGCTACAAAAGACAGAAACAGCCGCCGAAAATACCTGATATTAGCTGCCGATCTTCAAGCATATATAAAAAGGAATGTATTAGATGCAGGAATTTTTCTTTCCGTATTAAATTTAGTGTATTTGATGTAACACATAAGGTGAAAGCGAATCCTTATAAACACATGTATTATCTAACTTTTTTATATATTATTTTTATAATCTATCATGCTAAGTTTGTTTAAGAACACTTTTTTTCTGTTTGGATTTCACTGACGTAACTTTATTTATCAATTCATTCCCTAATGCTTTTTGAATAAGTATAGATTGTATTAAATGTATTATAAGAGTTATCTATTTGCTTTGGCTATACAACATCCACCGATGGTATTTGAAACAGCCTGAAATCATGTCGAGACGTAACATTGACACCTAAATTTTATTCACTGATTAAAACCGTCTGGCTACGCTCCAATAATACAAAAAAGACACAGAAACAAAACATATACATGTCGACAAGCGATATCAGTTATGAGCATGCAAAATCGATGGTATATTAATTCAATGTTTTGTGCAATTGTCAAATTAATTATTCCAGACATTCTTTTCAAGAACATATCTCTAAATAAACAAGGAAAAGTCAATGTTAAATTATATGCATAGCAAAGAAACATTTTTTTTGATTTTTTAAAAAGCAACACACTTAAAAGGTCGACAAAGTATTATGATTGGTGAGGTATACCATAACTTAAATGAAAAAAAAGAAAATAAAAAGTTTCCCGTCTGAACATTTATGACAATTTAAAGATAGTTGATTTACTTATTACACTTTGACGCTAGAAATGACATTTAAATAATCAAATAAACAAATCTAATCCTCTGTATTAAAGTTATCAGCACGAGGAAGTAAGTTACTTGTAGCCACATTGTAAACAACTATAATTATAATGGTTCCTATATTACCTGTATCTAATTTATGTTTCAAATTGAATTAAGATTATTCGTGCTCTACAAAACATTTTTCATAGCATGCAAGTTAATTTCACCTTATTTGTATAGGGGGAGGGAGACATCATTATCATAATCTGTGCAACAATTCGTCATCTCTAGAATACATTTTTTTATTGACTCAAGGAGTTAAGGAAATGTTAAATGTACTCTTGTCTTGCTATAAATTCAATGTTTTACGAGAAAATGTAAGATGTTTTTTTTTGTTAGTTGTGCTTTGAACTACATGTTAGTAACTGCGTGTACTCTCAGATCTATACTTAAATATTTAATGTCTTTTAGTGTTGGAATGCACAAGTAACCGGCCACGTTCACACGTTCAATCTATGTTTTGTGGGTTGTATTTCTATGTTTATCTATTTGATGAGTTAAGCATTTTTTTCCACAGATTTGTATAGTTCGTTCTTATGTTGTAGAGATACACCACTGTATCAAGTAAGGGATGGTATCCCGCTAACATGTTCAACTCCTCCACAATATGTATGTATGGGACTGTCCAAAATCAGGAGGCTGTAATTCAGTGGTTGTCGTTTGTTGATGTGTTACATATTAGTTTCACGTTTATTATTTTGTACATTAATACGGTATGGGCTTTACTCATTGTTAAAAACCGTACTTCACCTATAGATGTTTCACTCTGGTGTAGCGTTGTCTCATTGGCATTCGTGCCACAGCTTCTTTTTATATATACAATCTATTCCGCCCGTTAAATAGTTGTTGAAATTCACTATTAAATATTCAGATGCTCTCCCCGTTCCATAAATCAAAGTAAATTAAAGTTTATTTTGCTACAATGTACATTAGATGAGCACGCCTGGATCAATTGTTACTAGTTTGATTCATCTTTTACAGATCGAAGGACAATTGACATCCTATAAAGAACTAATTCCAAACTAGTACATTTTGATATATTTCAGTTATAACATAAACGGTACCAGTTTACCACCAGATGCCGATAACTGTGTCTTCAGTGATGATCGAGGTGTAGATATTTGAAATTCTTAACACTATTTAAAAGATAAATTGCTCATAAACCAAAAAAAAAGACAAAAAATATAGCCAAAGTCATGGTAAAGTCAAAGCTTTGGGATTCAGTAAGCAACATTTGCTGTTTCTGTTCTTTGGAACGACATGAATAATAATAATAAAAAAAAATGCCATAGAAATCAGGCGCTGAGGTATGAGCGCAATGTGCCAACTCTCAATCCAAGTCGCCCTGTGTAAGAAGGAGACGATTATAGATGAAAGAACGGTTTTCAACACAGAACCTGGGCTCACATCGAACAACAAGATATAAAAGACCATAAAAGAACTAGAGTAAAACAATTCAATCCGGAAAACCAATGGTCTTATCTATATAAAAGACTTTGTCTTAACTTCTATAGATTTATTGGGATATGGTTTATCGACTAAACGAGGTGACTATATATTTTTCATATATGGTGTCCTAAAAAGTACATGGTCAGTTACCAGGGTTAGTAGGGAGTTACTTCTCTTTTCAGCCCCAAAATAACATCTGAAAGGTTTAAACAGACGAAGAAACTGATGATAAATGATTGAAATATATTCATCAAACCAATTTATAGCTTACACATTGTTATTGTTCGCATTTGTTTTTTGTATGGACAAATGCACTAGGTTTTTATACATGTTAAAACTAAGTATTGAAGTCTTTTAATCACTTTGAAAGGCCACTAGTCTAAATACCACATGTGAAGATAGTCGGTAAGATACATTCGTTGCACGGTGTGCTGGTTACCTAATACGATATATGGGTCAGAAAATTTTAGATGGGGGTTCGCTCTCAAACCATATGGAATTTACTGACCCCTATATAAATCGTATTAGGTTACTTAACACCATGTAACTAATAATATATGTCTATATGACATTCACTGGTTTACCTAAAAAGCATCTTCCTAACAAAAGTGGATGTGAATATGAATACATACAACAGTAATATTTAATAGTAAGTCGTAGCCATAGGAGATAACAATACGCCAAAAAATGGTATGTATTATACATGTTATTATTTAGTATGTACTAAGTTATTTCTTGATTAGTTGAGTCACTGTGTATAAACATACAGCTTTTTGTTGAGGATGCTATGGATATTCTGAGTATGTTAGTGTTAAAATACACAATGGCTCAGTTAGTAAACTGTAAAGCAGTATATTGGTTAAATTGTAAGACCACATACAATTAAAAATGGTAACTTTTTGATTGAAACCGGTTCTATTCCTAAAAGTTTTGCCAAATACAGCTAAAGTAATCTATTCTAGAAGTAAAAAAAATAGAGTTTTGTAAACAGTTAATTTATAATGATGAACAAATCAATGATAATTCATGTGAACCAAGAAGTGCGGATTTTTGGACTGGTGATACCTTGGAGATAAAAACTCCTCCAGCAGTGGCATCGACCCAGTGGTTGTAAATAAACGCATGCCAGTGACGCTCCAATAAACGCAATTTAAAAACTACACAGCAAATTAATAAATGTGACCATATCAATTACTAATATATTGCATGCCAAAACAGAAGTGCTTGCTATGTGTTACGTTTGAACTTTCAGTTTTGCTTAATATATAGTTTAATCAATATTGTGGACTACGTCCAAAAGTTTTTATTTTAAAATGTTATGATGGTTGTCAGATTGATTTCATATATTACACAAACAGCGCATATGCACTTCAGTATTACTATGCTAAACGTATAAGGTTGTTATCACGTTCTATGAAAACACAATGAATGTGTTAATGCTATTCTAGCGCTATAGTAGTTATAATGATTGTAAATATCTCGTTACACTTTTAACTACTATTATATGATATTGAGTGTGTATAATGTATGTTGATGACCAAGGAGTCAATGCCCTGCTGGCGCTTGCCCCAGCTGTAAAAAGTAAAATCACAAAACTACTGAACTCTGAGGAAAATTCAAAACGGAAAGTCCCTCATCAAATGGCAAAATCAAAAGATAAAACACATCAAACGAATGGACAACAACTGTCATATTCCTTGTCTTAGTACAGTCATTTTCAAATGAAGAAAACGGTGAATTCAACCTGTTGTATAGCGTTTTAAAAGATATTTCTTTTATGAAAGGTGTAAAAGAGAGATTAAAGAAAAATCAGCTACTAGTAATCATTTCCCATAAACAGTAACATCTATAAAACTGCATATTGCAAACATTTGGATAAACAAATGAACATGGTTACCAATGAATATATCATTTTACTTTTATACAATTCAATTGGATCGAGTATTGTTCAAACAGTATACACTTATACATACTAATGCTTTAGATATTTCCATATAGCGTGTTTCTTATTAATTTTCATCAATAATACTCGAATTTGAAAATAAGCAAACTATCTTACGAAAAAGTAAGATCAGAATCAACACTTATCTTTCGATAAAACTAGTCTAACCAATTATGAGTGCATATACATTATTTATAAACCGACATTTTGCAATTAGAATGTACCACCATGAAATCATACCACCACTTTAGTACTTTACACAGGGTGAGTGATTCAGTTTACAACATATAGTTTACAAGTAGCAGTGCTAATCTGGTAATGGCAAAGTAAACAAATAATAAGGTATTATCTGTAAACGACAAGGGTTACAAGTAACCTTCTGTATGGCATCGGTCTAACGTATATAATGCCAAATAACATGAAACGCGTTACAAAAGATTATACACTGCGTCTGGAGCAAATATAAACTTTCAATCCTGGTATCTATCAGGAGTTTATTGGCAACTTAAAACCTTGTAAGGAAGTGTCAACAATTGCTGACTAGACTGATTGTACCATACATTTACCTCCAAAATACACATTGCTACCCGGAAATGGTATAGTCTAAGATGGGTTGACACAGACCAGTAGTGATAATGTGAATTATTCACTTTTTAACTGGCATTATGAATAACATTAAGTTTAAATATTCATACACTTGTATACCCTTCATACAAAAACATACGTGTTTCTCGTTTCTCGTTTCTTTTTATATAGATTAGACCGTTGGTTTACCGTTTGAATGGTTTTAAACCAGTAATTTTGGGGCCCTTGTAGCTTGTTGTTCGGTGTGCGCAAAGGCTCCGTGTTGAAGGCCGTACATTGACTTATAATGGTTTACTTTTTTTTGAATTTTTTTTTTGGATGGAGAGTTGTCTCGATGGCACTCACACCACATCTTCCTATATCTAATATATTGGTATACTTATAAAAGTTTAATCTCATTTAGATAATAATAATAAAAAAAAATCATCAAAGATACCATGCTAATAATGATTGTACACACGGCGTACATTTCGTCTACAAAAGACGCACCAGTGAAACCCGAAAAAGTTGAAAAGCAAGATAAAGTATAAAGCTGAAGACAATCGAGGGCCAAATATTCCGAAAGGATTACCAAATACTGATAAGGTAATCTATATAGGCGAATAACACGCAGAATATAACACAACACGTTATATATTTGAGGAAAATAGAAACCAGAATCTTAATATAGAATCCAACATTTTCAAGGTTCCATGAAATGTATACATTGATGGTTTGTTGAGTCTTTGAGGTTTTAGTTGCTGTTATCGTTATGTTCTCTGACAGTCGGGACATCATTAAATTCAGGCATCCTGAATTTTGGGAACTTGATTTTTTTAAAGCGAATGAAAAGCGATATATTATTTGAAAGGAAGTGGGCAAAACATTGATCAGAAATATACTATACAATGAGGTTTAAGAAAGAGAGCTAACATATTAAAAAAAATATATAAAATAGAAGTTGATATCCAACAAAACTCTTCTACAAAATGTGCAAAATGATGTCAATTTCTCTTTTATATAGTAAATTTTAACTTTATCCAATTTCGATATTTCAATTTGATACAGATAAAAAATTGGCATCCAAAATCCATAAGTTCGAGGTAACATTATATAAAAAGGCGATTTGGTATGATTGCAAATGAGTCAACACCCAACAGAGTTCAAGTGGATTGAAGCATTTAAATGCGACTGTACCGCCTCCAACTATAAAAAAATAATTATACCATATCGGCTATAAAAGATCACTATATGAAAACTATTAAAAAAAAAACCTGGAAAAACTAACGGCCTAATCTATAAAAAAAGAATTTACGAAAACAGATATGTCAGACATGAACCAACGACAACCACTGAACTACAGGCTCCTGAATTAGATACAGGCACACAAATAATGTTTTAATCAACCAAGAACTATTAATATTAACTGAAAAACCTTCCATATGTATAACGAAGTATACTTATTACTTGTGGCTCATCCCTTTTGCACATTTAAGCAAAAAAATATGTTTAATCTATAAAGAAAGTCCATTTTCCTTTCGAAACCAACATTATTTAACATAGAAAAGTGTACAAATTCTAATATGCAAGTGATGCATCTATGATAGACAGCACAGTACAGAACAAAGCATTTGATAAAAATCGTGTAACCATTCATTAGAAACTCTATCAGTTGACAAATCCTATGTTACAAATATACAGAATAATCAAAGTAATGCTATGTCCAGTTGTAACAGTTTTATATATGTACCAAAAATTTGTGTCCAAATATAATCATTATTAACTGTGTTCCTTCGTTATAAATAATTCTTATCTTATATTCTATAGTAATGTTTAGAACAATGGCAAAGGAAAATTAACACCGTTTAATATGCAATGTACTTTTTAAAAAGCTAAAACAATGGTTATTCATGTTTTATATGCAGGGGGTCTCGATAAATATTTACATACTTTTCTTAAATTATTTGTAAAAAAATCAATTATACAAATATACTCCTACACACTAACGTGTCGATTTTACAACTTTGCATATCAAATGTAGACATCGCAAAATACGTTTTATATATTTTAAAGCATTAAAGATCACATATGAAGTTGAAAGAAATCTGTACCTAGGGACGATTTAATTATACAATTTTAATCGCTAATGTACACTCTATTTGAATTTTGAATTAGCAATTAGGGACGATATGATCATTGCAAATAAAATAACAAGTCATTCCGAAGTGGTTGTGATGGCCCTGATTGCATTTCTAATTAGGAGAGCATTATAATTGACAAAGATTTGACTGTGTTTTATTAACACTGGTTCAAAGTGAGAAAGTAAACCAATTATTTCACACACAGGGAAGGTTCACTGGGTTTACGATAAGTCAACATACATTGCAGTTAGGTCTTTGTTTAATGTGATGTTTACAAAATATTATAATTAATCAATTTTCATTGTCACTGCAGGAAACGATTGTGCAACTTTTAGCATAATAATATTTTGCCAAAAAAAACAAAACGAAATACGACAGATTTTTAAAGCTCAAAAGGTACTGTAGATATTAGGTTTTCATAAAGCTTGTTTTATTCCTTTTAGCATTCCTGATGCATTTGGTTCTAGAACATTTCTTTGTGTACAATAAAATCATCGAAATTATCCACCGAAAGATCTTCAGCAATGAGGAGTACCCGTACTTTGTTGATTAAATACAGAAGGTCATGTAATGATAACATTTTAAAACAATGCAGAAACAGAATACCAACGTTTATGCTACTACAATGAACAAAAAACTACAATTATAAATGTAACTATGACATACGGGAACCAACATGAACTACTAGATTTCCTGTATGAAAATGGTCATTAAAATATGACAGGGTTGAACATTATTGTGAGCATTCAACAATACCACTAACCTTGCACACAATTAGAAGAAAGTGTAGAAACTGCCAGCGAGCTAGCCGTTTAGATCAATAATCAGCACAACAACAAATTAATAAAAAAAAATAAAAAAGCATCGAGATACACTGAAAATAGCTACAAATATCAGGTTATAAACAAACAAAAATATTCTGGTGGAGTCCAAAGGTAAACTAAAGTCTTAATCCTTTCACATACACCTCAATTTTCATTGGAAATACCGCTTTAGCGTAAATGCAAACGCGAACCTCCCAATTTGATGAACTTTGTTCAACCCTATATGTATTCCAAAATATTTTAAAGATCTGTTATGAAATATACAATCTAAGTCCTTCTCCTCGTGAAATATTATTCAAACTTTTAACATTTAGCAAACTTACATTATTATAACTAATTGAAAACATGAAGACAGATTATAAGAACGAATCTGTTATCATATCTAAGCTTTTTCTGAGGATGGAGCAACTCTTGTTTTGTACCAAGCACTATCAATAAAACGGAAGACTAAACAAAATCAAATAACATTATACGATTTACATCTGTTTGTTGCGTTTGGGATTGTGTAAATCAATAGACAGTTCAACGTCCAATTAGAAACAACTATGCTCCTTCTCCAACTGATTTATATATTTCCTCCCAAATTAAATTGAGAATAGCAATAAGGAATGTGTCAAAGAGACAACAACCCCACCATAGAGCAGAAAAAGCTCAACGCTACCAACAAATTTTGCACCCGGAGTGGGCTTCATCTGACCCTTTACAAAAACGTGTACCAGGTCAGTAAAAATGGACGTCAAAGACTTTGTACAATTTTGGAAAAATCAAAAAGTTTGCTTTATACGTTAGCTTTACGTATCGTTTAATAGATTATTAACCTGAATTTTTACTGTATGGTAGGTACACAATTTAGTAATGTCGATTTCATATTTAACATATATACTATATATCACTTACGGATGCAAACAAAAATATTAATTAATACCCCAGTCCCACTAGGCCGCGATCGCACTATGATCTGTGAAAAAAATGCAAATTTTGACGAGCATGATACGATCGTGTAGATCGCCGTGAGGTCGTTATACGGTCGTGGTGAGGTCTTGGAGATCGTGATGAGCGTGGCCAACTTTGAAACATGTTCAAAACAAACGTGGTGCGGTCGTGGCGAAATCAGGTCATAGTAGAAGCGGAGTGAGAGCGCAGTAAGGTCGTGGTAAGAACGCAAAGGTCGCTGTACCATCGTAGCGAGAGCATGATTCTTTTCGGTGAGACTATACGCTACGATCTCACATCGACGTTATCACGACCTCTCTACGATCATCACGTTCTCACCGCGACCCAACTTCGCCCCCACTACGACCATACTACGTTTACACCACGCGGTTCAAGACCATAGTACGATTCTAGCACGCCCATGCTGTCCTCATCACGCTCTTCTTACGACCTGTCTACCTTCGTACTTCGACTATTTCGAATTCTTGTCATGCTTATTGTGAATGCACAGAAATGTATATAGGCTCTCCAGTTTTTGTTTGAAAGATCAATTTCAATTGAACCATGTAAACACAAGACCCTGTACATGTAGTAATGCTTCTTCAATCAATAACTCAGATACAAAATCTTAACGACCAAGCCATGATGTTGTTATTGAGAGAGCGAAGAAGAAGGATTTGAAGAACATTTAGACGGCGTAGGTCCTTTTGGATTCGTCCTTGGTTAGCAACGGATAGGAGACTCCAGTTTGGTCATTATGATCAGTTGATGAACGAGTTAATAATTGAGGATGAACCATCCTTCTTCATTTTTTTAAGAATGCCTCCAGTGATGTTCGATGAACTTCTTAACAGAGTTGGCCCAAGAATTAAGAAGACGGATACGCTATTTAGAAGAGCCATATCGACTGGTTTTAAACTCGCCATCACTTTAAGACATTTAGCTACTGGTGACAAGTATTCGACCTTGCAGTATGACTTCAGGGTTGCTCGGAATTCTATAAGTAAATTTTTACCCGAGGTTTGCAATAGTTGACGAATATAAAGATGAGGTGATTTCATGTCCAACTTACCAAAATGATTCGAGGGCTATAACAGACCAATTTCAGAAGAGATGGAGAGCGAAGTAAGATCGCGGTATGAGCGTGGTATGGTCGTAGTAAGGTCGTGGAACGAGCGTGCTATAATCGCAGTAGAAGCGTGAAAAGATCGTGTTGCAATCCCATAAATCGTGGTATGGTCGTAGTGAGAACGTGAAGAGCGTAGAAAGGTTTTGATTAGAGTAGTGAGGTCGAAGAATAAGCGTGGTGAGAACGTGGTATAATCGTAGTGGATTCGTTGTAGAAGCGTAATGAGGACGTAGTAGCATCGTGGAAGCAACGATAATGTATATTTTCATGCCGCTCATACCGCGACCTCACCACAATATGATTTTATTTTAGATCGTGGTGAGCGTAGTGCGATCATGGTCTAGTGGGACTGGGGCTTAAGCAATATTCCTTTAACACCATCATATAAAGTTAAAACAAAGTCTTGCATTTCCTATTATGAGCACCTTAATTAAAATTTCCAGGAAGCTACTAAAGCAAATGATAGTTTTTCTTGAAGTTTGTGATATTTATTTGTAAACGCTTTTTGACCACCATGCATTACGACTTAGTTGGAATTTTGAATTGATGTATTAGTTCACGGTAAGTGTCAAATATTCCTTGCATGTTTAGGTCGAGAAAAATAACAATGTAGACATAAGGCAGATTTTTATTGTGAGGAGAGCGTGAAATTTTCTCTTCTCGTAGCGTTTGAGTTTACATTTTCATTCTGACCAGACGTGGCAGCGAATGTAAACATTTCACACATCTTAACGAACGGGCAACGCTTGATTTTACGGGCGGTCTTACCCACTTTCATTTAGAATACAAAAACAAATAAAGATGAGAAAAGGCATATATACATCACCATTTCAAATTTAATTCTGAAAAGCACAAAGACTATGTCATAGGTGGCCGTAACTCTATCGTATTAAACTAGTTATTATGTGCACGTAGACTACATAGACTGTACGATTCAATTTCAAGTACATGTCCAAAGTTAAGAACAAAAAAGATTAAACAACATAACTGTTATTATTTCGTTTGTTTGTTTATAATGTAACCGAAACTGGCAAAGGAAAAACTAACCAAAGAAACTAGCCTTATATTAACTTGGTACGTACGTTACGCGTTTCTTTAACAAAAAGATATGTCAGTGGTACTCGAATATATGTAGTTGGAAAGCCATACAAATATGAGACACTAAATCATGAAAAACAGAATATTCCGAAAAGTATTAACATAAACAGGTGTGTAATTATATGCCTGAAGATAGAAAAACGTAGCATTTGGAGTATTTCAACATTAAAAAAAGTAAAATATAAAAAAAAAACTCTAAGGAAAATTCAAAACGGAAAGTCCCTTATCAAATGGCAAAATCAAAATTGCAAACACATCAAATGAATGGATTGCTACTGTCATATTTGAATTCCGGACTTCAAACAGACATTTGTTTATGGTGAGAAAGTGAACATCAATACATAATGTTCAATACATCTGATAAATTCTGGAGAAATATTCAATAATAAAGTATTAATGTCTGAAATCGTAAATCATTTCTCTACATCAATATGCAATGTAGAAACTAATGCCCTGACCAGATGGTTTCTCAATAAAAACAAATATGTACGTTAAAGTGAAAAGAACGAAATCAATCTAACATGTAAGAGAAGGAGAAATATTACGACTTGCAATAATACAAGTTAACCTTTGACGAATTACTAGTAATTATTAATATTGCAATTGCTTTGTCCTGTTCAAATGCTCATCTTTATTTGATTTTTATACAATTTCAAAATTTCCAAATTGCATACAAAATATACCAGGATAAGGAGCATTGCAGATTGAAGATAATTACTGTACATTTAAAAGAAATGGTGTATCTATCCATCATAAACATGCAATGACCTTGATAGGCGTTTTACACAAGTATGTATCAATTAAGTATGATTCAAAGCCTTAAGCTCTTGAAGATGTTTTTGTATGTTTTCATTGAAAGCCCTAAATAAATCTGAAAGACAAACTCAAAATATTTATATTGATATAGACAGACTTTCGTTTAAAGGTTATTGTATTAGAAAAAAGTAAATTCACAAAAATACTGAACTAATAGGAAAATCAATTCGGAAAGTCCAAAATCACTTGGCAAAATCATATAACAAAACGCATCAAAAACGAATGGACGAGAACTGTATAGCACCTATTTTAGATTCCAATTCAAGGAAAAAACCCAACTCCGCATGTTTTTTAAATTGCTTACAGAAATTAAAATCCTGGCAAGATACTTGTTTCCGTGAAGGCATTTTGCGTTTGAATTTATTATTTCATCATATAGCTGTCTACCTCATACAGTTATGGATCTGCGGAAACTATTTCCTTTCCCTATATAAAAGATGTGGTATGAGTGTCAATAAGACGGCTCTCCATCCAAGTCAAAAAATTTTTTTTTTTTAAATACTTGTATAGGTCAAAGTATGTCCTTCGACACGGAATCATTGCTCACAACGAACATCAAGCTTTGAAAGACCCCCAAAATGACTAGCGTATAATTCAAACAAGGAAAACCTACGGTTTACTTTATTTTCAAAACGAGAAACATCTATGAACCACACAGACATACGAAAACCACTGAACAAGAGGCTTCTGAATTTTGATTATGATATTTATCATGCAATGAACAACAAACCCTCTTTATAAATATTAGTTAAATGTGAATAAGATATGACTATCGGATATATATTTTTTTGAAATGGCATTTATTTCAGATGGTATCAATGGAAACCAAATTCTTGAAAAAGTTTAAGATATGAACATTCTTATTAGTTTTAACGGAAAATCTTAATATATGATACAGCTCATATAGTGAAATGAAACAACAAATAGTGCGTTCAAGACGCTTCTCAGAATAAGCCTGTATCAAACCTGAAAATTCAAATGACAGAGATGCGTACATCACTAAAATGTTAGGAGCTATATATAAGAAAAAAAAGAAACCTATTAAAACAGAATAGCTCAATTAGTCTGATGTCAGCTTTGACAAATGTGACAAATGATGTGGTAGCCGTAGGTTTTCTTGTTTTATATTTCACAAGTATTCCCCATTTTTAACTAATTAAAACTAAAAGAGCTGGTTTGTTTCATAAAAAATAATGGCCATCGTAGATTTTAGTCGCATTAAGTCTAAGGGAGGGATAAATCTTACTTTGAAAAGTACTTTATTTCAAACAAAAAATTATCTTAAACTTACATGCATTATCAAGATTTTTGATTTTTTGATGGACAACATATCTGTTACGTTAAGAGGACGTGTTTTTCAACAAACTATCGGCATTCCGATTGGAACCCTTTTCGTCCCTCTTCTTTTCGACTTATTCCTTTATTATTATGAGTCTGACGTCATACCGTAACTTCGTTGGAAGAAAGATAAGAAGTTAGCAATATCATTTAACAATACTTTTCGCTATATAGATTATGTTCTCTAACTAAATAACTAAAAATTTGGTGACTATATGGAATGCATCTATCCCATCGAACAAGAGATTAAGGATAGAACAGATACAATTAAGTCTGCTTAGATGTAATTGGCAATGAGGTCGGTTGAAAACAAATTGACGATAAAAGAGATGATTTCAGCTTCCGAATTTTGAACTTATCATTTCTATGTAGCAACACACCAGGTGCGTCTGTAATACGGAGTATATATATCACAATTGATACGATATTACAGGGTTTGTGGTGGGATTCGTGTTGCTTAGTCTTCAGATTTCTATGTTGTGTGTTGTGTTTTACTATGTGTCTGTTTGTCTATTTTTAGCCATGACGTTGTCAGTTTATTTTCGACCTATTAGTTTGACTCTCCCTCTGGCATATTTCGTTCCTCTTTTAGATAATCATGTTATAAATTTTGTCAGTACCGTTTTGTCTCATAGACTCTTCTTCAAGCATTTAAAAAAAGTCGTTGCAGTGGGAAACAAGTGATATGGATTCATAGCATGTAAAACACATGTAAATACTTTTATTATTTGCAAGCAGTTCTTGATACATACTTAATTAGTTTGTTTTGTAACAAGCCTTTAAAAGTCGAAAGCTTTGATAATTCAAAACATAGAAGCAAAAATAGAGACATAACATATTTCCACTTCACCGACCCGTTTTATTAAATACATTATCCATAAAAACGTATGTAATATGATCAGTGAATGTCACTAAGGCTTTTCTACCTCAGGCATAGGTTACCGTAGCTGTATTTGGCAACACTTTTAGGAATTTTGGTCCTTGAAGCACTTCAACTTCGTACTTTATTTGGCCTTTTTAACTTTTGTGGATTCGAGCGTCACTGAGCTTAAAACGGACTACTGCATAACTCGTCTAAAACGAATTCCATACAAAAAGAGAATATGCGTAAAAGATGACCATACATTTGTTCTAATTGTTTTTACAACAATCCCGTCTGCTTTTCCTCGAAAGCAACATCACCGATTGAGACTTATCTCCGAATTCTACTCCCCAGGAGCAACGTGATGGATCTTCTTATAATTCCAGAGCAGCTGATACCAATTCAAGCTTTTGTAGTGTTTGTGGGGCTCAGTCATTTGTTTTCTGTTTTATTTTGTCGATTTGCTTATTTATTTAAAATATTATTTTTTACAATTGATATATAAAATGCTACTATATTTTCTTTCATTTATTCCATTAAGAAACGATGTATATCTTTTATTGAAATTATCTTATCTAAATTATATTTACAGAAAATAATATGATTCGTAGCTGTGCCAAAGCCTGTAATCTTATTTTAAATAGACGTAGAAATGTTTTATACTGTAAATAGTGTTAATGTCAATATGTTTTATAATAGATGCATTCTTTGTATAATTAGTAATGTTATACAGTCTCTTGTAATTCTGTATAGAATGGCTCTCTTTTAATATTTATATATTCTTACATTTAATGTAATGTTTTATTATATATTATTTAGAGATGAGACTTCAATAAAAATATTGAATTGAATTGAATGATTGCGTTGCACATAACATAATTTAGTTGTTCAATTCAAAATCTAGACACACCCCAATACTGTTCTTAAATTACCGAAAACAATATGCCTCAACAGACATGGTGCTTAATTAGAAGCAATTAAACTGTTAGTTCAAAAAGCGAAACTATGGTCACGTATTTGAGAGATTTATGGCTCTATTCCTATTGGTTGAACGTTGAATTTTGTCACGGATAACCAAATTGTATTTAATCTTTGGTTTTGCATTTTGTTTCGGGACTTTCTGTTGTGAATTTTCCTTGTAGTTCGGTACCTTTGTTGTTTTTACTTTTTAATACCCAAATTGAACTTACAATAAATAACACTTGAGTGTATGCCCTGTTTTGTGTGATATGTGTTACTCTATCTTTCAAATTCTGCGAATTATTATTGTACATTATGTAAAAGTTTAAAATTTAAGTCTTCTTTTGTTCGAATGCTATTTTCTCCCTCCTTGTATTTTGATTTGATTACAATTAACGACGATTGAAGTCGTTAACGCAATTATGATCATCATTACACAGTTCTTGGTGATAAAAAAATGTGAAAGATTTTTTTTCTGAATGTCGTAGACTTTATTGTTAGCAAATTTATAATTTATAGGAATATAATCATGTTTATTTGCAGACTGGGTGATTAACTACAAAGGGCCATCAGTGTATTATTAACAGAAATTAGGTAAGGCATTTTTGTCTTTCTTTTTTTCAATATTTCATGTTAACAAATGTTTCAATTAGAATGAAAAGCACGGATCAAATAGCGCTTTGATTTTAAGAGCATAGCTATTTATGTCTAGGTACAAAGCGACATAATTCAATAAAGTTAAGTCAAAATAAAAGATAAAGAAATTTTAACATTCAAAGAAGCTGTAAAAATAAAGTTTATTTGCAAAAACTACAATGTATAATCATGAAGAAGAGACACAATATGTTGCGTTCTAACACAAAGAGAACCAATTGCATTATATCAAACTTGTCAAATGCGTATTTTGACATTTAAAGTATTTTCGGTGATGCTCTAGGCAAAATTGATTTAAATTCAGAGTGAGATAGGATTGATTTTAATATTTCACAGTTTGAAATATTTCTGCAGTCATATTTTAAGAAAATTTCCACTAAGTATGTATTGTTTATAAACACTGGTTATGTTAACGTTTTCAAACTACAAAGGGTACATTGTCAGTTATATAGAATCCAATTAAGTACGTTGCTCTTTCTTACAGTTACTGCAAATATATAAAACTAGAGGTTCTAAAGAGCCTGTGTCGCTCACCTTGGTCTATGTGAATATTAAACACAGGACGCAGATGGATTCGTGACAAAACTGTGTTTTGGTGATTGTGTTTGTACATCTTACTTTACTGAACATTCTTGCTGCTTCCAATTATCTCTATCTATATTTAACTTGGCCCAGTAGTATAAGAGGAGAAAATTTTGTAAAAGATTACTAAGATTTACGAAAAATGGTTAAAAATTTATTAAAAAGGGCATTAACTCCTAAAGGGGTCAATTGACCATTTCGGTCATGTTGACTCATTTGTAGATCTTACTTTGCTGACATTTATTGCTTTTTACAGTTTATCTCTATCTATAAAATATTCAAGATAATAACCAAAAACAGCAAAATTTCCTTAAAATTACCAATTCAGGGGCAGCAACCCAACAACGGGTTGTCCGATTCATCTGAAAATTTCAGGGCAGATAGATCTTGACCTGAAAAACAATTTAACTCCACGTCAGATTTGCTTTAAATGCTTTGGTTTTTGAGTTATAAGCCAAAAACTAAATTTTACACCTATGGAGACCATTTTGTTTGGTTGACCGGGTCATCGGACACATTTTTTTAAAGTAGATACCAAAATGATAATTGTGGCTAAGTTTGGTTTAATTTGGACACGTAGTTTCAGAGGAGAAGATTTTTGTAAAAGATAGCTAAGATTTACGAAAAATGGTTAACAATTGACTAAAAGGGCAATAACTCCTAAAGGGGTCAACTGACAATTTCAGTCATTAGACTTATTTGTAGATCTTACTTTGCTGAAAATTATTGCTGTTTTCAGTTTATCTCTATCTATATTAATATTCAAGATAATAACAAAAAACAGCAAAATTTCCTTAAAATTACCTATTCAGGGGCAGCAACCCAACAACAGGTTGTCCGATTCATCTGAAAATTTCAGGGTTTTTTTTTAGATATAAGCCAAAAACTGCAGTTTACCTCTATGTTCTATTTTTAGGTTGGCAGCCATCTTGGTTGGTTAGCCGGGTCACGCCACACATTTTTTAAACTAGATACCCCAATGATTATTGTGGCCCAGTTTGGTTTATTTTGGCCCCGTAGTTTTAGGGGAGAATATTTTTGTAAAAGATTACTAAGATTTACGAAAAATAGTTAAAAACTGACTATAAAGGGCAATAACTCCTAAAGGGGTCAACTGACCATTTCTGTCATGTCAATTTATTTATAAATCTTACTTTGCTGAACATTATTGCTGTTTACAGTTTATCTCTATCTATAATCATATTCAAGATAATAACCAAAAACAGCAAAATTTCCTTAAAATTACCAATTCAGGGGCAGCAACCAAACAACAGGTTGTCTTATTCATCTGAAAATTTCAGGGCAGATAGATCTTGACCTGCTGAACAATTGTAGCACAATCAGATTTGCTCTAAATGCTTTGTATTTTGAGTTATAAGCCAAAAACTGTTTTTTACCCCTATGTTCTATTTTTTGCCGTGGCGGCCATCTTGGTTGGTTGACCGGGTCATCAGACACATTTTAAACTAGATACCCCAATGATGATTGTGGCTAAGTATGGTTAAATTTGGCCCAGTAGTTTCAGAGGAGAAGATTTTTGTAAAAGTTAACGACGGACGACGACAGGCGACCTACGCAATGTGATTAGAAAAGCTCACTTGGCCCTTCGGGCCAGGTGAGCTAAAAAGAAGATGTAGTATGATTGCCAATGATACAACTCTCCACAAAAGACCAGCATTCTTTTATTCGATCATATTCAATAATGTATTTTTTTTGTACCTGTGTAATGTGCTTGTCTCTGTTTTCAAACTGTCACCACAGAATAAAGCAAATGACTGACTTTTGTAAATATTCTGCTATTATACTTGTAGGTGCTGATGGAAGTTTTTAACGACCTTGACTGGCTTTATTTACCTCGCACGGTCGGGTACTAGTAGATTCATTGTATTTCATGTGGATTTCATAAGTCTAGAAAACGGTAGTATTTCTGTATAAATATTTGTATTTCCTTCGGAAAATTATGTTCTGTGACAGCCCTTGAAAAATCTTTGTTTTTTTCACCTTTTTTCTTGATTGTAGACAAATACCATAATTTATTTCAAGCAATTATAATCAGGTCATAATGTTCCTGTTCCATTCTAATTAGAAGAGAGATTTATGGAGTCCTTGCGTTAAAAAGATGTACATATCCGTCATCAAAATTACACAAGACCAACAAACGTGAGGGACATCAATAAAGACATAGCAAAGCGCACATTTGATAAGTTTGATATTCCCTTCTTGTGGTAAAAAGAGCTATCGTTAATAGTTAGAGTTATCGGGCCTCCCAGAAGGTATAAGACATTTCCGAAAGTTTGGGAGCGGTAATCCTTAAATTAAAACAAAAACAAGGAAATATCATGCCGACGTAGATGATAATGTGATCGTTGAGGACATTCTCAATTTGAAATATAAAACCAAGATAAGTTGTTTTTCTAAAAAATTCTAATGAAAAATCACTTGAAATAAGAGGGAGCTTAACGAACCTACAATAGCAATCAAATCATTCATGGGACATCTTTACATTATATGATACAAATGAGAGTACTTATACAACTTTAGATAAAAACATATCCCAGATACATGGAGTAAATAATGGTTGAACCAGTAATGAAAACCTTTACCCCAAAAAAAGCAGTAAAGATGTTGAATCATGTTTGATAAAAAGTCATCATCGGATAGGAGATCAAGAAATATATAATTCTATCAAATAAGAAATTGACAAATGTAAATTTTTGTCAAATTTTTGTTCAAAAATACATTAAAAGATAAAACAAAAAAGAAAAATGAAATTTAATCCATTACTGAAGTCACTAAAAAGATGTTTAGACGATTGATAAAATAAAACGTAATGAATTAAAATATACATATATACCAGCAGCTGATTGCTAACCTGGACAATCAGTGGAATATTACAGGATGCATCATGAAAAGCTTGGTTTTCTGGTTTAGCAATGCAACAAACGTATTTTGTGAATAAATATATAATGTCGTTCAAAAAAAAGAAAAAAAAGAAGAAATATACAATTCTGTTAGCAATTCATTAGGGGAAATAACTTTTCCAAAGAAAATTATATACACGATATTATGGTTATTCCGATTGATGATGGATAAAAAGTTTGCTTTATACGTTCAAAATCCTTTAAAGTAATGATAAAGCGTTTATGCACATAAATTTAATGATTCAACACAGTCACGATATTTATAACCACGGAAAATTACTTTGCCGACCACGTCAATGCCACTGCTGGTGGTGATTTATTTCCTCGAGGGTATCACAAGCCCAGTAGTCAGCACGTTTTGTGCTGCCATGAATTATCATGATATGGTTATATTTATAAATTAACTGTTTACCAAATTTTGAATTGTTTGAAATACTAAGGCTTTTCTACCTTCTACCTCAGGCATAGATAACCTTAGTTGTATTTGGCAACTTTTAGGAATTTTGGTCCTCAATGCTCTTCAACTTCGTACTTTATTTGGCCTTTTTAACTTTTTTGGAATCGAGCGTCATTGATGTGTCTGTTGTAGATGAAACGCGCATCTGGTGTATATATTAAATTTAGTCCTGGTTTCTATGATGGGGTTTATTTTTACTAACTATACATTTCTATGAACCTGATTTGCATGTGCTAAATGTTTTATACAGATGATATTAATACTTTTAGTAGTTACAAGTTCTAGTTTAATAGATTTTTAGTAGTTTATCACACACAGTTGTACAAATTGTGCATGGCAGAATTTGAAAACCACGTATACGTTGATTGTCCTTTACGCTATAACTTCTCTTAAGAGACGAAATGATTTAATTCTTATTGGTGTTTAAACGCCAATTTTGAACGCCGCTTTTGGATTTTTTCGAGGCGGACAGTTTTTATTGGTAAAGGAAGCCGGAGTGCACGCAGCAAAGCATCGATCTCAACTAGGGATAAATGACAATCTTAGTCAATAAGGATTAGAGTGGAATTCGAGTGTGTTTCGAACTTACAACTCTAAAATTGAAAAAAAAGTTGACAGAAATGCCACTTGATTTTCAATTGAAATAAATCGATTTTGTCGTTTTGTTATAATATTTGCATTTTATTTTACTGAGGTAATTGAGCTGGCAGTTACCTGCAGTCGTGTTTGATTAGAATACGAAATACAGTTTTCCATAAGTTAGATCGGTTGAGAAGACAGCTGTTTAAATAAACTGTTTACGTATCAATCAATCGATGTTCGAATACTGTACCAGTTTTTGGTTGGGTTCGTGTTGCTAAGTCTTTAGTTTTCTATGTTGTGTCATGGGTATTATTATTTGTCTGTTTGTCTTTTTTTATTTCTAGCCATAGCGATCTCAGTTTATTTTTTACCTATGAGTGTGACTGTCCCTCTCGTATCTTTCGCCCCTCCTTTTAAGGATACGTTAAAAATATGAAATCAAACTGATTATAAGCTGTTTAAATTCATAGAAAATTAGCAAATCCTTAAAATACACTTAATAAAAAAAAATGATGTTATTTGATAACAGATAAATTACTTCAACACTGGTGTTGGTTTGTCACAGTACTACGAATGACATATATATTGGAGGCCGTTTTTGAGCTATAATGGTTGAATTTTCATAAAAATTATGAATATTTAACCAAGAATTTCAAATGGTGAAGTTGAAATCATCACTGTCGTATAACTTACGGACGCCATAATGAGTCGGTTGACCGTTATGAAATACCGTTTCACAGATGATATCGCATGTGTTCCTTTTGTCATATTACAATCCATTTCCCTTTTCACCACGAATGTGACCTACCATATTAGACTATTTACCGGGTTTGTAATAATAATTGCAACACGACAGGTGTCACTTGTCTGTTTGTCTTTTCCATTTTAAGCCATGGCGTTATCAGTTTAATCATTTTATGAGTGTCTGTTTCTCTGGTATCTTTTCTCCCTCTTTGTTGATAGATAGTTATCTCATTCTCACTCATACCATATCTATTTATTTTATAATGGTTTTTTTATCGAATGCATGCACATCTACCAAAAAAGGAAGTCGACCTTCCTATCTATGTTGTTGCTAGAAAGGAAAAGACTAAAGTGTTACTCAAATATGAGGAAACTAGGAAACAGTTTTCCGGAATACACTTCTTTGTATAATTCACACGTACTGCGTCAGTGATATAAGGTAGGCAAGTTTTTGTTCACTTTGTAACTTATTATCTCCATCTCAAGGTTGCTAGACACAAATTTAAGGATGACACTATTATATATTTCACTTTTGAGCAGGCTGTTCAATGTTTGTCCTTTTGATTTATCCATTTTTAGTTCATTTACCAAGCGCAGTTGGTTTCCGGCTAACTGAAAAAACAACATATTAAAAATTACTTTCTTTTGTGAAGACAACCAAATTATTATATTATCAATAAATAAAGTCAGTTACTATATATATTTGCCTCGGTGACGCAGTCCCTTGATAACTGACCGGGGTGTAAAGCTTGACCTAGGTGAATGAAGAGGTTACTTTCATATTTACCTATTTGATTTATCCACACATCGTTGCCAATATAATGGAATTTCATTCTACAGGCATACATGTTTAGCTAGCTATAAACAGGGTTATTCCTCCTTTGTATACTTTAGAAAATTCCTGTACTAAGTCAGTAAATTTACAGCCTTTATCAATTCGTTTGAAATTATGGTGAGGACATTGTCAATGTCAGAGACCTGTACCTTTTAGAGGCACAATCAATGCCTAGTAATAAATGAAAGCAGCAACAAATTTAATGAACATGCTATGAGGCATTAAAATATCCAATCTTTATCGCGACACAACCGTTAGTGATTGGCAACCCTATTGAAGGCATTGGATATTTCTGAACGAACATGTCTGTCACAGAAAAATAGACAGAAAGTATTATCTTTTTGATTCCCTGGACGTCTTTTAGGGGATAGCAAAACTGATATGCGGACATGTATAAGCTTTCCTGATTTTCTACATAGCCATAAAATGTAAGCTTTAAGGATATACCAGCTTATTTCTAATGAATAATGATCAAATAAGATGTTGCAATGTTTAAATGAGACTATGTGATCTTCAACGACCTAATGCCAAATCATAAAAGAAGCGCAAACTATATGTGACTGAAAACAATATTTTGCCTAGTTTGATAAAGATGACGGAAATTAATGTAAAGTACGAATCATTCAATTGGGCACTGTTTAGAGCACCGAAAAAATATATGATTTAATTTTACCTCTCCTACATTTGGGAAGAACAAATGCTGCTAAACAAAATAAAAGCGTTCCACAGGAGCATACACACACATATATCATGACTACCTCTAATGGTCCGATTCCAGTTGACGAATCTGTCGAAGAATGAAATATGATAATTGTTGTGATCAATCAATGCGAAAATATTAATAACAATTGTATACATCGATATATTTATTATTCGATATAAGGAAAATTTGAACTTATGTAAATTGTTCATTTTAGCATGTTCAACATTGACAGTACATAAACACATTTATATTTATGTAGAGGAAACGCGCGTCTGACGTATTGAATTATAAACCTGGTACCTTTGATTACTATTTACCGAAGATAATAAACATGAACATATACTGAAGAAAAGTGAAGAAAAGATTACAACCAGTATACTCTTCGGATAATGACTTGCTATACCACATTTATATTCTTTTGTGGGATATGTTTTGACAAGTTTTATGACTTCAAATAAGCTCTTACTGTTTCGATTTTACTAAACTTGTTTTGAAACAACGGATCATGTTTTTTCTATGAAAAAGATTTATTCAGGAGTCCGAAATCAAACATAGGAATTCTGACAGAGAGGAAGCGTCATAGGCCATGACGCCATAGTTTTCCTTTGGATAAAATAGTAAACTGTTTTATGTATTAATATGACAAAAGAAATCATTTCAATTTAGGCCAAAAGAAATTGACTATTTTCTCCCTCCCATACCTTGCATTTGTTTTAGTTTCATGTAAAAATCCACTTGCCATCTTTCTACAAATTATTGTACATTTGTTTTTGATCTTAAGTAACGGTATTCCAACCTTTGACAAGTTGACCCTAAACCAGAAAGTCTTCTATCCTTCTTCTATATTATTTTTCTTTATAAATATTTCTCTAATTAAGCAAAGGAATCTCTGGTAACTACCTCGGAACCATTGTTCATCTGTTTTTCTTCTATCTTTGGTTACGGTGAACCTAACTATCGACCCTTTAATCAATTGTCTTCTCTCTATCCCCTATACATTCAATCCGTATACGTATAAGTTTCATTTCAATCAATTAACAGAAATGTAATACAAGCGGAAGGATGGAAAGTCGCAAAAACAGACACAACTTTTACTGTTTCGAATTCCAAAATAGGTTTATGATTAATTCATCAATACTATGTTCGAAGTCAGTGTGGTAATAAACTAATAGTACTAGTTTTGTTTTTAAGAAAATATAGCCCACTCTAGAATACCAGTATTTCGCAATCCATTTAAAATTTACTAATTAACCTAAAATCTCGAATGTGCCTGTAAAACTTGCGTACTGGCTATTAACATGAATCAAATTAGATATCTAAATGCCTAACGATGGGGCATATGAAGGTATGTTACTGCTAATAAATAGGAACCCTTAAATAGTCGTTTTTATCAAAGATCTTTGTTTGAAGTCATTTACATGTGCTCATTTCATGAAAATATTCAGAGATGGAGCAAAGATTATAATTCAGTTTTTTTGTTGTATCACAGCACATCAGCAAAAAAAAGGGGGGCGAAAGAACTTGAACAGGTTTTTCTTCCATTTCCTGTGGAAGGTTTTACAAGACCTCAATGTGTGGGAGTTAAAATGTGGATGTTTTTTAGTAAACAATAAACGTAGCCTTTTCTAAATACATCCTTCATGTATATTTTCTCGTGTTTCTGACGTTTCTATTTGTATAAAAAAATATAGAATAGCAGCTCCTTATCAGATGAAAAGCTAATTTATGTAAAATCCAGCCTAGCCATGGAACTATAACTTTTTGATGGGAAGTAAATCCTTCTACATTCGGACAACAGCATGAGTATAAACATATATAAGTACACCAAATATCAATAAAAATAATTAAGTTAAACATTCAATTTTTTTTTCGATTACTGTTTTGATATGTCAACGTCAACAAAACATCCGCATTTACGAAAGAGCACAAATAGATAAGAAAAGTTTAGAGAATGCCAAATAGACTTTGCAATTGATTGAAGGATTGTTCATATTTCCTAGTATGGTTGAATAGAAAATATAATCAAGTGAAAGAAATAACTTGATATAACCAAGGATTTGTATAGTTAGATCTATCTAACTATACAAATCCTTGATATAACACTAGCTATTAAAACAGAAAGCAGAATACTTTCATAAGGTGTTATTAAAAATGATTTATAATTATGATTGTTTATGAATTATGTGAACTTTTTACATCAAAAGGCCTCCTCCAAATGTCAAAGTAGAAAGGAGATCGAAATAGGAGTCTAAAAAAGTTGAAATAAGTATTCAGTTTTAATCAAATCAAAGTTTCTTCAAAATCAAACAATCTTGCACGAAGATCCATCTGTTTGTAAACTTAACTTATATATTACAACAAATTTTACATTCCTATACCCCTGTAAAACAGTAATGGAAATGTGCAATTTAAATTTAGATTATTTATTACATTAATTAACACATAAATAAAGGCAGCAGTAGTATACCGCTGTTTAACCTTACCGCTATTGTATGTGTCTTTACGTTTGTTGACCAATATAGATATATTCTCTTGCTCATGTCCTAAACTGTTAAAAACGATACAAATATAAATACCACTGTCGTTTGTATCTATGTTATTTTTCTCGTAAATTGGTTTCGACGACAATATTATACCACTTTTTTCCCATGTTATATTCGTCTTTGAGGGATTGCTTGTATCTAGACATTCCAATTTAATTTGCTGACCTTCTGTTAATTCATTAACTGGATGTCTTTTAATTGATATCTTCGGTCTGTCTGTAAAGTTAAATGTTAAGCATTATATCGCTGATACAATGATAAATATACATTACATTCGACAGCGTTGTACGTATGCGAAAATAAAAGAAAACATTACATCATTGGATATAGAATGAAAATGTTCCACTTGTCAAAGCGACAATCCCGTCCATTTTCATCGATGTTCATGATGTTTACACACCTGTTTTCGACTTATCATCCAATTTTTACTTGCACGAGAAACACAAGTGCCACAAATGAACCAAGAAGAGCCTATTTTTCAAAAAAGAGATTTTGTTAATCACAATTATGTTAAAATTGAGAATGGAAATGGGGAATGTGTCAAAGAGACAACAACCCGACCATAGAAAAAACAACAGCAGAATGTCACCGACAGGTCTTCAATGTAGCGAGAAATTCCCGCACCCGGAGGCGTCCTTCAGCTGGCCCCTAAACAAATATATACTAGTTCAGTGATAATGAACGCCATACTAATTTCTAAATTGTACACAAGAAACTAAAATTAAAATAAAACAAGACTAACAAAGGCCAGAGGCTCCTGACTTAGGACAGGCGCAAAAATGCGGCGGGGTTAAACATGTTTATGAGATCTCAACCCTCCCTATATACCTCTAGCCAATGTAGAAAAGTAAACGCATAACAATACGCACATTTAAAATTCAGTTCAAGAGAAGACCGAGTCTGATGTCAGAAGATGAAACCATAGAAAATAAACAAAATGACAATAATACATAAATAACAACAGACTTCTAGCAGTTAACTGACATGCCAGCTCCAGACTTCTTTAGTAACATTTTATCTTTTAATCCTTGAACTATTGCATAACTTTGATTTCCCCCCTCAGTTAAATGAAATGGCAACCAAAAATCTGAAAGACCTGATAAGTTAATATATTCAAATAAAGTACAAAATATCGTAAACATACATCACACAAAATGATCTATACATTATATTAAACACTAATTGCATAAAACATGCATGAAAACTGCTACTTAAGTGTGAAAATTGATAACATACATACCTGCCTGCATATAAATGATATAATTCGAATTTGGATTATGTTTATAATTGAAAATTGACATAAAATAGTTTAATCATCAATACCTGAACAGTGGCGGATCCAGAGGGGGGGGGGGGGGGGGGGTTCCGGGGGTGCGCACCCCCCCTTTATTTTGGCCGATCAATGCATTTGAATCGGGACATATGTTTTGCACCCCCCCCCCCCTTTGCCCTGGGCTAGCACCCCCCCTTTCGAAAATTCCTGTATCCGCTACTGCTGAAAGGATTTAATATTTCTTGAACTTTTTTGAAATCCTAACAGTATATGACTAGCTGTTACTTACATAGTACATTTATTGTTACTGATTCTTCCATGTGACCACTAAGCAAAGCATGTGCCACACCACATGCTAATTTCTTTCGATGATGCTTATAATCTGTTGTAAAACTCAAGTATACAAACGGCCATTTAATAAGTTCGGTAAAGTTTGATGAAATATCTGATACGTTAATCCAGGAAATGTTTCCCTTTGTATTTCCTCCTATTGCTTGACATGTGATATTTAACATTTGACCCTCGGTTTGGCTAATGATTCCATCTGTATGTTTGTTTAAAATGATAACATCCTTCGGAGCAACTAAAAGAAAGGTAAACATATGTAACAGGTGACCATTTTTTTGTTTTATGACCTTCAAGTAAAACTCATGATAGATACCAGGATTAAATTTTGAATTTACGCCAGACGCGCGTTTCGTCTACAAAAGACTCATCAGTGACACTCGAATCCAAGAAGGTTAAAAAGGCCAAATAAGAAGTCTGGTCCCATGACCATTATTAAAGATTCAATCTTTATCACTTACTTTCAGTATTTTTGTGATTTTACTTTTTACTATACTCAAGTAATCAACCATTTTAATATATAAATTATGTAAGGTTTCATAACCAACGCAAGCACTTTAAAATCAATTCGAAATATACTTTTCAACCACAATCTGAAAGATTGAACCTTGACTTGAACCCATAAATTTCAAAATTGATTTTGTATTGATTCTGTATTTTACAAGGAGATTGTAAGTCAATCTTTCACAATATTATTTTTAAATCCTCGACAGTTTTAATTGATATTATCCAATTCCAGCTGCTTGAGTGCTGCTTCTGTTTAAATACCGCTAAGGATTCATTCGGGGTTCTTAAAATTAGAGTGAAGTATGCGCAATCAATTCATTTTGAAGCCCCCCCCAAAAAAAAAAAAAAAATAAAAAAAATAAAAATAAAATAAAAAAAAAAATAATAAAAAAAAAAAAAATAATACGGTAATTTATTTTAAATGATAATTTGTGCCTTAATATAATGCACCACATTCCCTTTCAAATCTTTTTGTCTACTATCATTAATTCTTGTTGCGTGACTTTTTCATGGTGATCTTCTAATTCTTACAGAAAAAGATATTTATATTCTAATACACACAGATACTTACCCTCTATTTCGAAATTTATTTCGACTACAGAAATATACTTTCCGTGATAGCATTTGTATGTTCCTTCATCTATACTTGAAACATTGATGATTTTAAGACAATATTCACCAAGAGATGTGTTTCCAGTCAACTGAAATCTGATTTGAAATGATGGATTGACATCCGTATCTTCTGTTAATGTAATTTCGGCATCGTTGTTATTCCTTTGATATATCCAAAACATTTCAAAGTTTTTATCGGTAAGACATTCCAGTTTATACTGCAATCAGCTATTTTACTATACAGATAAAGCTATACGTATAAACGTTAGCTTTATACGTCAATGACCCCAACTAACCTATAAGCCCCGCCTCCTTATTGTATTTCATCAACAACGACACGTCATGACCATGGCAACGTAAAGTAACAATGGTCAAACTTTTATGAATTTAAACTTTCATGTCTTCAAATTGGTTATTTATATACCATGATTATCAAATGTTATTAATTAAGTTCATTTTCCCTTTCTAATTCCTTAATATGTCAATGTTTTATCGCCTGGAGACTACGCTCATAGGGGAATACCCCAAAATGGTACCCCAAGAGGGAAATTCCAAACACTTTTTTTAACAATTTTTGTTATATGCTTTTTTTTTCATTTTTATTTTTTTTTTCGATTTCAGTATAAAAACAATATACGTATAGTGTCTTGAAATATGAAATTTATTTGTATTCGGCACGAAACGGGAAAATGCTCGGTAGAACCTCGCATTTTCCCGTTTCTAAGCCTCATACAAATAAATTTCATATTTCAAGACACTATACGTATATTGTCTAAGTAGTTGTAGACCCTGGTGTAACGATCTTGGACAGATTCTTTAATGAAACTTAAAAATATGGAATGTTAGGTTAAACAGGTGGATGCCATTACCTCTGCATGGCGACACAGACACCATATTAAAATTGACAGTGCTCACAGTTAATATCTTTATTAAACTTTCTGTTTGACTGCTCTATGACATAAAACTGGTAGAATATATGTCAAAATAGATTGCTTCAAACAAACTTTTTTTCGGGCTCTTGATTGTTTTGTTCCAATTATTTAATTGATGAATAAAAATTCTTTAATCACTAAAACCGATAGATTTTCTGGAATATGCTTTAAAAAAATGCTTACCTGACGACTTTTCTGACAGCACTAATGGCAATAGCAGTGCTAATATGTTCATAGTTCTGTTAATTCTGAAAAAGAAAAGTTTTATTTTCTGAATTAACAAAGGATTAAGAATAATATTAACTGTTCACCAGTTCAAAAACATAGCAATTGAAGGGGTTCATACGTATGGCCCCGAAGGATATTATCTTCTTTTACAGAAAAGTAAAATAACAAAAATATCAAACCAAGGGAAATTGAAAACGGAAAGTCCTTTAAAAAAAGGCAAAATGTAAATCTGAAACACATCTAACGAATAGAAAATAGCTGTCATATTCCTGACTACAGGTATTTCCTTTTGTAGAAAATGATGGATTAAACCTGGATTACATGAGGACTGGTGGGATACAGGGTTGAAACATTAAATTTTGAAAAAAAGTTCAGTTCAAAAGAAATCGAGATTAAAAATTATCAAGAAGTTCTTTCCATTTTTTTTTAAATCCACATATGATTAATATAAATATGCGATTAATAGAATTGTTCGAAAAACTAAGTATTTTATTATCCCTGTCATAGATTACCGTAGTCGTATATGGCACAACTTTTTGGAATTTTGGGTCCTCAATGCTCTTTAACTTTGTACTTGTTTGGCTTTATAACTATTTTGATCTGAGCGTCACTGATGAGTGACGAAGCGCGCGTCTGATGTATGAAATTATAATACTGATACCTTTAATAACTGAATTCACAGTATTTTGTTCATTTTAAATGAAGCTTAGTCATCTACTACAAACAAGATAAGTCCTCAGACTTGCTGTTCAATGTAATATTCATAGAAACCATGAAGGACCTCTGATTCGCCAAAATCTCAACTTTGTCAAATGATATGTTAATTTTTTATGTGGGATTACCTGAGTGCTCATTTATTCCCAATTCATTTACTAGACACTCATAGTAGTACGATATACATACGAAAACAATATTATTTGAAGCTTTGTCCAATGGATCAATAACATATATATGTATCGTATAGAGATGATATATAGATACTTCAAAGCTTCTTTTTTTCTGCAACTACTTTTCAATCATTCACAAAGATGTCAACTTATGAATTTGACGTTTTATCAGAGTCCTGATTGTTTATTAACCCTATTCTGACAATGCTTCTAGATCAACTTCTTCTCGTTAGCTCATGTTCTGGCGTAGTCCTCAATGACATAGTCATTTTGAAGTTAGAGTTCCAATTGATGTATTGGAGTTGTATGAAATTAGGACCAGGAAAATGTTTATATGATGTTATAAAAAAATGTTGTGGAAGGAATAAACACAAAATTGTATATAGATCACCGAGCTCGTTTGCGAGATACACTCGTTATCCATTCGTTTAATGTGTTTGAGCTTTTGATTTTGCCATTCAATTACAGACTTTCCGTTTTAAATTTTCTATAATCGTCTAGAAAATATGAAACAGCGAAAATTAGAGAAATATATATATATATCAGATTTTTACAAGTCCTTACATTTTCCCAACAAAAGCGAGGAAGACGGATGACCCTTAAAATTTCGTTTTGAATAACATTAACGGTACCAATTTTTCTGCACCAGATGCGCATTTCGACAATACATGTCTCTTCAGTGATGCTCGTATCCAAAGTGATTTCATGTGTTCTGATACTGTATTTCTTATTCTCAGTTTTCAAAATGTGAAGGGATGAATCGGCGGAAACAAGTGTTCCGTGTATTCATGTATCTCGATGTGCTTAGGTAGCAATACACAGTTGGTGAAACAAAAATTAATTTGACACTCATAATTTTTAGACACCCTCTTTCCCTTCATTTCTAACAAATATGGCTTAATACTAGTGTTATGCATGTGTATATTTATAGAAAGAGAATCTTCAGTAGATTTGATTTCCAATAGTTATAATGGTGAAATATAATCTCATTTTGGTGTAAGCATGGCAAAAATCTGCATTTATTTGATACAAAATATTGCAAAAAGGGGGTGAAATGTCAAACAAGCTCTAAAATTTGGTCCAAAGGAAAATTCCAATCAATTAGAGTGATACCTTTCCTGAAACTATAGACATTTACCTATCAAGAGGCTAAAAAAATCATATGCATTTTAGCTCGTTTTTCCATAAAATTGAACGTAGCATTTGCCTGTAATTCCGACATTTATTTCCTTTAATTAACATGATCTATTGGTTGCCCTGTTTTCCATTCTTTTTTTTATATTAAGAACTACAAATGTATTATTGAAATAATAAAAATCTGCTTAATATGAATGCTTTCCTTTTATCAAGCAAATTTAATTTCAAATTTGGAAATCATTTGATTATTTTGCTGATAGTAGGAAAAGAAAACAATTAAAACATGTACTTACAATAACTGTGCTTAATATTCCAGATTAAATATCTATACATAGTGAAAAAGGATATTAATGTTATAAGGAAACACTTAAATGATACAAATCTGAATGAATCAAATGAATCAGTTGTTTAAAGAGTTTCCGTTATTCTCAAAACCACCTTGTTTTAATCGGTCAAAACATTAATTTGTTCCTGGTTTTAAGTTATTTCGTAGGTGATGACAACTACCATTGTTCTTAAAATTACAATATGAAAGAAAAACCCGGAAAAATTCGTGTTTTCAGTTTCGTTTAACTAATAGCTTGTGAAACATGTAGAAACATCGTTGAAAATTTTAAGTGTCCATTTAACAGTTGTACAATGACCTGCGAAATGGACTGAATAATGTTGTGTAACCATCCGACCTTATACGTTTTTTCTATATTTGTATCCCGTTTCTCTTAATTCTTTTATAATGACATTACTATTTTATATCATTCTATGGATTCATGTGACTGTGTGTTATGTTTTATAATAATAATTGTGACACGTCAATACACTGTTTGTATTTCATAATTCTTATATGGAAAATCCCACAGAAGATAAAAAATATCAATTTTTTTCTTTTTTTTTCGATATAAAAAAAAATCCGCATACAGATAATTTTTAACTGTTGGCAAAGTATTTAACGACATCACCAGATAATGTATTATATACTATTCCTAGCTGACTTATGACACAATATAAGTAAAGGATAATATGTTGACTTGAACCAAGAGATGTTTAAGCAGGCATAAGATGTTTCATCATATAATGGTAATTGTTTCGTGTGTTCATTGCTTTGGTTTTACAGTGTAAAAAAAATTCGGCACATGTTTATATGATTTCAAATTAACGCCTTCCTTTCGTAATTTCGATTTCGGGACCAGTATTAATCGAAGTAACAGATACGAGTAATAACCATAGCTCTGTTATAAATACATTTTATATCATTTCCCCTTGAAATAGATATTATAATATGTATTCCTTGTATTACGGAAAAGAGATTAGTGTACATTCCACAGAAACAGAAAGTGAAGCAGATATTTTTTTTTTATTGTGGACAGTAAATTCTGTTACCAGCATCTTTTTGTTTTAGTGATCGCGTTTGTCCTAATATATTATTTCTAAAGATAGAAAGTCATGGACACATATGTATATAGGTAAAGGATATAGTGTTACAGTGTAGGTATTACTTTCATTACATAATAATCTATAAAATTGAGAATGTTAATCTATTTTGAACATTTTTATTACTGTTACAAAATTCTGTGTGGTAAAATGACTGTTGTATCTTCAGTTAAGAGCTGAGTAAACATTTACAAAATACATTAATGTTATTCGATGTTAGATTAATGAACTCTTGTGCTTTCATAATTGCCTAAAATAGTTAACATACATTCTAAAGGGGCACTAGCTACGAGATATATGAAAAATCTAATATATAATTTGTTTTGTTCAATCATTAACGAAATGCAAATAGTGAAATAATAATTTGCTTTTAGCAACCAGAATGTTTCAATTTTGTCAAAATAAGCTAAAAAAAATTGATTATGAGTTATTCACTTGCAAGTGCATAGTTCGAATTCATTGAATCCATATTCATGTGACCTTCAAGTTAACCCCTCAGCTTGAGATTGATAACACGTGAATAATATGTGTAAAGTTATTTAAAGGAAACGAATGTCAACATTGAAAGTGAAACAAAGGTAAATCATTTGATTGACTGATTCGATCCACAAAAATCTTTCTTATACAGGTAAAAACGATGATAAACATTTATATTTCATCTTTTTTTATGAAACGAAATAGACCTACAAAAATTTAACAGCACGAGTTTGCTTAATCTATTTATATCTATATTTATGTTTACATCGCTTATATGGTCATCGAATGATTTTAGAGGTCAACTCGATAGTTGATTAGATGGCGTCTTGACTGAAATACACACGAAACAAAACTACGTATTTCCATGCCTGTGTCCGGTGTCCTGTTACTTGTTTATTTTAGACTTTTAAAAGTTTGGATAAATGTTTAACATTGTTATAAATCAGATAATTTTATGAGAATTTTATTAAAATCGTTGAACAAGAACTTGACAGCTAGTGCCCCTTTAAGTCAAATCAAAGATGTGTAAACATGTAGATATTTGATAGTACCCATTATTTGGGCTTCGAAATCAAGAGAAATTATAGAAAATGAAAAGGAGAACAAATTATGATCCCTATCTTAAGATTAATTAGATGATGTCATACTAAGACAGCTATTGAGTATCAAAAATACATTCTTTATCTGATGATAGATACAATATCGAGGATACAATAGCCTAATGAATTTAAAATACACCTTAAATGAGAGAAAAATATATATTTTGACTTTTATTTTTTATTGACAAATGAATCCAACGACTCACAAAAATATTAGAACAAGACAATAATTCATCAAATCTTAGACACGGGACATTGTTGACAAAAGGGACATTCAAAATCATTATTAGAAAAAAAGGGTTAGCAAACCATGCTCGACATGTGGCACCTGGAGTGTTGGCTTTATATGTACAAACCTGGTAATTAACTTTAATTCGGTACAATCTAGGCAAAAGATGACAGGATTCTGGCGTCTTTAATGAAATATTTGGTAACCTTTGACTTACTTTTCAAAATGATTTCTACATTAAGAATGAGAATCCGTGTGTTTATAGCTTTCTCTTGTAGAGCAGTAAGTATCTATCAAGTTAATCATAAAAGAAAAAACATGCGGCGGGGTTAAACGTGTTTTTTTCTTTCAGATCTGAACCCTCCCCCTATTCCTCTAGCCAATGTAGAAAAAACGATACGCACAGTAAAACTCAGTTCAAAAGAAGTCCGAGTCCGATAAATAGGTAACAAAAGAAACTAAACAAAACTAGTATCTCAATTGTTTGTAAAACAATTGAAAGGTCTTTCCTGTAAAAGTGATGTTTTCGTAATGTTCTTTGTACGACCTTTCGTTCGATATACGACAAGCATACCTTCTGTAACTTTTCGCTTTTTACACTTAATGACCTCATCCGCCTACATTTTTTAGATCGGAAGTATGATATATGTAACACAGGGTAGATGAGCTTTCATTTGATATGCGACAACGCCATGTTTTAAAAAGTTTGATTTTTGCACTTAATAACCTCATCCAACCAATTTTTGGAGGTTGGGAATTTGATATTTCAAATGTATACATCATGACCTTTCATTTGATATACAACAACCCTATCGTAAAAGAAAATTTATTTTTTGCACTCAATGACCCCATCCAACCAATTTTTGGGGGACGTCAATTTGAAATTTGAAATGTACGCTTTATGTTCTTTCATTTGATATGCGACAACCTTACCATCTGAGAAATTTGAATATTTGCACTAAATGACCCCACCCTTCCCCCTGGGATGAAAAGGGGGTTTAAAATTTTCATTTTTTAAGTAGAGTTTATTAAGACCTTCAATTTGATATATCAGATGACCCCATTTGACAAAGTGCAAATAATGATGCAATATCAACTATATTAATAGAAGTTATGAAACTTACAAAGTCAATGCAAAACATGAAAATTTCAAATTGATTTTTTGGTGTTTTTTTCCATGGAATGTTTTTGGTATTTGGTCAAACACATAACTATGTCAACCTCTTCAATTTCTAAAACATTTTTCGTGGTAAGCTCTTGATGATTCAGAAATACATGCCTCCGCTCGCAAAACTTCAAACTGCATTATCTCTAAAACGACAATAGATATCTCAAATCTGTTAAATGATAAATGATCTACAGTTGAAGGACAACATTATAGAAAAAGAATTGGGACAATTTCAAAGTTCACCAAGGTCACAATTTATCATCAAATATATGATGCAATACAAAACTTGAGAACCGGAAGTCGTAGAGACATGGGACTATCACCATTCAACTCAGGACCACTTGACCTTTCAAATATCACAAGGTCAAGGTCATAGTATAATGTGAAGGTCAAGGTGAAATTTCATTATGACCTGACATTGACCTCAAATTGAAGGTCTTGAACTACTGATCATCTTTGCAGTTTATAGTAGGTTGATATCTGTTACCTTTAAAAAGATAAAAACACAATACTATACTTTTAAGAATCATCCCGTCGTAACTTTTGAACAGACAGTCGGAATCTTTTGAACTTAGTGTATAAAATGTAGAGCTCGTCGAGAGGAACATTTTATACACTGTAAGTATGCAGCAAACTCTTATCGTTTTCTTAATATGCAAGCTTGAAATTGCAGCGTAATTTTTTTTTGCACTTGGTGACCTTTGACCTTGGGTGCAAATTAAAGGTCACATGAACTTAAGATTATTGGTGTAGGTCCCAAGTCTTTACGACTTCCGGTTCTCGAGATACAATTTTTCAAAAATTGTGTATATTTTTTCAAGGGAAATAACTCCTTATAAGGGTTAACAACAAAATGATTGTATATGTTTATTATCATTGCCATTTGGTCTTGTACATGTTGCCGTAATCAAATCGATTCTATCTTGAATACTTTTTGAGAAAAATGTAAAAGAAAGAAATTGCTTCAAGGGGACGTAACTCTCATAGGGAATGATGAAATCCTTAGCAGCCTCATATGGTAACACATCATGATGAGATCTAACTTTTGTCCAAATAAGGTCATGATATCTTTTAAAACATTTAAGGGGGGCCATGTTGAAAAAAATCAATAAAAGGGAGATAACTTCTAAAGGGGATGATGAAATCCTACAAAAGTTCATCTGGTAAAAGTTCATGATGAGGTCTATCAATGATCCATATTTGGTCTTGATAACTTCAACAGAAAGGGGATGATGCCTTGTCAAACAAATGTTGGAAGAAAAAAAAGAAAAAGAAAAAAAAACATTAGAAAAACAATAAGGTCTTTCCTCACGTAGGGGAAAGACCTTAATGACAATGATACATAAATTAACATATGATATGGTATATGAAGTCAGTATCACATATTAACCAAAGTTACGGAAGCCTTTAAGGGCCATGATAATTTACTCTTTACAATTTGATATAACAGAATATAAATTTTATATTATAGGGTTATTGCATGAATATTGGGGAATATTGTCCCGAGTAGAATTTTATATTGCACGAGCTTGCAAGTGCAATACATGTTCTACGAGGGACAATATTCCCCAATATTCATGCAATAACCCTTTTATTGTATAGCAATATAATATTTGAAAGTAAAAATTGGTTTAAACTAAGATTTTGTCGTTGATGACGTCATAAATTTTGAAGATTTATTGCACTAGTGCAATATTAGAATTTATTACACCCTTACTTTTGGTTACTTTCTGTGGGAAATATTATATTGCTATTCAATAATATAGGGTTATTGCATGAATATTGGGGAAAATTGTAGAATATTATATTGCACGAGCTTGCATATTTTTTAATTTGATATAACAAAATGTTAATTTGATATATAGAGAATAATACATGGCAGAATCCGTATCATATGTCGTATCATCCCGAGACATCAATATCAGCCCAAGGGCCTTTAGGCCCGAGGGATGATATTGGTCGAGGGTGATACGGCATGTGATACGGATTTTGCCATGTATTATACGCTTTATCATATGTTTCAACAGAAGAGTATTATATGAACTGTTTTCTGGTTCATAGCACCGGGTTACCTTCAGTTCTACTTTTGTCTTGTTTTAAAGGCCTTAAAAAAGAACTGCTCAATTACTAATCCGAAGCACCTTGGTTACCTTACAATTTACGTGCTGTTGTTTTAAAAATATTTTGTTTATTTTTGTATTTTTTATAGTTGCATTTAGTGTGCCAAAAAATTAAGAAAAAAATTGACGTTCTTGACGTCACATACAATATGAAAACGACGTTCGTGACGTCACATACCAAACAATGACGTCATAAAAAAAATTGAGGAAAATTTTTCATAAGCAAAATAAAACAAAAACTGACTTTATGTAAAAAAAAAAAAAAAAAAAAAAAAAAAGTAGTGGTGTGATAAAGGGTAGGGGTGCGATAAAGGGTATGCGATAAAGGGTAAGGGTGTGATAAAGGGTATGCGATAAAGGGTGCGCATCAAAGTTGCGCGATATGGATTAAACAGCAGGCTATTTATCACATATGCAAAACTACTGTATTTACTACTAAACATATGATAAAACAAATTATCAGTCAGGGGCATTACTTAAACAAGTAACAATTAAAATTACCTATTCAAGTAATGTTGAAAACGAGGCTATTTTTAATATTACTTATATAAGTTACTTTTCTGAATATTATTTTTATAGGTGTCCAATAATACAGATTTTACTAGGTTTAACAATTTTTCACAGTCATCTGGTTATTTTCCCCCTCACATATTAAATCTAATCCTTCTGAAACACTAATTAACTTCCTGACGCACTTATCTTTCATACCGACGCTTCTTGGTCATCTCATTTTCCTCCAAAATCTTGAAAATAGACTGATATAAATAGATAGATACTTGTGAATTGATTAAGACTTAAAGTTATTTATAATTTGTAACCCAAACCAAGTACACATGTTCCTTAAACAAGTTTTAATACTAATTTTATTAAAAATGTATCAAATAACTTATTCGAGTAATATTTTTGTCATAAGTTTTAAAGTAACCCTTCATCTCTATAATCCTCTCAAATATAATAAATTCTTAACTTTATGATATGAGATTATGTAAAAACTCACCAAAACTACATTTAGTCTATGTTTTATTGAAATTTAAAATAACTCTATTAAGTAATTTTTTTATTTTCAAAAACAAAAATTACTTATAAAAGTAACTTTAAAAAAATACTTGTTTAAGTAATGCCCCTGACTGATTATTAATTTGATAAAACAGATTATTAATTTGATATAACAAATTATTAATCTGATATAACAGATTATATATTTGATCTAACACATTATTAATTTGATATAACAAATTATTCATTTGTTATAATATATTATCAATTTGATATAACAGATTATCAATTTGATATAACAGATTATCAATTTGATATAACAGGTTTTCAATTAGACATCACAAATTATTAATTTTATAGAAGTGACATTTCCATGCTTCTTTTGACAATATTTTATGGTAAACTAACGTGGAATTTTGCCATAATTGATACACAAAATAGAAATTATTATTTCAAATTTTGAACCTCAAATCTACGGAAGATACTGATTATACACATATGCACATGTATGACACAAACAGTTGACTGAATGAATTAGAAAAACAGGAATAGAAGATTAAACATTTTGTGGTTCAATTTTTATTTTTGTCCAACTCTGGAGTGATACCTGAAGCAAACTAAAGTTAGAACGGAAAGCAATTTCGAGACGTGCAGACGTACGATACGGCAGGGTTAAAAAAGTAATATGGCTGTCACGATGTAATTTTGTATTCTTATTGGCTGGGTATGAGTGGACTAGTAAGTTTATTGTCCATTATTGTTTATTATACGCCTCAGGGCAATAGTTGCATCCGAGGGGACAATAAACTTACTATTCAACGAATATCCAGTCAGTAAGATTAGTGTTTAATTAAAAAAAAAAGACAACTGACAGAAAATGGTGGGGACAAATCAACTATCGTAAATTCGTAATATAAAAAGCAGAAATCCAACCAAAGTGTTTAACTTGTACTTCATAAATACTCTTACATGCAAAGACTACGTCTTGCACTGACGAAAATCCGTGATTCAATGTAAAACGCGACATCGTTACTCCCGCGGTATTTTAAAAATCGTCCAATCCAGTGGCTGCATTTGAAATTCCGCGAAATATTATGAAACTTGCGGTCAAATAGTTTCATTGAGTTCAAATAGTTGGAAACTATTGACCTATCAAAAATATTAACGCTTGCGATTACAAAAAATAGTAAAACTATTGTATACTTATTGTATATAGAAAATGATAAGTAAGGTATAATAAAATCGTATATTTTTCATTGCGAACCGTGTTTGACGACTATTACTTGATTCAGTAAGTTATTAATACATATTTAACGCATGCATACACCTTTTTCGATAACCTATCAACTTCATACATTTGAGAAACAATAAAAATGATACTTAATACTACCAATAGACACCTACGGAAACTGTCATACACCAACGATTAGGATTACAATTACACTTACAGGTAGCATATAAATCTTGGGCTTTCTCAAAGTGTAAAAGATAAACCTCGATCCAAAACAATGTATTAAACGATAGGAATGTTTTTTTGTAGTTGAAAAACGATGTTTTCTAATATATTTGCAGCAACACGTTAAAATTAGTTATTGTATACGGTGTTATCAATGTTGAAAATGCTGTAATTGTACGAAGTATGAAAGAATGAACTAATATTATTTAAAAAATAAATTTAAAATGAGAGACACAAAAAATGTCGTTGCAGTAGCTAGATTGGGACAATTGCCGAAAAAAGTCAGCAATACTTTGCGTTTGGAAAGGTGCAATCAACCATGAAGCATGTTAGGATGTTTATTCTTTAGACATACTTTCTCTCTTTTGTTTTGTTTTAAAGAGAATGAAGAAATAAAGCGGACGGAAGTTTTTGAGCTATTTATTTTTCATGAAATTTCACTTGCCGTTCGGTATAATTTTGAAATGATTTATTTTTCCTGAATAGGACAAACAGGGGTCAGTGTCTGTGAAACTAGGATTTTCTGGTTTCCAGACAATAACTTCAATAAAAGTCTATGGATCTCTATAACATTGTCCCACAAGGTTCCATACCAAAAAAGGATTGCCATAACCGTTTAGGAAAAAGAGCCACAAACTGATTTTAAACCGGATTTCCGAAGGAAAATATTGGTCATTAATTTGTGTGATCCTCTACAGTAGATAATTCAGCTAATCTGTAATATTCCATCTTCATGGCTTATATAGCATGTACTGTGTTACGATGCTAGATAAAAACTGACGAGGAAATGTAACACGCGGCCACTGAAAGCTTGATTTTTTAGTCGAACCTAAAAAAAGGTGGTCGTGTGGTCTAGCACTGGGCACTGTGCAGGTCGATTTGGTGCCACGATATCACAGAGCATGAGTTCGAATTCCGGCCAGGGAAGAACAACAATTTGCTTCCGCAAATTTACAGATCTAACATTGTTAGGCTTTATGTATACGAATTATATATATATATATATATATATGTTGTGTACAAGATGTAAGTTTGTACAAATTATAAATTGAACAGGATTTTTGTACAAGTCATAAGTTTGTTTGACACTTACAAGTTCTTGCACCAGGTGACTAAATTCTGAAGTGTATCAGTTTCATGTTTTAAATTCCAATTTATATACTTCAACCTAATATTTTATGCTATTCTCCTATTCCTCAAGATGGAATTGAGGATATCTCTAAATGGTTTAAATTCTAATTTAATTTTCTCCTTATACCATATTAATATCCATAAACAGTCTTTTTGGTCTTATAATGTTTTTGTATCAATGCTCAGTTTTATAGTCTGTATCATGTAGTTGTAAAAATATGTCAGAAATATGCGAAACAAAAGACTGAATGCTTGCATCAACTATTTGTGTTAAGCAGTTAATAAAACACTAAGAATTACAGCAATACAAAAACTTGTACAAAAAATCTGTACAAATTATAATTTACAATTTGTACAAAGTATTACAAATTTGCAGTCCCTATTCTCTTACATGAAGCTCGTCCTGAACATTCATATACTATTAACAACGTTATGCAAACAAAAATCAATGAATTTATTAAATAAAGTTCAACCATGAATCAATATATTTTCATTTACACCCCAGCTCTATTGTTATACTTCATAGTTTCTATTTTTGAAACACGTGTAAATTGAATAGATCTATTGTTACAAATAACAATGGATTTTGACCACAGGCTGTGACAAGCGGGGTTTCTGGAAACCCCTGCTTCTACATCCCACAAACAAAGTCCATTGTTATTAGTAACAATAGAAATTGATTATTCTTTAAATAGAATGAACACAAGAAATTACTTACAGTGTTCACTACAAATTGTTTCAAGATATAAAAAAAAACATTTAAGGAAATTCCAATAGCGAAAAAAAAATTAAGCATTTATTTTAAATTAAAAAAATCCTTCAATTACTCCTTTGCTGAAAGTAATAGTTTTTTTTTATCCCAGTCATATGTTACTATTATAAAAAAAAAAGGGGTGGAATTCGAATTCTCGCCCCCCCCCCCCCCCCGTTATCCAGTGGCCGATCCGGGGTAGGGGTTCCGCGGGTTGGACCAGATTTAAAAGATCAATGCATTTGACTTATATGAACCCCCGCCCCTTTCTTTTGAGTTGGGAACCCCAGCTGGATCAGCCCCTCTTCCGCAGAAGAGAGAGTTACGAAATATTACATCTGTATCTTTGTATGCTGAGCGTGGCTGGAAGTCGGGTTTCTATTGCAGACACACTTATCCCTTCGTAGGTCCGTATATGAATGTTTATTCATTCTCGAGTAGTGGGGGGCCTTCCCCCCCCCCATAAAACCGTAAAATTGAAAATATAGTTATGATTACCTTTATTAAACTGATACAGGTAAGTACTTTGGGTTATAATATTACCTTTATCTTTTAAATTAGTCTCATCTACCAAATCCAACGCTTGCTAAGAAATGTCGTCCGTCTCATACCCTTCCATATTGACAACTGCATACAAGGAGCATGACGTATTTTTTGTTTTTAATATGAATACACGATACGGTCAACCTTGACCTGCTGATCCATATCAACCCAAGGATTTATTTGGAATATGCAAAACAGCCTTGACATTGGTAAAACATACTCACTTGTCAAAGTGTGAACGAAGATAACCATAAAAGGCTACTAGTGGGTTTTCATGTAATAACAAAAAAAACTTATAAATCATGGTTTGATATTGTCAATAAAATATATGCTTTCGTTGTTTTTTTTCATTTGATAATCAATGTTAACAATATAGAGTTTTAAAAGGGGTGTAAGTTAGTTATACACCTCGGGATACGGCATGTCTGGATAAGAAACCCCTACGGCCTCCGGCCGACGGGGTTTCTTATCCAGACATACCTTACCCTAGGTGTATAACTATTACTTCCACCCATTATATGCTAACGTCAAACTTCATCTGTTTACTTACGAGTATCTATAAATACCTTTTTGTCACAATACTAATTTAATTTCATGTCACTAGACAATAAAATCAACTAACAATCTGTTTTCTAGCCTTAACATTTAACCTTATGATGTACCACTTACAATGTTACATTTTTGATTTTCTGCCAAGTATATCATACATTTCCCATTACATGGTTTTATTTTTAGATTATACAACCACGTGATATGGTAACGTAGTAGTAGACGGTGAATATCTTATTTGTCTCTGCTGTTATAGTCCGTAGTTTGTGACTAGCGTGCGTTTATTTACAAGTATAATAAATTACAAATATAAAACATTTGTTTAAAAGGTCTATCCCCTCCAAAACATGATTTATTTGTTTGTTTGTTTGTTTGTTTATTTCATTTGTTCAATGAATATTTTACCGTCTACCAATCAATTGTTCACATAACGAGCGAGAGAGAGAAAGAAAGAAAAAAACCCACACAAGTAATAGAAAGAAACCGGTTTAAAAAAAATAAAAGAGGGGAAGGATCAAAGTGTTCATTTTCAGACAAGGGTCAATATTATTGTGTTGGTTTAGTTTCCATATTTAGTGAAGAAAGCTTTTGTTCTATTTCAGGTCCCGAGCGCGTCTCTCATGCCAGATTTAAATATCACGTGACGCGGGAAGATAATAGCGAAAAGTATATTTATTCCTTTTTATGTGGAGAAGGACAGACAACATGCAAAACGACAGACAATGTATTGCTTTTGTAATTGTAGATACTTGATGTTTTGATCACAGCTCACGAGCACTGCATTCTTTTGATTAAATTGATCCTGTGTAAATTTAAAACATGTTAATGAATAATTCCATACAATGTACATTTCTCAGCAGCAGCTTGTAATACAGACTAGCTTGTATTTTAATCTAGGAGCAGACATTTTATTGTAGAAATTCACTGATAATTACTGAGCTAGCAAGCGAATTTTACGGCATGAAAATTTCTTTTTGCTACGAAAATTCTTGGGAGGTAACTGCACAACTAGATGAACATCTTTTACTCTAGTGGCTGCAAAGTTTGGGTCAATTGGGCATGTGGTTTCAGTACAGGAGCGGACACAATAATTTGATCAATGCTTTTCGAAAAGAATTGTAATAACATTATTAAAAACCAATTGTATAGCGAATAAATCAAGGTCTTTCTATGAAAATATTCAAATTCGGTTTGAAATGCCAGTTACAGCGTCAAATGATGGCTTGTTGTATGCTAATTTAAAAAATATATGGTTTCTATACAATTTTGTTTAATAAGGGAGATAATTTGCGACTTCCGGTTTGAAAACTGACACTTTCGGTTTACTTTGATAGTTTGCTTGACACTGATTCCAATAATATATGGTTCTATATACTTTTACATAACATATGTACAAAAATAGCTTCTGGTTTACACATTGTCAAGGTAACTTCCGGTTGGCTTTCCAACTTCTAATGATAATTCAAAAAGTTCCATGACTTTATCATGTATACCAGAGACATATAAATACAGAGATCGGCAACTTATCGTTGCGGCTATTAACCAGCGGTCAACTTCACGCGTGTGCACGAGATTTCTCGAGAGTAGAAAATTCGTCAAACAATCCGCCATATTGATTATTTACAAACAGCTTTAACGTACAGAAAACAACCAAATTATAATAAAATACAATCTATATAAACACAATTCAGTTAAGAATAACTTGCATTTATGTAGAGGCATAGTTTATTTGTAATTTTAAGCTTTCTTTAGTAATAGTTAATAAAATTATAGGCGAATTTATATCCCGATTCAAGAAGCCCAAATTTTAGATTCAGTACTCGATATTAAAAGCTCCCGAGTTTTGGAACAAAAATAAATAAAACTAAGCAATATTTCGAGGTTGTGCTTGTTTAATCAATGACATATAAGGTCTTTAAAACGGTTTCTTCTATCATAGTTCGACTAGGATAATCCTGAATAAAATGATCGTTGGATAACAACACTACTTGAATGGTCTCAAAATGGCTTCAGAGTCATAATGTTCTTTGACTTGAAAATTAAAGCAATGATAATTAAATTACTAAACACATGCTAATGTTCTTGTTGTTAAGCTCCATTGTTTAAACATATTTATTTATAGTGGATTGGGAAACAAGTTTTGCAACTTATATTAATCCCTTTCCACTTTGCAGGTGCGAGTGCTGCCTTGTAGCGGCATTAGCCTACTCTTTTTCGAAATCTACAAGGGTGTCTTTAACGTGCAAGAGATATGGCTCTCTCTTAACACGGGTCCGCCATTTATCGTCCCCTTCCGAAGGACTATCATCGTTTCCTCAAGACCATACTCGCAAATGGTGTCAAGGGAGAGTCGAAAATTGAGTTCCTGAAATTTTCATCCCGAATGGGAATCGAACCAGGAACCTTTGCCTGTTAGTAGTCCGATGTCCTAACCACTACACCACGGCTCTCTTATAGTAAGCTCCATTGATTCAGGTTTTAGTGTTGCTAATTAAAAATCTTGATCATGGTAATAAAACTGTTTATAATTTGACACCTATTAATAAGTAAACATCCTGTAAGGTACGTGAAGTAAAGATCAAACATGTTATGTTAACAGTAGCTGTATAATTCTTCCTCTTAATAAGTTAGTAACTCATGTAATTAAACCACTTGGACATGAAGAAATGTCACCTGTTGTTAACAAATTGATGAAGTCTTTCTAGATTAATTATTAACATCATAAACAAGGTAGTGTGAACCCCTGGTGTTAAAACTTGAAACTTTTTACCACAGTGTAAAGTAGCCCAACATATCTTGTCAAGTTGTTATGCTTAATAAGGCCGTGTTCACACCAAACGCCGTGTACAGTAAACATGTTTACAATTAGTTTACCGTAATATACACTGGTTTTACATTACATTTGTTCACATCTATACACCTTGTTTAGCTACCTGTACATAAGATTTGTTCACACTTGTAAACTATATGTCATTTAAATGTTAAATACGTAGAACTGAATTCAAAGTTTTTTGACATTTTTTCTAGCGGTTAGAGAACGATCATTTGACTTCAAAAGGGGGGATGGAAATATTCCGATCCCCAATTTGATAAAAAAAAAATCTGTTCATACAGATGATAAAAAAAATATTCTGAATCAAGAGTTTTCCCATACATTATAGTGGTTAATACTGAAAAAAGTATTTGTTCACCAGCATCGAACAAAAACCGGAATAAAAACGTACGCGCGGAAAAAAAATCTGACTCAGATAAAAAAATAACTGTCCCCCTTTTTTGAGTTAAGATGTTGCTACTTTATGACAGCCATTTTTATAATTTGTAGTACTTTGAATAAACTAGTGATGTCTCGATTACGCATCAAAAAACGTTAGCTGCAGCAGCGTGCTTACAGCCGAAAAAAAGATATTAGGGATCACTACATTTTTATCTTTTCTGTTTGTTTCAAATGGTATTTCTTCTCCAAGGAGTATTTGGTTAAGGAATAGGGTAACGTTTTTATTTTATTTCAAGTGTTATTTTATGGATCTGAGATACTAGACAAACATATCATTTACCCCACACTTTTTTTAGTCATGCATTTATGCGTGAATCGTTGTTTGAGAAAAGACCAGTCGCGAATATTTCTGTGTACGTCAAGTCGATTCCGGAAGACCTTTTCAAATGAATTAGGCAGCAACTATTTATTTCATTTTTTTTTGGGGGGGGTGTCGAGGGATAGGGGGCGTGGGCTATAGATCTTTTCACGAAAAAATTTGATGACAAGTCGAAATCAAATTTAGCATTGTATAAAGTGGCAACTGAGGGTGAAAGAAACCAAAAAAAAATCATGGCCAAAAACTGGAAACATTTTTTTTTTAAACAAATCCACGGCCCACCACCACCCCACTCCCCTGCCTTTATGTTTTGTTTTCAACTATAATAGCACCCCCCCCCCCCCCCCCCCCCCCGCCGAAAGTCAATTATGGGTTTGGCAATGATGCTGCTTAGAGTCTTGATCAGGGGTTAATAAAGTACGTTAAAAAAATTTAACAAAAAAAATATCTGTAAAATTAAGACAACAATTTCTGTAAAGAACTATACTAATACTTATCAAAAAATATCAATTTTACTCAAAAATAGTTTCCTCCTTAAATATATACACGATACAACTAATGTCCTTAATGCCTAGTTTTGTGTACACTTAACCTAAACAAGGCCTACATTGACTATCGACTGTGTGTAGATAAAACATGATTTAAACTACATGTAAACATTGAGTTTTATCAATGGGAACGCAATTGTGTTTAGTTTACGTGTGATTTACACTAACACAACACCGAATTTAGGTCAATGTGAACACGGCCTAAGACATATAGTTTTATAAATTGATCATAAACCCACTTATTCATGGTATGGTATCAATATTTCTGACCTGACACTACGTACTTTGTATTGCTTAATTCTTTTGAATTTAATATGCAATGTTTCGGGATCTTTCGGGAATTATCCCAGGTAAACCCTCATCAGAGGTCGACCTAAATATATTTATTTCGAATCTAGAATCATAGATAGATGTGTGTCTGTTTTATAACAGTTTTTTTTAATTTACTACACGTGCATATAAGTCTACGATGTAGCTAGTCTTTTTACGGACCCTTTTTTTTTCTAGTGCACACCTGTCGCTAGAACAAAGTCGTCGTCACTATCTACAATTAGGTTAGTGTCTGTGTATTCCCCTAACAATATATCTAAATCTAAATAGCCTCGTCCCATGATAAAAAATCTGTCTTGGACATCGTGAATATCACAATAACCACCAATCATCAATTTTAATATAGATATAAATATTGATATGAAATTCAATTTTAAAAGGGGAAATTTAGCTTGCTGACATCTTCGACATTACACAGTTATTTCCTGCAAAGGTAATAATTTTCCACATACACACCTATAAATCATGAGACCCTCTAATTAACAGACCGATTGATGCTACATGTAAACAGTCTCATTATTATTCACCTGCGAATTTGTTTACAATACAAGATTTTAATTCTGAGAGTCTTTGTCCTGGTCCTTAATACAAAGAAATACAAAAGGGTCTTCCGAGTGATTATTATCGATTATTAGACTACCGCTAATCTCGTTATCATATGATTAGAGGATGCTGGGTACGAGTTTACACGCGTGAAGTCAGCGAGATTTACAAGTCGCTAATCTCTTTAGTATACATGTCTCTGTGTATACATATGACGTCAAAGCAGAGGTAAAAATCCAGAACGTCTAATTTACAAATGACCCTGAACTCAATATCAATGCCCAAGAACCTCAAATCAAAAGACCCTAGGTTTTAATTATATATTACTAATGAGTTATTTCACTATACGTGTTATTTCAAATATAAAGGTGAAGGAAACTTCAATTTAATGAAAGCGTACCGAAAAGTAATTTACGACAAGTCGCCACTAACAATTGAGTGAAAATATATTGTCGATATCATACGTTTTTTTAAAAGAAGTGAAAATATGACAAAATCAAAATTTAGAATATGACATTGACCTGTGTGGGTTTTTTTTTTTAAACCAAGGACTTTACAAGTTTCACATAACTATCACTAATATCAAGTAAAGTTCTTTTGTTTCGCGGTGTCAGTCACAAAAGAATATTAACTGTACAATATCATATACCATATTTGGAAACAACAATACAGCGGAGAGAAAAAAATAGGCGAAAGAAAAAAATCATAATCAGAACAAAATCAATAGGTTTTTACACGAAAAAGTGGAACGACCTAATTATTTTGATGATTTATTATTTGAAACCACTAACAAAATAAATTTTAAAGGTCGGTGTTTTTGTTATATTTTTTTTCCAAACCTGCAGATGAACTAAATTTGTTTTTCAAGACTAACAAATGCCAGAGGCTCCTGACTTTTAACAGGTGTATCAATGCTACGGAGTCTGTGAGATCTCAACCCTCCTATTATAGCCATTTAAGAATAAACAAACGCACATCATTACTTACATTAACATCTAAATGGCTATGATACAAAAATTAAAAAGGACTACAATCAGTTACTTACATGCCAGCTCCAGACCTCAATTTAACTGATAACAATATTGTCTCCATCATATAAAAGTCAAGCTCAATCCTCCTATTACAGGTTTAGTATCATGCCATTATAAAATATATGTGAAGACCATAACCCGTATTATGTCAACACTTTTTTTTTTTTTTTTAGAATACTAGTAAATGTTTTTATTTCCGATACCAAGACCCTGCATGTATGAGTGAATCAATATAAGCACCAAAAAAAAAGTTAGTTTATGAATAACCAACGATACTTCAATTTACTTCATACAAAATATGTAAATATCTTTTCAGAGAAGATAGAAAAATTCTTTTGAAGGCAACCTGCATGCAATTGAAGAAATGTGATGAAACCTGTTCGTATTTCTTCGGGGAACAACAAAGGTAAGAACATTTTTGAACTTCTCAAACAAAAATTATTTTTTTCCGGAAAAGAGTAGGTGCAAAAGATTTACTTTATGCCTAATATGCTGATAATAATCAATCCAACCAAAATAGTCTTTAATCATAATCGCAAGAGAAGGTGAACTGTGGAAACTCTTGTTTTGTGAGTTTAGATATCAAAGAGTATATCACTATTTTTACACTCCTTTGAATACATTTATTCTTTATTTTTAATTGTAGTCTTTGCATATTGCTTTTATGGGTACATTTGTAACATGTTTGTTTTTCTTCCATGAAGCATATTCAGTTAATATTAACCAGTAGAGGCCAAACCCTGGGTGCGTGATTTTCGAGAGATATAAGTGGCCAATGAGACAACTCTCCATCCAAGTCACAATTTATGAAATTTAACCATTTTAGGTCAAGTACTGTATAGTAATTGATGGCCTTCGGCTGTTATCTGCTTAATGTTCGGGTTGTTCTCCTTTTGATATATTCACATTTTCCATTCTCAATTGCATGTACAACGCTTTTCTATATGGTATATTTAAACCTTTCGTTCTACATCCTGTCGATTCTTATTATTGTTACAAATGTAAAACGTCAAAATTTTCTCAAACTTCATTTTCATGGTGTAAAACCTAAAAAAACACATTACATATAAATTCCTACACTGCAACAAGTGTATTACAATATTTCTGCACTCGAGACAGTTAAATTTTATTATTTAAAGCGCGAGGCTTGTCGAGTGGAGAAATATCGTAATACACGAGTTATAGTGTCGGAATCTGTTTCTCTAATGATTTTTATCCTTCTTTTTCAAAGATTTTTAGAAACTTGTGTTCTTTATATATGCGATGTCATACGGCATTGTCGCCTTTTTTTATGACGACACAATAGGAAAATTCAGAAGAAAACCAAACATTTAGACGTCATAACTAAATTTCGACTAATCATTTGGCAATTTTGTTGAATTTTCATCTCTGTTGAATTGTTGATTTTCGTACATTCTTAAATAGAAAAGAAACGAAAAAGGAGAAATAGAAATACAGTACAGACCACAGACGAAAGTTGATATACCAATAATAAATATATATATCCTAGGATATATTACAATTGTTATTTTTAGGGGTATGTGTAATCGAAATCTAGTTTGTAACCTTTTTATATTGACAATACATAAATATTTTTAAGGTCCACGTCTTAGTCTGTTGATTATAATTATACACATGATTCTTCTTGATCAATGCATTTCAACCGGGGCAGATACTTGTAAAAGTGAGTATCACAGAGGTTTTTTAGTGTTCAGTGTTAAGTAAAGTGCTATGTCCTGAAAATTATGAATGAAATGAAATTAAAGGCATCTGCATTCAGAAAACAACCAAAAGGATGCATACAGAACGTCAAAAGACATCCTGATTTTGTTGAATCTTCGAAATTTATATTGAAAATTGAATATTTTTGTTTTTCATAAAGAAGACGTATTTTCATATTTTCACATTTTTAGTTGTGTTTGATATAGAACTTTTAGTTTTCATTGGATGCCTTCTAGCAACTGTTAATATCAAGCATAAAAAATGTAAGCCTTTGATTTATAAGAAAGAATTATACATCTACATAATATCTATGTTTCTTAAAAAAAAAAATTTTGGAAGAGAAGTCATAATACAAGGACTTACTGGCTTATCAAAAACAACATATAAATCTTTTTGCAAAAAGTACAAACCGTCAAAAAGTACAGTAGTTAAAAAACAATGATTTGAAAAAAAACAAACTATTGCTTTAACAATTCAATTTATTTTCCTTAAATACAATACTTTTATAAATCTTTCAGTTGATTGGAATATTTTGACTAAACCTATTGAGTTAGACAAGGCTGTACAGTTGCAATGTGACATAAAAGATGAAAATCTCTGCCCTGGGACTCCAAGATGGGAAGGTGGACCTGAACATCAGATTATATCAATTGGTAACACTGTATTTGATAACAAAAAGTATGAAATATCCAGTTCTCCTGGTAAATACACACTAAAGATTCTAAGTATTACGAAGGAACATCTAAACAGTCAATTTGTGTGTCATGTCAGATTTAGCAAATATGCAGAAATCTTAAAGGATAAAAAGCGTAAGTTCTTAGTGTAGATTTAAAAGGCAACTATTTATGCAAATCACCTTAATACCAAATTAGATTGAAAAATTAGCAAAATATTAGCAAAATTTAATTGAAGTGCGTGGCATTAATTATTTTCCCGTAGAATGATATGAATCTGCATAGAATTGTAAAATCTTACCTTAGGAGCCGAGATTTTTTTTTTTTTTTATAAAATCGGAACAAACAAATCTTCGCATGTTACTTACAGAATTCGGTCAGTTGTCATTAAGTTGCATTTAAATTGCGGCATGGTTTCTTTTTATGTTAGTACACTCAACATATATATCATGTAAAGAGTAGTCAGTTTCACCCATCATGTTGCTTATTGTACGACTGTCACAAAAAAGGATATGGACTACTATTTTTTCTACAGTCTCTTTTATAGACGTATACATACACATGCTATTTTTGTCAACAGCTTTATGATGGAAGTACAAATTCTGGTCAAATAGGGATGTTGTTGTACAAATTACTACCCAAACATATTCTAAAACAATAACTTTTCATATGCTTTCGCATGTTAGAATTCTTTTACTACATTATAAATACACATACCTTTCAGTTAAACATTTGGTAAATATTTTGACTTCAAGGCATGAACTAGTATGTTTACTAATATAAAACGCATTTTTCGTGTTACAAAGAAAACAAATTGTACAGAAGTGTCTATTTCAGCGGTTTATAGTTTAAAAGTGGAGAAGCCAAAACTAATGAGAGACGCAAGAATTTTCGCAAATATATCTGCAGTTCCTGTTAACAATACATATGGTCAATATTTCTGGTCTAGACATTTGGTTGATAAAAGTACCGAAGACGAAATCCTGTCAAATAAAGACAAGTTCCTAGAAAAAGAAGAAGACGATGGGTTAAGTTTAACGATAAAAAATGTTTCTACAGGGGACGTCAATATGATATACAAACTCAATTATAGTGATACTGTGTTCATAGCAAATGTCAGACTAGAAAACCTATCAATGGAAACAGATGAGAAAAAAGGTAAGTCCGTTTTATAAATTAACTGACCTTTAAACAAAATCTTTATGTATGCGATATAAATGTAACAATGTTAATGGAATCTTTGAAGCCATTTGAGAAGATTAAATTTAAAAGTGAACAAATTTAAAGAAAACCCATAATTTTCTCAACTAAAACAATAAGTTCATGGGACCATGTGTATCATACTGGATATAATTGTTTGACAATCATAATTAATATTATTTTCTTATATTTAAACCAGCATATAATGGTGATGTGGAATTTGAAAGAAAACAAAACTGTAAAAACATTTTATACTGGTCTTTGGAGACATTCGCCGAGTTGAACAGGAAGCATGAAAATTTAAACCTATTTTGTCAAAAATTAAAAAAGCAAGGTCCTGAGCGTCACTGATGAGTCTTATGTAGACGGAACGCGCGTCTGGCGAATTAAATTATAAGCCTGGAACCTTTGATAACTATTAACATGTCGAAATGTACTATTGTATTGTTTATTTGTGTTTTTATTTGTCCTGAATATTCTTGCATTTATTTGTATTGTAGTCGTGTCGTGTGAGGTTGTCCTTTTACTGTGATATGTAACATTGCCATAAAAGCGCGGGGTTTTGCTTGCCACAAAACCAGGTTCAACCCACCATTTTTCTTAAAATGTCCTGTAGTAAGTCAAGAAAATGACAGTTGTTATCTTATAGTTCGTTTCTATGTGTGTTGCATTGTTGTTTGGTTTTTTGTTGCACTTCAGTGTTTCTGTTGTTTCGTTGTTTTCCTCGTTTTGTTGATGTGTTTCTCTCATTTTTAGTTTGTAACTCGGTTTTGTTTTCTGTCAATTGATTTATGGCTTTCGAACAGCGACATACTACTGTTGCCTTATTTAATCAATTCCCTGCAATAGTTTTAATAATAACTAAAAACAAGAAGGAACATGTACAGTTTTCAATGAAGTTTTATATGCCTTATGTCAACCAAATTAAAGCATAAACGTAATAGAATCGAAATGTCCCATACAATTATGGCACAACTCCGTTCATACTGTACATGGAGATCATAAATAAACTTCCGTTTTCCAAAAAATAGCAAAAGGCCGACCATCGGTTAAAATGTTGTTCAACTGGGCGAAATTCACATGTAGAATGCAAAAGTACGAAGAAATTTTTTTAATAGATGTCTACAGAAAAAGCTTATACATTCAATAGTTTTACCACTTTGTTCTATGTTAATACGTTGATACTTTTTCTATTATCTTACTAGTTGTTTATTTCAGCATTCGATATTCGCTTGTTGAACCGTGACGTTTAAACAGTTACAACTACATAATCTTTTTTACATTGTTTTTGTAATTTGATTTTGAGTACAAAATAGATATTTGATAATCCCGATTTGTCATTACGTTTATATTTTATATGTGCTTTTTATCATATTGACAAAGAAAATATAGTGTTTTTTTTTTCGCTTATTATGAGAAAAAGGAGAACTATATTTGGTGTATGGTGTCCTTACATGGTGTACATGTACGTAGAACAGCGGTCATCTGACCTTGTTCTCATTTCATATATTAGGATAATGGTTATTTTTCCGTAGTGAAGAATGCATTTAAGATATCAAATGCAATAGGTCAACTTCGAGTATTTTTGGTGTATTGAATGATTTTAAAGTGTACATCTCCGACTAGACTGACAGGTTTCATTTAACCTTTTCTGTTTGGTCTGTTCCTCAGATACTATCAGCAATATATCAGCTGTATTTGGTGTCTGTAATGATTGCAAGGTGAACATTTCCGTCTGTTATGTTTCACCTGCCTCTGATACCTCATAGTCAGATATACCTTGTCATACATGTAATGAAATGTAGACATTCCATTATCTGATTCTGTCAGCAAACGGACAGCTATGATTAGTGTATAGAATGATTTTACATGTAGAACAGGATCTGCTTACCATGCCGGAGCACCTGATATTACCCCAAGTTTTTGGTGGGGTTCGTGTTGCCTAGTCTTAAGTTTTCTATGTTGTTTCTTGTGTACTATAATTTTTCTGTTTGTCTTTTTTTCAGCCATGGCGTTGTCAGCTTATTTTAGATCTATGAGTTTGACTTTCCCTCTGGTATTTTTTGCCCTTTTTATACGTTGTTTATGTCTGTCTGGCAGAGTTTATCTGACCTTGCACATGTTTGTTGTGGTTATTGTTCTTTCTCAGATACTTAAGGAAATAGGTGTTATTTAGTTAGTGTATGAATTGGTTGCATTGGATAGATGGGACTATGTTTAGTTGTCGTTGTAAGGTCTGTTTCTCAAAGCAATAGGCTAACTATATTTTGTGTATGGTATGATTTGGAAGTTGACATGTCTGTCTGGCAGGGTTCACATAACCTTCACTTCATTTTCATGGCCATCCGATTTGCTCCATCAATGATACTGCTAGAAGGCGATTTCAAAAATTTCAAGGTTACCTTAAAGATGAGAGCTATACAGAAGAAAATACATTGATAAAGATTTCTTACATGCTGACAACATCAGCCGAGATAAACTTTACAATAAAATTAGAAAAAAAGGTCAACCGAAAAGACTTGTGCGTGCTGACTTACCATCCTAAATTCACATCTTAACCTCGAAAATTGAAAAGAAATAGAAAAGCGATCCAAGATAATTCATGAGGTACCCGCACTGACCATTAGTAGGCTTAAAAGCCTTAAAGACTTAATAGGTTGCTGGTGATAGCTGATTTATCCTCTTCATCGGTGGGCTTTTGCAAGCGATGTCTGACTGGTAACCAAATACAGAATACCCAGACCATCACTCTACTGGCACAGAGAGCACCATGTTTAGCAATGCTAATGTGTCTCTCCTACAATGTAAATGTGGTAAACAGTATAAGGAAATCTTACCAAGACGAACCATTATGGAAATACCGAAAATTCTTGTAAACATGAATTGATTGACAAGCAGTCAACAGATTTGACAAACCTGTCAATAATTGTAACCACGCTAGAATAATAAAAAAAGGATGCCGTGACACGAGTGCAAATCATACAAGTTCCCCACCAGAGTACAAATAAGGTTATGACAAGGATTATAAAAAAGACAGACTGAAACCAAGTATCGTCAAAAGTTGATGAAACGAAATAAAACTTCTACAAAATGCAGCTAAAGACAAGAAAAGTATTTATGTTCTAGTGAACACGATAACGCAAAATCTGGCTCACATGAGGCCTAAATCAATATTCTAACAGCTGTGATGGTAAACGGTTGTTTGAGCCTGGAAATGTTTAAAACATAGAAAGATGTAATGTTACGAAAGAATTCGAGGATAGTATTCACTCCATCTTATTTCATATTCTTTAAACGAAAGGGAAAAATAACGACACTTGCCCTTTACCTGTTTTATTGAAATTTAAATATGGAAGAACCAACTGTAAATTTAAATCATCTAAGAAGGAAAATCAAATATATTTTTTTTTTTTATTCCTGACCGTTTAAAAAAAAAAATATGAATGCTATTTAAAAACCAAAATTAATTTTAAAATAAATTATAAAAAAATATTGAACATTTAAGTGAAAAATCGACATGTAAATGAGATAAAATGGGAGTGTAAATGTTATGATAGTTATCAAAATTAGCAGGATTATAACTTAATACGTCAGACGCGCGTTTTGTCTAGATAAGACTCATCAGTGACACTCAGATCAAAATAATTACAAAAACCAAACCTGTACAAACTTGAAGAGCATTGCGGACCCAAAATTCTAAAAAGTTGTGCCAAATACGGCTAAGGTACTAGTAATCTATTCCTGGGAGAAGAAAATCCTTAGTTTTTCGAAAAATTCAAAGTTTTGTAAACAGGAAATTTATAAAAATTACCATATAATTGATATTCATGTCAACACCGAATTCGAAGTGCAAACTACTGGGCTGGTGAAACACTCGGGGACGAAACGTCCACTAGCAGTGGCATCGACCCAGTGGTGTAAATAGTTATCAAAGATACCAGGATTATGATTTAATACGACATGCATGTGCAAAATACGATTGTGTAGACCGAATCATAGCTGGAAAAGAACAGTGTCAAAGCGCAAAACCGTAATAGATACCTGAATGAGTGTGAAATAGTAATGATAAGTGCAGAAAAATCAAATGGATTACTGAATAAATGATGTTAAATCGAAACTCTTAGTGGACATTGAATGCCTCCCAAAAAGGTTTTTTTTTACATACAAAAGGAGAATATCAAATATAAAAAAACACACATATATGAATGTTTAAAAACTCAATAGTTGAACAAAACAAATAAAATTAATAATCTATCTTTTTTTCTTTTACTCAAAATGATTAAATATAGAATATTATATCAAAAAATATATCAAATCAAATAAGTTGTTACCATCATAGCTAAAAAATCTAATTGTATAGTTTGAACTCTTAATGTGATAACTACGATATTTATCTCCGAAAAATATGTAAGTTCTTTTTTTGGCCAACCATTCTAATTAAATAATACTTGTTGCAGACACAAAGACCCTTGAAGGAATAGGCAGCTTTCATGGAGGAATTCCAGTTGTAGCAATAATTGTAGTTAGCATGGTTATGGTAATAGTTTTATTAGTTATCGGAGTTATTTGGATTATGTTTTACATATATAAAAGTAAGTTGGAACTATTAACGATACATATTCCCAAGTCTAAAAATGTTAACAAAAATAAAGGTAAGAAATATAAATATTTTGAAGAAAAGATGTAATTATTTATCGTATTCGAATACAATTATTTCGTCAAAGCAAGTGAAACAAGAAGCTCATTTGTTAACGACAACAGATGACAGCGAAAAGATAAAATTGCGTATATTTAATGGAATTTCGAAAACAATTGATTTATCCAGATTCTCGTCATTCAAGAAGTTACTTGATTATAATGCACTCGATTAGTATTCACATCCGGGGTCTCAACCTTCTCGATAAAACCTCTATTTTCATGGTCGTTGATAATGTCACCGTTTATCTTAAGCATCACTGGTTCTTTAGAGAGTCGGTTTATCACGTTTTATGTTCTCTTTCTGGCGATCATCTCGTTGCTAGGCAACTCCGGATGTTCCGGTTTCCTTGGAAACTTGGCGATGTACCTATTGTCTTTCAAATGAATGTTATATTCTTGGATAGTGGACATTTCTTGTAAGTCAGTTTTCGCTTTCACTTCGCTGTCTTTTCTCTTTCTATGGATTCGATTTCCCAAAATAAATGTAGTTCACATTCTTCTAATCTGTGCGAGGTCATAATATTCATGATCGATGACTTTGATTGACTAGTACTGTTAGAATTTAATTGTAGAGGTCCTGATAGCAAGTATCCTACTTAGGACTGTACAGCGGTTGGTCCTGGTCCTCTAACAACTCTGTCTCCAACTATATCCCAATAATAATCCGCGCCAACGAAGACTGATACCTCAAAATCTTCGTCCTGTAAAGCTGGGTGGGCTATTTCAATCCATTCAAATGCGGAAAACTCGATTGGTTCCTTGCGTATGTATGAATTGGATAAGCATTATGTGGTACCAGAAGAACTTCAATAGGAATAAGCGTGTTCGGCAGACCTTTTAGATAGATAGTAGCAATTTGTAGATTTCCAACCTTCTTGTTGGATTCAACGAAACCGGATATCGTAATCGTAAGACGTGTTCAATGTTTCTTATGCTTTACTTGGAGTCAATGATATACATAGAGCCGTCGGCAAATGAAGACGTTGCGGGCCCATTGTGACGTAAAATCGCGGTAAAACGTTAACCAACTAAAAGAGTATAAAATAGATTGAACTGAACACAACTAATTCACAACAATTATGTATCACAATGATACTTATCTGTTAAAAACAATTATACTGGGTAGTTAAATATATGTATGTAAAACTATGGGAGTTTAAAGTCATTTGAATTTTTCCCTGGTGAGGCTGTTAAAAATAAGGGGGTCCCTAAGTTTTCGACCTCAGCCACTAAGGTATAATGTATTATGAAATGTTTGAATACAAATATTTGCTATCGTTTAAAAAAAGGAATAAAAGATCGTATTAAGATCGTACATAAGAACAATCTATATATTAAATATGTTGGAAGAAGTCAACACCGAGTGGGACACCACGGCGAGAAGGAGAAGAGAAAACTTTTGGATCCCCTAACTCCACACTTGAGAATCTGATGGTCTTAACAAAAAAGACTAGAAAAGATACAGGAAAGATAAAGAATAATTTAATACAAAGCATCGTCCTTTTTATCCCGTAATATTGGCCAATGGACGTTGCTAACTTCAACTATCACTTATGCATTTTCAAGGCAGCTAAATCCAAGTGCAACATATACATTGAGCTGCAAAATTTTATTATTTTCAAGGCAGCTAAATTCAAGTGCAACATATACATTGAGCTGCAAAAGTTTCTTATCATCTACATCCGATTTCACCTGGATAGATGCACGCTTGATAAAGCTAGTTGGTCTAGCGAAATATTGCGTTTATTTTCATCATTTTTTAAATATTTTTAACATTCTTGTATTTTCATACTAAATAGTGTGTTAAAATTAAATTGTTAGGCAATCTTAAATATGTTGGATGGATGTAAGCTTAGGTAGCACTAAATACACAAAAAAAGAAAAAAAGAAAAAAAGATAAGAACAAAAATTATTATGTTCAAACGGAAACAGTTTGATACGAGTACAGCAATATCAATCAAAGAATCATTTTGCACGGTGTTTATAACTACTCATATTTCTGAAAAGGATAACTTAATATGTTCCTACTAAAATATGGTCTTTGAAATAGCAACTAAGCATCAGATATTTTAAAAGAGCTGATTTCTAAAACTTTTGTAGAGTGGACATTCTAAAAAACGATGAATCGAATGGACACACACATTCACAACTTGGGTCATTTATTAAATTAACAGTCTGTATTATTCACCTATTAAAAGTTAAAAGACTACATCTGTGTCGTAATTTTGTATGCCATATATTTTCCACCCTATTTCCAATAAGGTAATATTTAGGTACCACAAATTATTTCGCTGGTTTGTATTTTATAAAATTTGAGATGATTAAATTGATATAATATATGACAGCAAACAATTTCATGCATGATTTAGAAAATGTGTTCAATCGACATCTCGGTACTCTATAGTTAGAACAGTTTATAGTATTATGACAATTATTATTTTCATCAACTGAAATACAATTCATAAGATATTTTTAAACATTATTATTATGTAATTTATGAAATACACATACTTTACGTATATTTCTTGGAACTCAAAGTTTCCAATCCAGTTTAAATAGAAGAGATTCTTTGCTAGTAAATTGTGGAAGTACAGTGATATTTCTGTCTGCCTCAAGATGCAAGCGCTCTATTATTTACGAATCTCTATCAAAGAACCCATCCCATAGCTTGCATGCATATTCTAAAAGGAGAAGTTTGTATTCGAAGTATATCTTATTAGGAAATTTGTTTCTGTAAGAGTATATTTCAATTTCCTGAGAACAAAAATCTGGTCAATGGAACTACACAGCCTGTAGTGTCTATCTGTACTGACTACTTGCAGTTTTTAGAAAACCTGTTACCCAAATATTAATGGTCATCGCGTTTGTTAATAAATTGTTTTTTTTTTTTTTTTTTTTATCTCAAATTACTTATCTGGAAATTACTAGTGATTAAGAGTCTATGCTCAATCCCTGAAATATTTCCCCTCTTCAAAATTCAGTTTAGTGCCTGTCTTTTTGGTTCTTACAATACAGTAAGACCTTGGACCATACCCAGTTTAGATTACTTAACGAAAATGTTACTGACTGAGTTTAAAATGTTAACAAGTGCTCATACCTGGACCATGGCCAATTGTGTTACCAATTATTAAAAAAAACTGTTGTTGAAGAAATTTGAAACGCTTTGAAATATGATTACATCTATAACAGTTCATGATTGATTGTTTGGTATGTGTTGCCCAAGTTTACGTTTGCGGAAGACTAAGTATCAATACCTACAAACTTTCATAATCTACATTTGGTATATTTAGAATTTAGAAAAGAATTAACTCTACCAATTCCAAGATTTATTGATTGATGGTTGTGTTAAACCTCACTTATAGTATTAAAATCGTGGTTGCCAGTTGTTTTTTTTACAAATGATGTCTTTTTGTCTTAAGTGATAACCAACTGCGACCGACGAATTTCTAAGTGAATCCTTTTCAATTTCTGGTATAATTGCGTTTATACTGAAGTTAACCATGCTGAGATGCAATGTATTGAATTATGAACAGATATATCATGTTAAGGAGGGATATTTGCGAAAAATACCAGTCGAGGGAATGTTAAATTACGCGCGAGCCGTAAGCCGAGGGAAACTCATTCTGAAGACAGGTACTTTTTCGCAAATACCCCGCAATAACATGCCATATCTGTTTAATTACACGGAATGTTAACATTCAAAAACGCATTGATGATCAAGAATACAAGCGTCCATTCGGATAGAGTATTTTTTGGCAAATACTACGGCAGAGAGGGTAAAAAAGGCATATCCTTTTTGAATATACCCCGGCGGCATTAAAAATGAACGATATTCATTTGATAACACATCTTCGCTAGCCAAGGGTTACGATTGGGTTACGATTGGAAAGTAACCCTTGGCTAGTGAAGATGTTGATAACAGTACATTGGTGAAAAATACACTGGCTATCAACCAATCAAAACCAAGGATTCTTACATAAGGTGTAATTATAGAAAAAAACTTAATTTGTATCAATAATATTAGGAAAATTTGGAGATATGAATAAGAATGTATTTTTTTGTTGAAATACAACAATGGCACATAACAGGCTGGGTTGTTGTGGTCTGCCTTTATTGTAACTCAAGTTATTCATTCATGTATATTCTTTCACCCCAGAATTATCAGCTCTATATAAACGACAGTGTGTAATGGTCAATGGCTAAATAAGGAATATGAAGAACATATTTTATTTTTCTGTTTCAGGTATTGGAGAAGAGGCAAAACACGTTTTGCGAAAACAAGTTAAATACTCAAGAACTTGGCAGAGTAAGTTCGTTATTTGATGCATTGCTAGTAGTAGTATCAATCTTTCAATCCGTACATTGTCTTTTCGCCATTTTCTTGTTGGCAACTGTGTAGCCTGGTTTACTATATTTATGCTTTTATTGGTCCCTTCTTTCTCCTTGTAAATGTTAAAGGGCTTTGGGGGTAGGCCAGATCACGTGTATTGTCGACCTCTTGTCTTGCAATAAATAAACGATAAATAACGTCTTTTTCATTTACAAGAAGTGTTATTCAAATGGTGTAACACTGACGTCTGGACTTGCCATATAAAATGTAAATGACTAGATATTTGAAGTAGCTCACGGGATGAAATATAAATAAAATCATTTTCCATTTACGTCTTTCCTGTCGCATCAGTTGATATGAAATTCTTTGAAAACAGAAATTTTTCTTATGTCATTACAACTATATATATATTTAAAATGGAAATACGAGATTCAAGTATATTCATCATAGGCAAACTACTAAGTCAGGGATTTCTCTAAGTACTTAAAGGATTATCAATAAGAGGCTAGTATAAAATCTTGGAATATTGATCTCATTGCTTAAGATTTTATTAATAATATAATAAGCATAACTAAGAATATATTTCCATACAGTAATGGACACTTTCGCTCCAACATCCTGTCCATCCCCATATTTTGCGATTGAACAAAGCCATGTTGTTCTCATACTGCTTATGAAATCTTTATGCACTGAGTAATATTTTCAACTTAATTGGGAGTCTTTGTTTACTCCTTGGTTTTGATTGTCGGCCTAAATGCTGTAAAAGCGTTGATATACACCAAAAACCCCAAAAAATATTTAAAACTACATGCTCTTGTAATGTCAAAAGCCTTAATCTTGTTACTATATAAGACGTACCTCCATTACTATGTTCCACTGTACAAATCTTAAAATAAAATACCACCGTATTATGCAAGACATACCTGTAATAAATATATTGCTTCCTCATTGCATATCGAAAGCAATACCTTTAATTATGGCAGGTTTAGTCAATTAAACCCTGAGAAAGATTACTTGTAAATTGTGCATTACACTGTCAAGTGTATATCTATATGCTTAATAGAAAAAAAAAAAAATCGGAAATATGTCAAAGAGACAACAACCCAACAAAAGAGAAGAAAACAGACTAAGACCAAAAATGGTTCTTTTATGCAGCGAGAAAATCTCCAATCCGGAGGCGGGCTTCAGCTGGCATTTTATCATTAATGTATACTACTTCAGCGAAATGAACGCTCTGCTAAGTGCATTCATTATTGCAAGTGATGTATTTCAATTCAAACAGGAAACTGGTTTTATTTGTTAATGTTGTTAATTTTTAAACTTTAAGCATATCATTTCTTTAATGGTAATAAAAGAGGGACTAAAGATACCAGAGGAACAGTCAAACTCATAAATCGAAAATAAACTGACAACGCCATGGCTAAAAATGAAAAAGACAAACAGACAAGCAATAGAACACATGACACAACATAGAAAACTAAAGAATAAGCAACACGAACCCCATCAATAGTAGTGAGGTATTTGATAACGATTAAACATATGTTTTATTTAGAACAAGGAAAGCAGTTCTCTTCTAATCGTTAAATTTGGTTTAGTAGATGAAGAAAGTCTTCAAATAACTACAAATTGAAAAGGGAATGTCAGTCTAGCAACAGAAACAATCCGAGCCGGAATATTTGACATACATTACATTGCCGAGACTCGAGGCTCGAAGATGATGCTATTTAAAGTAACCTGAATTAAGATGTATGAATGTTATCTTGTTGAAATTTTGTTTAATAATGTTTATTTAATGGTTCTAGTCTTCTCATATATACTGAATATTTGTTAATATTTGCGTCGTTTTTTTTACACATTTACTAGAGCAGTGCCAGTATTGTTTCAAAAAATATGTTTGCGGGATTGTTTATTTGTGCTGTACTGTCTTAAAACTTTAAAAGGTATACAATTATTTTGATTCGTCCTTTTTTGAAGACGTACATTTTAAGAATGTACGTTGGTAGCAACAAAAATAACAAAATTGTACATACCTCATTACGTAGTTTATATCGTGCAATTTTCAAAAATATAATAAAAGGTCAATATACACATAATATGTTAAAGCTTCAATTTATGCAAAATTGACATATTTTCTAAACACATTTTGGGGTAATAGTAAAACATAAATATCATCATAATACAGAAAAAACATTCTCACACATAAAGAACATTTCTTAGGTCCGCTTATTTAATCTAAAGTCTTGTGATAGAAAATGGTGATTTAAAACACTAAAATTTGTCATCTCAATGGATTTGTTTTTTAAATATTCATTCTGTAAAATAACAAGAGAACCTATATATTTATATATTCAGGAGTTACCAAATTATTTACTTTGTGTTTCATTATGTTCTAAAAATGAAATTTCTGAGTGTTCAAGCAGAACATTCCAAATCCGACCATTATATTTTATCTGCCTCTACTGTACAAACATCACTGCTGCTGTAATAACCCTGTAGCTAAACGTTTTATCCAATGGTATCTCCCAGCTCGGTTAGTTTTCTGCAATTTGTGCGCATTCTAATGTTTCAACTCCTTCTTTTTGTTATTCCTTTGTTTTGTCTTTTCTTTTAAAACGTCTGTTAGTTCTCTACGGTTAGTCAATTTATTATTTATTTATTTTTATTTTGTCTCTCTTTTTTTATTTTGTGTCTATTTTTGTTTTGTTTTGCTTTGTACCTATCTGGTTGGTTTAGACTAATTTTATTTTATTTCTACAGTTCCATTTTCCGTACTGTAACACCACTGTTCCAGTTAAGGGGGAGGGTTTATGCGCTGATACACATGTTTAACCCCGCCACATCTTGTATGTGCCTGTCCTAAGCCAGGAGCCTTAAGCAAGTGGATGTTGTTTTGTCCGTCCACCTTAAATATTTTGCGTTTATTGTTTTAGGCATAAATCAGTATGTTGTTTTTCTCTTTTGAATAGAATCATTTTTCGTTATCCCGGTGTCTTTTATAGGTTGCTGTATTGAGTTTTACTCATTATTGAATGCTGCTCTGAGACCTATATCTAAATCCTTGTATGTTGGTCTTTGATGATACATGCAGTTGTCTTATCAATAATTTCTCAACAATTAGTCTATTTATACCGTTTGTATTCATACATGATACTTAAAATCGTTTGCCCTAACGCGTTTATGATCAAGGTAAATTATTTCAGTTTCGCATCGATTTAAGAAGAAAACCCCCTCGTATATAAACGATGATTATACGATACAAAACCCATGTCCTTTCAAGGTGAAATACAACGCTTAAATAAAATATACAAATTCTTTTGTTTTGATTTAAAACTAAAGTTCAAGATATACATTAACTTATACTGACATGTTTACCTTACAAACGGCTCCAGTTATACGAATTACATTTTCTATCACATATTAACAGTATATGATTGGATTTCACGAAACGTGCTTTGAGTTTTATTTTATACTTATGTTATTAGGCAATAGCATTAAACTAGCAGTTGTCCAAATTATATGCTGTCTTTTATTTCTATAGTTTAACCTTTTTGTAGCTTAAAAAGTACATTTCTTTTTATAGTATGATTTGCCTTTATGGCATATAATCAAATCAATTTTGTGCCTGTACTTTGTTATTTATGTGTCGTGTATTGTTATATTACATTGTTTGTTCGTCATGGTTTGCTGCAGAAGTAAATTGTAGAAAATAATAAAGACTTGAATACAAAATTGTATATTAAATTAAAGTCCCTCCTTAAAAATTATTGTAAAAGATATTAACCATTTTTATTTGTTCTTATTTGATATTTTTTTTCTATTCACATGAAAGAGCTTGTTTTCACATTCCATCTTTACACAAAATTAAGTAGCTTGCACATTAATATGATGCCTTATACATGTTATACACTTTTATTATGTATTTGTTTGAATAACACGACATAAACTATATTTTAGTAATGTATAAAACTATGATGCTGGTTTGAATTCCATTTTCATTCTGTATACAATCCTAAACTTTTTATTTAGACATTTATTTTATTACAATGAGATATACTTTGAGTATTATACAATTTAAATTGAAAATCACTCAAATCCAGAATCTTCCAAATCTAAAGTGAAATTCTAATATCTACATGTAATTTTTTAATTTGAATTCTGATTTATACTTTTTCAAATTCAGAACAAATCAAAATTCTAGTTTCTACAAATATCAATATTTGTACTCGGAAGATCATGGTTTGACCAAATATATAGTAAAACCATGATATTGCTGAACTATATAGTAATAGTATTCTTTATTGAACTAACTTCTATATTTTTATCTTTATTTATTTATGTTATATGGAATATTGTACTATCTAAGTACATTTATTTGGAAACAAAATAAGTGGTAATGAAATCTTATAATCTATACTTTATCACAAGAAAGACTATCTAATACATTTTTTATTTCAACATTGATTATTTGCATTTCTTTAAAAAGGATTTTGCATTACATACATATTCCTATATGATATTTGCTAATTAGGACACACGTTTGATATAGCTATAGCAAAGGGGTTAACATTTCATACACATTTCCATACGGAAACTGATAATTATTTAATGAAAAAAGGATACCAGCGTCATATTGTTTCGAAAATGTATTCGTAATTTGACAAACCTTTCTAAAATTGTCCGTTTATAAATTTTGAAATTATTAAGAAAATTTGGTTTCACTTCCTCAGGCAAAGTTGCCTTTTTCGGTACTTATACATTCTCGGATTTCAAATGTTTGGCTTTGAGCGTTCCTAATAAAGGTAAATCCACAAAAGCGCTTCGGACCTATGAAATTATTAAACGTATTGTTTTCATTTTTTTGACAGTTTATTTTTGAAAAAAAATTCTACTTGTGCCCTTCCTTTTTTATATTGTCATATTGCTTTACAATTATGTTAGCTGCGTGTAGAGTTGAAATGATTTGTTAACGGAATAGATGATTATTTTATAAACCAGGATATGAAATAGGATTTTTTATTTGTATGTCCTATTTCGTGATCAAGTCCTACCGTTGAGGTATTTACAGAGTTTTATCAAACTTTGCTATAATAATATTATAAATCATTTAAACATTAAGAAACGAATCTCCCTCATACGAGGCTTGGTTTCCTTGTACGGGTTGTATTATTTTGTTAATCAGTTAAAATCAAGGAAGGAATGTATATCCCTCATTCATTATTCGGGTTCTGCTTTTATTTCGTTCCTTTAGTTTTATCAGCTCTTGAATGATTGTCCTCTTTTAGCTTTTCAATTCTTTCGGATATGAGCAGCACTGAAAATAAATTTATTGTCGAAATTTACATCTGGTGTAGTAAACTTGGAAGGTAAATAAAGAAGAGATCTACAGATGCATATATTTTATATACTGTTAAAACACTTCATTAATTTAAAATATTGTGTTTTTATGGCGTTTTTATTAAGATACATTAAGTTTGTTATTGATATTAAAACAGTATCAAATGCTTTATGTTTGATAAATATCAATATTTTCATGTTGAATGTTTATGGAATATACCGGTTATTTAGAATATTGTTACTATTGGTTATATTTTATTTAGATCTGTTTTTAATATTTTTTCAGTGTTCACTCAGTATCTTAAATATCTGTGATTTTTCATTAAAAAAAGTGTGATATCAAACATTGAATCGTTAGTCAGATTCAATATTTTCAATTAATATTATAATGTTTAAATATTGCAATTAATTCATCGTTTTATGTTATTTACAGAAATAGTATGTTATAGTAAAGAAAGATATCTTCAAATATTAATATATTTCCGATGATACTTGTACACTTCCAAAAATTGATTGAACTTTTAATATGAAGAAACTTAAAGCAATTACCATTTTTCCAAGAAAAGACAAATGTGGTGAAGTGTTGATAATAAACCTGTTCATTTTGTAGTTTAGTTTAGATCTGCATTATTCAAGTTGGGGAGTTTTTAAGCGTTTGAATCAGAGCCAATAGTTTCGAATAAAGCTAAAATAATTTATAAGATTCATATTTTTTTTCGAGCACGCTATCACTGATGAATATTCTTCATATGCATATTCACCATTCGTTTGGTGTTTTTAAGCTTATGCTTCTACCATATGATAAAAGACTTTCAGATTTGACGTTTCCCTTGAGTTCGGAAATTTTGCCTTGTTGCTTTTTACAAATTTTAAATTTATTAGAAAAGGGATTCCAATTTTTTTTTTAAACTTACTCACTCCTTTCCATATAAGCGTAAATTAGTTTGACTATGTTATGGTAAACCTTTAACTAGATATTTGTTTTTCTTTGTTCTCTTATGATTGATTTTCTTTATAGTTTTTCTGTACTGGTGAAAGTTTTTTTCTACATATTTTTGCTCTGCCATTTTTTACCGTTCCTAGACTTTTGAATAAAGTTCAGTTTTTGAAGAAAAACAAATATATTCCGGTGGGTATCTATTAGCTTGTATTTTTTATATATATATTTTTCCCAATAAATAAATATAGAACTTGTTTATTTGAATAAGCCTACAAAAAGTTATCAAAAGTACCAGGATTATAATTTAGTACGCCAGACTCGCTTTTCGTCTACATAAGACTCATCAGTGACGCTCATATCAAAATAGTTATATAGCCAAACAAATACAAAACTGAAGAGCATTGAGGATCCAAAATTCCAAAAAGTTGTGCCAAATACGGCTAAGGTACTAGTAATTCCTGGGATAAGAAAATCCTTAAGTTTTCGAAAAATTCAAAGTTTTGTAAACAGAAAATTTGTAAAAGTGATGACATAATTGATATTCATGACAACACCGAAGTGCTGACTACTGGGCTGGTGATATCCTCGGGGACGAAACGTTCACCAGCAGTGGCATCGACCCAGTGGTGTAAAAAGTTATCAAATGTACCAGGATTATAATTTAGTACGCCAGACGCGCGTTTAGGCTACATAAGACTCATCAGTGACGCTCATACAAAAAAATGAAGCAGCATTCTACATTTTTGTACCACGAAATAATAGCATGAAATCAAAACAGTGCGAACCAGATGTGTCAATTAGGACTGCATCTCATGATATGCATGCATCACTCGCCATTAACTGCAGATTTAATGTGTTTCATGTTTTTTCCTTGTAACCCATGGCTAAAAGACAAAAAGACAAATAATAGTACGCAACAAAAACACAGAAAACTAAAGACTTAGCAACACGAACCCCACCAAAAACTGGGGGTGATCCAAGATGCTCCGGAAGGGTAAGCAGACCCTGCTCCACATGTGTCACCCACCCTTCGTGTTGCTCATGTTATCACAAACACATATCAATAGTCTAATTCGGTAGGTCACAATCATGACATGGAAGGGGATTGTAGTTACGACATTAGGAACATATCCGATATCATTATTTAAACGGTTATTCCATAACGGTCAACCAACTCTTTATGGTATATGTAAAATTTTATGAATGGATGATCCCAATTTCACCATTTGGAACTATTCGTTTAATATCTTCCTTGTGAGCAGAAAAAGATGTAGGATAATCGTCGGCGAGAGGACAAATTGAAATAAATTATAAACCGAAATACCGAAACTTATATACTTCATCAAATAATATGCTACTACTCGTCAAAGAAAAGAGCAAACTATTTATTTTATATTGATATTAACATGCACATACATACAAACATAAATCATACCAATCCAATATGTTTACCTGTTTTAGTGTTTAATATAATAGTTAGAAACACTAAAAGGTTTAAAATTCTTCATGTAAAGATTATAACTCCTATAAGGATTCAATTTCAATGTTTGTCCATCTTGAATTGTACGTTTGAATGCTTTGGAGGTTACGGTTTTCTTCTACTATCTTTATAGTTTTCAAAAGTATTGTCGACTTTTTCACATTGTGACTTGGATGGGGAGTTTACGCATGTGCACTCATATCATATCTTCTTATTTATATTTTAACCCTTAAGTTATATTCACGAAGAACAAGGCCTCACAGATAAAGTGGAAACATGGTTTTAGTAGTTTTAATATTTTTGAAGATTGCTTTAAAATTATGTTGCTTATCATTTTTTTTGTATTAGATGTTTTATCTATCTAATATATTTTCATTTTCAAGAAACACAAATCTTCATGCAGAAAAAGGAGAATCAACAATAGCACATTCTTCACAATCCAATCGCAATACTTGACTTACATAACTTATTCTATAAAAAATTGTCAATAATTGTTATTCGATATAATGAATGGCAGCGTGTGCAGATTCTTTTGAAGAATTCACAAAATTGATAAAGATAAGCATAATATTCAAACATAATTGTGATCATCATTTACATTTAACGCAAATGAAGGAAGAATTAATACCACCAAACTGTGTTCCGCTGATACAAACTACATGTACATAATCGGACGGGATTGATCGGTTTGATAATGATGGTACTGTTTTTTCTTATCCCTCTTTTATGATGGGATTGTCATGCGTCATACAAAAGAACTCTACAGATGTCTTTTATCATACTAATAGTAACTACAACTGCATGTATAGAATAATTAATGGCAATCGATGGCAGTTACGTTGGAAAGGAGACTTGTTAAAATCACTTATCTGTAGGTTGGACTTTGTAAATACAGCTGTTGTAAGGCACGCCTCTTTTGGGGAGATCTATTATATTCCTAGATATGTTATTTTTTTAACATACTGATTCCCAGATATGATTTCTGTATATCATCTCATAGAGACATCACTTAGGAATGTAACCAGTATAGAAAATCATAGTAGCGCCTAAAATATAGTTCTTAGGAGGTCAAAAAGATGAGGTAGGGGTAGTTTATAATTATAGTATAAGTTTTAACTCGTCGAAGTTCAGGGCATATACATGTTGAAAATATGCCACACAGCCCTATATTTTGACCTTTGAATAAAATAGAAGGGCAGATCATCTTTCCGGTCTGGTTATATAATTTTTAATAACATTTCATAGTAAAAGTGGCACAGCTTTAGCTGCAAAGGGAGTTCCTATGGAAAATTATATTGTTCATAATTTCAGAATTGCAACCTATATAGGGTGAAAAAGGAGAACGTGAAGAATTTCACCAAATCTGGTTTATCTCAGACATTCAAATAAAATTAACTCAAATGCAAAGTTTGATAAATTTTTTATGAAGATTGAGAAAATTATGGGCCTTAACTATGATGACTCAGCATACATTCACAATTTACAATATGCATAGTTTACTTAAAGACCTGAATTCAAAATAAATTCTTAATGTATGCATAATTGTGATTTGAATTGTTCAGAAGTGCTTATATTTACGATTGGCAGTCATTGAAACTCATAGATCCTTCATGAATATTGTTTTGTGGTGTTTTTGTTTTGTCGATAACACAAAAATAAGCCGTACCTTTTATGTAACTGAAATGTTTACCGCAAACCTGCTGCAATCTTTCGGCAAACACAAAGATTGCAGGAACACATAAAATAGTGTTTGCAGATGTTTGTCGCGCTAGCTGCAAACTTCCCGCAAACATTGCAGCTTTTTTGCTGCAAGCTTGCAGCAAGTTTGTAGAAACATCAATGTTTGCCGTAAGATTGCCAGAAAGTTAAGATAATAAATAAAATTGAGAATGGAAATTGGGAATGTGTCAAAGAGACAACAACCCGACCATAGAAAAAACAACAACAGAAGGTCACCAACAGGTCTTCAATGTAGCGAGAAATTCCCGCATACGGAGGCGTCCTTCAGCTGGCTCCTAAACAAATATATACTAGTTCAGTGATAATGAACGCCATACCAATTTCCAAATTGTAAACTAAAATTAAAATAATACAAGACTAACAAAGGCCAGAGGCTCCTGACTTGGGACAGGCGCAAAAATGCGGCAGGGTTAAACATGTTTATGAGATCTCAACCCTCCCCCTATACCTCTAGCCAGTGTAGAAAAGTAAACGCATAACAATACGCACATTAAAATTCAATTCAGGAGAAGTCCGAGCCTGATGTCAGAAGATGTATACAAAGAAAATAAACAAAATGACAATAATACATAAATAACAACAGACTACTAGCAGTTAACTGACATGCCAGCTCCAGACTTCGATTAAACTGATTGAAAGATTATGATTTCATCATATGAATATCAGGCACAATCCTTCCCGTTAGGGGTTTAGTATCATACCATCATAACATATATGAGAAGAACATAACCCGTGTCATGCCAACAACTGGTTTTTGAATAAATGTGTTTAGTTCCGATGCAAAAACCCTATAAGTGAATCAATATTGACGCGAAAATATGCAATCTTTAATGACCTGACAACAGTATCGTAACTATTTACCTCCTTAATAAGTCTATTTAAAGGTTTTGATAGTTTCTGAGGTGAATGCTTGCCACAAGAATGCTTGCCACAAGATTGTAGAAAACTTTGACAATTCTATATGCTTGCCGAAAGATTACAGAAAAACTTTGACAATTCTACATGTTTACCAAAACATTGCAAGAATTACACAATATTGATTGGGCATGCCTAGTTGGCATTTCTTGGAAACAACAATTTGAAATTTTGGGTAGGTCATGTTGATTGTGTTTGATAAATACATTTCACATATAAGAGATTAAGGAGGCATTTTGGTTCAATAATATAGGATATATGATATGTAATTTTGTAAGTACAAATCATTTTATAGAACTGCATGTTTTAATAAAATACTTAATGTCACCATCATACCTAATCAAGTAATCAACTATGTGTTTGAAAAAACTTCAGCAGTTATAAGCTTAAATTTTGCAACATGAACTAACCCACAATTTTGTAACTGAATAAATGTGTACTGTACCATGTTTTATCAAAGTATTGAATTCTGTAATGCAATTATTAGCTAGCTTTATACTCAATACACATTTGAGATTTATGCTTTCTCATTTCTTAATACGGGTATATGATGCCATTTGAGAATGACCCCTGTCCCCTTTTTCAAAACTCAAATGCATGCAGTATTTCCTTAAATCTCATAAGTTTGCAATATGAATTATTGCAATGACTGTTTGTATACAGCAATATATTTTTTTAAATTTTGCTGAGTAATTTGAAATAAATAAATTGAATGTGTCTACACATATGACATTGGTATATATGTAGTTCCTACAAGTTTGCTGCAAGTTGGCAACAAACAATTGCTGCACGTTTGCCGCAAACTTGCGGCAAATCTAATTTGCATAATTTTTTGCAACAAGCTTGCCGCAACTTTTATGTGCATGGTGAAATGGTTGCTGCAAGTTTGCAGATAATATTTGCTGCAAACTTGCAGGGCTTATTTTTCGGTGAGGGTAAAACATGAATGTGCTTTTTTGTGACCGCGGCATATAAAATTACAAGCTAGAAATACAAACATTTCTCAATGAAACTAACAAAAGTGTGTTCTATCCATAATATGTATAGAATTATCCATATTAACAGTAAACACAGAATGATTTAGAATAATGTGAGGCCCCAGTGGCTACAAAGGCAGAAAAATGCCTACCCCATGGGTCACAAAATAGATAGTTTTACCAGAAAATTCTATGATTTTATTATGATAAAGGCCTTTTATATAGAAAACATAAACTTGCTTTGAAATTTTGCAAAAAACAGACAGTCAGTTCTATTAATCTTTTAGCCTCGTCATTATTAGACTGGTAACTTCATTCATACAACTTTTTCCAACTCATATCTTAGCTGAATTATGTTAGATATAAGGTTAGATATGATATTGTTGTACCAACATTTCTACATTGACCATTTGAGGTAGAAATTGTTAATTTTAAGTGACAAATAGGCATAAAGTATGATGTGGACTGGAGACAAAGGCATGATTGGATACTTTGTATAATCTTGAATGTTGGAATGATTAATAAGGCATCTTTACCTTTTTAGTTTTCTTAAATGCTTTTAATTTGTTATAAGAATAGTTTCAAACAGGTTCTTGAAATAACCTGTCAGAAAACATGCACATATGGTAAGCTGATAATAATTAAAGTATTGTTCTCAAATCCTTTGAAAATAGAAACAGGGGTGGGGGTATAAAATGTTCTTCAAAAAAAAGTTATAGTATATACAATGATTTCTATAAGGCTATTATTCTGATAAATTAGTATTGTTGTGAGAAAAGGTGTTGATTAATAGTTTTCTATTTGAATCAATGTTTGTGTATGACGTCGTGTAATCGATAGCAGTCTATGTTTTAACGCTTTATTAGGGTAGGGATGGGGTTTACAGAATAGAGAATAATGCAGTATTATATTTAATTTACTACCGAATAACGTATCAAATAAAAATAAAAGCAGAATAGAGAAATGTAGGCAAAACAATTTATAATAGAGAAAAATGGGGTGCTTAAAGATAAAGAACAGAGAATATTAGATGAGATATACAAAGAATAGAGAAAACGACATAATAATTTAATCATTACAAAATTGACGGACCCATATCCGGACCCATCTTTATCAACCCAAATTCTCTCTATAATTAGAGTCATATAATCGATATCAGTCTTGGTTGTAAAAGTTTTATCAAATTCCTAACCTTTATCGTTTCATTTCGTTTGTGTGTGTAAAACACATATAATTAAAAGAGAATTTAACACTTAAAGACCTTCTTTTGCACATTTCAAAATTTCAAATTTTCATACGATCTGTGTAATTTCATGTTCACATTAATAGCAGTAGTATCACTTTCATTATTTGCTCCCCCCAAAGTTTTATAATTGTCAACCTCAACTGTATTGTGAATCATTGTACAGTAAGGATTTACATAATCATCCGATTCCATCAGCCCTATTTCATCCGCATCTGATTCAGCAGATTGATCACCAGAGTCATATGACAACGAGTCATTAGTATTTCGTATTTCAGCATTGGTTTGAACTCCATTGTCCGCTTGTCTGGTGGCTTCTTCATTGATAGTATGGTATCCGTTGAACATGTCTGTCATCTCTATATTTACTATTGAGTCATCGTTGTTGACTGTTTGGGGTGATAGTTTTGATAGTGTCTTGCAGTGTAGATGAATGCATATATTGCATATGACAGATGTAACTAGCACCAAAAAAGATAACGTTAATATTCCAAAACATAGAAAAATTGTCAAGTCTTGAAAATCTGAAATGATTTAAGAAAGATTTGATTAAAAATATCTTATTATTATAATCAAAAATATGTAGACGTATAGGAGACGAGAAGCTGTTTCTGACTTGTCGCGATTCCAATTGCAACAATTAAGATAACTTCACTGAGACCCTTTTTTAAATACCATAGTTAAAAATATATCTGCCATACATTGCAAAATTTACCTGCTTGACATGCTTTCATACGTGAATATTGTATTTTGTTTTGCATCAGCTTATTTCCTTTGTTCGTCGTTCTCTACCAATATAATATCTCGATGTTGACTGACGATGAGAACGATATAAACACAAAGGTAAATCGGTATAGGATTTAAGCACGATATTCACTCCCTATTTTCAACATCGTAATGTCTATGATGTGAACGATGCAAACACAAAGTTTTGGACTTGTTATACAATATAAACATGATGCTGACTCGGTATAGTGTACATCGCAATATCTAAGATGTAAACAATGTAGATTTTACGATTACATTGTCCTACAAATTATTAGAAGAATAATACACGTACAACAAGATAAAAAAATATATATGTTGTGTACATTTTATCATTTTGTACAGGTTATTACTTGTACACAAACTTTATACAAGTAATAACTTGTAAGATGCCATCATTTAGGTTATAACTTGTATACATATAATTGTACAAGTAATTACCTGTACAAATTTTGTGGAGAAAAAGAATCTTAGATAATAACTTGTACAACTCACTATCTTTGTATTTTTGAAATTTATATTGTGTTTGTTTTTCTGTTCTTATTTTCAAGTGTTTATTAGTATTGATTTGAAATGTGAAAAGTTTACAGACGAACACGACGGACGCAAAGTAATAACATAAGCTAACATGACACCTTGTTCTAATTTAGCTCAACAGCTTGATGCCACTTAAATACGGACTTCTGGTAAAAGTGGCATAGTCGTTAAAAGCAAAAATAAATTGTTACCCTTCAAACATTTAATTTCAAACATTCGTCATGACAAAATGTTGCATACATAATATCATATATTTGAACCAAAAGTTAAGCCTAATATATTAAAAAAAACCTAGTTGTTTGCACCAGAAAAGGAAGCATGGCATCTTGGACTACACTATTTCATTTTTTTGCATTTACATTTGCCTTTCTTACAGCCACCCCGACAGCTGCAGTGAACATGAACTAAGCCACCACTTAAAGAAAGCAATTGTACTGCTTTTCTGACGTTAACCTCAGTGTTCTCTGGTATGTCCAATATTGTGAATTTCTTTCTCTGATTCTTTTCGATTTGATCTCGACTCATCAAACCAATCATGATTCCAACTATTTTGTTTCTATTTTTTGCAATATTCAGCACAACACCTTTGATATTTCTACAGTCCATCGGACCTCGGTCTACTCTTTATACTGGTATAATGACATTGTCTCCAGTAGACTGAATTTGGTTAAGTGGTCCTGGTAGTGCATGATCCACTTATATTCTCCATCTGGACATATTGATAGTCAACAAGGTCTACTTGACAACGAGAATTAAAATATGTAGATGTGATAGGACGAACAACTAATTTAGTGGTTTAAGATAGACTTGTTTTGAAAATATACTGTTCACACATCTGAATGAAAAGTCTGAAATCTGCTGATATTATACTAATATATTTTGTGGATGCTTCCATGACCAACTCTTAAATGTGCAGATATAATCAATGGGTACAGTTCATCTACTGTACAATGATAAATTATTTCGTCACCTTTGCGAATGAGTTTTTCAAGTCCTGCTACATTCAAAACATCATACTGCCTTAAAAATATCTTTGAAGAGCAGTCTTTTTGGATATCAATTTTGCTTCCTTTACATTACCAATATTCTCTCTGTATCTCTAACGTGTAAATATTGAATTGTTAGAAGATTATTGTCATCACACAATTTAATTATGAAATTTATTTTCTATACTGTTTTCCATCTTTACACTTTAGATTTAATTACTTGTATATAATTTTGTACAAGTAATAACCTGTCCACGACATATATATTTATATATATAAAGTATCAAAATACAATTGAACTCAATCGGCAATTTTCTATTATAGTAACGGAACATAGCTTATTGTTATGGATTACTAATGGAAGGTAAGTGGAAAGAGACAGCAACCCATCATTTAAAATATCTGGAGGCTGCATTTAGTCTAGTTGTTAATGTGCGTTTACTTGTTGTTTTAGCTATCTTTTACTGGTATTCATTGATAAAAACATGTTCTATAATGATTGATTATTAACTGGACATTGCTATTTGTACAATGTTATGCAATGTATCATGGTTGAACATATGGAGAAAGCTATATCTAAAACATTGCCATTGGCCTATCTTAGGTCAATAACTCGTTAGAATAGAAATTCGAAGTTTTTGTAAGAGTCATACTGTAATTAATAACGTGATATGAAGATTTTGGATGATGTTAAATTAAGACTGGGTGTTTTTCTAGGTAATATAGATTTTTTTAATATCTTTTTATTTATCTTTTACATGTAGGTGTTCAAACTACATTACATATATTGTTATTAGACCTTAGTGAATGACGTTAATGGCATCATTTTAATTGTTATTATGCGTAAATAACTAAGTAATAGTTATTATTGTGTGTTCGATTATCTTAACAATGGACAAATAGCTCAATCAGTAGTTTCAAGTATTTCTTTATTATTCTTTTTATATATACTTCTTAAAAATAATTTATATTCAGTTTTGGAAGAGTTCTTTTATCGTAATCACCGGCCTCAATATTGTAACATCGTTTATATTCTTGTAGGAACGTTTATTAAACTGTTAAACTTTATACTGATTTGATCTTCATTTAATACCCAGATAATAGTCTGGCTATACATAGTGTTAGAGATCCGTGAGTGTTATTTTTTTATAGATCAACACAAGATTCCGTTACCTCAGCAGCCAAGCGCTATACAAAGTTGAAGAGCAACGAAGACCCAAAAATCCAAATTTTTGTGCCCAATAAGGTTATGGTAATCTATGAATGGGATAAGAAAGTCCTTAGTATTTCGAATAACTCATACTTTTGCGAACAGTAAATTAAAAAAATAATTACCATATATTTAATATTTATGTCAACACCGAAGTGCTGACTACTGGGCTGGTGATACCCTCGGGGACGAAACGTCCACCAGCAGTGGCATTAAAACAGTTCCTCCACATATTTTTTTCTAGAGGTTTATCATGATGTAAAACTAGCAGATTATCGCATATAATTAATAAATATCCGATTATAGTTACATTTAGAACTTGTATAGAAATGTTTACTTTATTCTACTCCGTCCAAGCATTTAAACAAATATACTATGACCTTTTCCCTTGATGATGATCCTGCTGCTATAGAAAATATCCGCTATAAAATATCTTTTGAACCTCAGCAGTCCTTTCATTCTAAAATAATTACATTAGATGTATGTTTCATTATAATACGTTACTCTAGATCTGATTGGCTACATTGCAATCTCGCGTTATTCCTCAACCAATTTCATTACACAATAAAATTTATCATTCATGATGACACGAGGTCCCTCAAAAAAGTGCACAGTTAAATTAAATAAAAACTTGATAAACATCGGGTTTTCATGAACATAGCTAAAAATGTATTAATAAGTATTAAATGCTTTTTTTGTAACTTCATAGAGTTGTAAAAGAGTTGACCGTGCGCACATTTTTAGAATGAAGCGCTTTCGCTTCAAATTTGAAATATTAAATTAAACACATCAGAAACCACCATTCTACCAGTTGTTGGTCTTTTGTTCACTAGCAACCACACTGTCCAACTCTAATTTCTATCCAAAAATACTGATCGTAATCTTGAATCATTTGAACCGTCTTTTTTTTCAAATAAATTAGATAAACGTTCAGCCTTCCATGAATATTCTCGATAAGATTTCCAGTACGTCCCTATACCAGAACTTTCACGATTCGATTGCAATAATTGATCATCGCTACTTATTCTCACACGATCGTATTTCTCAATACACCGAATGATAGCCACGGATGATGTCAAGATATGAGGACGCGTTGAAAAAGAATAAATTCCTTGCATTTTCTGCTATTTTTCATACAAGCTGATTCTTATGAAAATAATAACTAACGCAAGAATTCAAATCTAGAAAAAATAGTGCACTGTTAACTGAACAACTCCAGTGATTAACTGAAGTTATTTCATATCGGTTGAGAATAAGATTCTCTTATTGGATTAAAAGGGGTCACATGACATTCATTATTCTTCAGTAATAAATTCCATCGGTCATTAACAGAAAAAAAACGGACCAGAAAACCGGTCGTTAACGAACTTTTACATGATAATGACCGGTGGGGCGTGGTTTCCGTCTGATAATGACCGTTGGGGCGTTGTTTCCGTCTGATAATGACCGTTGGGGCGTGATTTCTCTGTTAATGACCGGTATGGCGTGGTTTCTCTGTTTAGAGAGATGAACCTTTTATAAAACATGTTCCTGTTTTTAATATTATATTTAAGTTGTTGAATTGATTCTTATATGTTTTCGTTGATTATAAAATTAAGATAACTTGATTAAGTATTTATATACTGAAAAATTGCACTAAAATGAATGGCAGTATTACTACGTCTGGTCTTCACTCTTTGCCATAGAAATCGTACAACTACTCGAGTTCGCTGTAGGCATTTTGAAGGTTTCTCAATGAAATAAACATAATAGTTCTTGTCCGTAGGACAGTGGTATTGACTGCGACAGCGATAATGACCTCGCCTTCGGCTCAGTCATTATCACTATCTTAGTCAATACTACTGTCCTGTGGGCAGTTCATATATCACGATAATGACCAGTTTTTCAAGAACTATTATATAAATCATTCCAGAGTTAATGTGTTGTTCGATAATGTGATTATTTATTTTTTTACATTTTAATTATTTTTTGAGTTATTATTCTTTAATGATCATTATATCATTCTGGGTCATCATCTCAGGTTTCTTGATGTTTATCGGAATATTAATTAAAATAGTGTTCATGTAATCGTTTTTCTTCATTTATTTCAACTGCCTGACAATTAAGTTTGGGGGAAGAGTGAGATATAACTATCTAAGATGATTTTAATTGTAGTATCTCTTATTTTAAACAAGGAATTGAAAATTTTCTTAGTTGTTTTGTGTTTTATTTCTATTATGATATTGGACAGATATTCGGTCTTTTTGGTAAATGTTCTATATATCATTCGACTATCGTTCGGTGTCCATATTACATCTTATTTTTATATATCATTTGACTATCGTTCGATGACCATATATTACATATGTTTCTTTATATATCATTCAACTATCGTTTGATGACCATATACCAAATACTTGTTTGGCCTTTAAAAAATCATATTTAATTTGGATTCTTGTATTTTATATAAATACTAGATTATTGCATGAAGCGCCTATAATTAAACAAGACTTATAGTGTGTGTTTTATGTTGTAAAGTTACACTTCTGTCTCATGTTGGGTGAGGGTTGGTGCTTGTATAAACCGTTAAGCTAGCTGCATTTTCATGCACAAGTCTTAATTTAGGAACCTGTTGTTCAGTAGTAGTGGTTTGTTGGTGTAGTTTATAAGGGTTTCTCTTTTCTCGGTTTTATATAGATCAGACCGTTGGTTTTCCTATTTGAATTGTTTTATACTAGCAATTTGGGGAACCTGCAGTGCTTCCTGTTCGGTGTGAGACAAGGCTCTGTGTTAAAGGCCGTACTTTGACCTATTTATTTGTTTACTTTTTATACATTGTAAATGGATAGAGAGTTGCATCATTGACACTCGTACCACTTCTTCCTACTTATTATGACATATAAATTACTATTCAAACCTAATCAAAACTATTAACGTTAATTTAATGATACAATATTTAAGAGACAAAAGAGGGAACATTTGAAATAGGTACTCACTTATAACTTTAAAGAAAACTAACAGAAATACCGATTTCCGCGGAAAATTCAAAACGGAACGTCCTAAGTCATATGGCAAGTTCAAAAGCTTAAACACATAAAACGATTGGATAACAACTGTCATATTCCTGACTTGGTTCATGTATTTTCACATGTAGTAAATGGTGGACTGTAAATGGTTTATGGCTAGCTTAACCTCTCACTTGTATGACAGTCGCATAAAATACAAATATACTGACAACGATGTATGCAAAAAATAGTGGTACACCAGTCAACATCATGTTTTAATCTGCTATGTTATTTGTTATATTATCAAAATAGCTAGAATTACAAATATTTCGTCTACTTTAATATATTTTATCCCCTGTACATCGATTAGCCTACTAAAATTAGGTCGACGCCAATCCTTTAACTGATAGTAAAATAACATATCATTTCCATGTTCTCTTACCTTCAAATACAACTATTAACATTATGAATTATGGAACTGTTGCAATTTAATTTCAAATGTATTTACATAAGCAAATACATAATCTTACCATTAATATGTGTGTCATTATCCTTAATGACATATAAAACAATGTCCTCTTCTTCTTTGCCTAAACTGTTAAAAACGATACAAAAATAAATGCCACTGTCGTTTGTTGTCATATTTGTCTTTTCATACATTGGATCAGATGACAAAATAATACCATCTTTTACCCAAGTTATGTTTGCCCTTGGAGGATTGCTTTTATGAAGACATTCTAATTTTATGTCTTGACCTTCTTTTATGTCACCAGCCGGATATCTTGAAATAGTTATCTTTGGTTTGTCTACAAAATGATACATTGCATCAATAATAAATTGAAAATATAGCCGATACAGTTATCAAAAGTATTGGCGGCAAATGTGAATAGTTATATTTCAAATTTCTGCAACCAATAACCGACCCATTTCGAATTATCATTCCTTATTATCATTCCTTATTATCACATGTTGTTTAAAAATGTCCTTACCATTACCCTTATCTCTGACCTCTAAAATGGAAAACGTAACTTTTGACCTCTAAAATGGGAAACGTAACTTTTATTAAGACAGCGGCCATAAGAAATAATTATAAAATGGAAAAGGTAACTTTTACTGAGACAGCGGCCATAAGATATAATTATAAAATGAACAACAATGGTCAAGTCCTTTAAATGGTTAAATATAAAACCTTTAGAGGGGGCAAAAGATAGAAGAGATACATTCAAACTCCATGGCTCAAAAAGAAAAAGATAAACAGACAATTAATAGTTCGCACGACACAACATAGAAAAATGAAGACTAAGCAACACGAACCCCATCAACAACTGGGGGTTATCTCAGTTAAATAGTGAAATGTGTTCTCATTTATTTCAAAAAACTTTGATATAAGCATTTGTTTAAATGTCAAAATTAACAATCAATTTTTCAATACGTTTGAAGATGTGTTAAAAACGTCAAATATATACATATCTAACAAAGAATTTACATCAGTTACATTGAACATGGCATGACACCATGGTGTAACAACACCTGCAAGTAATTTTCTAAAATGTCTTATTTAAAGGATTGATTTACTACAAAAGAGGCAAGATTTTTAATTACAGATCTGACTGACACAGTAAGGATATTTTTCCAACTTTATGTAAGAACTCATGTCAATATAATTTTACCTCCAACAGCACTTTTTTAAAGGCAAACCTTACAAAGGAAAATTTAGATAAGGTTTAGGACATCAAAGTAATCATATAAACCGTTACTGATATCCGTTTTCAAGCATATTATGTCAGGAATACCTAATGGAAATCTTTATTATCTTATGCGTCCGTATCGTTGCTGTGGATTTACCTTAATCAGGAACGATTAAACTTAAGAAACAATTCTTTCATGCCATGCTATAAGCTAATTTTAACATGGGTAGGCATTATATTTGTTAATATCTTAATACCGAGCGTTAGCGAGGTATTAAATGTTTACAAATATAATGACTACCCATGTTAAAATGAGCATAGATCATGGCATGATAGAATTATTTCGATTCTAATAGGAATATTTTGAACTTTTGTACTTCGAAGCGGATCTATAGTAGACGCTCGAAATGTCGCCATTTTGATTTGATGAACAAAAAAAACTTTATAGAAAAATCAACAGTTCATCAATAAAAAAAGAACAGAAACATTTAAACTTACTTTAAGAATGTTTTTATTTAATTTCCTAGCGAGCAACACCAACAAAAATGTCCAATTTGATCTCTGGCGTTGTTCAAAATTCATCTGACGTTGCAATTTCAATTGTGACGTCAATCACGTGCAGCCCATGTTCTATTCGAATTAGAACATGGCTTTATACCTTAAGCTAAAGAAGAACGTCATATTAGAATATATAGTAAAATCCCCAATATCTGTAACAAAGCGGTTTTTCTGAGTGGCTTTAAAAATAAATACTTACAAAGTACATTAAATGAAACAGATGCAGCCAGTGGTGCACTCAGCATATCATGATCGACAACACATGTAACATTCATCCCATGATGTATATACTCTGTTGTAAAGTTTAAATATGCAAATGGCCATTTGACTAATTGACTAAAGGATGGTTTAAAATCTGGTACGATCATCCATTTAATTTTTCCCTGTGTATTTCCTCCTTTCACTTGGCATGTTATATTTAACATTTGGTCCTCCTTTTCATTTATGATTCCATCTATATTATTATTTAGTATAATAAGCTCGTTTGGTGGAACTGAAAGTAAAGGTGAAATTTGAACACTTAATTGGAAAAAAAGACTAAATGAATAAATGCATAAATGAATAAATGAATAAATGAATAAATGAATAAATGAATAAATGAATAAATGAATAAATGAACAAATGAATAAATGAATAAATGAATAATGAATAAATAAATACAAAAAAAGGATATCAAATTGGTTCTTTGCTAAGTATCAAATCTACAGGTCTGAGATTATTCCAGTGGATCGCGATTCATGATCAATAAAAAGGAAGAAATTTAATCTTAAAGTCATAAGAAACGAGTGACCGGTGAAAAATAATATTCTTCCAATTCTTAAACCAATGCATACAAACATCATAAACTTAGTCTTCTGTGCTTTAATTTATCATTTTTTTCGTGTAAATTTCGTATAATCGTCAAATCTTTTTTCAATCGGTCAGTGTTGTTGTGAAAATATGGCAGGTAATTAAAGTTCGTGTTTTGAAGCCGAAGTTTAACGATTGTCACCTGTTTGTCAACAATTGACGTAAAGTAAACAAACAAGCATGGAAATTGAGCACGTGTTTAACATGTAAATTCAGATAATAGTTTATTTTAAGGACATCCATGCGTATTGTGGTCACCGGAGTTTTACGAGATGGGTCACACTGAGGTCACCTTGCATACGGAAAATATATCGGGGGAATTGCTTGCTGGAAGGAAGCAATTCAAATAAAGTAAACTTCTTCTAAATATAAATAAATTAAAGAATTTTCTTCAGAAAAAAGTATATGTACATAAGTTTTACAATGAAAACTATCCATTGAGTAATAAAAAACATATGCATTAATTTTTTTTGATTTGAGGTTTCTTATGACTTTAATAATTACAGAACACAATTTATGCAGCAGAAATAAAAACAATAGGTGTACATGTAACTATAAACATGTCGGTCTTTAAGAAAGATCACGCCCTTTTTGAATTGCCTCATTTTTCTGAATTCTCTCTGTGCGTTTCGATTTAACAAAAAGAAGAGAAAAAGATGTCATTCCACCTGTGAGAAAGCTTTCTTTAAGCACATGTGATCAAGACAAAACATATTTATGATTAAAAGTTTGGACAAACAGTAAGTTATTACCAGTTAAGGTATTATTAATCATGATAATTTTATGCTGGAATTGAAGCGCTTCATTATAATATTATAGTCTACAATGGTCATTCGAGGTTGTAGTAAAAGTATTAATATACCTATACGGAGCCATTTTCTTTTAGAACGATAGGTCATTATGTCGAATAATCAAGCAGGACAATACCATGTCTGATAGGTTTTTGTTGCGGACTGCGGAATTTATTTTTAAAGGTTCAATTTTTAATTCGTGTGATTAAAAGGTTACTAATGCATTGTGTCATCACGTCATGACGTTCTCGATTTAAGATATCTGTTTTCTAAAACAAAAATGATATCAACGTTTTCTTTCGATCTCAAATTTCTTTAAAAAGAAAGTCATACACTTTAAATTTGATTTTAATCGCCTCTTCCATGTAGTGAACATTTGAAATGGTGTTCATGTCTACCGAAAAGAATAAGCAAATCTGAATACTAAGTATATGGATGGAATAGATATATGTTTGCTTGTTTAACATGTCTCCTTCACTTCTTGTCACAAAAATAAACATCATTGTTCAACTTAACTAGAAATGATTTATTACATAGAATCACACGCGACGGAAATTGATACTCTAACCATTAATATATTCACGTCCTCACTTTTCGTTATTCATAGACGATTTAAAAGTCCGATTTTTTGTGGTGTTTGGTTACCTGACGTATGTTCACGATATTTCCCAAAGGAGTATTTGTTCAAAATTAATTGAGAAAATTTACGTATTTTGAATATAGTACGGCGGCTTTGTGAAAAATTGTGCACATCCTGCTACAAGCATGAAATTTGGCATAGACCTTCCTCACCTATTACTCTTGTATTTCAGATAGGGAGGCATTTGAAAAAAATGTCGCACTTCCGGTAAAATCCAAAATGGCGGACTTCATACTTAAATCAGCCCAATATCGAAGGCTAGTATGTGAAAAGGTGTTATAATCATGCTTCTATCATAATATTTGGTACAAACCTTTGTTTTTTTACTACTTTTGGATATATTATATAGATTAGATGTCTTGAAAAACCCTACTTCCGGTAAAATCTAATATGGCGGACATTGTACTAAAATAAGCTTATTTTTTAGGGAGGGTAATTGAAATATGTTTAAACATATTGCTACTATCATTACATTGTGCAGGAACCATTTCGTTGGTGCTTCTCATGGATACAATGAATAAGACATATTTCTTTAAAACCCTTACTTCCGGTAATATCCAAAATGGCGGACACAGAAATATCAATTTCTTTTTTTATATATTCAAATTTTTTCAAAATGTAAAGAAAATGTTGTTTATTGTGCTGGCTTTAAGTTATCCTCAAAACCACTTATTCTATTCTGTTGTAAATGTTTAAGTACAAAGTTATCACTTCCGGTAAAAAAAAAAACCAATCTGGCGTAAATTTCAAAGATGAGTCCTCAATCCATATCTTCGATGTAGAGTTTTCGATAGATTGATTAAAACAAAATAAAATTACTTAAGTACTATAACATTTTTAAAACTGTTACTTCAATTCGGCCAAAAAGACATGTTCATTCACGATCACCACCTCATGCACATAAGGCAGTCTACGGGAGACACGATTTGTCACATCATCTTTTCTTACATCCACATGTACAAGCTTCTGACAAAATGATGAGGCCTCAGAAAGAGTTTTTTTAAAAGGGATCCTCTTTGTCCCTTCGCCATCCATTAGCGCCTGGACTGGGTAGCATACGAGCCAATTCCAAGCTCGTCCACCTAAATACCTGCCTAAGTATTTTGCACGTTTTACATGCTGGATAAGACTAGATCAAGTTGAGGGAATAGCCTCAATTAGCCTTCCTTTTTGCGCAAATAGTTATTTTCTTGCTTTGTTAACCATATTAACCCAATCTGTTAAATTTGTGGTGCGATCTTATAGTAAAACCCCGGTGATTTAGGTTGATAAATCATCATTCTTTATGTTAAAGTCACATTTTCAAATGCCATCAATGTCTCACACGCAGTCTTTTTTCTTTTCAAGCAAAGATAGAACTGTATCACAACTGGTAAAGGCATGGATCACAATAAGTGTGTGTGATCACTCATTGCCTAGTGCATTTGAAAGGTCATTGATAGATATTAATTCAAAGTTTTTTGCCCTCCGAAACACAATCCATAGTTCGTCTACCCCTATGTCACGGAATAGCGAAACAGTAATGACAGCATCATCAGTAACGACTGTTCGAATCATGACTCGTTTAAGTTCGTGTTTCACTGCATCAGATACATGCATCATGATTCTAGTGTCTGCCTCTTAATGTGAACATAGTGCTAAAGTAAACACATAACGTGATGGATAAGATAGAATATCCTGAACATTTGTTGCTACAACTACCATACGCATCCGAGAATTCATCCACTCGTGTTACAGTTTCAAGGTATTTTATTGAGGTAAGGACATAATACCCAATCAGCATACTCGTTAGCCCGCAAATACATGTTTATTCACAATCGGAGAGCTGATTTTCCACATTTACAAAGACTGGTATTGTTTCTTACATCCATAATGTACAAGCTCCTGATAAGATGAAGATGCCTCACTAAGAGTTCAAAAGGGTTCCCATGGATCATATTTGTTCCTTCGCCATTCATAAGCGTCTGGACTAGTTAGCATAGGAACCAATTCCAAGCTTGTTACTCATTCATAGCCGCCATGGTATATTGCACGCTTTACATGCTGAAAAAGATTAGACCGAGTCTTGGGAATAGCCTCAATAAGTCTTTCCTCTCCCAAAAGCGCATGTTTTCTTGTTTTGTACTCATTCTAAATGCTAAAGTTACACCTTCAAACGCCATCCATGTCACCAACGCAGTTCCTTTTCCAGCAAACGTGTAATCTCTCAATGCCTAGTGCATATGAAAGGTCATGTATAGATATATATCTAAAGTTTTTCCCACTTCCAAATGCAAACCAAAGTTCGTCTGCCCCTATGTCACGGAATAGCGAAACAGCAATGACATCAGTATCGACTGTTCGATGGTGCTAAACTTGAAACATCATCAAGTGGGGGATAACACTGAACATCCTGAGCATTTGTTGCTACAACTACCTTTTCCTCAAAATTTTATTGAGCAAGCTGCTGTGAATGAAAACTAAAAATTTCTTTCTTATTGTCGTCATCTCTCAGAACACTTTGCCAATTTTGAGGAATTTGTTTTGACCTTGGATTCGTCTGTGTATTCTCTTTCCCCAAAATGTAGCTCTTGCTTCTTGTAGCAGCCTTCAAACAACCAGTATTGTCTATGTTCGCATCCGAGACTACATCCACTATTGTTACAGTTTCAAGGTGTTTCCTAACGAGTATGCTGATTATTATGTCCTTACCTTAATAAAATACATTGAAACTGTAACAAGAGTGGATGAAATTTTTGATGAGTATGGTAGTTGTAGCAACAAATGCTCAGGATTTTCAGTGTTATCCACCACGTGATGTATTTCAAATTTAGCACCAAGTTCACATTAAGAGGCTGACACTAGAATCGTGGTGCATGTGTCTGATGCAGTGAAACACGAACTTAAACGAGTCATGATTCGAACAGTCGTTACTGATGATGCTGTCATTACTGTTTCGCTATTCCGTGACATAGGGGAAGTCGAACTATGGATTGTGTTTGTGAAGGCAAAACACTTTGGATTACTATCTATCAATGGTCTTTCAAATGTACTAGGCAATAAGTGATTACACACACACTTATTGTGATCAATGCCTTTACCGGTTGTGATACGGTTCTCTCTTTGCTTGGAAAGAAAAGACTGCGTGGGAGTCATTGATTGCATTTGAAGATGTGACTTTTACATAAAGAATGATGATTGATTAACCGAAATTACCGGGGTTTTACTGTAAGATCGCACAAACTTATCAGATGGGGCTAACATGGTTAACGAAGCAAGCAAATAACTATTTGCACAAAAGGGAAGGCTAATTGAGGCTATTTCCTCAACTTGGTCTACTCTTTTCCAGCATGTAAAACGTGCAATATACTAGGGAAGGTGTTTAGGGGGACGAGCATTGGATTGGCTTTTATGCTACCCAGTCCAGGCGCTAATGGATGGCGAAGGAACAAAGAGGATCCCTTTTAAAAAACTCTTTCTGAGGCCTCATCATTTTGTCAAAAGCTTGTACATTGTGGATGTAAGAAAGGATGTCTCGGTCGTTGTTAATGTGGAAAATCGGGTCTCCAGTGCACAGCTTTGTGTGCTTGTGGTAGGGACTGTGAATAAACATGTATTTTGGCCAAATAGTAGTAATTTTTTTTTTTTTTAGTTTTATACTGATTTTTTTTTTAAACAATCTATCCAAAACTCTACATCGAAGAAATGGATTGAGTACTCATCTTTGAAATTTACGCCATATTTTTTACCGGAAGTGTCAACTTTGTATTCAAACATTTACAACAGAATAGAATTAGGGGTTTTGAGGATAACTTAAAGCCAAAATATTAATGACCAGCACAAAAAACAACATTTTCTTTACATTTTGAAAAAAGTTGAATATTTAAATAATGAATTGATATTTCTATGTCCGCCATTTTGAATATTACCGGAAGTAGGGGTTTAAAAGACAGATTTTCTATACATTGTATCCAGACATCTAAACAATATAATATATCCAAAAGTAGTACAAAACAAAGATTTGTACCAAATATTATGGTTGTAGCATGATAATAACACCTTTTCAAATACTAGCCTTTGATATTGGGCTGATTTAAGTATGAAGTCCGCCATTTTGGATTTTACCGGAAGTGAGACATTTTTTTCAAATGCCTCCCTTTCTAAAATAAAAGAGCAATAGTTGAGAAAGGTCTATGCCAAATTTCATGCTTGTAGTAGGATGTGCACAATTCGTCTGAAATATGCTTGTAGCCGCCGGACTAATATAACTGGGACTGCACCAGTAACTTCTTTCCAATAAAAAAGAAAAAGAAACAATGATTAACCGTACAAATTTCAAATATGTAACATTTGTCAATGCAGTGTTTACGAAAGGGCTCAATTATCTTCCTGGGATCTTTTTTTTTAATACAAAATAAAAAAAATACCTCCTATTTGTAGTGTAATGATAAGCTGTACTTTGGGTTTTAGTCCTTGTTGATAGCATCTGCAGATTCCTGCCTCTTTACTTGAAACATTATTAATTTTAAGATGATAATCACCAAGGGATCGGTTTCCAGTCAGTTCAAATTTATTTTTATAATTTGGGTTGATTACTCTATCATCGGTTAATGTACATCCATCACCTGTGAAATTTCCAATATATGACCATCCCATTTTAACGTCTGTTTCGGTTATACATTCCAGAACGATGGTTTCCCCTGCTTTTACGATTCTGTCTGAATTTTTCAAGAAAACTGCAATAGGAAATTATTAAGGATATAAGAATAACTATGGATCAGTATGTCAAGACTGCGGAGCAGCGACAAAGAAAAAGTCGAAATAGCTTTCCCTTGCTTAAATTCATTATAACCTGAGTACGATAACTTAAAAAAATTTGGGTAATTGAAATAATTGAAAGTAGACTACGAATTTGAATACAGGTGACTGAACATGTTGCATGTAATTTTGAAAAATACACATAGTGTTAAATAAGAGAATATCATCATTTCAATAATTTCATGCTGCTTTTTCGAATACTTTGATAAAAAAAAGTAAAATCACAAAAATTCTGAACTCTGAGGAAAATTCAAAACGGAAAGTCTCTAATCAAATGGCAAAATCAAAAGCTTAAACACACCAAACGAACGAACAACAACTGTCATATTCCTAACTTGGAACAGGCATTTTCAAATGTAGAAAATGGTCGAATAAACCTGATTTTAAAGCGCTAAACCTCTCACTTGTATGACAGTCGCATTAAAAAGTCAAAATATGGTTACAGCAGTCATCACCATGTTACAACCTCTACTTCCTCTTTTAGTTCAATTTTTAGTTCAACTCTACCCCAAAAAACGGGGTGATCTGAGATACTCAAGACAAGCAATCAGATCTTCTTCCAGGTGATGCAAACGTCGTGTCGATCGTGTAAGTATAATTCTGGTAGGTTACATTTGAAGAAAAGAAGACGGGTTTCTGGTTTAGACAATTTGAAAATATGTTGTCACTTGTGAAACAGCTATTCGATAACAGGTAACCAAATAATAATGACTCCCGTAAAATATATGAAGGTGAAATATAATGTGAGGTCAAGATATGGATAACATAGAGAGATAAGCCTATACCGCTCAGAACCTGACTGTCATGCCGTGCAGCGATCTCCATGATTTATTTATAAGCACTATTCCGTTCACGTTGATTTAAACGAATCCTAGAAAAGATGTTTAAACGTCATATGAAACGAGTGACTAGTGAAAAACAATGTTTATCCAATTCTTAAAATAATGCATGTATATATCATAAACTTAGTCTTCTGTGCACGATTAAATCTTTTTTTACGCAAAAAAATCGTATGATCGTCATTTCTTCTCTGTCTGTTATGAAGTGAAAATATGGCAGCTCATTATTTGTCGTGTTTTGAAGCCGTAGTTTACCGATTGTCACATTATAGTAAACAATCAACAAAGAAGCATGGACATTGAGCACGCGTATAACATGTACAATCAGATAAAAGTGTATTTCAGTGACAGATCCATGCGTACTGCGATCAACGGATTTTTACAGAAAAAAACTATCTATAAAGATATAAACTGAGAGCAAGTCTCGCAAAGGAAGACTTCTTCATAGTATAATGACATGTTAAATATTCGGGGGAGGGGACAGGAACTCAAGACAAATACAAATTAAGTAGAAACAATTATCCTAAAGATTCACTCATAATAATGCCATGCTGTTCGCCTGCAAGACAATGGTCTTAATAAAAAAAAAAAACGTTTTGTTTAATGTTTCAAGAAAACGACCATGATTCAATGCAATTGAATACAGACAAATGTATATCTTTAATTTGAGATGAAATAAAAAAACGGTTTCCTCAAACTGTCTTAACATTTGATATATATTGTTCATTTCTCTTTTTTACTTAGTAGTTCAATTAAGATCAATTTGAAAATGTTTTGATAGCAAATTTGATTAGCAAGAACTCTTAAAGTTGAATTACCTGAATACTGTGCCAACAATAGCAAGGTTAATACAATTTGCAATATGTTATTCATTTTGTAGTTTCTGAAAAATAAGTTTTCTTTTGTGAATCAAAAGTCGGACCAAGACATAAAGACGAATGACAGTTTTCAAAATCCCCTTTAGTAAACGATTTTTATGCACCATACTAATATACAGCTCTATCGTATATCATTCGAAAGCTGAAAAAATTATATCATAAGATTGAGAGAACTGTGTTCAACATGGTTAAACATTCACGTTATATCATGTATAGATGACTTGATTTCATATCGAGTGGAAAAGATGTGTTAAAATACACCAAATCCAATAAGGATTTATTGTAGTCAAAGGTTTACTGGCGTTTAAAAGAAATATATTTTAAAGATCAACGCTTTTTTAAGTACTTGTCCTAGCTACAAGTAAAACATATAAGGAGAAATCCGAATTCCAATATTAATTCCAAAAAGGAGAAGTTTATAAAAACCAGCAAAACCAAATAAAAAAATATTTGTATATATATCTTTATTCTCATAAACCAAAGTACAATGGTTCAGAGACATATACAAATAAATTAACATAGTATAAAAAATATTTGTATGATACTTGTTATTCCATTACATTGGTTAAAAATGTGTGAGCAAAACAAAGAGATACGTAAAAGGTAAAAAAAAGAAGATTTAATTATAATACAGCAATCAACAGTGTGTTATAATCTTAATCGCTGTAAATAAAACTATGACAAAAAGAGAAAAAAACACAATATGGCTTTTATGTTCTAATTCACTTCTTTAAACGAACATTTATTATTTATGTGCACATCGCTACTTATTTTTTTAACCCTACTTTAAACCCAAACTGTATACTATATCATACTTGTAATAAAATAAGAAACCCATTTCTGATTTTGTCCAGCACGGTGACCATGTCCATTTTATTAAACATTTATTTGTACAAACTTAATCATCATTAATTTTCATTGTCCACCAAAACATTGGATTCACTAATACATAACGTCCTCTAAATAAAACATTTGTATGGTACACTGGCCTTACAGATTATCTAAAAATAAACAAATATCATAATTAGAACACATCCAATTGATCTCTGAATTACATAACAATTCTACACTACTGTAAATATGTCTACACTGTAGTAATCAACGTGGTCACCGCCTAACCTCGATAACTAAAACGTGCTCCTTTTCTTATATACCACCCGCAAAATCCAAACCGATTCTTACAATAAGTACTACGCGTTTAAAAATAACTACGCGTAGAGCACATTAATATATGTATCCACTGTATAAACTAAATAATAATGATCAAAAATACAAAAATTACCATCGCACAAGAACACAATGGTGGAATGTATAATTACCGTACCATGCCAAAAGGTTAGAGCAAAAAGAGAAATAAACTGTAAAATATTCAAAAATAAACAAAAAGAACACTCTAACACGTTATTGGTATGACAACATTAGTACCTAGAATGTTTACTTCAAGACCATCACAGATATTTTGTAAATCTGATACGGAATATTTATTGACTTTTTGTTTTTCCTGAGCGTTTTTTGGAATCAGTATCAATATATCTAAATATGAAATGAAATGGCCTCTTTAGTCTTCTTGTTTTTACAAGTGTCTGAGGGAACTCCGAATAATATGAAAAATAAAAAAAAGGTCGACAAGGAGAGGTGTATAATTTGTTAATTGCCGAACATTTGTTGAAAAAGTCTACTAACGAATTCAATACAGATATTGTCAATAAGATACCCAAGCATACTGATCACTTATTTCATCTAAAGATATTTACATATAAATTATCTTGTAATTTGAACTCATGATTTAATTCATTGATATATTTTAAAACACATATAACCGTAAATCTGAGACATAAATCAAGGTTATATCGAAATAAAAAAAGAACTAAATTACATTGTTGGAGCAGCTTCTGCTTACCCTTCAGGAGCACCTGAGATCAACCCTAGTTTTTGGTGGGGTTTGTGTTGCTTATTGTTTAGTTTTCTATGTTGCGTCATTTGTACTATTGTTTGTCTGTTTGTCTTTTTAATTTTTAGCCAAGGAGTTGTTAGTTTGTTTTCGATTTATGAGTTTGACTGTCCCTCTGGTATATTTCGTCCCTCTTTTATAGAAATATATCAAATTTTACAAAATATAGTTTCAATGCATACGGAAAAGTTATTGACAAGATACAGACAATAATTCAATCGAAGTCAATTTCGGAAAATATTTTTTCTCGTCAATCTTAAAAAAGGAGGCCATTTTTGTATTGCTAAATCGGTTTGTTTTGTTATCTATTTTAGTTATACTCCACAATCATAGTTTCTGGGGTCAGACTGATCCACAGACATTCCAGATACCACGTCGTTGTTTTACTAGTCGATGAATCATGTACACAGTAACAAATTGCTACACAAAACTTGTTAAGAATCAGTGTTGTACCTAGGTCCGTGTTGGGTACTACCATGGAAAAAATGGTCCATTACCCAACACCACGGATGCAGACTAGGCTGGTATCCAATTGGATAGGTCATACTCCTTATATTCATATAAATGATTAAATGTATTTCTGTTGCAGTTGAACAGATAAACATATCTTTAAACGTCTATGAAAACAGCAAATTGACATGAGTGAGACAATTTTTTAATAGACACCAAAAAGAACTAAAATGCTAAACTAACTTAAAAAAAACGTTTTATCTTTTTAATATTTTGTTATGCCACCCTAAAGAATTAGAACTGTCTGCAGCGAAGTGGAGCGCTTGAATAAAGTCTTTGAATATAAAAAAAGACACTTCTAACTAGGCACGTAATAATTTAGACTTCAGATCGTCAACGTTACCAATGAGATAAAGTCTATTTATTTTATTTATCCGAAGTCAAACATTTTCGATTGGGCTCAAGTCTGGTGATTGTACAGGCCAGGTAAGTTTTCGTATTTGATTTTTCCTTTTCAATTCCTCTTCAACCTTTGATCGAGGACAGTGCGCACTATCGTCATAAAATGGATAGGGTTTAATGCCAAAGTGCTTGGTGAGAACTTGCCATAAATTATTGTCAATTGTTTTTATTTACTTTACAGGGTTCATATTATCATTTATCAGAGCGCATGTGCCAATTCCATAATATTTGAGATATCAACAGACGAAAATTTAAGATTGGTGGAAGTTCGCTGTGCAACACACTCTAATTTCAGTTGCCTTTATCCAAACTTAAAGTGTTAAATCAGGTTTGATCACAACCATCATCTCTGTCTTTTCACTGATGGTTAACAGTCCAATGAAGTTTACCTCTGCAATAAGCACCTCTTTTCATCTGACCTACAGCACTGGTGTCAATATTCTTACATGCAGTTCGTCTGGTGTATCCTAATTCATTTATTTGTCTTAGGACAGATTGTCTTAATACAATGTACTTCTGCAGATGTATGAGTGTTACATTCCTTTGTGCTATACTTTTGTGAAATGACGAAACGTTTTCAAAATCCGTGACAGAGTGTTTTATTTATTCATTTTATTCCACATTTCAAACACGAAAGTTTGAAAAACTTGAATTTCATAATAAAATTGTAACAGGGAAAACATAATGAAGGAATAATACTTACTTTTGACTGTAGAAATAAACGATGCTCTTCTATAAGGAAACAGTTTGATTATAAAAACTAAAATGAATTCAATGAATCATTAAAAGAGTTTCCGTTATTCTAAAAATAAATATATTGAAGTGTGTCACATTATTATTTATTCCTGGTTTAGGTGGTTTTGTGAATTATGACAACTTCATTATGAATAATGATGTATGCACTTTATGTTAGAGGTCATTTTTGTAATGAAAAACAAATCCAAAACCACAGTTTTTACAACAGGCATTCTACAAAAAAAAACTCACTGTGAGATTCAGTTTAGCCAACGATAAGGTATGATAAATGCGTGAGATAAATCGGGGAATAGTACATATATTTCTTAAGATAGTATCAGACAATATGATTGTTATCCTTTCAGATCATATTGCTTAATCATTTATTCTGCTCCATCAGATTTTCTTGCTTTAAATGTGTTATTTGGAATTAAAATAAAAAAATGTGAGAAGGGATCGTAATGATGCAAAGTTATCACATTTATCAATTTTCAAGAACTCAAATGACAACGGTGATGTCTCCAATTGCTTGATTGTTTGTACGGTCTAAAATGACATTACTTATAATTGGTAGATAATATTAACGAAATGAAAGTATGTCATATTCGTCATTATAACCTTGTTTGTTTGAATGAGGACGCTAAAATCGACATCTCAAATTCGAGATGCTGCAGTAACTGTGTAGTTTGTCCAAATGGGTAAACATTGAGTTGTATGACAAACCCCTCCACAGTTGTTAAAGATTTTTAGTTGAAGTAGCAGTTTTAAAGTGATGCTGTGATAAGTATTTTGTGCGATCTGTCTTTAGTATTCACAAAGATTTTTTTGAAGGTTTCTTTTTTTAGGAAGCTGGCTTGTCATGTTTTGGATTTTTTGTCAGATTTTCGGAATCCTCTGTGTTTATCCATTTGAATGCTTTGAAAAAAATTGTCCGGTGACCCCCATTTTTCTTTTTATAAATCATGTACACGTATAATGATAAGCCATCTGTAAAAGTCTTATTAAATTTTAATTACTTTTTAACAGTTTTTGAGAACTTCAACTTGTCAATGATAAAGCTACGAAAAGTCAAGAGAGAATATTCTCCCGCCAAAATTTCAAAGGCTAATATCTCGAAAACAAGCATATGTACTGAATGTGTATGTTGCATTTTGAATTTAGCAATATTTTTTATCTGTGATATCTTGCTTTTCGACTTGAATCACGAGTTTAACAATATTATCATTTATGATATTCATAAAAAGCTGTCATTTCAATTGATTGACACATTCCCCATTTCCTTTTCCCAATTTTATTCAAAGTATTCAACCTTGTTATGATACTATGATTCCTTGCTTTAAGTCAAATAGAATATCATGCTACTAATATTATTGATATATTTCATGTAAGCTTTTCATATTTCATTATATAAGAGTGCTATGATTTGTTTGAATTTTGTTAATATGTCCCTGTTACAATGTTGTGGAAGTGATTTCTGTTTATATGTTCAGGTAAACCAAAGTGAAGTAGCTTAGCTAAGTATAAAACTAAAACTAAAGGGCCTACTTTGTGAACAATTTTTTTTTATTTGATCGCCTAAAAACCGATTTCTTCTGCTATGAAGTCTAGTCAGCATCCGCCTGATAAAATGTCTAGGTATATACTGTTTATATTTCAAAGATGTTAAAATAAATGAGAATGTGGCCTCTCTAGAATAGATTCCAGCATTTTTTTTTGAAAAACATTAAACGTTTATTTTAAGCATGTTTGTGCTGACACGGTATTAGTGCCAATGAAACAACTATCTTTATGTTCATAGTTATAAATTAATTGTTTGAAAAACTTTTGAAGTTTCGAAATACTAAGGCGTTTCTACTTCAGGAATATATTACCTTAGGTGTATTTGGCAAAACATTTAGGCTTTTTGGTCCTCAATGCTCATCGATTTCGTACTTTATTCAGCTTTTTGAACTTGTTTGGATTCGAGCGTCACTGATGAGTCTTTTGTAGACGAAACGCGCGTCTGGCGTAAATACAAATTTTAATCCTGGTATCTATGATGAGTTTAATATTAAACATGTTATATCATTTGGCACATCAGGTTTTATAGTTTGAACATATTTATTGTTCAAAATAACACTTGGATCAGACACAAGTTTTACAACTTAGTACGTGGTCTCAAAAAATAATTCACAAAAGGAAACTTGCTGAAGCGAATCAATGGATTTGTATCGCGTGCATCCTTTTACAGTATAGATAAAACACAAACACATTGCATAGTTTGTGTGGAATTATTTATGCGCAAATCCTAAAAAGTTAAAAAAATTAGGATTGTCTATGCAGAGAAAAACTTTTGCTATTTATCCCCATTTATGGGCATTCGTTTTCTTGTTTGTGTGTCTGTCCGTCCATTCTTCCGTTCGTCCGTCCGTCCGTCTGTCCTGATCCAGGTTAAAGTTTTTGGTAGAGGTATTGTTTTATGAAGTTGAAGTCGAATCAACTAGAAACTTAGTATCGATGTTCCCTATGATACGAACTTTCTTATTTTAATGTCAAATAAGAGATTTTATCCCATTTTCACCGCGATCCACTGATCATACATGTAGAAAGTGATAGTGCGGATGGGGCAAGCGTGTACTTGGGGCACATTTTTGTTTTTATATACTTTTGAACAGGTAAAAAAATATTATCATTTTCTTCAGTTCTTAATGCGTCATCACCAAATAATAATAAATCTGTAGTTATTATTGATACTAAAAATATTAATTTCATTTACATTAAATTGTAAAACAAATGCAATAAAGTAGATAGTGTTCAACATATCATTAAAAAAAACCACATGAACAATTTGCATTTTGTATCAAATTTGTTTGAACAAGTCAGCATGCAGAGCGCTACTTCTGTTACACAGCCTTCTGTGTAACCCAGAATACAAACGATCTCCTGCGGAACTTTATTTCTGAGGATCATCATTTCTACAATATATTTATGCAAATCTAATATATAAAAAAAATAATATATAAATCTGTTTTATATTTAAGTCTAAAGAATTTTACAATGCAATAGATGACGAAAAAAAAAAAACTGTCGATAAGCTGATTTATTGGAATAGAAATATTTTGTCAAATTATAATTATTAATATCTGATACAAAATCCGGAACCAAATCGTGTAAATAATCTAGGGCTTGGTTATTAATAATCATATAAAACATAGCTATTTTTTATGTACGTTGTTTTGAGTGCCTAGAAAGAAATTGTTGCATTAAATATTGAATACAGTATTATTGAAATGAGATCACTACCAATCCGATCCAATATATTCGACCAGCCAAAGTGTTTCGGGTACCTATTTAGACCAATTATATATTTTTTTAATTTGATCCCCTCATCAGCGACTATAGCCTTGTATATAGGTTTTATTGTTCTTCCTATATGCAGAAATACAGTAACCAATTGTTATTACACAGCGAGGTATAAGGAGTCGGACACTAGATGATCTTATATACATATCTGAAATGGTGTTATACATTTGTTATAACTTTTTAGAGTTATTTCTCTTCTTTCAGTTTAGCAGATGTCAGGTATTCTTTGAGATTTTTGTGGTTTTTGTATGCAATCAGGGGGGGGGGGGGGGGTCTATCATAAAGACTCTTAGCGATTGCATCTCTTATGATAATATTTCAATGCTTTCTAATTACTCTGTTCAATTGTTTAAACATTGGGTTGTATTTTGTAAAAAATACCAAGGGAGCAGTTTTGCTATTGAAGTGTTTTTTTATATGATAAAGCTTCTGATCTTTTAATCGTTGTAGCCTTCGCTATTCAGTAATATTATTCCAATATATTCGACCAGCCAAAGTGTTTCGGGTACCTATTTAGATCAATTATATAATTTTAATTTGATCGATGCCGTACCCCCATCAGCGACTCTAGCCTTGTATATAGGTTTTATTGTTCTAACTATATGCAGAAATAAAGTAATCAATTGTTATTACACAGCAAGGTATACGATGATGAGGGTACAGCCTCGATCAAATTAAAAAAAATATATATAATTGATCTAAATAGGTACCCGAAACACTTTGGCTGGTCGAATATATTGGAACGGATTGGTAGTGATCTCATTTCAATAATACAATCACACAAATACATGAGACTTTTGTTTTTTAAATTTGCTAATGAAACCTATAAATCTGGCTCTTTACTTTCCATTTTTCTAGAATCAGACACTATATTATTGCAGTGATATATAGAGTAAACCGTGGATGACAATTCTTTTTTTCCAAAAAATTCCAAACTTGTATTTGTTTGGTTTTGTCTTGGTTTTTTTGGACAAACTTTCTATATTTTTTCTTTTATTTTTCTGTATCAAATTTTGTTCTTTTTCAAAATTTTGCTATAGAAATAAAACAAAACATAGACAAATAAATTTGCAGCAGAAAACTCAAACTGTTCTTAAAAGTTGGTAATTGTAAGAACTAATAAAGTTAAATTAATTATCTGACATTGTATTGTCTGCATTGTAAAGAATAATTTATAGACCTTTGTATAGTATCATGATTATGCATATAAAATAAAATAAATATAAAAACAAATTACACTACTCCTTGCAAAATCCAAGAGAATGCCATAAAATTATTGAAGTCTTATAAAAAAGGGACGTACGACAGATACCAGAGGTCAGACTCATAAATCGAAAATAAACTGACAACGCCATGGCTAAAAATGAAAAAGGCTACCAGACAAGCAATAGTACACGTGACCCAACATAGAAAACTAAAGAATAAGTAACACGAACCTCACAAAAAACTAGGGGTGATCTAAGGTACTCCGGAACGGTAAGCAGATCTTACTCCACATGTGGCACCCGTCGTGTTGCTCATTTCAAAAACAATCCGGTAAATAGTCAAATTCGGCAAGTCACATTCATGAAAGGAAAGGCTATTGTAGGTACGACGTAAGGAACATCAGCAGCAACCCTCTATCAAGAAAATCATGATAGGAAATGCAAGCACTGGTATATCGTATCAATTAGGAGATATATATATACTCCGTATGCAGGAGCTGCTGGATGGTTGCTACTTAGAAATGGAAAGTATCAATCGGAAAGCTGAAATCATCTCTTTTGTTGTAAAGTTTTGTTTTCAACCGACCCACATTGTCTTTTTCTATTTGTAAGTCAAAATATGAGGCCGACTTAAATGTATCTGTTGTATCCTTTATCTCTAGTTCGATGGGATAGATGCGTTCAACATAGTCACCAAATTTTGAATTATTTAGTGAAAGAACATCATCTATATAGCGTAGAATAAAAGGATGTTGCTAACTTCTTATTATTTTTCCTAAGAAGTTCCTGTATGAAGTCAGCCTCATAATAATAAAGAAACAAGTCGGCAAGAAGAGGGACACAACTGGTTCCCATTGGAATGCCGACAGTCTGTCGGAAAACACTTCCTCCGAACATAACAAATATGTTGTCAATAAAGAAATCAAGCATCTTGATAATGTTAGTTTCAGAGAATTTTTTGTTTGAATCAGAGTTATCCTATACAAAGTAGAATTTATCCCTCTCTAAGACAACCTATTTGTATCTACGTTGGCCATTCTTTTTTACGAAACAAAGCAATACCAATTCGTTCAATTGGTCTTTTAGTTTGGAATGTGGAATACTTGTGTAAAGTGTAGAAAAGTGAATGTTTTAATACTATTGCAAGTTGAAAGAGAGTTAGATTGTATGTACTCTAAAATATCTTTGGATTTTTTTAGTATGCACATCTGATCCACGCCACCTCTAGAACAGGCAGTTTCACAATAACTACGAAGCCCGTCTTTGATTGCTGATAGAATAGATGTTAATAATTTAGAAAGAGGTTTCGTAAAGCTCTTGGAAGACCCAGCAATAAACCGTTTGTAAGGACACTTGTGTAGTTTAGGTATCAAATGCCGTGATGGAAGATCCAGTTCTTCATCTTTGGTTGAAATTCCGAAGGAAAATAGAACAGACCAGGATTTCCTTTAGTAGGTGTCGTGAGAGTTTATGTTGAGTTTCCATGTGAATTGTCGATACCTTATTCGTTTATCAATCAGTTAATGTATTGAGTTTTACGCACAAAAATGATGGTGTTTGGGGATTTATCTGCGGGGACAACAACATATTTGTCATGGAGGAAGGATAGGTGTTTTGCAACATTATGTTCTTTAAAGATTAAGGTAGCATGAGCATTGAAACACCGAATCAGTTTCTTAATTCTGATTTGTATAAACGACCTCACCGCCTTAATCCATTCCGAAAGAGTGTCTACGTCTTCCTTCTCGCGCTTTGCCCATTTCCTGGCACAATCCTTGACTATAAATTAGACCGCTGGCTTATTATAAACGATAAAGAAAAAAAAACCAAAACAATTGACTAAAAATAAATAAAAAAACAAAAAAAACCAAAAAAAACCAACATTGTTTTAAAATTTTCCTCAGGATAGTCCGATTTGATCATATGATGGCTTCTGTTCGAACTTCATACAATTTCATGAATCTTTATTGATGTATAAAAAACTATTAACCAGAGTTTGAACTTGAGTGTTTTTGTTTCCGCAGACAGCGTTGGATGGCGTCTGAATATACTATAGCTATGTCGCTTTTTCGACAATACATCACTGACTCCACGAAAATGAATAAACAGACACAGATGGTTTGATGACTTGGAACAAATAAAAGGATGATCGAGATTTTTTATTATTCTAGGTCGAGATTTGTCAGATGAGATATAGTTTTACTTGTTAAAGAATCAAATATAAGTCATGATAAAGCTAAATCATCAAATATAAGTTATGATAAAACTGAAGAATCAAATATAAGTCATGATAAAGCTAAAGAATCAAATATAAGTCATGATAAAGCTAAAGAATCAAATATCAGTTATGATAAAGCTAAAGCATCAAATATAAGTTATGATAAAGCTAAAGCATCAAATATAAGTTATGATAAAACTGAAGAATCAAATATAAGTTATGATAAAGCTAAAGAATCAAATATAAGTTATGATAAAGCTAAAGAATCAAATATAAGTTAGATAAAGCTAAATCATCAAATATAAGTTATGATAAAGCTAAATCATCAAATATAAGTTAGATAAAGCTAAAGAATCAAATATAAGTTATGATAAAGCTAAAGAATCAAATATAAGTTATGATAAAGCTAAAGAATCAAATATAAGTTATGATAAAGCTAAATCATCAAATATAAGTTAGATAAAGCTAAATCATCAAATATAAGTTATGATAAAGCTAAATCATCAAATATAAGTTATGATAAAACTGAAGAATCAAATATAAGTCATGATAAAGCTAAAGAATCAAATATAAGTTATGATAAAGCAAAAGAATCAAATATAAGTTAGATAAAGCTAAAGAATCAAATATAAGTCATGATAAAGCTAAAGAATCAAATATAAGTCATGATAAAACTGAAGAATCAAATATAAGTTAGATAAAGCAAAAGAATCAAATATAAGTCATGATAAAACTGAAGAATCAAATATAAGTCATGATAAAGCTAAAGCATCAAATATAAGTTATGATAAAGCTAAAGCATCAACTATAAGTTATGATAAAGCAAAAGAATCAAATATAAGTTAGATAAAGCTAAAGAATCAAATATAAGTCATGATAAAGCTAAAGAATCAAATATAAGTCATGATAAAGCTAAAGAATCAAATATAAGTTAGATAAAGCTAAAGAATCAAATATAAGTTATGATAAAGCTAAAGAATCAAATATAAGTTATGATAAAGCTAAAGCATCAAATATAAGTTATGATAAAGCTAAAGAATCAAATATAAGTTAGATAAAGCTAAAGAATCAAATATAAGTTAGATAAAGCTAAAGAATCAAATATAAGTTAGATAAAGCTAAAGAATCAAATATAAGTCATGATAAAGCTAAAGAATCAAATATAAGTCATGATAAAGCTAAAGAATCAAATATAAGTTAGATAAAGCTAAAGAATCAAATATAAGTTATGATAAAGCTAAAGAATCAAATATAAGTTATGATAAAGCTAAAGCATCAAATATAAGTTAGATAAAGCTAAAGCATCAAATATAAGTTAGATAAAGCTAAAGAATCAAATATAAGTTATGATAAAGCTAAAGAATCAAATATAAGTTATGATAAAGCTATGTAATGTGGCGTTCGCATCAGTGCCTAGGCTGTTATGGCTACCGTTTCGGTTCCTATTAAAACCAAAGAGCTGATAATTCTGAGGTGGAAGAAGGTAAATAAAAGGTCACTCGAACTACCATAACAGCAGCCTCACTAACCCACCCTACTTTGTTCCATTATCGTTATGACTTGTTTTTATTCAAACAAGAATGTGTCATAAGTACATGGATTTCCCATCCGTACAATCATTTTCTATGTTCAGTTGACTGTGAAAAGTAGGTAAAATCTTATTTGACAGTAAAATTAGAAAGGAACACTTGTGTACTAAGTTTCAAGTTGATTGGATTTCTAACAAATAAAGCCTGCTGTTTTATTCAGAAACAGATAAATAAATGCGAACATAAATACAATACAATGAATTGGAAAACAAGTGACAAGTCACTTATACAAATTCCTCTCCTTTTGAACGGCAAAATCAATTAAAATGGACATAGAATGTACAAATATATGATATAATATCATAGAAAAAAATTCAAATGTAATGGAAATTAAAATAAAATGTAGATAGTATTTTTTTTAATATTGGGTCACATGTTGTTGGGCCAACAAGAATAATTATGCGAATCTCTTAGTTTTCAATATATAGTCTTGAACAATACGAAAGTTGTTTTTATTGTCTATATCGGTAATGTTTGGATCACCATACAGTAACATGTCTATGTTGAGTGTACCAACTAGGTTAACAAAAAGGGCTTCACGAATTCGATGATAATTTGGACAGTTTAGAAGGAAGTGTTCTGAGGTTTGTATCTGTTTATGTCATATATGTGCATATATATGTAATTAGAATGTTCCAAAGATTTGATTTCCAGGAGATAAAATGGTTAATTTTTAAAAATCGGTGTCAGGAATCAGAAGTTGTTTTGAAATTGAAATATACAGAAACGAATGCGGCATACAGAGGTTCAATGATTTTAAAGTCGGAACCATAGGCCTTCAGAAGACTTGAAGTCTTCTTCCACCAATTATTGTTTACATTGTTTATAACAATGTATAGACGAGAAGCAAAATACTTTTCTTTAAATACAAAATATGTATTGGCACAAAGTCATTGATTATAACAATGAATGGTTCCATTTAAAAGTCAGTCCTGTACAGTAGTATTGCATATATAATTAAAAACCAATTGTTCAAAGAACAATTGAAGGTCGTTCCACAGGTAAAGATCTATTTTATTATCAAAATACTAAAAATCAATCTAAAATGTCAGTTCATATGACTTTATAATGTATAAATATGAATTTAAAGCAAAGGTCAAAATATAGAACATCCTATTAACCTTTGACCTTGACCTCAATTTCAAGGTCACCAACCAAGGTTCTCAAAAAAAAAGACCCTAGGTCTGTAATATGTATGGTTAATGAGTTATATCACTATAGGCATGATTTTAAATATAAGATGGTCGAAAACTCTCATTTGTTGTTTACGCACCCTTCCAACCAAAATTTATAAGTTACAACAAGTCGCAACTCACAATTTAGTAAAAATAATTTGTCAATATCTTTCACGGTTGTTGAAAATAAGAGAAAATAAGCCAAAATAAAAATTTAGAATATGACCTTGACCTTTGACCTTGACCTTATTTTCATTTTTTTTGACTAAGGACCTCAAATCTAAAGACCCTAGGCCTATATCACTGATGGTTAACCAGTAAGAAACGCATATCACTTATATCAAATGCATAAGGGGAAATAACTCTCATATGGAGTCTCCGGATAGCTTCGGTCCAAATGAATATTCTAATCCTGAAGATGTAACGAGCAATTTATTAAAATAAATTTGTCGTAAACTTTTAAGGTTGCGAAGGAGTAGTGGCCACAAGAATAACAGTGTTTGGGGAGATAACTCTTATAACGTAAAGTATTTTGTTACGCAGTTGTAAATTTTTAAAGCGTATAAACTATACGACATTATATTCCAAATATCTAAGCGACATCTTTTGAAACATCAATAATACGCAAGAAAAAAATTTAGGCGTAAGAAAAAAAAAAAAAAAAATAATAATAATTAAAAACCAATTGTTCAGAGAACAATTGTAGGTCTTTCCACTAGTAAAGATCTATTTTGATATTGAAATATGAAAAATCAGTTTAAAATGTTAGTTCCTATGGCTTTATGATGTATTTATATGAATTTAAAGCAAAGGTCAAAATCTAGAACGTCATATTAACCTATGACCTTGACCTCAATTTCAAGTTCACAAACCAAGGAACTTAAATCAAAAGACCCTAGGTCTTTAATATGTTTGGTTTATTAGTAATATCACTTTACACGTAATTCTAAATGTAAGATTGGCAAAAACTCCCATTTATTGTCTGCGCACCCTTTCAACCAAAATATACAAGGACATGTCGCAACCAACAATTTATGAAAAATTATTTGTCGATATGTCATAAGGTATTTGAAAATAATGAAAATTAGCCAAAATCTAAATTTAGAATATGACCTTGACCTTTGACCTTGACCTCATTTTTATTATTTTGGACCAAGGACCTCAAATCTAAAGACCCTATGTCTTTATCACTTATGGTTTACCATTTAGAAATGCATATCACTTAATTAAATGGAAAAGGGGGAATAACTCTCATATGGAGTCTCCATAAAGCTTCGGTCCATCTGAATATCCTAATCCTGAAGATGTAACTAGCAATTTGGTAAAATAATTTTGTCGTAATCTTTAACGGTTGCGAAGGAGTAGTGGCCACAAGAAAAACAGTGTTTGGGGAGATAACTCTTATAACGTAAAGTATTTTGTTACCCAGTTGTAAATTTTTAAAGCGTATAAACTATACGATACCATATTCCAAATATCTAAGCGACATCTTTTGAAACATCAATAATACGCAAGTAAAAAAATTAGGCGGAAGAAAAAAAAATAAAAAAATAATAATAATAATTAAAAACCAATTGTTCAGAGAACAATTGAAGGTCTTTCCACAAGTCGAGATCTATTTTTTTTTCAAAATATTAAAAATCAATCTAAAATGTCAGTTCCTATGACTTTATAATGTAGAAATATGAATTTAAAGCAAAGGTCAAAATCCAGAACGTCCTATTAACCTTTGACCTTGACCTCAATTTCAAGGTCACCAACCAAGGACCTCAAATAAAAAGATCCTAGGTCTGTAATATGTATGGTTAATGAGTTATATCACTTTAGGCATGATTTTAAATATAAGATGGGCGAAAACTCTCATTTATTGTTTACGCACCCTTCCAACCAAAATTTATAAGTTACAACATGTCGCAACTCACAATTTAGTTAAAATTATTTGTCAATATCTTTCACGGTTGTTGAAAATAGAGAAAATAAGCCAAAATCAAAATTTAGAATATGACCTTGACCTTTGACCTTGACCTTATTTTCATTTTTTTGAAACAAGGAACTTTAATCCAAAGACCCTAGGCCTATATCACTGATGGTTTACCAGTTAGAAACGCATATCACTTATATCAAATGCATAAGGGGAAATAACTCTCATATGGAGTCTCCGGATAACTTTGGTCCAAATGAATGTCCTAATCCTGAAGTAGTAACGAGCAATTTGGTAAAATAAATTTGTCGTAATCTTTTACGGTTGCGAAGGAGTAGTGGCCACAAGAAAAACAGTATTTGGGAATATAACTCTTACAACGTAAAGTATTTTGTGACGCAGTTGTAATTTTTTAAAGCGTATAAACTATACAACATCATATTCCAAATATCTAAGCGACATCTTTTGAAACATCAATACTGCGCAAGAATAAAATTTAGGCGGAAGAAAAAAAATAAATAAATAATTAAAAACCAATTGTTCAGAGAACAATTGAAGGTCTTTCCACTAGTAAAGATCTATTTTGATATTGAAATATGAAAAATCAGTTTAAAATGCTAGTTCCTATGGCTTTATGATGTATTAATATGAATTTAAAGCAAAGGTCAAAATCTAGAACGACCTATTAACTTATGACCTTGACCTCAATTTCAAGGTCACAAACCAAGGACCTTAAATCAAAAGATCCTATGTCTTTAATAAGTTTGGTTAATTAGTTATATAACTTTAGGCGTAATTCTAAATGTAAGATGGGGAAAATCTCCCATTTATTGTCTGCGCACCCTTTTAACAAAAATATACAAGTAAGGACATGTCGCAACTAACAATTTATGAAAAATTATTTGTCGATATGTCATACGGTATTTGAAAATAAGTGAAAATAAGCCAAAATCAAAATTTAGAATATGACCTTGACCTTTGACCTTGACCTCATTTTCATTTTTTTGGACCAAGGACCTCAAATCTAAAGACCCTAGGTCTCTATCACTTATGGTTTACTAGTTAGAAATGCATGTTACTTGAATCAAATGAAAAAGGGGAAATAACTCTCATATGGAGTCTTCATAAAGCTTCGGTCCTAATGAATATCCTTATCTTTAAGATGTAACGAGCAATTTGGTATAATAAATTTGTCGTAATCTTTTACGGTTGCGAAGGAGAAGTGGCCACAAGAAAAACAGTGTTTGGGGAGATAACTCTTACAAATTAAAGTATTTTGTTACGCAGTTGTAAATTTTTAAAGCGTATAAACTATACGACATCATATTCCAAATATCTGAGCGACATCTTTTGAAACATCAATACTACGCAAGAAAAAAATTTAGGCGGAAGAAAAAAAAAAAAAAAATAATAATCAGAACAAATTCAATAGGTCTTTCCACGGAAAAGTGGAAAGACCGAATTAAAAACCAATTGTTCAATGAACAATTGAAGGTCTTTCAACCAATAAGGATCTATTTAGATATGAAAATATTAAAATTCAGATGAAAATGTCAGTTCCTATGGTTTAATGATGTATAAATATGAATTTTAAGCAAAGGTCGAAATCTAGAACGTCTAATTGACCTATGACCTTGACCTCAATTTCAAGGTCATAGACTAAACATCTCAAATAAAAAGACACTAGTTCCTTAATATGTATGGTTCATGAGTAAAATCACTTTACGCATAATTCTTAATATAAGAGGGGCGAAAACTCCCTTTTATTGTTTACGCACCCTCGGAACCAAATCTATAAGTTACAACATGTCGCAACTAACAATTTAGTAAAAAAAATTGTCGATATCTTATAAGGTTAATGAAAAAAGGTGAAAATAAGCCAAAATCAAAATTTAGAATTTGACCTTGACCTTTGACCTTGACCTAATTTTCATTTTTTTGGACCAAGGATCTTAAATCAAAAGACCCTAGGTCTCTATCACTTATAGTTTACCAGTTAGAAATGCATATCACTGATATCATATATAAAAGGGGGGATAACTCTCATATGGAGTCTCTGGATAGCTTCGATTGAAATGAAACAGAACATCCTAAGGATATAACGAGCAATTTGGAAAAATAAATTTGTCGGTTTCTTATACGGTTGTGAAGGAGTAGTGGCCACAAGAAAAACAGTGTTTGGGGAGATAACTCTTACAACGTAAAGTATTTTGTTACGCCGTTGTCAGTTTTTAAAGCGTATAAACTACATGATATCATAATCTAAATATTTAAGCGACATCTTATGAAACAACAATACTATGCAAGAAAAAAATTGGGCGGAAGAAAAAAAAAAAAAAAAAATAATAATAATAATAATAATAATAATTAAAAACCAATTGTTCAGAGAACAATTGTAGGTCTTTCCACTAGTAAAGATCTATTTTGATATTGAAATACGAAAAATCAGTTTAAAATGTTATTTCCTATGGTTTTATGATGTATTTATATGAATTTAAAGCAAAGGTCAAAATCTAGAACGTCATATTGACCTATGACCTTGACCTCAATTTCAAGTTCACAAACCAAGGACCTTAAATCAAAAGACCCTAGGTCTTTAATATGTTTGGTTTATTAGTAATATCACTTTATGCGTAATTCTAAATGTAAGATGGGTAAAAACTCCCATTTATTGTCTGCGCACCCTTTCAACCAAGATATACAAGTAAGGACATGTCGCGACTAACAATTTATGAAAAATTATTTGTCGATATGTCATCAGGTATTTGAAAATAAATGAAAATAGGCCAAAATCAAAATTTAGAATATGACCTTGACCTTTGACCTTGACCTCATTTTTATTTTTTTGGACCAAGGACCTCAAATCTAAAGACCCTATGTCTTTATCACTTATGGTTTACCATTTTTTAAAAGCATTTCACTTAATTAAATGGAAAAGGGGGAATAACTCTCATATGGAGTCTCCGTAAAGCTTCGTTCCAAATGAATATCCTAATCCTGAAGATGTAATGAGCAATTTGGTAAAATAAATTTGTCGTAATCTTTAACGGTTGCGAAGGAGTAGTGGCCACAAGAAAAACAGTGTTTGGGGAGATAACTCTTACAATGTAAAGTATTTTGTTACGCCGTTGTCAGTTTTTAAAGCGTATAAACTACATGATATCATATTCCAAATATCTAAGCGACTTCTTATGAAACAACAATACTACGCAAGAAAAAAATTGGGCGGAAGAAAAAAAAAAAAAAAATAATAATAATAATAATAATAATAATCAGAACAAATACAATAGGTCTTTCCACGGAAAGGTGGAAAGACCTAATTAAAAACCAATTGTTCAGAGAACAATTGAAGGTCTTTCCACTAGTGAAGATCTATTTTGATATTGAAATATGAAACATCAGTTTAAAATGTTAATTCCTATGGTATTATGATGTATATATATATGAATTGAAAGCAAAGATAAAAATCTAGAACGTCCTATTAACCTATGACCTTGACCTCATTTTCAAGGGCACAAACCAGGGACCTCAAATCAAAAGACCCTAGGTCTTTAATATGTTTGGTTAATGAGTAATAACACTTTACGCTTTATTCTAAATGTAAGATGAGCAAAAACTCCAATTCATTGTCTGCGCACCCTTTCAACCAAAATATACAAGTAAGGACATGTCGCAACTTCCAACTTATGAAAAATTATTTGTTGATTTGTCATAAGGTATTTGAAAATAAGTGAAAATAAGCCAAAATCAAAATTTCAAATATGACCTTGACCTTTGACCTTGACCTTATTTTCATTTTTTTGGACCAAGGACCTCAAATCTAAAGACCCTAGGCCTATATCACTGATGGTTTACCAGTAAGAAACACATATCCCTTATATCAAATGCATAAGGGGAAATAACTCTCATATGGAGTCTCCGGATAGCTACGGTCCAAATGAATATTCTAATCCTGAAGACGTAACGAGCAATTTGGTAAAATAAAATTGTCGTAATCTTTTACGGTTGCGAAGGAGTAGTGGCCACAAGAATAACAGTGTTTGGGGAGATAACTCTTACAACATAAAGTATTTTGTTACGCAGTTGTAAATTTTTAAAGCGTATAAACTATACGACATCATATTCCAAATATCTAAGCGACATCTTTTGAAATATCAATACTACGCAAGAAAAAAATTTAGGCGGAAGAAAAAAAAAAAAAAAAATAATAATAATTAAAAACCAATTGTTCAGAGAACAATTGAAGGTCTTTCCACAAGTCGAGATCTATTTTTTTTTCAAAATATTAAAAATCAATCTAAAATGTCAGTTCCTATGACTTTATAATGTATAAATATGAATTTAAAGCAAAGGTCAAAATCCAGAACATCCTATTAACCTTTGACCTTGACCTCAATTTCAAGGTCACCAACCAAGGACCTCAAATAAAAAGATCCTAGGTCTGTTATATGTATGGTTAATGAGTTATATCACTTTAGGCATGATTTTAAATATAAGATGGGCGAAAACTCTCATTTATTGTTTACGCACCCTTCCAACCAAAATTTATAAGTTACAACATGTCGCAACTCACAATTTAGTTAAAATTATTTGTCAATATCTTTCACGGTTGTTGAAAATACAGAAAATAAGCCAAAATCAAAATTTAGAATATGACCTTGACCTTTGACCTTGACCTTATTTTCATTTTTTTGAAACAAGGAACTTTAATCCAAAGACCCTAGGCCTATATCACTGATGGTTTACCAGTTAGAAACGCATATCACTTATATCAAATGCATAAGGGGAAATAACTCTCATATGGAGTCTCCGGATAACTTCGGTCCAAATGAATATCCTAATCCTGAAGTAGTAACGAGCAATTTGGTAAAATAAATTTGTCGTAATCTTTTACGGTTGCGAAGGAGTAGTGGCCACAAGAAAAACAGTATTTGGGAAGATAACTCTTACAACGTAAAGTATTTTGTGACGCAGTTGTAATTTTTTAAAGCGTATAAACTATACGACATCATATTCCAAATATCTAAGCGACATCTTTTGAAACATCAATACTGCGCAAGAATAAAATTTAGGCGGAAGAAAAAAAAAAAAAAAAATAATAATAATAATAATAATTAAAAACCAATTGTTCAGAGAACAATTGTAGGTCTTTCCACTGGTAAAGATCTATTTTGATATTGAAATATTAAAAATCAGTTTAAAATGTTAGTTCCTATGGCTTTATGATGTATTTATATGAATTTAAAGCAAAGGTCAAAATCTAGAACGTCATATTAACCTATGACCTTGACCTCAATTTCAAGGGCACAAACCAAGGACCTTAAATCCAAAGACCCAAGGTCTTTAATATGTTTGGTTTATTAGTAATATCACTTTACGCGTAATTCTAAATGTAAGATGGGCAAAAACTCCCATTTATTGTCTGCGCACCCTTTCAATCAAAATATACAAGTAAGGACATGTCGCAACTAACAATTTATGAAAAATTATATGTCGATATGTCATAAGGTATTTGAAAATAAATGAAAATAAGCCAAAATCAAAAATTTAGAATATGACCTTGACCTTTGACCTTGACCTCATTTTTATTATTTTCGACCAAGGACCCCAAATCTAAAGACCCTGTGTCTTTATCACTTATGGTTTACCATTTAGAAGTGCATATCACTTAATTAAATGGAAAAGGGGGAATAACTCTCATATGGAGTCTCCGTAAAGCTTCGGTCCAAATGAATATCCTAATCCTGAAGATGTAACGAGCAATTTGGTAAAATAAATTTGTCGTAATCTTTAACGGTTGCGAAGGAGTAGTGGCCACAAGAAAAACAGTGTTTGGGGAGATAACTCTTACAATGTAAAGTGTTTTGTTACACAGTTGTAAATTTTTAAAGCGTATAAACTATACGATACCATATTCCAAATATCTAAGCGACATCTTTTGAAACATCAATAATACCCAAGAAAAAAAATTAGGCGGAAGAAAAAAAAAAAAAATAATAATAATAATTAAAAACCAATTGTTCAAAGAACAATTGAAGGTCTTTCCACAAGTAAAGATCTATTTTATTATCAAAATATTAAAAATCAATCTAAAATGTCAGTTCCTATAACTTTATAATGTATAAATATCATGAATATGAATTTAAAGCAAAGGTCAAAATCTAGAACGTCCTATTAACCTTTGACCTTGACCTCAATTTCAAGGTCACCAACCAAGGACCTCAAACAAAAAGACCCTAGGTCTGTAATATGTATGGGTAATGAGTTATATCACTATAGGCATGATTTTAAATATAAGATGGGCGAAAACTCTCATTTATTGTTTACGCACCCTTCCAACCAAAATTTATAAGTTACAACATGTCGCAACTCACAATTTAGTAAAAAGAATTTGTCGATATCTTTCACGGTTGTTGAAAATAAGAGAAAATAAGCCAAAATCAAAATTTAGAATATGACCTTGACCTTTGACCTTGACCTTATTTTCATTTTTTTGGACCAAGGACCTCAAATCTAAAGACCCTAGGCCTATATCACTGATGGTTTACCAGTAAGAAACACATATCACTTATATCAAATGCATAAGGGGAAATTACTCTCATATGGAGTCTCCGGATAGCTTCGGTCCAAATGAATATTCTAATTCTGAAGACGTAACGAGCAATTTGGTAAAATAAATTTGTCGTAATCTTTTACGGTTGCGAAGGAGTAGTGGCCACAAGAATAACAGTGTTTGGGGAGATAACTCTTACAACGTAAAGTATTTTGTTACGCAGTTGTAAATTTTTAAAGCGTATAAACTATACGACATCATATTCCAAATATCTAAGCGACATCTTTTGAAATATCAATACTACGCAAGAAAAAATTTTAGGCGGAAGAAAAAAAAAAAAAAAAATAATAATAATAATAATAATAATAATCAGAACAAATTCAATAGGTCTTTCCACGGAAAGGTGGAAAGACCTAATAATAATAATCAGAACAAATACAATAGGTCTTTCCACGGAAAGGTGGAAAGACCTAATAATAATAATAATAATCAGAACAAATTCAATAGGTCTTTCCACGGAAAGGTGGAAAGACCTAATTAAAAACCAATTGTTCAGAGAACAATTGAAGGTCTTTCCACTAGTAAAGTTCTATTTTGATATTGACCTTGACCTTTGAACTTGACCTTATTTTCATTTTTTTGAACCAAGGAACTTTAATCCAAAGATCCTAGGCCTATATCACTGATGGTTTACCAATTAGAAACGCATATCACTAATATCAAATGCATAAGGGGAAATAACTCTCATATGGAGTCTCCTGATAACTTCGATCCAAATGAATATCCTAATCCTGAAGAAGTAATGAGCAATTTGGTAAAATAAATTTATCGTAATCTTTTACGGTTGCGAAGGAGTAGTGGCCACAAGAAAAACAGTGTTTGGGGAGATAACTCTTACAACGTAAATTATTTTGTGACGCAGTTGTAAATTTTTAAAGCGTATAAACTATACGACATCATATTCCAAATATCTAAGCGACATCTTTTGAAACATCAATACTACGCAAGAAAAAAATTTAGGCGGAAGAAAAAAAAAAAAAAAAAAAATAATAATCAGAACAAATTCAATAGGTCTTTCCACGGAAAAGTGGAAAGACCTAATAATCAGAACAAATACAATAGGTCTTTCCACGGAAAGGTGGAAAGACCTAATAATAATCAGAACAAATACAATAGGTCTTTCCACGGAAAGGTGGAAAGACCTAATAATTAAAAACCAATTGTTCAGAGAACAATTGAAGGTCTTTCCACTAGTAAAGATCTATTTTGATATGGAAATATAAAAAATCAGTTTAAAATGTTAGTTCCTATGGCTTTATGATGTATTAATATCAATTTAAAGCAAAGGTCAAAATCTAGAACGTCCTATTAACCTATGACCTTGACCTCAATTTTAAGGTCACAAACCAAGGATCTTAAATCAAAAGACCCTAGGTCTTTAATATGTTTGGTTAGAGAGTAATATCACTTTACGGGTAAACCTAAATATACGATGGGCAAAAACTCCCATTTATTATCTGCGCACCCTTTCAACCAAAATATACAAGTAAGGACATGTCGCAACTAACAATTTATGAAAAATTATTTGTAGATATGTCATACGGTATTTGAAAATCAGTGAAAATAAGCAAAAATCAAAACTTAGAACATGACCTTGACCTTTGACCTTGACCTCATTTTAATTTTTTTGGACCAAGGACCTCAAATCTGAAGACCCTAGGTCTCTATCACTTATGGTTTACCAGTTAGAAATGCATATTACTTATATCATTTACATAAGGGGAAATAACTCTCATATGGAGTCTCTGGAAAGCTTCGGGCCAAATGAATTGCCTAATCCTGAAGATGTAACGAGCAATTTGGTAAAATAAATTTGTCGTAACCTTTTACGGTTGCGAAGGAGTAGTGGCCACAAGAAAAACAGTGTTTAGGAAGATAACTCTTACAACGCAAAGTATTTGGTTACGCAGTTGTCAGTTTTAAAAGCGCATACACTTTACGATATCATATTCCAAATATCTAAGCGACATCTTTTGAAACATCAATACTACGCAAGAAAAAAATTAGGCGGAAGAAAAAAAAAAAAAATAAAAATAATTAAAAATCAATTGTTCAGAGAACAATTGTAGGTCTTTCCACTAGTAAAGATCTATTTTGATATTGAAATATGAAAAATCAGTTTAAAATGTTAGTTCCTATGGTTTTATGATGTATTTATATGAAATTTAAAGCAAAGGTCAAAATCTAGAACGTCATATTAACCTATGACATTGACCTCAATTTCAAGCTCACAAACCAAGGACCTTAAATCAAAAGACCCTATGTCTTAAATATGTTTGGTTTATTAGTAATATCACTTTATGCGTAATTCTAAATGTAAGATGGGCAAAAACTCCCATTTATTGTCTGCGCACCCTTTCAACCAAAATATACAAGTAAGGACATGTCGCGACTAACAATTTATGAAAAATTATTTGTCGATATGTCATAAGGTATTTGAAAATAAATGAAAATAAGCCAAAATCAATATTTAGAATATGACCTTGACCTTTGACCTCAACCTCATTTTTATCATTTTGGACCAAGGACCTTGAATCTAAAGACCCTATGTCTTTATCACTTATGGTTTACCATTTAGAAATGCATATCACTTACTTAAATGGAAAAGGGGGAATAACTCTCATATGGAGTCTCCATAAAGCTTCGGACCAAATGAATATCCTAATCCTGAAGATGTAACGAGCAATTTGGTAAAATAAATTTGTCGTAATCTTTTACGGTTGCGAAGGAGTAGTGGCCACAAGAAAAACACTGTTTGGGGAGATAACTCTTACAACGTAAAGTATTTTGTTACGCAGTTGTAAATTTTTAAAGCGTATAAACTATAAGATACCATATTCCAAATATCTAAGCGACGTCTTTTGAAACATCAATAATACACAAGAAAAAAAATTAGGCGGAAGAAAAAAAAATAAAATAATAATAATTAAAAACCAATTGTTCAGAGAACAATTGAAGGTCTTTCCACTAGTAAAGATCTATTTTGATATTGAAATATGAAAAATCAGTTTAAAATGTTAATTCCTATGGCTTTATGATGTATTTATATGAATTTAAAGAAAGGGTGAAAATTAAGAACGTCCTATTAACCTATGACCTTGACCTCAATTTCAAGGTCACAAACCAAGGACCTTAAATCAAAAGACCCTAGGTCTTGAATATGTTTGGTTTATTAGTAATATCACTTTATGCGTAATTCTAAATGTAAGATGGGCAAAAACTCCCATTTATTGTCTGCGCACCCTTTCAACCAAAATATACAAGTAAGGACATGTCGCGACTAACAATTTATGAAAAATTATTTGTCGATATGTCATAAGGTATTTGAAAATAAATGAAAATAAGCCAAAATCAATATTTAGAATATGACCTTGACCTTTGACCTCAACCTCATTTTTATCATTTTGGACCAAGGACCTTGAATCTAAAGACCCTATGTCTTTATCACTTATGGTTTACCATTTAGAAATGCATATCACTTACTTAAATGGAAAAGGGGGAATAACTCTCATATGGAGTCTCCATAAAGCTTCGGACCAAATGAATATCCTAATCCTGAAGATGTAACGAGCAATTTGGTAAAATAAATTTGTCGTAATCTTTTACGGTTGCGAAGGAGTAGTGGCCACAAGAAAAACACTGTTTGGGGAGAT